>NC_089232.1:83174790-83800366 GCF_963924675.1 Phocoena phocoena
GGTGGTCACAAAGTACGAGCTGATCTCCCTGTGCTATGTGGCTGCTTCCCACTAGCTATCTATTTTACATTTGGTAGTGTATATATATATATGTCCATGCCACTCTCTCACTTCGTCCCAGCTTACCCTTCCCCCTCCCCGTGTCTTCAAGTCCATTCTCTACATCTGTGTCTTTATTCCTCTCCAGCCCCTAGGTTCTTCAGAACCTTTTTTTTATATATATATTCCATATATATGTGTTAGGATACGGTATTTGTTTTTCTCTTTCTGACTTACTTCACTCTGTATGACAGACTCTAGGTCCATCCACCTCACTACAAATAACTCAATTTCGTTTCCTTTTTTTTTTTTTTTTTTTAAATTTTATTTATTTATGGCTGTGTTGGGTCTTCGTTTCTGTGCGAGGGCTTTCTCTAGTTGTGGCAAGTGCGGGCCACTCTTCATCACGGTGCACGGGCCTCTCACTATCGCGGCCTCTCTTGTTGCGGAGGACAGGCTCCAGATGTGCAGGCTCAGTAATTGTGGCTCACGGGCCTAGTCGCTCTGAGGCATGTGGGATCTTCCCAGACCAGGGCTCGAACCCGTGTCCCCTGCATCGGCAGGCAGATTCTCAACCACTGCGCCACCAGGGAAGCCCTCGTTTCCTTTTATGGCTGAGTAATATTCCATTGTATATATGTGCCACATCTTTCTTATCCATTCATCTGTCGATGGACACTTAGGTTGCGTCCATATCCTGGCTATTGTAAATAGAGCTGCAATGAACATTATGGTACATGACTCTTTTTGAATTACGGTTTTCTCAGGGTGTAAGACCAGTAGTGGGACTGCTGAGTCATATAGTAGTTCTGTTTTTACTTTTTTAAGGAACCTCCATACTGCTCTCCATAGTGGCTATACCAATTTACTTTCCCACCAACAGTGCAGGAGGGTTCCCATTTCTCCATACCCTATCCAGCATTTATTGTTTGTAGATTTTTTGATGATGGCCATTCTGACTGGTGTGAGGTGATATCTCATTGTAGTTTTGATTTGCGTTTCTCTAATGATTAGTGATGTTGAGCATCCTTTCATGTGTTTGTTGGCTATCTGTATATCATCTTTGGAGAAATGTCTATTTAGGTCTTCTGCCCATTTTTGGATTGGGTTGTTTGTTTTTTTGATATTGAGCTGCTTGTATATTTTGCAGATTAATCCTCTGTCAGTTGCTTCATTTGCAAATATTTTCTCTCATTCTGAGGGTTGTCTTTTCGTCTTGTTTATGGTTTCCTTTGCTGTGCAAAAGCTTTTATGTTTCACTAGGTCCCATTTGTTTATTTTTGTTTTTATTTCCATTTCTCTAGGGGTTGGGTCAAAAAGGATCTTGCTGTGATGTATGTCAAAGAGTGTTCTGCTTATGTTTTCCTCTAAGAGTTTTACAGTGTCTGGCCTTACATTTAGGTCTTTAATCCACTTTGAGTTTACTTTTGTGTATGGTGTTAGGGAGTGTGCTAATTTCATTCTTTTACATGTACCTGTCCAGTTTTCCCAGCACCACTTATTGAAGAGGCTGTCTTTTCTCCATTGTATATTCTTCCCTCCTTTATCAAAGATAAGGTGACCATATGTGTGTGGGTTTATTTCTGAGCTTCCTATCCTGTTCCATTGATCTATATTTCTGTTTTTGTGCCTGTACCACACTGTCTTGATTACTGTAGCTTTGTAGTATAGTCTGAAGTCTGGGAGCCTGATTCCTTCAGCTCCATTTTTCTTTCTCAAGACTGCTTTGGCTATTTGGGGTCTTTTGTGTTTCCATGCAAATTGTGAATTTTTTTGTTCTAGTTCTGGGAAAAATGCTATTGGTAGTTTGATAGGGATTGCACTGAATCTGTAGATTGCTTTGGGTAGTATAATCATTTCCACAATGTTGATTCTTCCAATCCAAGAACATGGTATATCTCTCCATCTGTTTGTATCATCTTTAATTTCTCTCATCAGTGTCTTATAGTTTTCTGCATACAGGTATTTTGTCTCCTTAGGTAGGTTTATTCCTAGGTATTTTATTCTTTTTGTTGCAATGGTAAATGGGAGTGTTTCCTTAATTTCTCTTTCAGACTTTTCATCATTTGTGTATAGGAATGCAAGAGATTTCTGTGCATTAATTTTGTATCCTGCTACTTTATCAAATTCATTGATGAGCTCCAGTAGTTTTCTGGTAGCATCTTTAGGATTCTCTATGTATAGTATCATGTCATCTGCAAACAGTGACAGTCTTACTTCTTCTTTTCTGATTTGGATTCCTTTTATTTCTTTTTCTTCTCTGACTGCTGTGGCTAAAACTTCCAAAACTATGTTGAATAACAGTGGTGAGAGTGGTCAACCTTGTCTTGTTCCTGATCTTAGTGGAAATGGTTTCAGTTTTTCACCCCTGAGAATGCTGCTGGCTGGGGGTTTGTCATATATGGCCTTTATTATGTTGAGGAAAGTTCCCTCTATGCCTACTTTCTGGAGTGTTTTTATCATAAATCGGTGTTGAATTCTGTCAAAAGCTTTTTCTGCATCTATTGAGATTATCACATGGTTTATATCCTTCAATTTGTTAATATGGTGTATCACATTGATTGATTGGCGTATAATGAAGAATCCTTGCATTCCTGGGATAAACCCCACTTGATCACGGTGTATGATCCTTTAATGAGCTGCTGGATTGTTTGCTAGTATTTTGTTGAGGATTTTTGCATCTATGGTCATCAGTGATATTGGCCTGTAGTTTTCCTTTTTTGTAACATCTTTGTCTGGGTGTGGTATCAGGGTGATGATGGCCCCGCAGAATGAGTTTGGGAGTGTTCCTCCCTCTGCTATATTTTGGAAGAGTTTGAGAAAGATAGGTGTTAGCTCTTCTCTAAATGTTTAATAGAATTTGCCTGTGAAGCCATCTGGTCCTGGGCTTTTGTTTGTTGGAAGGCTTTTAATCACAGTTTCAATTTCAGTGCTTGTGATTGGTCTGTTTATATTTTCTATTTCTTCCTGGTTCAGTCTCAGAAGGTTGTGTTTTTCTACGAATGTGTCCATTTCTTCCAGGTTGTCCATTTCATTGGCATATAGTTGCCTGTAGTAATCTCTCACGGTCCTTTGTATTTCTGCAGTGTCAGTTGTTACTTCTCCTTTTTCATTTCTAATTCTGTTGATTTGAGCCTTCTCCCTTTTTCTTGAGTCTGGCTAATGGTTTATCAATTTTGTTTATCTTCTCAAAGAACCAGCTTTTAGTTTTATTGATCTTTGCTATCATTTCCTTCACTTCTTTTTCAGTTATTTCTGATCTGAGCTTTATGATTTCTTTCCTTCTGCTAATTTTGGGTTTTGTTTGTTCTTCTTTCTCTAATTGCTTTAGGTGTAAGGTTAGGTTGTTTGAGATTTTTCTTGTTTCTTGAGGTAGGATTGTACTGCTATAAACTTCCCTCTTAGAACTGCTTTTGCTGCATCTCACAGGTTTTGGGTTGTTGTGTTTTCATTGTCATTTGTTTCTAGGTATTTTTTGATTTCCTCTTTGATTTCTTCACTGATCTCTTGGTTATTTAGTAGCATACTGTTTGGCCTCCATGTGTTTGTATTTTTTACAGTTTTTTTTCCTGTAATTGATATCTAGTCTCAGAGCGCTGTGGTCAGAAAAGATACTTGATACAACTTCAGTTTTCTTAAATTTACCAAGGCTTGATTTGCAACCCATGACATGATCTATCCTGGAGAATGTTCCATGAGCATTTGAGAAGAAAGTGTATTCTGTTGTTTTTGGATTGAATGCCCTGTAAATATCAATTAAGTCCATCTTGTTCAATGTATCATTTAAAGCTTGTGTTTCCTTATTTATTTTCATTGTGGATGATCTGTCCATTGGTTAAAGTCCCCTACTATGACTGTGTTACTGTCAATTTCCCCTTTTATGGCTGTTAGCATTTGCCTTATGCATTGAGGGCCTCCTATGTTGGGTACGTAAGTGTTTACAAATTGTTATACTTCTTCTTGGATTGATCCCTTTATCATTATGTAGTGTCCTTCTTTGCGTCTTGTAATAGTCTTTATTTTAAAGTCTATTTTGTCTGATATGAGAATTGCTACTCCAGCTTCCTTCTGATTTCCATTTGCATGGAATATCTTTTTCCATCCCCTCACTTTCAGTCTGTATGTGTCCCTAGGTTTGAAGTGGGTCTCTCGCAGACAGCATATATACGGGTCTTGTTTTTGTATCCATTCAGCCAGCCTATGTCTTTTGGTTGGAGCATATTTACATTTAAGGTAGTTATCGATATGTATGTTCATATTACCATTTTCTTAATTGTTTTGGGTTTGTTATTGTAAGTCTTTCTCTTGTGTTTCCTGCCTAGAGACGTTCCTTTAGCATTTGTTGTAAAGCTGGTTTGGTGGTGCTGAATTCTCTTAGCTTTTGCTTGTCTGTAAAGTTTTTTTGTTTTTTTTTTTTTTTTTGCGGTACGCGGGCCTCTCACTGTTGTGGCGCACAGGCTCCGGACGTACAGGCTCATCGGCCATGGCTCACGGGCCTAGCCTCTCCACAGCATGTGGGATCTTCCCGGACCGGGGCACGAACCCGCATCCCCTGCATCGGCAGGCGGACTCTCAACCACTGCGCCACCAGGGAAGCCCGTCTTTAAAGGTTTTAATTTCTCTGTTGAATCTGAATGAGATCCTTGCTGGGTAGAGTAACCTTGGTTACAGGTTTCTCCCTTTCGTCACTTTAAATATGTCCTGCCACTCCCTTCTGGCTTGCAGAGTTTCTGCTGAAAGATCAGCTGTTAACTTTATGCGGATTCCCTTGTATGTAATTTGTTGCTTTTCCCTCGCTGCTTTTAGTATTTTTTCTCTGTATTTAATTTTTGACAGTTTGATTAATGTGTCTTGGCGTGTTTCTCCTTGGATTTATCCTGTATGGGACTCTCTGCGCTTCCTGGACATGACTGACTATTTCCTTTTCCGTATTAGGGAAGTTTTCAACTTGCATGTACTGTTAATTACATCTGAGAAAAGCCTTGTTATTTGGTTGATGTGGCCAAATTCAAAGGCACTATCCTCATCCAGAGGCATTTTATTTAACCAAAGGGCCGAGTGCCTATAATGATGATGATGATGAAGAAAACATAAACAACAATAACCAGCATTGAGTTCTTATTATGTGCCAGGCACTGTGTGCTTTTCATGCAGTACTCATTATTAAAAGTAGTCTCAAACCCTCTGAGGTAGATATTCTTATTAGCCTCATTTTACCAATGAAGAAACAGAGGCAGAGAGAAATTAAATAACTTACTCAAGGTCCTATAACACATAAGTGGCAGAGCCAGGATTTGAACCCAGGAGTCTGGTTCTAAATCTGTGCTCTTAAAATCACTCTACACACTAAAAAAAACTCAAATGTTATTATTTAGAACACATATTAAGCAAGGGAAAATTAACGCATTAATGATTTTGGCACATCTTCTATTTAATGAGAAATTCTTACACAGGACGCCATAATTTATTCATTAACTATAAAACGCGGCAGATTACCTTGAAAAATGTAAATGCTGACTATCTACATAACAGGTTCTTTTAATAGCTTTGTTTTTAATTTTGGCTTATAAACACAACCTATATTTTAGCTCTTAACAATACCAATGTATGCTTTTGTGTAACTACTAATAACATTTGCCAATGTAAAGGTCATCTGTTCATCTTCTCTGTCAAAAATGAAAAACACTTAATACTACTACTCAGGTAATTAAATGTCACTTTTCATCTTCAAAGCACTTTACTCACATTAGATAATTAATTTTCTAATACCCCATTGTAAGATAAATAGTATTATTTCCACTACATAAATAAGGAAACCACGGAGATGAATTATTAGCCCAAGGAGAATTAAATTTCAGAGTTAGAATTCAGACTGCCCCCCAATCTTTCCCTTCCTTAATTTAAGCCTTCTTGTAAAATCCAAAATACCCAAGGTTGTCTCCTAGTGCACACAGATAGTCAGTAGAAACATCATTAGACGAGAGGCCCAGCTTACCTCAGGAGATCCGCAAGAGTGAGTGTCTCCCTCTGCCAAAGCAATGACAGGTAGCAGAAAGCCAGCGTCCGTGGCACAGTCATCTTCACAATTCCCTTCTCCTTTCGCAGTGAATACTCAACTCCGTCAAGAGATCCAGAACAGACAGATGCTGTTTCTAAAAGGACAAAGGGAGATTTTTAAAAGCACAAGCAACTATTCTGGACAACAAAGAAGAAAACCAGCAAAATCCAAAGCGGTATTTTAAATATCTTTAGGTTACTGATATGATCTTTACAAAGAACAATTTGGCAATAAAGAGCAATAACGATTCAGAAGAAAATTGGCCAAAAAGGTAACTGCTGGTTCTTTGTTGGGAGTCGGATGAGCTGAGATTTGTCTTGTTTGAATTTCTGTATAGTTAACAGGAACAATTTTTCAAATAAATAAAAGGAAAAACAATTACAAAGCAAAAAATGTGTAATTCCTTTGAGTCACGCCTCAACTCACATGTCCCCTTCTCTGAGAGGCTCTCCAAACACTAGCTAAGGCAGCACCCCCTCCCACTCCCATCCTCCAGGCATCCTTCCCCACAGGGCATTATTCCATCCTCAACTCATTCATTCCACAAATACTTATCCACCTCATTCTTTGTGCCACTCTTCTAGCTCTGGGGAAATGACAGTGTACAGTCTCTCATCTCTCCTAAAACCTACATACTAGTAGTGAGAGACAGTAAATAAACGCCCCCCCCACACACAAAAATTTGCAGACAGTGGTTAAGCACAACACAGATGAATAGCACTGGAGCGGCATACAAAATGATGGGAAGGGAAGAGACGTGCTATTTTACACAGGTGGTCAGAGAAGCCACTTTGGGGAAGTGACTTCCGAGCAGAGACCTGAATGAAATCAGAGAATAAGTCTTAAGGATCTGGAGAGGAACACCAAGTACATTAGCAGAGTCAACCTGAAGGAATATCAAGGAAGCCAGTGTGGCGAGAGCACCACGGGTGAGGGGCAAGTGTTAAGACATGACAGGAGAGAGTAAGAAACCATATTGCTAAAGGGCTTTGTTGGTCGTGATTTGTACTTTAGATTTTCTTCTAAGTACGTAAGAAGTTTCTGGAGAGTTTTAAACAGAAGAGCTACATGATCTCATTTATGGTTTTAAAAGGTTCCCCTGGCTGCTATGAAGAGTGGAGCTGGGGCGGGCACACGGGAGACCACGATTCCAGGTCGACCACGATGGGCACTTGTACTGGAGCGGCGACCCTACAGATGGTGAGACGTGGCTGGATTCTGGACATATTTTGAAAGCAGAGTCAAGAGGATTAACTGATGGACTGGATGTGAAGAATGAGAAAAAAAGAGAAGACAAGTAGGATTCTAAGGGTTTTGGACTGAGCGACAAGAAGAATGGAGGTACCAGTTACTGAGACAAGGAAGATGGCAAAAGATCAGGTTTGACGAGAAATCAAGATATCAGAACTGCACAAGTGTAAGATTTTATTAAGCATACAAACAGAAATGTTGAGGGTAGCTGAATATTAAAAATCCTATAGTTGAGAGGATGGGCAAGAGATAGGAATTTTAGGGTTGTCAGGATATAACTGGTGTTTAAAGTAAGGAGTGAAGGTAGATTTAAAAAGCAGGATGAGGAATGACCCTGAGAAACTCCAAGTTTTCTCGGGCAAAAACTCTCCAAATTATCCCTCAAAATCCCCTTTTCCGGGCTTCCCTGGTGGCGCAGTGGTTGAGAGTCCACCTGCCGATGCAGGGGACACGGGTTCGTGCCCCGGTCTGGGAGGATCCCACATGCCGCAGAGAGGCTGGGCCCGTGAGCCATGGCCGCTGGGCCTGCGCGTCCGGAGCCTGTGCTCCACGACGGGAGAGGCCACAACAGTGAGATGCCCATGTACCGCAAAAAAAAAAAAAACAAAAACACGCAAAGATTCAGGGTCAAGGCATGTTGTGGCAACACTGTTTATAATAAGACAAAAATTTCAAACAACCAAATGACTGGAATAGAAATGTAATTAAATAACTCCATGCAAGAGAGCAGTGCATAACAATTTACACAATGCTTTAGATCAGTGGTTTTCAAGGTACAGACTCTGGAGGAGGTATATTAGCATCACCTGAGAACCTACTAGAGCCGCAAATTACCGAACCTACCAGTCTGTGGTTTTACAAGCCCTCCAGGTGATTCTGGTGGATGCTAAAGTTTGAAGACTACAGTTTTAAAGGAATATACAAGGACACAAATTTCCATAAAATATTATGTTAAAACCTTCTATATATATTATATATATAATAACATGTAGGGACTTCCAGTTAAGATGGCAGATTGAAAACATACATTAGGCTCTGTTCTGTCGCACTTCAATTATAAAGAAATTTTCAAAAGATATAAATACAAGAACAAATAACATGGAAAAGGAGACAACGGTAATAAAATTTTAAAAGCCAGAAAGCAAATGGATGGATGATTATTGCCTTATCAGTGCTGAGAAAGCTGGATTCACAGCCAGCAGTAGGGAAAGCCAGAAAGCAATCTAATTTTCCCCTGGGGACCTCTAAGGAAAGCTCAGGAATCGATTAAACCAGGTACCCCTGGAAACTGAGTGAAGTAGGACTAATACTGGGAGGAGAGCTTGAAAGTCCGATTAAGAAGAAGTTAAGCACCCAAACTTCTCCCCAAACTCCATGCGGCCAAATGACTGCTCCCCAATCTTGCCAGAAAATTGGAAGTTTCTCCTCTAGAGACAGTAAAACAAAGGGCTCTCTGGGATAGGGCGTCAGTCACATACACAGTTGAAGTAGGGGTATCTTACTGAAAACAGGAGGATTAAGTGAACGTTTACATATTGAGTATTGAGACAACTCCTTCCTCCCCTGAGGCCTTTTTCCCACCCAGTTCCCAGAACAGTCAGGTTTACAACCTCCAAATGGAAAATCTGATCAGCTAGGGGGGAAATAAATTAAAGATGACAATGCTGAAGGTTCACCAAGAAAATAAACCAGAGTAGAGCTGACAAGATTAATCATGGGTAGAAAGTTTCAATCAACTTTTCAATCTCCATTCTTAAACAGGACTAGCCTTCTTAGGCTTGCTAAACACTTGAAGAAATCCTCTAATATAAACAGGCAAGGCCAAAACAAATTTTCAAATCTGTGGGAAATAATATTACTATCCTCAGCAAAATAAGAAAAGATGCTCCACAAAAATGAGGGCGTGAACCAAGAGGGAAGATGAAGTGAGATCAAGGAAATAAGAAATTTAATTAGAGAGAGGTGACAGAATCCTTGGAATGGTGGTAAAGAGATCCCAGAGACAGCTGGGACACAGGTCTAGAAATACATCATTCTAGATCAGAGCAGCTCAGAAGCTCCAGAAAGTCTATTACAGAAGATGAAATTGACAGAATATCTAAGGAATTGAGAGATTTTCAGAACTGAGGGGAAGTGTGGAGATACATTAGTAATAAATTATGGATTAGTAATAAATAAATAGAAAACTAAACGAATAACAAGACAATTATCAACTCTGGAAAAACCAAAAGATATACAGAAAAAGTAATCATAGTAAGCTATGTGGTTCAGTTCTGACTAGCATTTACACACTTAAAATTTAAGCACCAAAAATTGATCCAGTAAAAAATTATATTGGAAAGACAGAGAATGAGAAATTCATAATTGTGTGTTGGTAACTACATGGGGAGGGGGGCAGTGAAGGATGAGTGAAAGAGCTAAGGCTTCATCTTCCATAGTGGGAATTTAATTGCTAATGTCCAAAACCGGAAATCAAGATGTAGTACTAGAAGCATGCGATAGGGACACGCAGGTTGCAAGAGAGTTGAAAATGAATGAATGCCTCTTGGAAACAGGACATTTCGGGGAGACAATGGACTGCAATTTATTTTTATTTGTTATTTTTGTAATTTATTATAACAAGTCATAAATTTATTTGAATTAACATGCATGTAGAATTCTGATTTAAAAAATTTAAAGAATGATGAAATAGCTCACATTTTTGCAAAACAAAATAATAAAACTCTTTCCCTTTCTCTCTATATATACATGAATAAAAAACCTGAGCTGGGACGAAGTGAGAGAGTGGCATGGACATATATACACTACCAAATGTAAAATAGATAGCTAGTGGGAAGCAGCCGCATAGCACAGGGAGATCAGCTCTGTGCTTTGTGACCACCTAGAGGGGTGGGATAGAGAGGATAGGAGGGAGGCTCAAGAGGGAGGGGATATGGGGACATATGTATGCATATGGCTGATTCACTTTGTTGTACAACAGAAACTAACACAACATTGTAAAGCAATTATACTCCAATTTAAAAAAACAAAAACAAAAAACCTTTTGGAGTATAGTAGAATACAGTGGCAGTGGTTATTCTGGGGTGATAAAATAACTGGTGATTTTATTTTCTTTATGAATATCTGCATTTCTTTGGCCGCACCGCACAGCTTGTGGGATCTTAGTGCCCCGACCAGGAATTGAACCCGGGCCCCGGCAGTGAAATCCTAACCACTGGACCGCCAGGGAATTCCCATGAATACCTCCATTTTATAGTTTTGTAATAAGAGTTGTCTGAATAGTTACACTTAATGTAAAAATGAAAATAATGCTCTAAGGATCATCATTTACTAAAAAACAAACATGCAAGCAAAAACCCCTAATATAGGTAAATAATCACGATGCTTTCTTTAAAAGGCTTGGATGGGGGTACTTTCCTGGTGGTCCAGTGGGTAAGACTCTGCACGCCCAATGCAGGGGGCCTGGGTTTGATCCCCGGTCAGGGAACCAGATCCTGCATGCATGCCACAACTGAGAGTCTGCATGCCGCAACGAAGATTCTGCGTGCTGCAACTAAGACCCAGCACAGCCAAAATAAACAAAGAAACCAAATAAATAAATATATTTTTAAAAATAAATAAAAGGCTTGGATGGTTTAGAGTTGTAGTCCTCTGGGACTATCTGAGCCAGGCTTGCCTGAAAGCACGGAGAAGGAAACTCCAGAGACTCCATGCTGCCCAATTGTCCTAGGATTCTAACTTCTTTGGACACAAAATGTAACTTAACTGATATCTGTGTCATTGTGCAGCCCAAGAAGTGTAGATATGCTGAAAAAAACAGACAAAACAAAACAAAGCAAAAGAAACGAGGATATGCTGACAATAGGAATTTTTGATCTTTGGAGGGCAAGGGACTTGCAAATAAGCACTCCATACTTCTGAAGTGTTTTGTTGAAAATTTTATATAACCATGCTTAATGCAGATTTCAACAATCCCTAACACCAGAGGTTTTGGAAGCTATCTCTCAAAGAACTCTATCAGCACACATCAAGATTCTAGCAATCTGTAATAAATTCTTGGTCTGTTCTTTGAGCTCTGTTTTCCACTTTTTTTTTTTAAAGGAGTGTGGAAACTAATATCATGAATAAATGCTTTCAGGAGGTCTATATCTGTAACCTTAAATATATTCCTTATCTACTTTAAATTATGGAATTAAATCAGCAGGTAAGACACATGTGTACACACACGTAATATGGTACGTTTTATTCAGCCTGCTATGCTGAGAAATTGGGCGACTTATCTCTGACTCTTGTCTATCTTACCTTATGGCTAAGTTCTGCCATTTCTCTGCTGCAACTTTTCTCTGAAAATTCTGAGCCCACACCTATCTTTACGGAGCTAGCATCCTTTGTGGATCTACTTACTGTTTAGCTCCCTTTAAAAATCACACCAAAAAACTCATGTAGAGACGATGTACCTTTTTAAAAATTGCACTAAGATTTCATTTAGTTTACCTTTCTCCTTGCCATATGATTCAACAAGTCATTCTTCCTCGCTAGGCCAAGTTTCCCTCCTTGGAATATGAAGAGATTAGACTATTTTTAAGATGCATTGCCAGCTAGTTTGATTCTCATCTTACCTGATTGTGATGCTTTGATGTTGGGGAAAGGCTTTTGAGTGTGGACATCAGGCTGAGATTCTGCTCCACTTTCAACAAAAGAAGGACAGCTCAGGTCACTCAGCAGCTCAGGCTCACTGTCCCAGTCTGAATGACTTGGATTATCTTCTAATACCTATTTTGTAAAATGTATAAATTATGATTTTACAGGAATTTACAACATAATTAATTTCCACAAACATCACCAATTCCTGAGCATCACAAACACCAGAAAAGGACCCCTCTAGAGACCTGCAGCCGTCCGCCCAGTCCCCGTGACCGGAAGAGCCCGACTTCCACACGTGCTCCCCAGCACCTCCCGGCAACGCTTCTTGGAGAAGGGCTTCAGTCAAGCGTGAGCAAGGAAACAGGCAGACATGTCAGGCCTCCTTCTCTCTGTAACTAACACCTCTCTTGCAGCTCTAGTATCAACACCAATAAAAACATCAAGTGTCAATAATGACTCCAGGCACACTAAGGCTTGACAAGGATATACTATCTCTTACCCTTGTTTAATTTTTCACACATGTATTGTTGGAATGGTGGTCAGAGTGTCCCTAAGAAAGGTCAGCGGGCTGGCTACCTAAAGGCCTCACTGACTGACATTACCTTGGGGAACTGATCACAGTCAAAAAGCCATGCTCTCAACCACGCAGGCCAAGAAACTTGATCTTATTATGAGGAGATAAAGCTCATGTTAAAGAAAATCACGAGAGAATGAGACAAAAAAAATCAGGGACAGGATAACGCTTGTGTGTTCTGTCAAGCACATCCCCTCCGACAGGAGAGCCCACGAGCGGCCAGGCAACCATAAAGCTGGCTGATAAGCGGAGACTGAGAAAACCGAAGCAATCCTGAGGAAATGTCCACAGGCTCCCGCAGGCAACCGTCTGCCGGCAGCTCCACCACGTGCTCTGCCCTCCGTCGGATTCTTCTGGTGTGCTCTCCACGCTCCCCTCTAAAGCCAGTGTCTCCCTTTGTGCACTCGATCCCACCCACTTTCTACTCAAAGGTTAGCATTCACTTCTATTCGTTCTCCATCAAGAATTTCTTCTTTCTCCTGTATCATTCCTATCAGTGCACCATCATGAATTCCACTTGAAGAAAAAAATTCCCCTTGACTCCAGCTACAAGGCGATTTCTCTGTACTTCTTCGCAGCAAAGTGCCCAGAGAGAGAGAGCTGTCCAGACTCGCTGGCTCCAATTCCTCTCCTCTCCGTCCCCCATTCCAGGCGGAGTTTTGATCCCACTGCTCCGCTCTTCGACTGTCAGCCCTCTCCCTTCCTGAGCTGGAGGCAGCATTTCTCCCAGTGGATCACTCCCCTCCTCTTGAAACACTCTGTCCCTTGGTTTCTAGAATGCCCCCTTCACTCCCTAGGCTTTCCTCCCGCCTCACCAGTGGCTCCTCAGGCTTCTTTGCTGATTCCTCCCTCTTTCATCCCAGACACCTTAACCCTAGCGTGGCCCAGAGCTCAGTTCTTGGTCCTCTTCTCTGTCTTCACTCCTCAGGGATGTCATCTGGTCTTGTGGTTTTAAATACCATTCACTACATATATTGCCTTCAATTCTAAAATGCACTCCCATGTCTCCGCAGTCTAACATCCCTGAAATCAGGATGTGTCTTACAATCAGGGGCATGTCATGATTTAATTTGCAGCATTATCTTTTCTTGGAAGTACTTAAAATAATGGTGCATCTTACAAACAATGGCATTTTAGTTTTGATTATAGTGTAAGCTGCCAGCTTCTAAATTTACAACTCCAGCCCAGACCTCTCCTCTGAGCTGAAGATCTGTATATCTGAGGACGTGACATTTCCTCTTGGATGTCCAAAAGCTGTCTCAAATTTATGCCCAAAACTGAACTATCATTATTCCTGCTCCACCTGCTACTTCTTTTCTTTTTTATTTATTTATTTTATTTTTGGCTGCATTGGGCCTTTGTTGCTGTGCGCGGGCTTTCTCTAGTTGCAGCGAGTGGGGGCCCCTCCTCGTTGCAGTGTGCGGGCCTCTCGTTGTGGTGACCTCTCTCATTGCGGAGCACGGGCCCTAGGCGGGCAGGCTTCAGCAGTTGTGGCACGCAGGCTCAGTAGTTGTGGCTCGCGGGCTCTAGAGCACAGGCTCAGCAGCTGTGGCACACGGGCTTAGTTGCTCCACGGCATGTGGGATATCCCCGGACCAGGGCTTGAACCCATGACCCCTGCACTGGCAGGCGGATTCTTAACCACTGCGCCACCAGGGAAGCCCCCACCTGCTATTTCTAAACTTCTTGTTCTTAGGACCTATTTCTTTCACTGCTGGGTCACTAAATTCTGCATGTGGAACCTACGAGACCCCAACCAAAGAAGGAAACACTGGGCCAAGTTTCTAAGCTCTTAACAAAAGTCTGTCAAATAGATTCAGAATCTCTTCCCAGCCCTGGAGAGTAAGTATCACACATAAAACACATCAAAGCTTACCAAACCCACATTTCTCAGCAGTGGAATCCTCCCCTACCCTAGATAAAATGATCCATGGCATACTTACAAAGCACTAATAGCAAACTGCTAAAAATCTAACTGCTTTGACGGATGGGGGTGGGTGGTGAAACACCCAGATGATAACTGAGCTGAATCTTGAAACAACAAGTAAAGGAAGTAGGTGTTCCAAGCAGAAAGAATAATATATGCAAAAAAGCTTTTAATAGCACAATGGTAGAAATTCCTTAAGCTTCTATTTAGAAACTTAACCACAAATTTCTTTGTTTTCAACTGGTCAAATAAGACATCAATGTCTTATTTGGGGTCAGTGTTTAGATCAGTGACCCTGTCCTTCTGGACTGTAAAGGAAACCTCTTCACTGAAAACCCTCTGCCAAGCATCATAAACCCAGGTAAGGCTGAACCTCATCTTCATCTCTACCTTTCACTAGACATGCTTTCTGGTCCCACTTTTCAGATTTGTGACTTACCGTAGTTTTCCTTCTACTGGTATAAACTGGGTTTTTACAATATGCCTGCTTGCTCTTCTGAAGGTAGCGCTTCCAAAAATTATGTAAAACTTCATTCTAAGGTAGAAGGGAAATGAGTGGTGCTTCAGGTTATGATGAAAAATATACTGGCACATCTACACCACAGAATCGCTACTCTCCTGTACTTTACATACTGCTTCCATCTATATGTATTCTTACCTTTCTTACCTAAATTTCCTTAAGAAGAATGATCATTTCAATGTCAGGTATACGGGAAGCATGGAATAAATTCTTCTTAATCTTAGATTTTAGTTCCATATAGTCACCTAGTTGAATCCCTTCCTTTGACAAGTTAAGCAAATTAAGATTCAGAGAAACAAAGTAATTTACATGTGACTACACTTCCAGTTAGGGGCAAAGCTGCTACTGGGTCCAGTGACCTATTGACACCCCTCCCTCTTACTGTCCCCACCCTCGTCCAAGTGAAAGTAAAACAAAACAAACCAAAACAATTTTTCCATTTATTCATCACCTACCTGCTAGGTACAAGGCATCCATAAGCTTTAACACAATCTTGCAAGATAGCTACTGTCTCTTATTTTACCACTGAAGAAACTGAGTAACTTTGCCAAAATGACCTAGCCAATAAGTAGAAAAGCCATGAATGGGATTTGGAGTCGGTCCTGATTCCAGAGCCTGTGTTCTGGCTGTGCCATTTAACTGGTCAGGTCTAAACAGTTATACTCATGGGTTAATTTCAGAGAAACTGTTTTCAGGATTAATCCCGATGAAGCAGGTAGAAGGCCACACAGGTATAAACCCTACTGAAGCTAGTTGGTGTAACTAACAGAAACCACTTACTGAAAAACACTTATACACAGGATGACTGCAAGGAGAAACCAGATTCACAAAGCCCAGACTACCAGTAATCTTACCTGACGCAGTGACTGTCATGGGTAAGGCTCAGAGTCCACTTAGGCCATGCACTGGCCTATGGGTCATCCTGCCAGCCTGCCGCAGACACTGGTTTGAACAGCAAAGGCTACTTTACAAATCTCTTCTTGGTGACTTCAGCAGACACTGAGCTCTCTCCCTTTTCTTTTTGCTCTTATTTTCATTTATGAGCATACTGCTATATACTGTCGTGTTTACTCATTCCACATAGGCATGAAACCCTCTCTCCAGCTAAGCTGAATCCAGCAGCATCACCGTCATCTGGAAACTTGTTAGAACTGCAAATTCTTGGGCGCTACTCCAGACCTACTTAATCAGAACCTCTGGAATGAGGTCAAGCGATCTGTGTTTTAACAAGCCTTTTAGGTGATTCTGATACATATACACTCAAGTTTAAAAACCACTGGTTTAATGTATCACTCCACAAAGTGCATTCTCTGGAACTCAAGTCCCGATGGATGCTACCCACACGTATACATGCCAAAGGATTTTGCTCTCAAATTGTGAATACTGCATACTACATCCCCTAGGAAATCAAAAAGCACACTAACACATAAAAGGCACCAATAAGTGGGCAAAGTTATTTGTTTTACTTTAACCCAGTGTTTCCTAAATACCTGAAGACTAAAACCTTATTTTCTTTTGGACGTATTACTTATTTCTATCCTGTAGAACACACTTTAGGAATTGCTGGTCTAGTAAAAGGATTAAAGCAAAATCATCAGAAAAATGATTCTTTCTAGTAGGCCTAATGTTATTACTGATAGCCCTCCTTAGTATCACTCTAAGTCTACTGTTCTTCAAACAACAAAATGTAAAGCTAACATCTAGGCACACATGGACTTACCTTTAACTCTGGGCCTACTCCAAGGGTCTGTAAGGCTTTTGCTTGTTGATAAAGTATGTGCTGAAAACCTTCGCACACATACCAATCCCAGCCTTTCTCTAAATGACAGATGACAGGTTTCAGATATTTGCATTCCTAACTTACTAAATGTCGTGCTGCTACACAGTTACAATTGTGTTTTATACACTTCAACTGGAATTTTTTCGTACCCCTGAGTAGAGTTTCCATTCTTATACTCTCTTGCTTCCCATCTGGCAAATCTGTACATAAATGCTAAAGCTGAACAACATTTTTATAATTTATCAGATTTTAAATATTTTAAATTATCTATAGTTTTTCTGAAATGTTAATGTTCAGAGACAGAAAAATGAACAGTCACCACATTAAAAAAATGAAATGTTTTATAAATGTATACTGTACTGAACAATGCCCAGCAGAATCCTAAATGAAAGGACACTCAACACTCAGCCACTGCTTGTATGACTCCTCTGTTCCAACTCACATGGAAAGGGAACAATGAGTATTTGGAGAATGAACGAACAAAAGTGAAGATGTGAAGCTCCAAGATCGCAGGAAAGGGCAATAAGAAGATACAAAGAAAATAAACTGCTCAACGGCATTCTCCTTTTCTCAAGATGGTTCTAGGTTCTTGGGTGAAACTGAAAGCAAGGAAACTAAGATTTATTGAGCTCAGCCTAGTTACCAGGTATTTTAAGTAGGTTATTTTCTTCCAACCTCAAAACAACCTTAGGAGATTGTGACGAGAACTGCCACTGCCATGGACAAAGCTACATGTTTAAACAAAACTACCAGTTGAAGAGAATGTTAAAATCTGTTAAGACCCTTACGTTTTACCCTTCCCTACTGGACAAATACTGTAACTCCTTGAAAAATATGTTATGAGCACACAGCTTCTGAAGTCTGTTACCATGACTCCAAGAGGTTCTCTCCCCTCAGAATGTCACAGGACTCCTATGCCCCTCCCTTACCTCAAATGTCACAAGGCCTCCCCACCCCTGCTGACTGACGCACTTTCTGGAAAGGGTCTTAGCTTGTATAGGAGTAAAATAGGAAGCCTGTAATTTTGACGCTTTCTGAAGGTGAGGGAGTTTAAGCTCTCTAAGCTCTATCCATGTGTGCTCTCTCCTTCCTGCGCACTGCTCTGACAAACTGATAAAGTCGTATTTTAAATTCTCAGTCTGGGCTCCTACTGTATATAATAAATGGTATTACATTCTCACTTTACAGATGAAGCAGCAGCTAAGGACAAAGAGGTTGAATATAAGACTCAACGTTTAATTTGAAGCACCTGACGTTCCTTCAGCAATTTAAGTTTAAAATATACAATTTTAACTATTAGATAGGTCAAGTCCAAATTAATCAGGTTTTACTCTAAGAAAATTTAATTAAAATTAATCAGGTTTAGCCTAATAAAAATAGTCACTACTAAAGGTTAAACAGGAACAGGAGTTGGCATTTTGGCAGTCTCTCTGTTATTCATCTAAGAACAGCAACGTATTTCATATAGATATTTCATTAACATTTATATATATAATACATTTCATGTGTGTATCCTTAAAGCTACCTCAGATAGAAGAGTCCACCGTTACCATTAGCCTAGTTTCAAACCTGAGAATCTGGCCCTAGGCGATCAGTCACAGAAATAAAAAGCATCAGCTAAACTTAACCCCAGATTCTTCTCAATAATGGCTAATTATTATGTACTCACTGGATTAACGAAATAGAGTACTTTTCAGAGCACACCCATGCTGAGCTTATTTTAAGGGAAAATAATTTTCCCTATTTTAAAAGGGTGTGTTCAAAATTCAGTGTGAGAAATGGATTTCTGAAAGCTGAATTTCATGTTTAACTTGCCTAACCTGACAACTCCACAGCGGATTCATTTCAGAAAATAAGCATTTTTCTTTAAAAGCACAGAAAATCATCAAATAGATAACAGATATAAAACAGAAAAACATATACCAACACACAAAAAGAAATATGCTACATTTGCTAAGATTATTTTTGGCATAATAGTTGCTCCACTGGAAAATCAAGTCACTAACAATAAGCAGAATAAAAAATGGACATGTTTTAAGACATCTGCTTCCAATTTTACCATCAACAGTTATCCACTCTAATTCTACTTTGGATTACCTGCTTAAAATTCTGGCAACTTCTTTAGAATCTATTTAAAATTCCATTCCACATCCCCAAATCATGAAAGTGAAAACATGACTGAAAAATGCTAAGCACATGTGAAGAAAGAGCTTACCAAGTTTTCGTTTTCTTTTAAGTCCCCGGTTGATGGCTTGTATTTTAGTATTAGGAATAGCCCCAGTGTTTATAACTTCCCTAGATCTCTGCAGGAAATAGAAGCAGACCATTAAAAAGACCATAAAAAGATAGATTTACATCTCCTTAACTGTACTGCCAAGCATGCTCTGGGATGTATAATGAACCAGAATGTGAGTGCCAGGACCAATGATGGTAATATTTTGGGAAAATTAGACAAAGTGTAACATTCTGGTTAGCCTTTATATTGCTTTTTTTTTTTTGCGGCACGCGGGCCTCTCACTGCTGTGGCCTCTCCCGTGGCGGAGCACAGGCTCTGGATGCGCAGGCTCAGCGGCCATGGCTCACGGGCCGAGCCACTCCGCGGCATGTGGGATCTTCCTGGACCGGGGCACGAACCCATGTCCCCTGCATCGGCAGGCGGACTGTCAACCACTACGCCACCAGGGAAGCCCTATATTGCTTTCTGATTCAAAATTTCTCAGTACCTAAAACTGTGCCAGGAACACAGTAAACACTAAATAAATGTATGTCAAATGAATAAACTTTTATTTTAAATCAATTTTTAATTGTTTGAAACCAATCGTAAAGTCAAATTTATTCACTTTTTTCTCTATCCAAAACATACTTTGAAATTAAAATAACTGCTGTATTCACTGTAGTCAGCAATGCCTAAGCTACAGATTAGGTTCATCCTACTTTTCTATGTGTTTGAATAATACTCTAAAACAGCTTTATTTATGAAATTATAAAAGTGCTACTTTTATTCTTAATCAAACCTACAGGATTTTAGAATGACTGAACGCTGAGTATAGTTCATCCCAAAGTCTTCAACTCTAAGTTCTCTCAAAGGCTGGTACCTAAGACTCTGGTTCTCTCACAACCAAAATATAAAAGAATTAGGTCTAAATGATGGGGAAAAGTGAAGATTTTTAACCAATAGGGAACATTTATATATTTGTCCAAATTTAGAGATTTGGAATGAAATTGATCTTCAACTTTCATTAAGAACAAAAGAAATGTCTCTAACAGGATTTTTGGAATACATCCTCTCTTGTTAAAGAAACCACATTCAAAGCAGTTCTGGTGGACTGGGTTGGCCACACTGAGAAAATAAGACATGTCAGAATACACACCAAAGCAGTTACCCAGCAAAAACAGGTAAAACCTATAAACAGTAGGCAAGAAAAAAAAAAAAAAAAGGGCTTAAAATCTGGATTAGACAAAATGTGAAATAACTAAAAGCTACATATACAAACTGAAGCTGTAACTAATTAAATTACTGAATAGTTATATTGTGGAATATTTATACAGTCAATTAACACATCCACAAATGTTTAGAATAACACAGGACAATATTTATTAAGACAGAAGATTCAGTGGTACTCACCCACATCCCCTTTCCCTTCTCATACACAGAAAAAAGAAAAAAAAAAAAGACTAAATGGAAGCTATGAAAAGAAATGTTGTATGTTGAGATCACTGATAATTTTAGCTTTCATTTTCATAATTTCTAAATTTTCTACAATAAATATGCTCTTATGACCACAATTCTAGCATACACCTTTATTAAATACCCACAAAATACTTCCGAGAATGTCTATAATATAAATTGGCCGGATTTAAGACCTGAAAATTTTTTTCCTGTATAAAATCAATCAAGATAACATTCTAATTCCTTTATCAATTCAGAAGGCCTTCTTCCAGACAGTGGAGTATCTAAAACATGAGAATTATATACAGAGTAAGTTGAAGGGCAATGAAAGGAGCAGAAAAACAGGGGAAGTTGTGCCACAGCCTCCACTCTTTGCAGATGCAAACCACCATCTCGTCAGCCATTCCCCACCCGCTGGATTTCCACACCACCACGCCACACCCCTGCTCTCCAGGAAGGACTGATTGTGTCACGCTCTATATGAAGACAATAAAGCCAAGAGAAACCACTTAAGTTGGGCAACACAGAGCTCTGCCTATCACATGGGAGGCATTGAGACAGGTTCTGAGCCTGTTTAAAGATGGTGCCCACCCTCAAGAATGCTACATTCTTGACAAGTCATTCCATACAGGCTGGTATCTTTCAAATGTGGAAACAGTGGCATTAGGGGCTTTCAAGTTAAAAAACGACTGCAGCAGATTTTATCAGATAGAAACAAACAGAAACATTATCAAAGACAGAAATAAAAGAAAGCAATTAGTTAATGTAGTTTAATTTCTCCAAAAATAGTATATGCTGACTTCATCTGCTAACGATAAACAGTCCATTTAGACACATCTTCCTTCACCATGTTTACATTTGCACTGCTGGTACAAAAGCAAAAACTATTAATGTCTCAATATACAACAAAGCACACTGCACATATTTAAAGTGTACAAGTTGATGTGTGTGTATGTATGTATATCCACGAGACCATCACCACAAACAAGGTAATGAACATATCCATCACATCAACAATTTCATCGAGTGAGTACATATCTACATATCTTCTTTTTTTTTTTTTTAGTACATATCTTCTTAATACTCTGTGTGACCAAATGGGAAGCAGACTGAAGAACAAAGACTGTCTCAAGGAAAAGCTCTTGGGTGATTGAGTTGCAAGTGAAATTAACCACTTTTCTCAAGAAAACTATTTTTTACTTCATACATTTTGTCCAGGCTTTTAGTTGTTTAAGGTGGGCTCCTGTTACTCCATCCTGGCCAGAAGAAGTTCACACAGTTACTTATATTTGTCCCAAATTTACCTTTCTTATATAGGCCTATACGGCAAAGGTAGTATATCTGTTCCTTCCTGGCTCTGTAGACTTTGAGCAAATCCTTTTCCAGAGAGCAGAGTCCTGGCATGTTTAGCCTGTCCCAGAGGACCCAGCACTCCCAGTGTGAAGGTAGCCTCATTTACCAAGGTTCCACAGGACAGTAGGCCAACCTCTACCTTAAGAGACAGGTGTGGTGGAATAAAAGGACCACAGGCGTCGGAAGCCTGAGGTTCAAGTCCTGGCTCAGCACTCTATCCACGTGACTATGGCAAACTCACTCAACTGATGAGCCTTGCTTGCCCCATCTACAGATAGGTGTAATAGTATACACATCTCACAGGTTGTTATGAAGGGATGAATTAATGGATGAGAAAACACTCTGTAATGTGTAAGGCACTGTACAAAGATATAATGACGATGAAGCACACTTCTCATACTCCCAACAGTCCTTCTAACATTCTGTCTTCCAAACCTCTAAGCTACCACAATACATTAAAAACTCTTAAATAAGTGGTAACTAATAAAAATAAATGCATCATCTTGTAAGTGCAATTTTAATTATTTCCCCTTATATACATACTACACAGTCTGAATCAGGAAAACATTTATATATGTGGTCCAACATAATTTCAAAAGCTCATCCTAAATCTACCTTACAAAGTCTTCAACCCTTGTGTAAGCATGTGAGGACCGCTTACATTTTTCATATTTGGACATTGCCTGAGTAATAAAAATAGATCAGTTTTGGGGGGACCTATGCCACATGTTAGGCTGAAACTGCAACTTTTAAAGCACAAGCAAATTCATAAATGAGGTCTGTTACTTACTTCTGTAACATTGTGGCAAGAAGTGCAATAATATTTGCCTTCATCAGTGAGACCCCAAGAGACAGCAGCACACTGAGAACAACGGTCTTTGAACTCTTTCTGTAGGAGAAAAGGAAAACCACATTCAATACATTGTACCTAAACGCTGCAGTTCTACTTAGAGGGTTCCCTACAATTTTACTCTATAAATAAAGAATCACTGAGAATAGAAAATATACCAGAGGGATTATCTATAAACAAGAAGAACAGTTCAGTCTGAGCCATTTGAAACTGAATTAAACTATTAAAGAAATGTTTCTAAAATATGCAGTGTGTGAGGGTGAAAAAAAAAAGACAAAGAAGACAAGGTGGTAGGGGTAAAGTGGGAAAAAAAGATGAGTAAATAAAACTCCTTGAACATGCTGTGAGGAAAAAGATGATAAGATTCAAGAATAGAGAAGACTTAAAAAATAGAAATAGCATACCATTTGGAACTTCCTCCAGGACACTAAGAACACATACCCACCACAAAGGAGCCACAGTTTTATTAGGGTTGTTTCAAGTTTCGATTTGTTCACGCAGCAATATAATGTATAATGTATAATGTATGTACTAGGCACTTAACTAGGTGCTGGGGATTTGAGGGTGAGCAAAACAGACAAGATCCCTACTCATAACTATATACGACGCTAATGGTGAGTTCTAATTGCTAATTTCATTAACCTAGCATCTACAGACGTTAACCCTCATTCAGTAGACATTTATTGAGCGTCTACAATGAGTAAGGCCTTCTATCACCATAATGCTTCTGTACATACATAGACTGGCACCAAATTATCCATTCGCAACCCTCTGGTGCATGAAATCTCATTATTGTTGATCTAATTACCGACTGTTCCTCTAATACCATCAGAGAGTGACATTTTATCAAGTGGGTCAAAATGCATGCCAAATCTATTTCAACAAGTTGGTCAAGTTTTCAGTGACTCCATGTGGATAACTATCGTAATCTTGGAGTGTCCCCAAACCCGAATTTGGAATTCCTGCACAGGCCATGGCTAAGATTCGCAGAGACACCAGCAGGGGTTACTGGGGGGCATTCTGGTTCCAAGCCCCGCCTCCCTCGCCTAACCTCCAGCATCAAAGGGAACTTCTGGGTGGTCCCGTTTAGCGATGAGACACGTGGGTGGCCACCCCACAAAACCCACAACTTCAGCCTCCTCCCGAAACATACCCACATCGACCAACACCCCACCGTCCCTTCCCCCACAACCTCACCCAGCCAGAACCTCCAGCCTCTTCCCCCAAAGCGCGGGCACACGCGGCCCGCCAGCCCCGCCAGCCCCATCCCTGTCCCCACGCCGCAGCCTTCCGCCCCGTCCCCCTTCGGCCAGTGGCAGCCCCCACAGCCAACCGGCGTCCTCCACCCCTACTCCTCAGCCTCCCTCCCCTCCCGCCCCGCCGCTCCGCTGCGCGGCACTCGGCCCCCTCACCGCCTCCTCCAGGTCCATAACAACAACAACAACGCCGCCGCCGCCGCGGCCCGTTACCCCGGCAGCGAGAGCAGCTTCCGGGAGCGGCGGGAAGAGACCTCCGGGCGGAAACCGAGACCCTTGACTTTGGATTTCCGTCTTTTGCGGCGGCGGGAAAGCATCCGCTAGCTCTGGGATGAAGCGCCACTAATCCTGCATCCCCAGACAGCATCCCTTTCCTAGTCGAGGTAACTAAAACCAATCAGTAAAAAAGTGGGCGGTGCCTACTGCTGAGAGGATTCAGTCTCTGTTCCGACAGCCGTTCCGGCCCGGCAGCTCTCCTGCTCTCGGGCTGCGAGGGGGGAGCGGTGGCGTGGACTCAGAGCGCTCGGGGCTCTCCACCTGGTTCTGGCACAGGAGAGGCACCGGGTTCTGGAGAAAAGAACACGTGGTTGAGTTAGACCTGGGTATGTAATCATGGCTTTTCTGCTTCTTTGTGCCTCAATTTCCTCCTCTGTAAAAATTAGGTATTACCTGTGGGTCCCTCGCGATGGAGCCTCACATGGTAAATGCTCATTAAATTTAGCTTTATTGTTGTCCCTTCATTGGGCACTTTCATTTCATTAAACAGGCGCTGTTTTAGGTCTTGGGGATTAAGCAGTGAACAAAGTAAACAAAAATTCCTGCCTTTATGGAGATTATAATCTGGTGGGGAGAGACAAAAATACATAAGGAGAATATATTGTACGTTAAACAGGTATGAGTGCCAAGGAGAAAAATAAAACCGGAAAGGAGAATGGGAGCCATACTGTGGTTTCAGTTTTGAATGGAGTGGTCAAGAAAGGTCTCCCTGAGATGGTGACCTTTGAGGCAAGGGAGCAAGAACCATGTTGGGAACCTCATTCCCAGCAGAGGGAACAGTGAGTACCAAGGCCCTAGTCCTGAACCTCATGCCAGACCATTTAAGGATCAGCAAGGAGGTGAGCGAGTGGCTGGAACAGTGAGCTAAAGGGAGAGTAGAAAATGAGGCAGGGGCAAATTACAGCTCTAAGGACTTAGACTTGGAGAAATTAGAGACGCCGTTGGGGGAGTTACACAATCTTACATGTTTAACAGATTACTTTGGCTGTTGTGGGGAGACTAGACTGCTAGGGGGCAAACGTAGAAGTTGGGAGGCAAGTCAGGAGTCTGTTACAATAATCCTGGTAGCTTGAACCAGGTAAAAGCAGCGGAGACAGTGAGAAGTAGACAGATTCTGGAAATGTATATTTTGAAGGTAGAACCATAAGAATATCTTGATGGATAAGAAGCCCATCAAATCAGCTGTCGAGGATGAAGGGAGTCAAGGATGACTTCAAGATTTTTGTCCTGAGCACCTGGAAGGGTGAAGCTGTATTTGACAGAGTAGGGGCAGTCTATGGGTGGACCTGTTTGGGAGGGGGGTAGAGGAGGAATCAGGAATTTGACTTTGGACCTGTGAAGTTAGAGATGCTTATAAGACCTCTAGGTAGGATGAGAAGGCAATTGGATATAGCAGTCTAGCATTCAGAGGCAAGTTCTGGCCTGGAGATATATATTTGGGATTTATCTCTGTCTAGATGGTATTTAAAGTCATGAGAGTAGAGGAGATCACCAAAATCTCCTTATTCACCTGTCAATTCATTTCTTTTGCAAAGTCGTTAAACACCCACTAAGTGGCAGGCACTGTGCCAGCAATTGGGAAATGAGAGATAAACAGGACAGAGTCCTTGCCTTCAAGAGGCACCCAGTCCAGTGGAGCATTCAGTCTTATTATTTTAATCATGGCATTAGATAAATGCTCTTCTCCAGCTGTGTCACCCAGGTCATTTACCAGGCTTGGCTCTGAAACTTCAAACTCTTTCCAAAAACCCTTACCCATCTTCAAAGCATTAAGTATTGTCATATGAACAGCTTGATCATAAGCCTCTAATTTTCTAGACAAACCCTGATTTCAAATGTTGAAATTTTACAATGGGAAGGGGGCACTGCTGAATGCCCAACTAAACTGGAGTTAGTATGTTGAACTAAAATACGAGCACCATAGCATCAGGAAGTTTTGTCTTTTTGTTTATTGCTGTATACCCAGGGCCTAGAACAGTACTCAGCTTATAGGATGTGATCAATAAATATTTGTTAAATGGATAGATGACTTTGTAAGAATTTTACATATATGCAAAATAGTTTAAAGAGATGACGTATCTTGATTTGAGGCTTTGGACATGTGGTTGCACAGAAATGAGTCACAGATTTTCCCAGCCATTCCTTAACAGAAAATTGAGTGTTCTGAGCAAAGTCAGACTCCTTGGAAGAAAATGTCTTCTTAGACTGTAAGACTTAGATGACTATTTCAGCAGAGAAGCTTTAATATGCATTTCTTAAAACTGGTTCACATGCCATTGCTGACCTGTCAGATTGGCACAGATGATTTTTGCTTAATGGAAATAATCAGTGGCAGAAGGGCTCAGTGAGATGGACTCTGTCTTATACTGCAGGTGTGAGTGAATGTGGGCATATTTCTTGAGAAAAATTCAGCTGCATAACAGGTGATATGGTGGAGCAATATTGAGGCAATGCCAAGAAGAGGAAACAGGGAAATAAAATTAGAATGGAGATAATAAACCCTTACAGGGATTGAAGAGTCCCTGGGCCAAGATTTGATATAACACCAAAGCCTGATTGAAGGTATTAATATATCTAAAGAAAGAATGTGTAATCAGCAAGAGATGTATTTAGCCCTTCAATCCTAACAAAAGGAGGACCTAACCATAGCAAGGACCCCCACACCACTCTTATGCCCACGCAGTTAATGTCCCCAGGGAACCATACCTCTTAAGTGACAGACACAGAATCCAACACAAACTATTATTCAATTCTGCCTGTAGGGAGAGAGGACACTGAATATAAAGGATATTTTCTCTGGGTGTAGATTACTGGATTAGCAGTTGTTCTTTCAGCTCTCTGAAGACATGGTTCCATTTCTTCTAACTTTCATTGTTTCTGTTGAGAAGTCAGCTACAAATATTATCAACTATATACTAAGTAACTAGAATATTCCCAGTTGTTTGGAAATTAAGCAATAAACTTCTAAACAGCCCAATCAACTGAGCAGTCACAATGGACTGACAGAGTATTTTGAACTGAATAAAAATGGAAATGTATCATAGCAAAATTATGAAATGCACTTAAATCTGGAGGGCAATTTATAGCCTGAAATTCATGGATTAGAAAAAAGAAAGGCTGAAAATCAATGATAAAGACATACATCTCAAGAAGTTAGAAAAAGAAGGTTAAACCAGATAATAATAATAATAATAGAAGGAAGGAAATTAAAAAGAAGAGAGATTAATAAAAGAAAAAGCAAACATTCAGTGGGGGTGGTCCACAAACTAATATTAGCTCTTTAAAAAGAATCATAAATTCAGTAAACCCTGGAAAGACCAATCAAGAAGAAAAGCAAAATTAACCAATATTAGAACAATAAAAGTGACATCACTACGGATACCATAAACATTAAAAAGATCATAAGAGGATACAGCTCTAAGACAATAAATTTGAAAATGTTGATGAATGGACAGATTCCTAGAAAAACACATAATCAAGAGCTATGCAAGAAGAAATACAAGATTTGAACAATCTTATACCTATTTAAGAAACTGACTCTATAAGTAAAAACAAAAATTTCTCACAAAGAAAACTTCAATCTCAAATGGCACAGCTGGTAAATTCTACCAAAATTTTGAGAAAGAAATAACACCCATCTTACACAGACTATTCCAAATAATGAAAAAAGAGAGAGCAGTTAACAATAAATTTTGTGAGGCTACCTTAAACTTGATGCCCAAATCTGACAAGGATATTTCAAGAAAAGTAAACATTAAAGTCCGTTCTCTCCTCAGAACAAATGAAGTATCAGCAAATTGAATGCAAGTCCTCTGCTGTATTCAGCAGTATATAGATAGAACAGTAAATCAAAAGGACATTGGGGGCTTCCCTGGTGGCGCGGTGGTTGGGAGTCCGCCTGCCGATGCAGGGGACGCGGGTTCGTGCCCCGGTCTGGGGGGATCCCGCGTGCCGCGGGGCGGCTGGGCCCGTGAGCCGTGGCCGCTGGGCCTGCGCGTCCGGAGCCTGTGCTCCGCGGCGGGAGAGGCCACAGCAGTGAGAGGCCCGCGTACCGCAAAAAAAAAAAAAAAAAGGACATTGGGTTTATTCTAAGAATGCAAGGTTGGTTTAACATTGAAAAACAATAACAACAACAATTTAAATAGTAATCCAGATAGTGTGGTGCAAGGATAGACAAAAGATCAATGGAACGGAATACAAAGTCCAGAAACTGACCCATAAATACATATAAGATAACCTGATTTTCAACAAAGGTGCTGCTAAAATTCAGTGGGGAAAGGATTGTTCTACAATAAATGATTCTGGATCATTTGAATTGAATTCATATGAAAATTATTGACCCCCTATCTCACACAAAAATTAATTGGAAATGAATCACATACCTACATGTGATAGGTAAAACCATAAAGCTTCTAAGAAAAAAAAAAAATAGGTAAATATCTTTATGGCTTAGGATAGGATAGATTTCCTTAAAAGATCACAAAACAGCACTATCCATGAAAGGGAAGATTGTTATATTGGACTTCATTAAAATTTAAAATTTTAGTTCATCAAAAAACATTGTTAAGGCAAACAAAAGACTGAGAGATGGTATTCATAATTCATATATTCAACAAAAGACTTATCTCCATAACAAAGAATTCTTACAAATCAATTAAAAAACAATTAAAAATAGGCTAGACTTGAACAACTAGTTCACAAAAGAGGACAGCTAAAAGAACAATAAATATATGGAAAGGTGCTTAACATCATGAGTCATCAGAAAAACGAAAATTAAAACAACAATGACAGGGGACACGGGTTCGTGCCCCGCTCCGGGAAGATCCCACATGCTGCAGAGTGGCTAGGCCCGTGAGCCATGGCCGCTGAGCCTGCGCGTCTGGAACCTGTGCTCCGCAACGGGCGAGGCCACAACAGTGAGAGACCCACGTACCGCAAAAAAAAAAACCAAAAACAAAAAACAACAATGGGATGCCACCACACATCTACCAGATGACTAAATATTTTTTAAAAATTGAAAGTATCAAGGTTCGCCAAGAATATGGATGAATTGGGTCTCTTCTACTTTCCTGATGGGAGTATAAATTGAATATTTTGGAAAAGTCTTGGAAGTTATACTAAATCTATGCTAATTATGACCCGGCAATTCCACGCCTAGATATATACCCAAGGTAAATTAGTGCATATGTTCACCAAAAGATATGTACAATTATTTTCATAAACCTTTCTTTATAATAGCCAAAAATTACAAACAACCAAATGTCCATCAACAGGAGAATGGACAAGCAAATGTGATTTAGTCATCCAATGGAATACAGTACAGCAATGAAGAAGAATGAACAACTGCTACATAAAACAACATGAATGAAACACAATGACATGCAGAAGAAGCCTATGGTGAATTTAAAATGGCCTTAAATTTTTTTGCCATTTCTCGCATTGGTTCTTGAAGTAGAATATGATGTAATAAAAACCTGGGACTTCCCTGGTGGCTCAGTGGTTAAGAATCCACCTTGCAGGGATGGGTGGACATGGGTTCGAGCCCTGATCCCACATGCCACGGAGCAATGCACCACAACTACTGAGCCTGCGCTCTAGAGCCCACAAACCACAACTGCTGATCCTGCATGCCACAACTACTGAGGCCTGTGCACCTAGAGCCCATGCTCCACAACAAGAGAAGCTACCACAATGAGAAGCCCACACACCGCAACGAAGAATAGCCCTCACTCACCACAACTAGAGAAAAGCCCACGCTCAGCAACAAAGACCCAACGCAGCCAAAAATAAATAAATAAAAATTTTTTAAAAACCAAAAAAACCTAAAACATGTGCCCAGATCTAATCCTATCCTAACACATACCCCTTAGACAGCAAAATACCAGAGAAAAATTTTGAGCATGCATACCCATTATACAGATACGTATTTTTGTATATATTATATACATGCAGGACTGTTCTAGTGATGTATATTATAGAACACTCATAAATATATAAAATAAATGTTTATATGTTTATTGATAAAATAAATAAAAATTTAATTTACTTATTAACATAATAAATAACTTTCCTTTCAGTGAAAATACTAGTAAGAGTTATGTAATTAAAGAGTTCACTAGTCTTTAAATCTTGGCTTAATACTGTAATACAGTGATTTGTAGTTTTTGTCCTAAGTTCAATTTAATACTTCTTTTTAATGGCAGTCATAAAAGAAAAAGATACCTCACAAAGATGCATAGAACCAAGTGTTTTCATAACAGTGGACACATGTGCAAACATCTAGTCTCAAAATGCTCTCTCCATAGCATGTTACTTCGAAAAAAGCAGTAACTTTTTTTTTTTTTTTTTTGCGGTACGCAGGCCTCTCACTGTTGTGGCCTCTCCCGTTGCGGAGCATAGGCTCCGGACGCGCAGGCTCAGCGGCCATGGCTCACGGGCCTAGCCGCTCCACAGCATGTGGGATCTTCCTGGACCGAGGCACAAATCTGTGTCCCCTGCATCGGCAGGCAGACTCTCAACCACTGTGCCACCAGGGAAGCCCCAAAGCAGTTACTTTTTTATGCATTAAACAACTGAGTGCCTAGCTTGTGCCAGACACTTTTTGTTTTGTTTTGTTTCTTTTATTTTTGGCTGCGTTGGGTCTTCGTTGCTGTGCGCGGGCTTTCTCTAGTTGTAGCGAGCAAGGACTATTCTTCGTTGTGGTGCGTGGGCTTCCCATTGCAGTGGCTTGTCTTTGGTGCGGAGCACGGGCTCTAGGTGTGTGGGCTTCAGTAGTTGTGGCTTGCAGGCTCAGTAGTTGTGGCTCGCTGGCTCTAGAGTGCAAGCTCACTAGTTGCGGCACACGGGCTTAGTTACTCCACGGCATGTGGGATCTTCCTGGACCAGAGACTGAACCCGTGTCCTCTGCATTGGCAGGCAGATTTTTAACCACTGTGCCACCAGAGAAGTCACCAGACACTTTTTAGATACAAGGAGGAGATAAAGCAATAAACAAAAACATCTCTACCTCATGAAGCTTGCATTCTAGCTGAGGGAGACACATAATAAATAAATAAATAATTATAAAATATGTCAGATAGCAAAACACTGCCGTGAGGAAAAAGAATGTGAAGATTGGGGGTGGGTGGGAGTTGCTATTTTAGACAAAATGGCCTAGGAAGGCCTCTCAAAGGTGAAATTTGAGAGAAGTCATAAAAGAACTGGGGGACTGGGACTTCCCAGCGGTCCAGTAGTTAAGACTCCGCTCCCAATGCAGGGGGCCCCGGTTCGATCCCTGGATAGGAAACTAGATCCCACATGCCGCAACGAAGATCCCGCGTGCCGCACCTAAGACTTGGCCCAGCCAAATAAATAAGTATTAAAAAAAAAAAAAAAAAAAAGGAACTGGGGGACCTAGCCATTTAGATTTGTTGGGGGTTAGCACTCCCAGTGCAAAGACCTTGCGACAGTAAGGTGGTCCTTAATAAGCCAGGAGGAGGTGGCAGAGGGCAGGAGGTCAGAGAGGTGGCCGGGCCAGGTCATGAGTAAGGTCTTGTGGATAATAGTAAGGACATTAGAGTTTATTCTCAGTGAGATGGAGAGCAGAAGAGTGACGGCAGCTGACTCATAGTTTAGAAGGATTGCACTGGGTGTCTGGAGAGTAGATTGGAAGGGGCTGGTGGAGGGGCAGGGAGATCATTTTGGAGGCTACAGAAATGACCCAGGTGCGGGCTGCTGGTAGGGTGAGGGTGGAGATGCTGATGAGAAGTGGTCACCTTCTCCATAAATTTCAAAGGCAGAAGTAAAATGTCTTTCCTTACGGGAAGGGGTGTGAGGAAAAGAGAAGGGTTAAGGATGACAGCAACATTTGGGGTCTGAACCTACATAAGAATGCAGTTGCCATTTTACTGAGACAGGGAAGACTTAGGTGTGGGCTTATGGTAGGGTTTGGGGAAAAAAATCAAGAGTTCAGTTTAGAAGATGTTTAAGTTAGTGATGCCTGTTTGATAGCCAAGTGGAGATGCTGAACGTGCTGTCGCATAGATGTTTGATGCTCAGGGGAAACGTAGGAACCGGAGGTATAAAGTGGGGAGTCCAGAGCCTGGCTAAGGTCATCGAGGGTCTGAGAGTAGATAGAGAAAAAGATGTGAGATCTAAGACTGGGCGCTGCAGCGTGTGCACGAGGAGGGGCCAGAAGGAGGACCCGGAAAAGGAGCCTGAGCCAGGTGCCTGGGGGTAGAAGGTGGCCAGGAGCGCGTGGTGTCCTGGATGCCAAGTGAAGAGAGCGTGGCCAAAAGGAAGAAGCCCTCAACTGTGTCCAGTGCTCCGGAGAACTACGGGAGGACGGGGACCGGGGGCCCACCGGCAGATTTGGACAATGGTGCCATCAACGACCTTGACAAGAAAGCCAAACAGAGTGTGTTCAAGAGCGTAGACCTCACCTGTCAGGAATTCTGTCACAGACAGAGGCAGGGGAGCCGTAGCTGGTAGACGATGTAAAGTCCAGAGAGACTTTGGTCTGCTTTTGTTTCTTTGCTTGCTTAAGACGTTTATAAGCTGATGGAAACGAGCTGTCAGAGAGGGAAAAATGCTGATGCAGAAGAGACAGGGCACGATTTCAGGGGGCTCTCCCTGAGCTGCGAGAGGGGCGCGGGATATGCGGCCCAAGCAGAAGGGCTGGCCTTGTAGGCAATTCATCTGTGAACTGAGAGCGTGTGAGCAGGCTCAGGCACTGGTGGGAATGGCTGGAAAGGCTTTCCTGAGTATTCCAGTGAGATGGGAAGCAAGTCATCAGCTGAGCGGGGTGGGGGCTTGTACGAGGTCTAAGGAGGGATGGGAGGTGTAATAGCTCTTGGAAATGGGGGAGTTAAACCAGAAATCTAATAAATTGACAGGCAGCATTAGGGGCCCCCTGGGCGTCTGTGATCGTAAATATAGAGATAAGGCCACTCAACACATCCAGCCATTCAGCTGCTCGCTTGGTTAAAACATCCCATTTACTCCAAAGGGACAAGTGAGGTGTATTCACAATTCCAAAAATATCGGCCAGGCAGTATGCCACTGACAGCCACTTGTTATCACATGTCCAAATCTGATACTTTCATTTTGTGTAAAAAGAAAAAAAAGACAACTCATCTGCAAGTCTGACAGGTCTTTTTAGTATTTTGCCATGAGACAACCAACAACCTTCGAGGTGGTAAAAGGACTTTCACGGGTATTCAGCCCATTACAGGTTAGGGTAACAGTCCTGTGGCATCTGCAAGGTCTTGTGTTTATAAAATTAGCCAGATCCGTGGCATCCTGCAGCGATGTGCACACTTCTGCCTTCCTTCAGCCTTTGCTGCCACTTCCTGCTAGTGCGTGAGGCCATGGATGGACTTCACCCACGGCATTCTAGGCAACCTTATCTCAGAGTCCTTTTATTATTCTAGTCAAAGCAACCACTCTTTCATTGGTTATATGGACACAATTTTACCCGAAATATTGCTTTTATAAAAGAAATTATTTACTGTTGAGAATATATGCTCCCTGGTACATCTTCCCATTAGCAGCTCCTCGAAAGTCATTCCTTCCATATTTCATTTTTGAAACAATCTAGTGACTACCATGAACACGGACTTGTTAGAAACATCTGTATTTTATCCAACTATATAGCAAACCTTCAAATTGCAAACCTGTGTAATCTGTTCTCATACTTGTTTCTTCTAAATTTTCAGCACTTTCTACGTCTTCCAACATTATTTGTTGTCTGTTATTTCAGCCGTATTTATTACAACAGAATAGAAAACTGATAACTATAAAATATAACTTTAGGGAGTAGATAGATGCTTTAGAAGACGCAGCTGGGTAGGTATATACCATGACTAGGTGGGGTAAGTGCACAGAATTTTTATGGAGTCATCAGGGAAACCTCTCTGAAGAAGGGCCAGGTGAGCCAAGATGGGAATGCAGTGAGAACCGTGCAGGACTATGGGGGACTATGTCCCAGGGAGAGCGACAAGTCCCGAGACGGAACCGGGCTTGGTGTGTTTGAGGAACAAAAGGAAGCCTGTGTGTCTGGAGGGTAACAGGTGAACAGTAGAGTCATTGGCCTCGGGGTCAGATGCTGGGCAAGGCCCAATTGCTGAAGGTCTCCTGGACCCACGGGGCTAATACGAGGCCAGTACACCCTTACAGCCCCTTCTACGTGTTACACCAGGCGTCCCTGGTGGGTCCTGCCTCCTGGCCACCATCACTGGCTCCTACCAGGGAGGCGGGAAGGGACTCCTGGTGGATCAGCTACGGCTGCCTTGTCCTGCCCACTTAGCCCAGACCTGTGTGTGGGGATAACAGGCTTCACAAGATTCTGACTCAGAGAGAGCAGGGAGAGCCTGGGGGAGCAGAAAAATGGGGCCCCACATAGGCATAAGCCAGGTGTTGGGGCTCCACTGGGAGGGCAGATACTCCCACCCCAGGAGTGGAGGAAGGAAGGGCCTGAGGACACCAGGGTGCAGCCCCCTCTTCTCACCATTCTTACGGAAATTCACTTCCATCTAAGGGCGTGCATTTGTAAAAACCCTCCACGAGTTTTCCAGCCAAGGGCCCTAACAGCGCTGCTTTCCTTGGTGAGTGAGAGCCAATGCATATGTAACGTTTTCTGGGCCAAACACCAGTCTAAACCTGTTAACTCCTTTGAATATTATCATCATCAGCAGCCCCATTTTACAGACAAGAAAACTAAAACAAAGAGATTTTAAATTTCTGTAAGTGGCAGAGCCAGGAGTCAAAACCAAGTAGCCTAGTGGAGAACATGGTTTTGGCCACATGGCCCTCTCTGGAAGGTCAACCTCATGAAATATGGCAAAATACGGCCCTCCACAGTGGGTCCCTGTGGCTTAGCCAGTAATAAGATATTGACTATGTTAAGAACCTCAGGTGATATTGTAAGGCTCAGAAAATGTTTGAATATAATTACTTTTAGTTCAGCAGAAGCTGAGGGACAATTCAGTACTGCAAACAATATTGTTTTATTAAGAGAAATTCTGTATTTCAAGACCACAAGTGACCTAGTGGCTACTGATTTAACGGGGAAGTTATTGGAGGAGTTTGATGTGTTTCACTCTGTCAAATCCTAGCCCCAATAGGGACATTATTTAATTAGTGAGACTGTATCAAACCAAAGATCACACAAAAACCAGAAATGACTTAGAAATTATTACACTGATTTGATGAATGCTCTGTGTTTCAACTTACATCATCTGTAAGCAGTTTTATTACATAAACAGATATAGTTTGGTTTATTTAGAAAATAGAAGGGAATGTATTTTTAAATTGTGATTTATGTAGAAACTTATACATAATATATATTTCCCTACCAGTTGTTAAATATGAGTATTTTGAATATTTCTTCTGAGGCCACAGAAGGTATTTCAATTTAATTCTAGATGTGTTGAGAAGTCACTGAAGGATTTTGAACAGAGGAATGACATGCTCTATTTTATTCTTTTAGTTGTTATTCAGGTCTCTGTATAGGGAACAGCCACAGATCACAAGGGTAGAATGAAGACGGCTAATTGGGAGTGTCGACTGAAAAAATGCACAACCTAAAAGTTGGGAATTGTGTTTTATTCAGCGGACATACTGAGGACTTAAACCCGGAGACAGCCTCTCACGTAGCTCTGAGGAATTTCTCCAAAGAGGTAAGGGAGGAGCCAGGATATATAGGAATTTTTTGCAACAAACAAACAAAAAACAAAAAAACCCCAGGTAGTCGGAACATCAAAAGCTTACTGTTAATTAAAGAAAAACCAGAATCTCAAGTTAATGCATTTAGCACTTTTCTACGTATGAGCAGGTGCAGGATGCTCATTGAAATCATTTCTTTGATACGCACCTTAGCCATCTGGGGCCAGTATCCTGCTCGCTCCATCCTGAACACCCTCCGGGTGCACCATGGGGACGTGGGGTGCCTGTGGTTGCTGAGGGCTTGATGATCGCAACATCCTTTGTTTACTGATATGGCAGGCGACATTCTCTGTCCACAGGAGGCTGTTACAGGAATCCAACCCAGACATGGGTGTACTTGGATAAGAGCACCGTCGTGGGCAATGGGATATAGATATACTTTGGAGGTGGAGCCAGCAGTGGATTGGGTGTAGTTGTGAGAAAAATCCTAGGGATCTAGGGTAACGTTGTGAGGTGAATGGTGGAGCAGAGATGGTTATGAGCGGGTTTGGGGTGAAAATCAAGATTTGGGACACCTCAGGTTTGATATGTCTCTTAGAAATACAAGAGGAGACATTACAGATAAATGAATCTGGAATTCAGAGATGTTCTGGCTGGAGACGTGGATTTGGGTGTCCTAGTGTCAAAATGAGATTTAAAGCCCTAGGACTAAATGAGAACACCTGGGGAGCGAGAGTAGTGAGTGAATGAGGCGAGAGCCCCAGGCTGAGACGCGGGCTCTGTGACCTTTAGAAGTCAGAAGGGCAGAACAATCTAGTAAAGGGAGTACAGGAGGAGCGGCTAAGGGGAATGAGGAAAACGGGCCGAGTATGGTGACCAGAACCACGTGAAGAAAGTGTCAAGAAAGAAGAAACATCAAATGCTATTAAGAGTTAAGCATAAAAAACCCAACAAAAACCCGACTTAGCAAGATGCATGGCACTGACAAGACGGTTTTAGTAACGTGTTAAGGATGACAGTTGAATTGGAGTGGGCTCAAGGCAGAGCCGGAGGAAAAGGGTAGACCGTCAGTAAAGGCCTGTAAGGAAGAGCAGGGAGGTACAGAGAGGGTAAAAATGTGAACTATTACAGCGGGTTTGTATGTGAATGGAAATGAAACATTGACTGGGGTGGGGGATAGAATTACAGGATCAAAGTCCTTGAGTGGATGAGAGGGACAGATCTGACCCCAGATGAGGCCACCCTGAGGGGCTGCATTATTCTCACCTGACCAGGCCATGGAAATTCCTGGAATGTGGCCACCTCTCAGCCAGGCTGGGGCCCCTGTCTGCCGGGTGTGGCCACATCTGAGCATCAGAGCTGGTTCCACCGCCTCCTCAGGACCTACCCCCCTCCCCTGGTGTTGCCAACATCCCAGGGCTTGGAGCCCAGGACAACTCAGCTAGATTTTAGTTAAGAGGTTCTGCTGAGTGTGGAAATAGCTAAATACTATTTCTAGGAGGCGACAGAGCAGAGACTCTGCAATCAGGAGAGTGGATTTGAATCTTGGCCCTGAAACTTCCCTGCCAGCTGTGCGACCTGGACAAATCACTTCTCTGAGTCTCAGGTTTCTCATCTGCAACGTGGAGATGATAACTCTACCAAGACGCCTTCTGAGATTGTGAGGTAGAAACGGGATAGTGGGTGTGCAAAGGCTCCGTCAGAGCTCTGTAAGCTGGGACGTGAGATGCAAATGCCATAAATTGTCATGAGACTTCATTCACTCTATCATTCCCCCATTCATCTCTCAAAACAGGCACAGCTTGTAGAGGAAGCATTTCTTGGGACACATTCCTGGGCACTCCTCTCTGTGGCTTTAATTTTCATAACTAGACTTTTAAGCTTTTTTAAAGATAAGAGCAAGTGCTTGGCTCCTTGTGAGAGCCTCCAAATTTCACTACAGACATAAATATATCACGTCAAGATCACCAGCTGAGAGGGAGGGGAGACGTATTATTATCTTCAAAGCTTTCTGGGAACCTATTAAATGCTAATAACAGCACTGGGATAGTCTAGAGTGCAAACACCTATCACATGCACGTGCCTCCTTTCTCCCTGGGCGCCCATCAACATTTCTGCTGGAGGAAGAGAGAATCAAGTGTGTCCCCGAAGAATGGACCCTCTGAGTGCTCCAGGACCTGCTAGCGGCCTGGCCTATCCACACCTGAAGCTGAAACCCCATGTGTTTTGCGTAGCGCTAGGGAGAAAGGTAAAGAAACGAATACGGGCTGGGTACACAGTGTTTGGAGCCATAAAAGGCCCATTACTCAGGTTATCTCATCACTGAGTTGGGAGGTAATCGTTCTCTCCTCATCAAACTGGGAGGGAAATTGAGGCTCACTGGCTCACGTGGCCAACAAGAGCCAGAGGGGGACATGGTAACTCATTTCTCCCTGCTTCAAAGCCCACTCGTTCTGCTAACAGAGTAGGTGCTTCATAAAGGTTTTCGTAGTGAATGAGCGAGTGGATGCAGAATTGCCTTTTGTCAAAGGACATCAACAGCCGGAAGGCACAGCCCCGATTACACAGAAGCAAAACCGCCTTGTAAGATTCATGTGAGGTCTCAGAGTGTGGCCTGAAAAACTCAGGAGTTTCCCAAACTCTCGAGTGATAAGATCACAGGCAAGTTGCAGAACCTGTTGGGGGCTGGTTTCTCCATTTCTAATCTTTGGGCAAACATGTCTTGCTCCTCCCTCCCTTCCAGGAAGCAGAGTTAACAGAACACAGGTGTTTGTAGCTCTGGCCACGAGCCTTAAAGTCCTTGAAAGATGAGTCCTGGCTCGTGACCCTCCCCGTGGCCAGTACTGGCTACATAACTCGTGGGGCCCAGCACAAAATGGAAATGTTATGCCCGTGGATTGCAAATTAGTAAGAACTTCAAGGCGGTGGCCTCAGAGCAGTAAACCGAGGCTGGGGCCCTTCTGAGTGTGGGGTCCCGTGTGACTGTACGGGCTGCACACCCACGAAGCCAGCCCCGCCTGTGGCTGTTGATTCTGGAGAAGGGAAGAAAAGATCTTAAAAGGAGATTGGTGGGACATCTTGGGAGCACCCAAAATAGGACAAATCAATAAAGTCACCATGGAGATCAGGTTCTAGTTTCTTGAAAGACACAATTTCAGACTAGAAAGAGTGTTAAAATTCATCTAGTAAAGACAAATATCATATGATATCACTTATTTGTGGAATCTGAAAAAATAGTACAAATGACCTTATTTACAAAACAGAAATAGAGTCACAGATGTAGAAAACGAATTTACGGTTACCAAGGGGGAAAGGAGGAGGATAAACTGGGAGATTGGGATTGACATATGCACACTACTATATATAAAATAGATAACTAATGAGGATCTACTGTATAGCACAAGGAACTCTACTCAATACTCTGTAAGGATGTATACGGGAAAATAAAGAAGAGTGGATATATGTATAACTGATTCACTTTGCTGTACACCTGAAACTAACACAACTATATCAAACTAAATCAACTATATTTCAATAAAATTTTTTAAAAAAGTATTAAGTCCACAAGGACCAAGGAAATGGGAGGAGAGGCAATGGTAATTGAAGAGGATTTGAAAGTGGGCATGTGGGGTAGGAGGACGCACAGACCAGAAATGGGGGAATTGAGTGAAAATCTGAATACTGCCCCTCCCCCTTCCTAGAATGCCTAGTAGCAAGTTTTATATCCCCACCCAAGGCAGGAGATAAGAATCTTCTCTGGAGTAAATCCCAGAGACTACCATTTGGGATTCTTTACAATGAGCTGGTTTGAAGTTCTGTCCTATTAGACTGAAGCCCTAGGACCCAAGTCTGGCATACGTGCAAAGAGATTTCTAGGCTCCTAAGTGAGAGCCGATGGCTAAGTACCTCCAGACACAGGGGAAATCTTCTAACTTGAAGACAGAAAACAAAACAAAAAAAAGAAAATGGGAAAAAGAATTGGGAGGATCAGAGACAACCTCAAACTGACAATCTCCCTGAAAAGAGTAGGGATGATCTATGAAAGAAGAACCAGAAAGCTTTGGGGAAAAAAAAAAAAAAAAAAAATCCACTAAATAAGGAAAACCTCTGGAAAGTTACATATACGACTCAAAATAAAAATTCAATATAAAAAGTAGGGCTTCCCTGGTGGCGCAGTGGTTAAGAATCTGCCTGCCAATGCAGGGAACGTGGGTTCAATCCCTGGTCCGGGAAGATCCCACATGCCACAGAGCAACTAAGCCCGTGAGCCACAACTACTGAGCCTGTGTGCCACAACTACTGAAGCCTGTGTGCCACAACTACTGAAGCCTGCGTGCCTAGAGCGCCTGTGTGCCTAGAGCCCCTGCTCCGCAACAAGAGAAGCCACTGCAATGAGAAGCCCGTGCACTGCAACAAAGAGTAGCCCCTGCTCGCCACAACTAGAGAAAGCCCGCGTGCAGCAACGAAGACCCAACGCAGCCAAAAATAAATAAAAATTTTAAAATCTAAAAAAATAAATAAAGCAAGAGGATAAGTCTAAGAGGTTAAAAGCCAACTACTAGAAATGCCAGATAGAGAGCCAAGGGAACAAAATTATGAAGGAAACTTCTCAGAACTAAAGCATGATTTTCCAACTCAAAAGAGCTAGCTCAAGGGATGGGCCTAGCACGGAGAATGAAAAAGACCCATGGTCAGGTACACCACGGTGAAGTTTTTGACTATCAGGGATACAGAGAAGATATTATAAACTTCTAGAGAGAAAAAGAAGAGGATCAGAATCAATGGACCTCTCAACAACACTTTGGGATCTAGTGGACGATGGGCCAATGCCTTCAATATTCTGATTTATATCCTATACTTCTATATTCAGCCAAACTGTTCATCAGATGAAGATAGCATAAGATACTTTCAGACAGGCAAGAACGAAAATCATTTACTTCCCTTGTACCTTTAGTGAACTACTGGAGGTAGTGATCCAGTAAAACGAGGGAGTAAACCAAGAAAGGAATACATGGAATCCAGGAAGCAAGGGATGGGATCCGAAGCGCAAGAGGCAACATGAATCCCCACGATGATGGTGAATGGAAATGTCTGGTTGACATTGGTACCGCATACAGTTTAAATTGGAGAACTTGGAAGGAAGGCTCTGAGAAGAAGGTCTCTAGGATTAAGATGAACATGATATATTTGAGATTATGGAAAACATTATTAATAGAACTGAAGCAGGCTTTATTGGGATATTAGGAAAAATTAAATGTGTAGAAAATCAGGCACATGGGAAAATGAGTAACTCCAGTAAAAGTGAAGGACTGAATAGCTAAGGTGTTATGGGGTGGGCAGAGAGCTCGAGTGACGCTCTAGCGAATGACATTTGCACAATCATAATTAAATATGTCCTGACTGTAACTACATTGGGGGGATAGGGAAGTGGAGATGGGAAGGTGAGGGAGATCTGCGTCCTTATTTATCATTGTAGGGACTCAGTAGTAGCGTCTCAAAATGTAAATTAATAATTAAGAAATAGGGATAGCTCCAGTCCATGGTTTTTAATGTCATCTGTAAGACTTCCAAGTTTAAAATGGTGAAGGAAAGGTGTTCCCACCTCTTTTTTTGCTCAAAAACAACCAAGGAAAATAACAAGAAACACAAACTCTATTCTTGGCACTTAGCAGACATGGCAAATCTGAACCATTAAATGTGAACCACTAAGTGGCTAGAAGAATGACAAAAAAGTGAACGAAGATGAATCCAAATGCCAAGAGAAGTATAATTTATTTATAATAGAATTCACCAATTTTAAGTCTACATGATGAATTTTGACATATGTCTTTAGTAGTGCAACTGCTGTCAAAAATATGATTTAGGGGGCTTCCCTGGTGGCGCAGTGGTTAAGAGTCCGCCTGCCGATGCAGGGGACACGGGTTTGTGCCCCGGTCCGGGAAGATCCCACATGCTGCAGAGCGGCTGGGCCCGTGAGCCATGGCCGCTGAGCCTGCGCGTCTGGAGCCTGTGCTCCACAACGGGAGAGGCTACAACAGTGAGAGGCCGGCGTACTGGGGAAAAAAAAAAAAAAAAATATGATTTAGAACATTGCAGTCAATCCCCATCCCCAATCCCTGAACCCCTAGCAACGGCTGATCTGCTATCACCACTTCAGATTCTCCTTTTCTAGAACCTCATATAAATGCATATAGTGCGTAGTCTTTTGTATCTGGCTTTTTTCACTTAGTGATGCTTTTGTGATTCATCATGTTGTTGCATGTGTAAGTAGTTTATACCTATTAATTACTGAGCAGTATTCCATTTAGGTATAGATTTTTCTTTATCCATTTACCAATCAATGGACATCTGGACTGTTTCCAGTTTTTGGCTACTCTGAACAAGGCTCTTATAAATATTCACGTACAGATCTTTGTGTAGACATATATTAAATATTTTCACTTCACTTGAAAAACACACAAGAGTGGAATTCCTGAGTCATATGGTAAGTGAATGTTTAGCTTTGTAAATAAATGCTAACCCATTGCTCCACCTTCTAGCCAAACTTGGCATTGTCTTTCAAATTCTATCCACTACAGTGGATATGTAGTGGTATCTCCATTTGGTTTAAATTTGCATTTCCCTAACAACTAATGATGTTGAACATCTTTTCATGCGCTTATTTGGCATCAGTGTTTCTGATAAAATGTTCAGATCTTTTGCCTAATTTTAATTGTCTTGTCTTAATATTGAGAATCCATTACATATTGTGGACATAAGTCCTTTATTTTGTGTATGTTTGCAGACATAGTCTCCCAGTCTGTGGCTTGCCTTTTCTTTTCTTTCTTTCTTTTTTTAAAAAATTTATTTTATTTATTTATTTTGGCTGTGTTGGGTCTTCGTTGCTGCGCGTGGGCTTTCTCTAGTTGCAGCGAGTGGGGGCTACTCTTCGTTGTGGTGCACGGGCTTCTCATTGTGTTGGCTTCTCATTGTGTTGGCTTCTCATTGAGTTGGCTTCTCTTGTTGCAGAGCGTCGGCTCTAGGGTGCGTGGGCTTCCATAGTTGTAGCACACGGGCTCAGTAGTTATGGTGCATGGGCTTAGTTTCTCTGCGGCATGTGGGATCTTCCTGGACCAGGGCTCAAACCCGTGTCCCCTGCATTGGCAGGTGGATTCGTAACCACTGCACCACCAAGGAAGTCCCGCCTTTTCTTTTAACTAATTGTGCTTTCAAAGAGCAGACATTTTCAATTTTGATGAAGTTCAAGTTATTGATTTTTAAAATTTTATGTGTTCTATTTTTTAAATCTTTGCCTAACCCAAGATCACGAAGGTTTTCTCCTATTTTTTTAAAGGTTTATAGTTTTAGCTCATTTTTGTACGTATAGCCACCAATTATTTTAGCACCTTTCGTTAAAAAGATTATCCTTTCTTCCATTTAATTGTCTTGGCACCTTTGCTAGAAAACCAATTGACCTCATATTTGTGTGGATCTATTTCTGGACTTTCTATTTTGTTCCATTGGTCTATATGTCAACCTTTACTTGAATACCATTCTATCTTGATTTCTGTCAGCTTTATAGTAGGTCTTGAAACCGGATTGGGTGAGGCCTCCAACTTTGCTCTTTTCCCGTGTTGTTTTGGCTATTCTACATGCTTTGCATTTCCACATAAATTTTTAAATTTGCTTACTAAATTTTTCAAAATAACCCTGCTAATATTTTGAATGTCATTGTGTTGACTCTATAGATTAATCTGGGGGAGAATTGGCATTTTAACAATACTGAATCTTCCAGTCCATGAGTATGGTATGTCTCACCGTTTGCACTCACCTTGAATATCTCTCGGTAATGTTTCATAGTTCTCAGAGGACAGTGATCGCATAGATTTGTTAACTGTATCCCTATTTCATAGTTCCGGGCATGTGTGCTTGTGTATGTGTTTGAGAGAGAGAGAAGAAAAGGGAGGGAGGTGGAGAGTTTCCTTTATGTTCCCAAAGTTGAGCAAAAGAAACTTGGTTAATTAAGGATTGTGGTCAGCTGAATTCCAGTTAAGTAAGATTCTGCTGTATTTGGCATTCACGCTAATAGCTCTGATTATGTCACACCCCATGTTCAGAAACCTTCACTGGGAAATAATTATGGGATGTGCTCAAAGAATGTAGTATCAATTTACAAAGGGAAAAATTGGAAACAACCGAGCAAGCTGATTAAGTGATGCTATGCTCTTACCTTGCAGCCATAAAAATGACATTAGGCAACAGTGTTTTTCAGAACGGGGTCAGGGTGTCTTACAGGGTCAGGCGGGCATCGGGGCTCCCACCCATGTTCTGATCACAGTAGTTCTACTTATATCCCTTTTGGCCTTTGAGGTTCCTGGTAGGATTTTGTTTAAAAACAGAGTTCCGGTGCATACAGTGTTTAAAAACCATTATTGCAAAAGAACTTTTAATGACCAAGAAAGATGTTCATGGAATTATAATCAGATTAGAAAAGAATATGTGTTTTATGTCCCTGTTTGGGGAAAAAAGAAATATGTGTACAGAAAAAAATTGGTAGGTTATACATGTTTCAAAATATTAATAGCAATTCCATCTGCACAGATTGTGACTTATTTCTGAATGTTCTCATATGTATTTTTCTAAATATGTACAGTGTAAAGTGTATTGTTGTTTAATGAGAATAAACTACAAATTCCTTAGTGTGTCATTCAAGGCTCTCCACCATCTGATATTAAAGGTCTTTCTAGATTCCTTGGTAAACCTCAGCTCATCATAGAGTTACAAGTTTAGTCTCGAAGAATTACTCACCGTTTCCTGAATACGCCCTTTGTTTCCCTGTCCCCACACCTTTTCTCCAGCTATGTTCTTTCTTTTTTCTTTCTTTTTTTATTTGGCTATGCTGGGTCTTAGGTGCGGCCGGCAGGCTCCTTAGTTGCGGCTCGCCAGCTCCTTAGTTGTGGCATGCACGTGGGATCCAGTTCCCTTACCAGGGATCAAACCCAAGCCCCCAGCATTGGGAGCGTGGAGTCTTAACCACTGCGCCACCAGGAAAGTCCCTCCAGCTATGTTCTTAGTCCAGAATTCCCTAATCACAGACCCACTGGTGTTTAACCCATTCAAAGAGAATGTGATAAAATGTACATTAAAGGGGAGAAAAAGACAATTCAAAGCCATATAGAGAGTATGATTTCAACTAGTTTAAAAAACACAAAGAAAAAACTGGAAGGAGCAAATGTAAATGATTTATAGAGGCAGCACCTCTGTATCAGGATTATCGATCTTTTGTTTGTGGCATTTTATTACACTTTCCACATCATCTACAGTGACCTATTAAAATAGGAAAAAAGGAAAATAATCATAGCCGTTTAAAGACCTATATCAAATGCTAATCCCTCCAAGAGCTTTTCACAGAATAATAATAATAAATTTTTTAGATTCTCCGACCTGTGTCTCCTGACAATTTCACTGTATCTGTGTGTTGCATGGTATAGTATGAAGTGACCTGAATCTGTAGGCAGAAGACCTGGGGTTAATCCTGGCCTCTCCACTTGCTGGCCTATACTTGGCAAATTGCCTTACCTCTCTGAGTGTCTGATGCCTCCCAGGGCTGTAGTAAGGATTAACTGAGACAACATGAATAGGCTCTGTAAACTGTAAAGTGCTTTTCAAATGTATGCTGTCTGATTCTCCCACGAGGCTGAAGTTCAGTCATCCCAAACTATCCACCATAGGCGACACTCAACAAAAGACTGTTGATTTAAATCTTCCCACAGTTCCAAAAGAGAGCAAAAATCTCTTTGTATCCTGAAATGTTACCAGTAGACTGGGATTTAATAAAGGCCTGTGCGTCGGAGAGACTGTGATTTTCATTTTGATTTCCCTTTGCTGTTCCCAGGACCTGTGGCCTTAATAAGCCATCCAGTAATCAGTGGGCTCCAGCACAGCCTGGGGGTGCTATTCAGTGTTACTAAAAATAAGAAATTACAGGTCAGAGCAATACTTACACTGAACATGGCTCTGGGTTTAACTCCTACCCCCAGGAGTTAACTCCTTGAACTGCATTCAAGACCCTAACCAAAGGGCTTCCCTGGCGGTCCAGTGGTTAAGACTCCGTGCTTCCACACACTGCACAGGACATGGGTTCCATCCCTGGTCAGGGAACTAAGATCCTGCATGCCGCAATGTGGCCAAAAAAAAATAAAGAAAAAAAACAAGACCGTGACCAAGAATGTTACAGAGGATTAAGCATTTGTATTTGTGAGCTCAGAATGAACATGTCCAGATCGAAGCCTGCACTAGGCTTCATTCCAAGGGCAAGGTGTGGGAGAAAGAGTATAGAACTGCAAACCAGAATTCCAGTCCCAGTGTTGCCACCAGGGCCATGTGTCCCTGAGTAAGTTCTTTCTTTGCTCTGGGCCTCGGTTTCTCTATCAACAACGTGAGCATCTGGACCAGCCTGCTTCCAGCTCCGGAGTTCTCAGATGTTAGCATCCCTATCAGCTTAGCTTCCCAGTGCCCCAGCTTGTGCCCTGCGATGGGGACCCTGCCTGTGTGACCTGGTGCTGTCACATCCTAGCCAGGGCCTCTGCCTTGTCCCCAGGCACACGTGACCCAGGCGGGCTGAAACTCTGATGGAAGCTCAGTGAGAAGGATGGGCTGACTTTGGGCTTGAATTGACTTCTCAGACTAAAATCAGACAGACAGGGGAGGCAGATAAATACCAGCCAGATGGAGGCTCCATGGAAAGTAGACCCAGGACCTTCTGAGGCTTTGCTTTTGTAGGGGAGCAGGGTCTTCCTTCTACCTTCCTAGGGTTTTTCAGCTGGCCTGAGAATTAAATTGACATAAGACAGATCAGCAGGAGAAAAGCATACAGATTTATTTAACAGAAGTTTTGTGTGACATAGGAGCCCTCAAAAGGACATGAAGACCCAAAGAAGTGGCAAAATCTCTGTGCTTTTATATGAGGTAAAACAGAGAGAAGCAATGGTGGAAAAGAAACTAAAATAAGTGGATAGGCTAAAGGAAGATAAGAGTTATTTTAACAAGGCACAGAATTCTGTGATCTCACCTGACCATTCTTGATGATATGCATGTTACTGTCTCTCTGGTGTAGGGAGGACATCTTTCACATGGGAGTTTCATCTCTTGCTTTTAAGAAAAAAAAAGGAAAGTCCGGGTGTTCTTCTTGTATCTGCTGTTTTTTTTTAAGTGCCTTTAACTCAAAATGGGCGATATGCCAGAGTGGCATATTTTGGGGTGGCGTGTTCTGACCTCCTCCTTGAATTGATGGTGTTGGACCAGATTTTTTTTTAACAGCAGTCGTTGTATTGGGCCCCGGCCTGTGCTTGGCAGTCCACAAAGTGCTTCCACACACATTGCCTCATTGTGCAATGAGTCTCCTTACTCTGAGGCTACAGGTTGGGAGACAGGCTGCGAGATTTCCCCAAAGACAGAGTCACCTGTGGGGAGTCAGGGCCTGCACCCCTGCCTCTCCCCGCAGTACTGTGGGCCATAGTGATCATGCGTTCACATTGGGCCTACCATCGGGCAGGCACTTTTTGCCTTGAGTCATTCAGTCTTTACAGCAGCTCTGCAGGGGGATAGGTTTCACTACGGAGGAAACCAAAACGGAGCAGTGGAGTAACTTCCCTAAACTCAGCAGCTAGTAAAGGCATCTAAGGGCTGGAACCTGGGTCCATGTAAGTCGAGTCTGAGCTCTTAACCCCTCTACCCTGCCCCCACCCCCCAGTGCCTGGAAGAGCAGGAAGGTCTGTCCAGGAGCCAGGTTTCTGGTTCTGTGACTTCATGAGATTTCAGTCTGGGCTTCCGGAGGACGAGCCCTCTTAGGTTTGCTCTCATGATCTCACCTCTTCTCTCCTAACCCCAAAGCCGGAACCACGTGGCATGAACTGACTCTCCTCTGGATGACCCTGGGCAGGTCCCTTGACCTCTCTGGACGGGGCTTCCTGGTCTGAGAAGGCAGAGGAGAAGCACGAGACGCCTGCTGAGGGCCCTGTGCTCCTGTGTGTGCTGGTGTGTCCCCCTAAGACCAAAACCTGTGTGAAAAACACAACCCCAAATCCCTGCTCTGCTTCTGAAGTATCATTGGAAGGATTAAGGAAGAACAAGGATCCAGACTGGCTAGGAGTCAAGTAGGCCCTTGAGCCCCATGAGGCCTGCATTCCAGAAACTTCTAAAAGTCCCAGAATTCACAAATGCCAGTAGAGTGCACGATTTCTCCTAACAACAGATGCTGAACACTAGAACTGAAAACATTCCCGGGACCGCTTGGACCTTTAGGGAGCACGGTGATGCCGCACAGGAGCCCCCTGGGAGACCCCCAGCTCTGTGCCCAGCCACCCAGTGATGTTTCAGAAAAACACCACGTGTGGTGGCTTCCAGGGTGGCTCGTGTAAGCCAGACTCTGAAGGCCAGAAACCACCTGGGAACCTTTGGGCCCCAGAGACTGAACATCCTCACTGCTAGCAGCCAGGAAGCCTTTTGCAATACTTCTGTCAACTTCAACATCTTTGCACTCTTCCCTGGGAGACACTGCAAATGATGAGAAGACATTTCTGGGGTCTCTCACCATGTAAACTGGGTGACCCCAAAGAGGGAGTTTCTTTTCCCTGCACGTGGAACTGAGAGTGAATCACAGGAAAAAACATTATGTGCCTCAACACAAGGCTTTGAGATGAAAACACACACGTGAGATCCGGCTGTCTCGTAATTTCATCCCGTTCAGTTTGACAAATATTTATCACTGCCTCTGCACAGAGCTGTGCAAAATACCAGTGGGAACCACCCCAGGGAGCCTCTAGATGCTTTTTTGTCCCATCATCACCTGATCTTAGGTGCTTGTGATGGTTCCGACTTTTCAGAATTAGAAAACGAAAGTTGGACAAGAGAGAATGACTTGTCCAAGATAACACCATTCATAAAATGGTTAATCCAGAATTTTAACCCATTTCTATGTGTCTCCAAAGCCTGAGAATGAGTGGAAAGGAGAGGGTAGTTTTCTATAGATATAGAAAAAACACTAGAAGGAAACACGGAAATGTGAGCAATGCTTCTTTCTGGTAGTAGGGCTACAATCATTTTTTGTGTATCCTCGTGCTTTTTCCATCTTCCAATTTTTCTCTGTCCTTGGACCTGAGGTGCAGAGGATGGCACTAAACGTACTCCTCAGTTCCTCTCTAGCTTTATTTATTTATGTATGATTTTTTAAAATTTTTATTTATTTTTGGCTGCGTTTGGTCTTTGTTGCTGCACGCAGGCTTTCTCTAGTTGCAGCGAAGGGGGGCTACTCTTCGTTGCGGTGCTCGGGCTTCTCATTGTGGTGGCGTCTCTTGTTGTGGAGCACGGGCTCTAGGCACACAGGCTTCAGTAGTTGCAGCACTTGGGTTCGGTAGTTGTGGAACACAGGCCCTAGAGCACAGGCTCTAGGCATGCAGGCTTCAGTAGTTGTGGCACGTGGGCTCAGTAGTTGTGGCTCACGGGCTCTAGAGCGCAGGCTCAGTAGATGTGGCATGTGGGCTCGGTAGTTGTGGCTTGCAGGGCTCAGTAGTTGTGGCACATGGGCTCGGTAGTTGTGGTGCACGGGCTTAGTTGCTCCACGGCATGTGGGATCTTCCCAGGCCAGGGCTCGAACCCATGTTCCCTGCACTGGCAGGCAGATTCCTAAGTGCCACCAGGAAAGCCCTGCAGGTTTATTTAAATGATGAACCAATTCCTTTTATCCCCAGACCCTACTCCCGCTCCTCCAGACAACAACTCCTCTACGTGTTAGATGTGTATTGCTTTGTTAGTACTCTTGTAAAATGTGTTTTGTTTTGTGTATTATATATTTAATTTACCTAAGAGAAAATCTCATTTTGTTTATCACTTTTAAAAATACTCAGTACTCAAGAAAACAATTTTTTATTCCAGAAAATGTCCAGCTTTTAACAGTCGAGAGGATAATATAGTACCTTGTGTATCCATTACCCAGCTTTGGCTATCGCCAGTGCATGGCCAGTCTTATTTATCTATACCTCCTCCCATGTATATCCATCACCCAGCTTTGGCTATCGCCAGTGCGTGGCCAGTCTTATTTATCTACACCTCCTCCCGTTTCTTAACTCTTTGGATTATTTCAAATCAGATCCCCCACATATTATTTCACCTGCAAATATTTTAGTCTATATAGTTAAAAGATAAACGCTCTTTAGAAAATATAAAACTATTATCGCACATGAACAGAATTAAAAATAACTCCTTAATATTATTAAAAACCTAGTCAGTATTCATAGTTTTTGTCTTAAAATTTTTGGGAGGTTAAAATTTCTTTGTTTGAATTGAGATCAATGAGGTCCATACATTGTGATTGTTTGCTATGACTCTTCAATCTCTTCTAATCTAGAGGGGTTTCCTCTATTTTATTTTCCTCCCAATTTTTTTCAAGGAAACAGTCTTGTCAAATTTCATGCACTGTGGGTTTTGCTGATTACATCCTTCTGGCGTTGGTTAACATGGTCCTCTGTCCCTGGTATTTCCTGTAAATTACTAGTTACATCTAACAGACTCCAGTTGTTTTGTGGGTTTTTTTTGTTTGTTTTGTCTGGACAACTTCCTAGGTGGTACCATCAGGAGGTGTGTTTGTCTGGTTCTCTCTCTTTGGTGGTGTCAGCCATTGGAGATCATTGCCCAGATCCATAATTCATTAGGGGTTGCAAACTGGTGCTTGTATTAGTCTGCCTGGGCTGCCATAAAAGATTAACACAGACTGGGGGCCTTATACCACAGAAGGTTATTTCCTCACAGTCTGGAAGTCCAAGATCAAGGTGCCAGCAGGGTTGGTTTCTGGTGAGACCTCTCTCCGTGGTTGCAGATGGCTGTCTTCATGCCATGTCCTCACATGGCCTTTCCTCTGTGAGCCTGATGAAAAAGAGATCTCTGGCATCCCTTCCTCTTCATATAAGGACACCAGTCTATTGAATTAGGGCCCCACCCTTATGACCTCATTTAACCTTAATTACCTCCTTAAAGGCCCCATCTCCAAATACTGTCACACTGGAAGTTAGGGCTTCAATGTATGAATTTCAGGAGGACAAAATTCAGTCCATAACAGTGATATTTTAATTTCTATCATTCTTTCTTTGTGTATTTGTAGGAATATATATATAAAGAGAAATGTTCCTTCATCACCTATTTGGTTTAACTCTGAAGTACAGTTCATTTCAGAAAAGCACGATAATTACTTGACTCTTTCCCCTTATCTATCTGCTTTCAAAATAATGAAGCAGTTTCCTAGTATTGTCTAAAAGCAGTCAATCCTTTTTTGTTCGCTTGTTTTTTGGCATCATTATGAACTCATGAATATAAACACGTTCAATTGGTTTCCACTGTGGTTATTATCATTATTGGTGCTTGAAGCATCCCGTCTTTGGCCAGTGGGAGCGTCTTCAGGTTGGACACTGAGTTCTTTTAACATGACTTTAGTGTCCTCATCTGGTTCCTTGAGAATCTGGTCTGACCTATTTAGACCTGGAATCAATCAATCATGATGTCCCCCAGAGATGCCTCTACAAAGAAAGTCCCTGTGGTGGGATAGGGAAGGAGGGGATGGGGGGGGAGGAGGGAGATGCAAGAGGGAAGAGATATGGGAACATGTATATGTATAACTGATTCACTTTGTTATAAAGCAGAAGCTAACACACCATTGTAAAGCAGTTATACTCCAATAAAGATGTAAAAAATAAATAAATTTTTAAAAATTAAAAAAAAAAAAGAAAGTCCCTGTGGGTGTCCAGGGGCGGAATTGCTGAGTCATGTATTAGATTAGATTAAATTAGATTAACCTAATTGGTTAATTGCTGGACAGTTCCTGCTCCCACTGCGTGCTTCAGGGGCCTCTCCCTGCTTCCTGCCTCTCCCCTCCCTGGCTCTTGGCTCATTGAGCCCTTTGCTGTGGGAACCCAGCCTTTTGTCATTTTGGTTTCCTTTTCTGTGGTTATTGATGAGTTTAACAGCATATGTTTGCTTGCCTTTCAGATATCTCTTGTGTAAAATGTCAGTGGATCTTTGGGATAGGTTATGTTGTGTTAGGTAAGGAACAGTTTTATTTTTCTCCTTAGAGTGAGCCAGTTTTCCCAATACCATTTACCTTTAAAAAAAATCTATCTTTCCCCTATTGATTAGTGATGCCAAGTTATCTTATATTAACTTTGCAAGTATGCATGAGTCTGTCTAAGTGCTCTGCTGTATTGCATTGGTCCATTGGTCTCTTTTAGGGCTATTTTTATTACAATGGCTTTGTAGTAGGTCTTAACTTCTGGTAGGGTAAATCCTCCCTCTTTGCTTTCCTTTTTTAAAGATGACTTACCTAGTCAAGGATCTTTTTTACTTCTATGTAAATTTTAGGGTAAATGTCTAAGCTCCTGTAAAAAAAAAAATCCCATTATTTTAACCTGGAAATTTCTCCGCCTTTCTTTGTCTTTCATGACTGATGTATTTGAAGAATAGAAACCCACTGTTTTGAGAACCTCCCTCAATTTGCATTTGTTGGATTGTTTCCTCAAGATTTGATTTGGATGTCTCAGTTTTGGCAGGACCCGTGCGTAAGTGCCACTGTGTTCTTCTCAACGGGTTACACCAGGAGGTACCTGATGTCAGAGTGTGTCATCACTGTTGATGTTTACTTAACCACTGGTAAAGGCAGAGGCAGTGCGCTCTACCTTCTCCACTGTATTTCTCTACCATAAAGATATCTATCTTTTCTCTTTGTAATTACTAAATAATCTCTGGGGAGCTACTTTGAGACTGTAAATATCTGTTTACCCAACGATCTTTTACTCAATGGTTTGAATATTCTTGTTTGAATCAGTTATTCAGTGATGGTTGCAGAAGGTTTGTTTTCTAACGCTCATCCCTTCCACATTTGTCATCTTTCTACTATAAAGAAGAGCTTTCCCATCTCCCCCAGTTTATTTGTATGTTGGTTTCATTTTTAGGATCACTGTGGACTCGTGCATTCTTTTTGATTCAATATGTTATAATCCATTATTGTCATCATTTTTTTTTTTTTTTTTGCGGTATGTGGGCCTCTCACTGTTGTGGCCTCTCCCGTTACGGAGCACAGGCTGCGGACACGCAGGCTCAGCAGCCATGGCTCACGGGCCCAGCCGCTCCGCGGCATGTGGGATCTTCCCGGACCGGGACACGAACCCGTGTCCCCTGCATCAGCAGGCAGACTCTCAACCACTGCGCCACCAGGGAAGCCCGGATTTATCTGCTCTTAAAAAGGGGGAACTGAGACACATACAGGGAGAACAGCACATGAAGACAAAGACAGAAATGAGGGCAATGCTTCTATAAGCCAAGGAATGCCAGAGCTCCTAGCAAACCACCAAAAGCTAGGGGAGAAGTCATCTCCCTCACAGCCTCAGAGGGCACCAACCTTGCTGACACCTTGATCTGGGACTTCCAGCCTCCAGAACTGGGAAACAAAACAGTTCTGTTGTTTTAAGCCACCCAGTTTGTGGTACTTTTTACAGCAGCCTTAGGAAACTAATACACTCACCTTTCTCTGTTTCTTACTTATGCCTCCTTTCTCCCACAATGAAAACTCTGGTTCCTAACAATATCTCATTTTCTCAGTCTTATGATACACAAAAATTGTCTCAGAATTGTTACACTCCTATCTCTACCAACCACAAAATTATTAAGTAAAGTTAAAGATTCTTTGCAGTTCTTTTTGTGTTTATACGAAGGGTATAAAGTCAAAGTACTGCATTCAAAGCTACTTGGATTAGTTCTTTTTTTCCCTCCTTTTTCTTATGCGGTTATGTTATCGATTTGATATATAGTTCAGTTTATTTGTTTTGGTTTTATTCAGTTTTAGGGGTGGTGAGCTCCCTATCCATACTGATGGAATTTTATTTACTCAACATGTGACACATTAACAAAGTTCCAAAAGTTTGTCAAAACTATGCAGAACAAGTATATTCAGAGAAATATCATTCTCTTTCCTTTCCCTTTCACTCCATTCCTCCCCACCCCTGTGGGTAATTAAATGTGGTTTCATTCGTTTCTAGTTTACCCTTCTTGTGATTTGGCAAAAATAAGCAGATTTGTATGTATTTTCTTATTCCTCTTTTTACACAAAAGATAACATACAATGTATCACTCTATTTTTCTACTTAACGGTATATGCTGGGAATCGTGTTCCATAAGAACTTTTAGAACTCTTTCTCATTCCTTTTTACAGCTGCCTAGTGGTCCGTTTTGTGGGTGTGCCGCGTTTAATTCACGCTCTCTCTGATTATGGGTATCGAGGCAGTTCCACTATTTTGCTATTACATATAATGTTGCAGTGACTAACCGCGCACATAAGTATTTTCATAAAGTTGGAAATAAATCTTCAGGGTCAATTCCTGGAAATGGGGTTGCTGGGGCAGGGGTTAAATACACGTCTAGTTTCATTTGGTATTGTCACATCACCCCATAGGGCTTTACCCCTCTGATTTCCACCAGCAATGCCAGAGAACGCCCATTTCTCCACAGCCTCTCCATGTGGTGCGTTGTCAAGCTTTTGAATTTTTGCCAACCTGATGGGTGAAAATGGCATTTCAGTATAGTTACAATTTGTATTTCTCTTATTATGAGTGAAGTTGAACCTTTTTTTACTAGGTTTAAGGGCCGTTTATTTCATTTTTAGTGAATCGTATATCCATGTTTTTTGCCCAGTTTTCTGTTGGAACTTTGGTCTTTTCCCTCACATTTTAAAGAGTTCTTTAAATATTAATCATATTCGCGTTATATCTTTGATATCTGCGTCACAAGTACTTTCCCTCAGTATATGTCATTTTGACTTTGCTTATAGTGTTTTTTGCCATGTAAAAGTGTCTTTTCTTTCTTTTTTTGAAAAACTTTCCTTGGATTTATCCATTTATTAAACTTGGATTTATCCATTTTTTAATTGAAGTATGGTTGATTTACAATGTTGTGTTAGTTTCTGGTGGATTTATCCACTTTTAAAACTGCATCTGGATCACATTTGAAATGTTGATGGCTAAACAGTTATAGCATCCCTGTTAAATCCTAAGCTATCAGAGCACTTGCTTCTCTAGATTTTGCCAAATGCCAATCATACTGGGCTGAGCTAATCTACCCCTCTTTCTGAAACTATTATGGCAAATAATTAAAGTAAGACTTCCTCTTATTTTCTTTAACTTATTTATTTGGCTGCGCAGGTCTTAGTTGCGGCACGCGGGGTCTTCGTTGTGGCGTGTGGAATCTTTTAGTTGCGGCATGCGTGTGGGACTAGTTCCCTGACCAGGGATTGAACCCCGGGCCCCCTGCATTGGGAAAGTGGAGTCTTAACCACTGGACCATCAGGGAAGTCCCAGGACTTCCTCTTACTTCATCTTGCTCGGCCGCAAATTGTCCCTTGCTCCGAGTTCAAACTGTAACCACCTTCTAGCTACAGTAAAGGGGGCCTGGGGCAGAGCCAGACACTAACGGTGGACCAGCTGGTCGACGTATTGTCACTGCGAATTAAGCAGGAGATGGCCTTGGGAACCAGAGAAGAGTCCTAGGGTCCAAGGGAGCTGATTTTACTGGTTATGATGGGGACCTATTTCTCTCATATGATTTGAGGCACTTCAGAAGGCTCCTACCTTCCATATTTGGTCATCTCCAAATACGGGCCTGCCATTCTGCCTGAAATTTCACTACGGGTCCCCCCTCTGGGCTAAGACATTGAAACAGAAGGATTATGTGCGTATACATACCTGCTAGTCCAGAGGCACAAAGTGTTCGTGAGCTTATCAGCTCCTTCTTAGCAGAGCTTGGAAAGAATGGGACATAGGAAGGTCATGCTTTGATAGGAAGACTGAGCCTGGGACCAAGGGTGGCAGAGGGCATTGAGGTGGGAGGACGTGCCCTCGTGTGACCATGTAGAGAAGGATGTAGAGCTGAGGGTGCAGACACGGGGCAGAAGTGTCAGGACAAGGGGTACCATCTCTGGGAACGGTCCATCTCTGCTCCACTTCCTTGCCCAGGTCCCCAATGCAGGATGTGGCTTATTCCCTAGTGACCCTGCCTACTCCTCTCACATGCAGCCAGAGTGATCTAGAGCCTTCCAGAGGCTCCCTGTCACCTTCTGAGTCCTAAACAAACCCCTTACCCTGGCATTCAAGGTCCATCTCTCCAGGTTCCTGTCCCTCCAACTTTGCCCACAGACCCTATGAGTCTTCTCTGAACAAAAACATTGGAATGTGCAAGGTGACAAGGACAGCGTATTCATGACAACTGGGGAACTGTGATGTAAAACTAGGACCTTGCTCGTAAATCTGGGTTCAGGCGCAGCCAAGGTGGGAACTGTCTCAAACACACTTTCAGACCTCCAGGTCCTCCCTCCGTCTTGGGGGTCCTTTCCCCATCCCTGGCATCACCGAGGCCCTGCATTCTGAAAGGCTCCAGGATGCCCCTCTGGCAGAAGCTGTCTCTGGTCCCCCGCAGCAAGTGCCCCAGCTGCCTTGCTGAGTTCAAGCTGTCTGAGCTCTTGGCCCTGAGCGAGGGGTGCAGGCGCCACCTTGTGGCCCCAAGCGTTTATGGCACTGAAAGCTGCCCCTGGGCGGGAGAATTGCTGTGGATCCCAAAGCTTGAGGGCCCAAGACCGTGGGTGGGAAGACCGCATGCTCCCAGCCTGCCTGTCCTGACACCCCAACCCCGCTAAGACGGGTCACCGGGGTGCCCCGGGCCTCCTGACAGGGAAGTTGCTTTCAGCGCTTGGAAGGGGAAGGTCCCACTGGTCTCATTCCTACAGGTGCTTATGTTTCTCCAGCCCCGCCCCCCAGGTCTCACCAGCTCTTGAGGCTGCCAAGTGGGGCTGTCGCAGGATGCTGCCTTGTTGGGGTGCCGTGTGGCGTAGGAGCTGAGGATGAGCTTCGTGCGGAGAGGCCCGGGTTGAACAGCCTGCCGTCACAGGCACACCACTTGATCTCTTGGGGCCTCAGATTTCCTCTTCGTAAAGAGGGTAATGATTTACAGCACGGACGTTCCTGAGAGTTGGAGATATGGACATAGACTCTTGGCACTTAACAGGTGCTAAAAATGGCAGCTTGTGAACTTGAGTGGCGGCCGGCACCGTCTCCAGGAACGCACTCCCTGCCCTGTCTGGGGGACATCTCCCCTCAGTGGCCCCTGGGTGCCCTCATCGCTACCCTCAAGCCCCTGTTGGGCATCACTTACTTGCTGGCACGCCCACCAGCTGGGAGATGGTACATGGCAGGCAGGTGCAAGATCGTCTGCCACAGTGCCAGGCACCTGGTACGTGCTCAGATGGACACGTGGGTCAGATGTGACTCCTGACGTGGGGGCTGTGAGACCAGCGTAAAATGGATGAGAAGGTTGCCCTCAAGTCTTCTAAGAGATGGTCAGTGAATGAAGTTGGGGGGAAAGCACTCCCTGAGTTTCTCTCAGGAGGACTTGAGTGCCAAGATGCCAACCAAGAGACCAGAGCTCTGCCCCACCCAGTCAGAGCAGCGGGGCACCCACTCCATCGCAGGAAGGGAGCTAGAGAAGACGGAGCTGCCCCCGCGGCGCCCACGGGCTGCGTGAGGTGAGGCCTGGCGGGACGAGTGCGTGGGTCTGCGCTGGCTCCAGGAGAGAGGAGCCTCGAGCTGGGACTGTTTCCAGAGCTTTCTGGAAAAGGGGACTGCACTCCCTTCCTGTGCAGAGCCTTCTGAGTCCACAGGGTAGAGAGACCGTGGGGTGGAGGGCGGACACCGGCTGGGCTGCAGGGCTCTCGGGCCTCAGGTCACCGAGCGGGTTGACCCCGGGGGGAGCTGGGCGGGCTGAGCCGGCCGGGCCTCCTAGCAGGAGCACCGAGCTGGGTGAGGCCGCAGCCCCACCTTCTGCATGGTGCCTTTGCCACAGTGCCCAGACGTTCCCCGGGCCGGGCAGGCTGCGGGGCTGGGGCTCCGTATGCATTCTCGGGGCAGCTGGAGAGCCACACTCGGCTGGCCTCCCTGTGGATGCTGCCCGGCCATACAGCCCTCTCTGGCCAGCCGCCTGGTCCCGGGAGGAGATGAGGGCAGAGCTCTAGCAGGCAGCTCAGATACCCCTGTCCTGAACCCCAAATGTGCTGGACCGTTCCCAGAACTCTCCACAGAGCAAAGGGGAGGCCTCGGTTAGCCAGGAAGGAAATCGCCTTCCCTTCCTTCCTCCTGCTTTGATTCACCTCAACAAATACTTACCATCACCTGCTCTGCGCTTGGCCCTGTGCTGCCCCGAGGGCTCCCGTGATGGCACAGTGCAGACGGGCGGGCAGGTCCTGCAGTGCAGCCCCCTCCTGGCTTGGTCTGAGCCCACTTTCTCCAGGAAACCTGCCCTGCACCCGTGCGAGGTCGGTTGGTTTGAGAGCAGGAAGACACCTCGGGCTGGGGTAGAATCTCACTGCCGCCTCCCAGGGCCGGGGGGCACAAGAGACTTCTCTGGGGTCCGGTCTCTCGCCCCTCACTGGCTTCAGTCCTTGGGTCCGAGGCGGGCGGAGGGAGCTGCGAGTCTGGTCAGCACCTTCTCTGAGCTCTCAGGCTGCGTGATCCCTGTGGCCTCCCCAGCTGGCGCCCCGGGGCATGGCCTGAGCTGCGTCCCTCCTCCTGGGCCCAATCGGGCCTGCCACCCGGAGGCCCAGCTCCCCTCAGACGGTGGCCAGGACGTGGATGGTGCTGGTACAGTTACCCACACGTAATAGCAGGACAGTAGCAGTGGGCATTAATCACGACACAGGCGACATCTGCCAGGAATGGGCTGGACCCACATGAGATGGAAACTGAGGCTCCGAGTGGCGAAGTGACTTGCCCATGGCTACACAGCTGATGGGACAGGGCCTGGTGTGGTCACAGGTCTGCCAGCCTTAGGGCTTCCCACACTTTTCTAAGTCAGGGAGTGTGTCAGTTTCCTAGAGCTGCTGTAATAGAGGGCTTGAAACAATAGAAGTTTATTCCCTCCCAGCTCTGGGGGCCGCAAGTCCGAGATCAAGAGTACCAGGGCTGTGCTTCCTCTGAGACTTTTCCAGCTTCTGGTGTGGCCAACGCTTGGTGCTCCTTGGCTTGCCCTGTGTCACCTCAGTCTCTGCCTCCGTCACCTCTCCCTCTGTGTCTCCATCTTCACATGGCATCTCCTCTTCCTAGAAGGACATCAGTCATACTGGATTAGGGCCCACCCCCATGGCCTCACCTGCAAAGACCCTCTTCCAAATAAGGTCACATTCGCAGGTACGAGGGGTTTTGGACAAGAACATATCTTTGGGGGAAAGGGGGACAACTCAACCCACAATCGAAAAGAAACAGATCAGGGGCAGAGCCTGAAGCCATGAGTTCCAGGTTTGAAATTTCTTTAGAGTCTCAAGTTTCATCTTAAAAATTCTTGCATTTCATACATTATTCTCTATTTTAAATTCATGTTTGTTTTCATAGGAAATATTATTTCTTCAAAGCTCTGACACTTTGGTGAGGAGGAACATGTATATCCTAGGGCTTCATGAGCCTTCAGGACATTTCTAAATTTCCTCAGGGGAATTTATATCCCAGTTGGAAAAGTATCAACCAGCAGAAATTCATTTAATTCCCTTAAAAACCCAGAGAGGCAGATATATTTAAACAAAGAGGAAACTGAGGCTCCTAGAGGTTCATGATCTGCTAAAATCACACCATAATGGAATTCGGTTCTTCTGGCTCCTTGATCGGCTCTTCTGCTGTAAGCGTGTGACCCGGGGTGGGTGGTGGTGGGGGGAGAAATAGGCGTGTGCCCTTTCCCACACGCCCACATGTGCAGGGAGGGACTTTGGTACCTGTTGTGAAGTTCAGTTACATGAATTCTGGAACATAAACATAGTTTGCTACATAAAACCATAAATTTTTCATTAAGATAGAAAAGAAAATCTACCCACACCGCATTCAAATGTTATATTCGCAAATACTCATGTTAGAAACGCCCTTCAGTGTTTGCTTGTGAGAAGGGGCGGTGTTCTTCATCAGCTCTGCTGGTTATTTGGTGGTTATTTAGAAGGTAGTTAGTGGACTCTTTGCACGGAGAGAGTTGTTTCCAGCAGCTGCTGTGAGCGGCTCTGAGTGAAAGTACTCGTGTTAGGTGGGTGCCCACCCGGCTTCACCCAGCCCCGCCCGTTTACCCGGTCGCCCACCCTCCCTCCACGCAGCAGACCTCTGCTGGGTATCACTGGGTGACACACGCCTCTGCCCGCAAGGAGCTCGTGCGCTGGAGCACAGGGGCCCCTGACACGAGACTTCCTCGTACCCGGGAAGGAGCAAGGGGGAGCCTCGGGGGCTGGGAGAACAGCTCCGTCCGCGTGCCAGGCGGGCGAGTGTGCGTGTGCGTGTGCACGTGCGTGCAAGTGGGCAGGCAGCAGCCCCAGAGCTGCCCGTCGGCTCCGTCTCACCTGGCATCCATGGCCCCGCCCTGAATCCGCCTCCTCGCCTCCGGTGGGAACGGCATCCCGGGTCCAGGATCTCTCTCAGTCCTCATCTCTATTGTGAGTCTGAGGTTCCAGGGTAGGAAACTGAGGCCCAGAGGGGCTCCCAGAGTTGCCCAAGGTCACCCCACCAGTAAAGAATTGATGTTCAACTCTTTAACATGCGGTGATGACAAGGACATTTGTAAGTGTTTGAAATTGATATGCTCCTGGCACACCAGCGCCGAGGCTAATCTTCTGGGAACAAATTCTAGTGAGATGCCACCTGCAGGCTGGTAGCAACTCTTTATGGCAAGAGGAATACAGCAGTAATAATAGTCACTGCCGCCTTCAAGGGCCCTCTCGGCACAGTGGTGATCCCAAGCGCTTAGCCCATTGTGATTCTGTTTGATCTTCAAACAACCCTGCAGACAGGCATTCTCATTTCCCAGCTGAGAATGTGATGGCGGCAGAGAAGTTATTGATCTGACCGAGACCATCCATTGGTGTGGGGAGGGTCTGGTCCTGACCCCGGAGCTTTTCAGTTGCACCCACTCGTTTTCTAGAAGTTTCGCTACATGATTAGGAACGTCCTTTGCAAACATGATTATTTGTATCTGCCCTTATACCAGATGCTAGGCTGAACCAAGGGAAAAGGTTTTGTCCACACCAGGTGAGCGTGGGGTGCTGCAGGGGGCAGCAGTCGGGTGCCCGGCTGGGAACGGATGTGGGTCCTCCCGCCTCCCGATACGGTCCTACCTCTCCCTCAGGCTTGCCGCTCAGCAGGCCAGTCCTTCCACCAAAAACCCCGACGGGGGCTGCGCCAGCCTTTGTGAATGAGGAGGGAGAGGGGTCGACAGAGTCTCGGGGGCAGATGGACAAGGAGAGGCCCAGGCAGTGGGCCTCTGGGGTGGAGGGTGGCAGTGAGGAGGCGTGCCCTCTGGGTAAGGTGAGTGTACCTCGGGCCAGTCTGGGCAATGCCCGGAGCCTGGGGGGGGACTGGGGTCAAAGGCTCCCAGAGGAGCAGGGAAACTGAGGCCCCAAATGCGTCTTCAAACTTCTGTGGACCCATCCGCTCAGCAGCTCCTCCTAGAACAGCTGCGTGCGCAAGCACGGTGGCCCCCGGGCTCTGTGAGCCTCTCGAGGGGGAGCCGGGCTGGGGTGAAGGGCATGTAGCAGGGCGTCCACTGGGGCTTTACAGGAGGCGGCACCAAGCTGCACGCACAGGGGGAGAGCAAAGAGATGGTCTTGTGGAGAAGAGAAGCCATAGAAAGAAGAGCTCCAGCACCGAAAGGGGTGGGGAAGGGCTGCAGCACTGGAGCAGGGCTGGTGTACATCATCGTGTTGCTGGGCTCCTAGCTGCCGTCAGAAGCAACCCAAGTTTTAAAGAGAGAGCGAACCTCTGAGAAGAGAAGGTGACGTGTGTAAAGAGATAAGGACGCGGGGTCAGGGACGATGGCCTCGGCGGCCACAGCTCCTGAGCCAGTAGGGAGCAGGCAGCCACTCCAGCCCCTCGAGATCCAAGCCACAGTGACAGGGCCGTGCTACGTCCAGCTCGGAGGGCTCAAAGGGAAGCTTCTAGATAGAAAACTCTGTTGGAACAGCCACCAATCAGTCACTGGCCGAGGGCCACCCCAGGGGACTGAGCAAGTGCTGGCCAAGTGGCTTCAGGAGCCTGAGGTCGGTGCTCCCAGGAGAGCTGCGGGCAAAGCCACAGGGAGCGCCGGCAGCTGACGCCCAAGAGGGGTGCCCGGAAGGAGTCCCAGGGACCCGGGTGTCTGGGTGGAGCCAGACAGTGTCAAGTGCGGCCAGCGGAGGCGAGGGAGGCCCAAGGGCCGCCCGGACTGCTCTGCGGGCGTCCGTTGACTTGCTTCCACTCTGTCTTCATCCTCTTTCCCTCCCAGCCTATTTTCAGTGCTGGGCGTCTCAGGCTCAGATCCCCCAGACACTCTGTCTGCGGCCCCCAGGGATGGGAGACGATGGTCTCCTGGCTGCATGGAGAGTGATACCCACTGCGGGTCCAGGTCTCTGAATAAAGACTTTCCATCACTCCCCTCTTACCAACGCCAGGCCTCCTGTGGTTCCATCGACTTCAAGAGCTTCAAGGGTCTGCGATTCTGCAAGGCAAACTTGACCCTTACCGCCGCTGACCTGCTCTGCAGGCCCTTATGTGTAACTTCAGTGCTGCTACCTCCGTTACCTTAGCTCCATGTGCTTCCGGACAGTCCGTGAACTCTCACTGCTGTTGCCCCTTTGTCTTTGAGCCCCCATCACTCTATGGGGCTGGGAGAACCACAGGTGATAAACACACGGGCCAATCTGCCATTGCACCGGGAACCAGGCTCTAACTATTCACCCATCAGCTTGCCTGGGACAGATGCCAGCCCCGGGGTCAGAGGCAGGACTGGCGTTGGGGCTTGGAGCCAAGGTTCTGACTCAAGCAGAGACAGGGCTTCAGTAAGAAGTCAGGGTGGAGGGCGGAGGCTCCAGGGGACTGCCAGGCCCGCTTGCGAAGTGGCTGTGCAGGCTGGCCAGGGCAGGGCACACATAAGCTGGGGCTTTGACTACAGCTGGGTGACCGGGCGGGGCTGGCCTCAGAGGGTCAGGAGGCCCGGAAGTAGACGGTAAGCAGCAGAGCTCCAAGGGCCCCGGAGCGGAAGGCAGGGCATCAGGGAAGACCGGAGAGGTGGGCTGGTGAGGCCGGTGGGCGTGGCAGGCAGTGTCCAGGCACCAGGGCAGGGCAAGTGGCGCCTCCCACTGTGGTCCGGGCTGAGGGTGGGCCCCGCTCTGGACCAGAAGCTCTCTGTCCGTGGCCCCCGGTCAGGATGGGCCGCAGCACCGTGGCCTTGGGGGGAGGCTAGGCAAGGGCCCTGGGGTAGGGTGGAGAGGCTAGTGGGCCCAGAGTCACAGAATGGAGAGAAAACGAGACAGACCCTCCAAGGGCTGGCGAGAGTATCACTCTGGAGGAAGCCGCCCAGTAGCAAGTGGATAAAAAACACATTCCTGGAGGAGCCCAGAGACAAGGGGACTCAGGGGAGGCTCTCAGAGGAGGGCTAACTGAGTCAGAGTGCCATTAATCCTCATCTCTGAGGGCGCCACGTGGGGAGAGGCAGCCTGTGGTGAAGGAGCCTTCAGCCAACGCCATCGCAGGTAGGTCAGGGCGGGGCAGTGCCCAGCAGGCCCCTCTGTCCCAGAAAAGTTGCTGCAGGGCCTGGGCCTCCGAACCCTAAAGGATTTATTTACCCACCAGGCCTCTGGATGTCAGCCTTGCAGGCTCGGAACCGGATTTGCCAACTCGGCAAGATGGATCCATCTCTGGAGGAAGGGCTCACGTTGACCAAGCTCACGTGACTGATTGACAAAATGTCGATTTATCAATAATGAATGTCATACGGACCAACTTTTTTTTTTGGCTGTGTTGGGTCTTCGTTGCTGCACACAGGCTTTTCTCTAGTTGCGGCGAAGGGGGGCTACTCTTCGTTGTGGTGCGTGGGCTTCTCATTGCAGTGGCTTCTCTTGTTGTGGAGCACGGGCTCTAGGCACGCGGGCTTCAGTAGTTGTGGCGCATGGGCTCAGTAGTTGTGGCTCTTGGGTTCTAGAGCATAGGCTCAGTAGTTGTGGCTCTAGTTGAGCCAAGAGCCTGACCCCTTAGCCTGCAAGAGGGCGGCAGGAGACAGTGGGGAGCTGAGGACAGGGCCCTCCGAGGTGGGCCCTCCAGACCGTGTCCCACGTGGAGGAGTCCCTCCAGCGTGTACTGGGGGAGCGGCAGGGAAGAGGGAAGGGGCCTTCCAGCCCTGCCTCTTTTAAGTGGCTTTCACACCTCTGCTGTGATCTGTGTGCATTGATGTCACAGCCTAATTCTCAGAGAAGGTTCACAGATGTTGACTCTGAAGCTCAGAGGTCTGGCCAGGAGCCTGGAGACCCAGGTGCCCCTGACTCCACCGGGGAGCCCTGGGCCAGCCCTCTTTCATGGGGAGCATTTGGGCCAGGTGAGCTCTAAACACCTTACAGCCCAAATGTCTGCACGGGTAGTGTGTGTGGAGCAGTTTCTACAGCCCCTGCGTCCTCTCGTCCTCATCTCCTCCTAAGAAACTGAGGCAGCAGCCTCCCAGCATCGGGGAGGGAGCTGGGGCCATATTTCCAGAAGGGCTGGCCAGGGGAACGTGCCAGGCTATTTTTGCCAAAATCTCGGCTTCTGTACACTGGTGCCGAATAGAAATACGAAGACGGAATTTAGGAGGAAAGAGAAAGTGTAACTTTACTCTTTGCCAGGCAAAGAGGGAACACTGCAGCCTAGCGCCTCCGAAGGCTGTGCCCGCCACCCTTCTAGAGGGTAGTGAGAAGTTTTATAGCAATAGTTCAAAGAGGGCGTGATCAGCTCATGGACATTTTTCTGATTGGTTGGTGAGGAGGTAAGTGGGAGTCGGCATCATCAACCTTCTGGTTCCAACCGGTCTGGGGTCCACGGCGCTGGTAGGCAGCATAACTTCTCCCACCTGGAGGGTGTTTCGGCATCTGCAAAACAGCTCAGAGATATTGTTGCGTGTATCCATTGATGGGGCCCCAGCACTTTGCCCCAAGGCTGAACTATGGTTCTCTTGACTTTGTTTCTCCCTTGTCTTGCATTCCCTCCCTTCCCTAGTTAACAACTGCTTGAATCTGCCCCTTGGAACTCAGGGAAGGTTATGGAGGCTGGATGAAGCCTGTTTCCTGTAATCAAAGAAATGGGGGACACAGACATCATGTCCAGGAGCCCCACAGGGCCCTGCTCGGTATCATTATCTGTTGGGACTTCCCCGCAGGGCCCGAGAGGAACCAGTGGGCGTCCCTCCTGAGTACACGGACCTTCCACCCGCTGGCTCAGGCCAGGCCTCCCGGCAAGGTCAGCATCCCGTGCGGCCCGGACCCCCATGCGGTCACTGATGGGAGGCCTGGGCCAAACTCTTCTGAGTGGCGAGCTACCAACATGCAGATGGCGTTGGGGAGTGAGAGATGACCTTGCAGCAGAGGTGGGGTAGAGACCGCCGCCCCCCAGCCCTGGGTGTGTTCCCGCCTCTGCCCGGAGGGGCCTCGGCTGGCAGCCAGCTTGCCACCTCTGGGTGCAGCCAGAAGCTTGAAGCCCAGTGTCTGAACGGCCACAGGGACTGGGATGTCTTTGAGGAATCACAGAGAGAAGGATGTCCAAGCTACAGGAGCCTTCAGCTAGGAAATAAGGCTCCGAGAAAGGCGGTACTCGGACAACTGGACAAACCAGACACTGGGCTGGTTCCTGACCTTCAAACTTCTGCTCTCTGAGAGTTCCTCAAACTGGGGTCCCCTGGGTCTGCTTGGGAGTCTAGGAATTCTTTACAAAGAAGACCTTTAATTGGGTGTTTGTAACCTAAGAAAAATCTAAAAGGAATACGATTTGCATATTCTGGCTCATCCTGACAAACCTCTAATAAGTGGGGGACAGCCATGCGCTGTGGGGCCCAGATCACGTGGGGGCTCTTTGAACCACTGCAGGCTGGTGAGAGAAGGACCCAGAGAAGCTGGATGATGTCATGGCCTCCGGCGGGGGAGGGTGGGCAGCAGGGAGGGAAAGGCGGTCAGCCCCAAAGAGGAGCCAGGCCTACGGCTCTGCAGGTCTGAGGTCTGCGGTTCCCGCCAGCCTCCGGCAGCTCCAGGGCGTGCAGCTCCTCTGACACAGCCCTGTGATTCATGCCTCATCTTGGCTCAGTAACTGGAGCCAAGCCAGAGGCAGAATTTTCTAGGCTGTGTGGCAACAAGATCAGCCATCCTGAGAGAACTGGGTGTGCCAAGGTTGGGGGCGGGGCTTGCAGCAGAAGTTGGGAGGCTCTGAGTGATCCCCAGGGCAGCAGGGACTGTGCAAGAGCCATAAAGAAGAAACCGGCCCCAGACACACGCAGAGCCCCTCCTTCCAGCCATGTAACTTGCATGCCTCCGTTGGGTGCTGCCCGCCTCCTACCCCTTACCCACTACCTAACACGGATCTTCACTCACTGCCCTGAGGACAGCCTTGCAGGGAGGGACAGAGCCAGGCTGACACCAGGAGGCCCACGGGTGGATAGGCAGGTGTCCTCCCACGGCGGGTCAAGTTTCTGCGATATTGGTCATGGATTCTGTTTGGGCCTCTGAGAAGCTGCGCTTTGCCCTGCCCTGGAGGTGTTGACAGAGTGGCCTGGAAACCTGGGTCAGCAATGGGCAAATCCCGACAAGTGGCCCCAGTGCCAGGAGAGACTTAAGAAAGCATGAGCTCAGCTGGGGACCGAGAACCCACTGTCATGACACATCTCGTTTCCGGGCCCGCCCAGAAACCCTTTCTCTGGAGGCAGCGTGGCGTAAGGGAAGGGCCGGAGCTTGGAAGGCTCGCTGTGGGTTGTCACAGAGCCCTCGGTTCCCTGGGGTTTGGGCTGGAGCATCTCGGGGTCTCCCTGGCTGACCCTCTGGCCAGGGACTTCCTTGGAAGCTGGCTGACTCGCGCTGTAACCAGCCCGGGACGAAGGAGTAAAACCCTCACAGTTAGTAGAATCCTTACCACCACCACCACCCCCGCCGCCCTGTCCCCAGGACAGCCTAGACCAGGGCTATTGGTGCCCTAGGGCCACCACCAGTGGGAAATCCCCAAAGGACAGGGAGCTTCAAAAGGGGGACAGGCTCGCAACTGACTTCATTTGGAGCCAGGCTCCAAGAGGCTTAAGAAGGCTTTAGGGTTCTGCTGGCAGTGGGTATGAAAATCCCTTTGCTACAAATGCTCTGAAGCAAGTCATGAATTTCTCTCATCCATCCATCCATCCCCACCCGCTCGTCTGGCCCAGCTGATGTCTGGCAAGCATCCTAGCACAGATGTGGCTGCGGCAGCTCCTGGGCTGGAAAAGGAGTGGTCCTGCCAGTCCAGCCACTTCAGCCAGCCCCAGGCAGCACCACAGACTCAGACCTTGAGATACCGTCCACCAGGGATGGAGCAGGAGGCCTGATGAGGACACAGCTTACAGCAAGGGGGACACGATTCTGCCTCAGCACAGCCTGGACCTCCGCCCTGAGAGCAGGGAAGGGCCAGGCTGAGGGAAGTATAGCCTTACACCGAGGATCCCAAGTCCCTAGGTAGGAGAAACGCGCAAAAGCTGAGATGAGGAAACCAAGACGTAGAGGGAAAAAAGTGCCTGGCCCAGAGTCACTCAGAGTCGAGGTTGACCCAGGAACCTGGAAGGGGAGGGAGGAGAGGAAAGAAAGAGGGGAAAGAGGAGGGGAAGGAAGAGAAAAGGGGGGCTCTGGAGCTGAGGCTGGAATTAGCAGGGGAACTGCAGAGATGTCCTAAGCCCCAAGCCGGCTCGCCTGGCCTTCTCCTGTCCAGAGGTCCAGTCGCTGGGCGCTCGGGGACCCACACAGCCCCACCTTCTCCCAGTGGCTAGGCCTGTGTTCCCGCTGCTGTGTGCGCCTGCCCTCTGGTGGCAGGATCCGCAAGTGCACCGCCACTGTAGGATGGATGCGAGTCCATTCAGCACCTACGGTGCACCGGGCGCAGAGCTGGCAGTCAGAGAAAAAGGAAAATGGCCCCGGTTCTGAGAGCGCATGGATTAGGGTGGAAGGCAGAGGAGAAAACAGGCCATGATAATACAACGAGGAAGGGACTTACACTGGGGAAGTTTGGGGTGTTACAAAATAGGGCTGGTTTAAAACAGGACAGCCTCAAATCTGAGAGTAGGAGCCTTTCCCAGCAGGAGGCACCACCAGGTCCGGGAAGATTTTGCCAGCCTCCACTCCGGAGGCCCTAGGCTTCCCAGGAGGGGTGGGAGGGCGCCAGGGGTACTCTCCAGTACTGGTCTGTCTGCGGCCAGAGCCCCAGAGCTAGAAGGGACGCCTGGAAGAGGTTTGTGACCATGTCTGCAGAGGAGCCTTGGGGCTGTGGCGTGAGGGGTGGAGAGGATCCCAGCCCTTCTCCCTGTCTGAGCCCAGCCTCACACTAGAGAGGCCTCGGGGCCAGTTAGTTAAGTACCTGGGCTTCGGAGCCAGACTGTCTGGGGCCTCACGGCACCATGTGACCTTGGGCTATCCCTCTCTCCAAACTTCAGTTTCCCCATCCGTAAAATGGTAGTAAGAAGGCAAGTGCCCACCTCAGAGGGTGGCCATGGGAGTTAAAGACACTGGCACAGGAAAAGCACGTGGAACGGTATGTGGCACGTGGTAAGTGCTGTTTACACCGGTCCTTCTTTCTTTTAAAAGTGTCCCCTCTCGGGACTTCCCTGGCAGTCAAGTGGTTAAGACCCCACCTTCCAATGCAGGGGGCGGGGGTTCGATCCCTGGTCAGGGAACTAAGATCCCACATGCTGCGCGGTGCGGCCAGAAGTTTTAAAAATAACTAATAAAAGTGTCCCCTCCCTCGCTCTGATGCCAGACAGTGCCTATGGGGCAGAGACCCGAAAAGAGGTGTTCCGCCCGAGGACGCTGGTTCTGCTGAGCCTGGAACCAAGAGCCGGGCACAGGCCTGGGTGCTGCAGAGACTGTGCCCTGATTCCAAGCGACCTCGTGTGATTCCCCGAGGCCCGGAACTGCTCTCCTCTGGGCGGGCTGCTCTGGATTCTCCCACGGGCCCTGTGGGCAGCTGCAGGCTTATTTCTGAGCTGCATCGTTCAGTTTGCATGAAAGCATTGGCTACAAGCCACACATCTATTGAACTTGTCCTTCTGGGGGCGAGCTCTCAAGCCTCACCACTCAAAGTGTGGTGTCATGCTAACCAGCAACATCGGCGTCACGTGGGAGCTGGTTGGAAGTGCAGACTCTCAGGCCCCGCTCCTGACCTACAGAATCCGAACCTGCATTTTAACCAGAGCCCAGGTGACTCACGTGCTCATTACGCCTTGAGGAGCGAGAGTGTCTTAAGCAACGGGGCTAAGGGGGCAAAGGAATTGCAGGGTGATGCACGTGCCCACTGGGCCTTCCCTGGGCAGCACCCCTGCCAGGGCCCAGAAATTCCAGGGATGTTGGCCAGGTTCATAGCGTCCTGGCCTCCACACAGCCTGGGCAGCGCTGACCAGCAAGTGCTGAGAGGGACAGAGGCACACAGGCCCCTGTGAGCCCAAGTCTGCCCAGGGGGAGTCAGGAATCCGAGCTGAGACTTGAGGGGAAAATTGCAGTTGGCCAGGCAGACGAGTGGCAGAGGGCGTTCCAGGAAAGGGGACAACCTGTACGGATTCCAGGGCTGGCGTTTTCAGAGGAGAGGACTTCGCAGACCTCATCCTAACACCGTCAAGCCCTGGGGCAATCGGAGGCCCACATCCTCTGTGGCTAAATATTTTAAAGCTATAAATCAAGCTCATAAACTATTAAATAAAGTATGTTCCGGACTCTCACTTTGACAAATATGCCTTCACGAGGGCCTGCAAAGCCAGGTTCAAATTTAGAATTTTGGGCCTCCTTGGAGTTACACACCAAAACGTGATGGTGCGGGGGAGCCAGCTTTGCCCGCCCCTTCTGATCCCACCCACCCTGCACCACGAGGACACATGCATACGGGCACACGCGTGCAATCGGTCCAGGCTGCCCATCTTCACACCCCTTGCCCCACAAACAGCTGCCTCGGGTGGCCTCCAGGAGGACTGACCCCAGGAGCAAGCCCTCGGAGTTCCTGGAATTGGAGGAGGGTGACCCTGGTAGGGCGTCTCCTTGACCCCATCGGGGGCACGCCAGCTGGAGAGGCTCTGTGACAACGAAACTATGATACCCTCTATAAGATACACTCTAATTTCAGGGATGTTAAAATGTCAACAAAATGTGCATTTTTTAAAATTTAATTTTTTATTGAAGAATAATTGATTTACAACGTTGTGTTAGTTTCTGGTGTACAGCAGAGTGATTCAGTTATGTGTATATAACTGATATATATATTTTTTTCATATTCTTTTCCATTATGGTTTATTACAGGATACTGAATATAGTTCCCTGTGCTATACAGTAGGACCATGTTGTATATCTATTTTATATATAGCAGTTTGTATTTGCTAATCCCAAACTCCTAATTTATCCCTCCCCCACTCCCTTTCCTCTCTGGTAACCGTAAGTTTGTTTTCTATGTAAGTCTGTTTCTGTTTCGTAAATATATTCATTTGTGTCATATTTTAAATTTCACATATAAGTGATATCGTATGGTATTTGTCTTTTTCTGACATACTTCACTTAGTATGATAATCTCTAAATCCATCCATATTGCTGCAAATGGCGTTATTTCATTCTTTTTTGTGGCTGAGTAATATTCCGTTGTATGTATGTGCCACATCTTTACCCATTCATCTGTCGATGGACACTTAGGTTGCTTCCATGTCTTAGCTATTGTGGATAGTGCTGCTATGAATATTGGGTGCATGTATCTTTTTTTTTTTCTAATAGATTTTACTTATTTATTTATTTATTGGCTGCGTTGGGTCTTCATTGCTGCACGTGGGCTTTCTCTAGTTGCGGTGAGCGGGGGGCTACTCTTTGTTGTGGTGCGAGGGCTTCTCATTGCGGTGGCTTCTCGTTGCGGAGCACAGGCTGTAGGTGTGCGGGCTTCAGTACTTGTGGCACGTGGGCTTCAGTAGTTGTGGCTCTTGGGCTCTAGAGCGCAGGCTCAGTAGTTGTGGTGCACAGGCTTAGTTGCTCTGCAGCATGTGGGATCTTCCTGGACCAGGGATCAAACCCGTGTCCCCTGCATTGGCAGATCCTTAACCACTGCGCCACCAGGGAAGCCCCGTATCCTTCTGAATTATAGTTTTCTCTGGATACATGCCCAGGAGCGGGATTGCTGGACCATATGGCAACTCTATTTTTAGTTTTCTAGAGGAACCTCCATACTGTTTTCCATAATGGCTGCACCAACTTACATTCCCACCACCAACAACAACAAAAAATGTGCATCTTACATTGGATGTCCAGCAGCCTTCTGATTCCCTGGCTGTGAGAGTGTTTTTAAGCCTAATGTTGCACTGAATCTATAGGTCAATTTACACAGTATTAGCAATATTGACAAGTTTAAACCTTAATGATGTTATATCTTCTAATCTACAAACAAGGGATATCTTTCCGTTTATTTAGGGCTTTAATTTCTTCAAATGGTGTTTTGTAGTTTTCTGTGTAAAAGCCTTTTGCACTTCTTTACAAAGCCTTTTTACAGTTATTCCCTCTTCAGAGCCTTGAAAACTCTCTGTGAAGTAGAGACCACACTCTGTACATCAAAGATGCCTCAACTAGTAAGTGACAGAGCTGGGATTTAAATCCCTGGCCCGCCAGCAGAGCTGGGCCTAGACTTGCTCTGCTGGGGGCCGCTCGTTCCAGCCCCTAACTGCATAGGGACCGAACATCTCTCCTCTGTCTGGGAAACCTGCTGACCTGGTGACAGTCCCTCTGACTTGGAGGGGGGGTTGGAGGGAGGGACAGGGGCAGGACTGGCATGAGATGCTCAGGGTCAGGGAAGGAGGGTCCAGGGGAGGGTCCCTCACACAGGCTACAGGCAGGGAGGGAACCTGTTTGGTTGAAACAGTGTCCCCAGCCCTTGGCTTCCATGAAAACCACCTGGGCGCTTAAAAAGTTCCCAGCGTCCAGGCTCCACCTCAGACCAATTAAAGCCGAACCCTGGACGCAGGGCCAGGGAATCCGTGATCTTAAAGTAACCCAGGTGAGGCTACAACTCAGGCGGGGAACCGCCGGATCAGGTGGTGAGGTTGGCCGTCAGTCCTGACCCATCAGCTCTGCCCCAGCACACACTGAGGCCAGCAGAAGAGTCCAGACTTTAGATCAGACAGACCAGGCTACAGTCCCAGGTGTGGATCTTGGTTCCATGTCACAAGTTCTGTGACCCTGGGTGCTTGACCTCTCTGACCCTCAGTTGATGAATCTGTGAAATGGAGACACGTATACCTACCTTGAGAGACGGGATCTGTTTCTCCTCTTCTTGAGCCTGGACTGGCCTGTGACTGCTCTGACCAGCAGAGTACAGCAGAAGGGACGCTGCACCAGCTCGGGATCTAGACTCACGAGGATTGGCAGCTCCCCCCTCCATGTCTTGGGCCTCTTACCTGACTTTTCAGGTGAGGAGAATATGAGGCTGAGAGGTGACTTGCCCAAGTAAAACTATCAAGCGCTCACTGCTTTCCTGGCTCTGAGGGAGGAAAAGGCAACATCTGGGGCAGCAGATTTGACCATACTTTTGGAGTTTTGAGTCCTGGCTCTGCCACTCCCCAGCTGTGTGACCTTGGGCTGCTAGATAACCCTCTCTGTGCCTATGCCACTTCTTTTGTAAAATGATGATAAATGGTTGCACCTCAGGGCTGTTGCAGGGGTGAACTGAGAGTACCCTGTCTTGACACAGCGGCTAACAGATACTGTTAGCAGGGAGGCTCTGCCAGCCCCGGCCTGGAGGTCATCAGGGGCCTGGCCGCAGCTGTGCTGATCTGGTGGCTTATTTTTGAGGAAGAAGCAGGACCCAGCACGGAAGCGCCTGGGAAAACTGGTCCCCTCTTCTCCCCTCTGGAGACAGCAGAGCCATCCAGGGGGTGTCAGGGTGGGGCAGGATTTCCCCTCTTGTGACAGACCCCCACTTCCTCGGCTTGCGTATCACGGCCAAGGTTCAAGTGTCGGGCGGGGCTGGGGAGGCAGCATAAGTTTTGCCCTCCTTCTGAAGCCAAGGACCCGTGACCCCACCTTTTCCTAGTGGTGAGCCAGATGCCAGGTGGGCCTCCTGGTCCCTGGATGCACGGGTCACCTCCTCTGGGCTCTCCTGGTTCTGAGGCCTGTGGAGGCACATGGTCCTGCCCAGATGTGCCCGGTTCCCAAGCGCCTCGGGGTTCCTGTTCCTCACGCGAAAACCTCAGACCTTCTCTGTGCTTCTCCCTGGTGAGCGCGTCTCCCCGAGCAGCACAGACCACCCCTGCATGGAGTCCGTCTTCTCACTGTAGTGCATCGGTCACATCTCAGATGACAGTGGACAGAATCTGGTGCCAAAAAGGGCCTCAGAGATGATCTGATCCAGCCCTTGATCAGAAAATCATTTTTATTGTAGTCAAATATAACCGTGATTTACCATTTTAACCATGTGTAAGTGTACCGTTCAGTGGTGACTGATTTTTATAGCTGAGGAAACATTCATTCAAATGAAATTCTCAGCAGAAGCCTGATATAAAACTGTCCATGTTTTGTGGCCCGTGAAGGGCTGGGCCTCCACAGCCCCTGCAGGAGCTGGGAGGGAGCAAAGTGCAGGGCACGGAGGACAGAGGCGGCCCTGGCCGTCGTTCCCGCCACCGCCCCTGCTCTCCATCAGGCATTTGGCCCCCTTGTCCTCGCCCTCCAGGCCTGGTCTGACCTGTGAACACCCCGTCCACTCGGGGACTCGTGGCCTGCTCCCCAGTGCCCACTGGGACTTCCAGCCACAGGTCAAGGCACTGTGGACAGTGGCTTATGGCAGGTCTGGGTGATGGACGAGGGGATGCTGGGCCTGAGCCTACCAGATAGGGACCAGGACGGTGAGATGCTGTCTAAAGCACTAAGGGTGCCCATTCAGTGCCAGGAAGGACCCGCTGGCTGGCAGAGCCGCCCACAGAGGCACAGTTCTGAGATGACTGGGCAACCGTGGGGCTGTGCGCTCTAGACACAGGCCCATGGAGGAAGGAGCCTGGCCATGGGCCAGCCCCCAGGAGCCCCGTCAGGCGCGCTTGGACTGGAAGGGACACATTGGCTCCGTCCGTGAGATGTTGGCACACTGCCCGTCTGGATGCATTTCTTCTGAGTGAAAAGTGGGTCACGAGTGAACCCCTTGGATGAGGGCTTGCGGTCCTCTGCCCCTGCCCAGCGGCGGGAGGCACAGCGTGAACAAGGAGGGCCCTTCGGGGATAGAGGGAGGGAGGGAGGAGAGAGGAGGACCCTGTGTTCCTGGTGGGCAGGAGGGCATCCAGCTGCAGAAGGAGGCTTTAAGTCAGGAGATGTGATGATTTTGTCCTCCACATAGAGGGCCCACACGCTCCCCTCCTTCCAAAGGCTTGAAGGAGGAAAACAAGGAATATAGGAGACGTTCTGTGAAGAAAAGTAGATGAACAAAGCACTTACAGTTCAGATGAGAAGCCTCCAACGTGAGTGAGCACATCTGCAGCCTGAAATCCCACAGCTGGACGGTGAGGTGCCAGAGCTACCACCTCACATCCTGCCTGCACCTCACCCAGAGCGAGTGCTGGAACTTCGCAGAAAGGTCGCGGAGGGGGGAATTTACCGCGCGGAGGTAGAGAAGCAGCTCCCCGACGTGCGTGGAAACATTAGCCTCATAGTCACTGGAGTGACCTCCTGCAGGAGGAGACGGGAGAGGGGACAGGAGAGAACAACCTCCTTCCCTGCAACAGAAACGTCTTATCTCTTCTGAGAAGGAAGCTAGAGAAAAGTGGGCGCCAGCTCTTCCCACTGAGGGGAAGCCCAGCTAGTGAGAAGCGGGGGGGATGCGGACACCAGTCGTGGAGGCAGAGGCCCGGGGCCGTGGATCAGCAGGTCCCCGGGGCAGGAGGCCGCTGAGCCTCCAGGACTGAGGGACCCGGCTCACTTGCGGGGGTGATGCCACATTCGCAGCAGCAGCCCCGTGGGCCCAGAGACCTTTACCCGTTTTCTCTCCTGAAAGCAATTTTGATCAATAGTTTTTAGTTTAGCTGCTGTTATTTAATTGATACCGCACCTGCTCTTATTGAAGTTTAATAGAATTGTGTTTCCTAAGACAATGTTCTTCGAAGATGGATGATTTTGATATAATCATTACGAATACATTATTTCCACTTCATTGGACCCTCTAGAGCTAGATGGGATAAGTATTGCATTTTGATTGAAACACAAGGTCCACTATTACTTAACCTGTAATTGAACTTGGACACGCCGAGATGGAGACGCGTGAAAAATAAATCCATTTCTATATTCTGGGGAAAAAACCGGTGAGAGTGGGCTCCTGCCCAGGGTGTCTACTGAGGGGTGCCCTGAAGCCCCGGAGCTTTTCCACGGATTTAACCCTTCACGTTGCAGGTGGGGAAACAGAGAAGCGATTTCCCTGGGTAACCCTGGGAAATTCACGACAGCACAGGTACGAGCGCCATGTCTGTTTGTTTCCAGTCCAGCTTTGAGCCGCGAGTTGCTCGAGAAGAATAGGCTTCTCGGCCCCCACCTGTAATTCTAAGAAAATTTAATCAGCTTCCTGCTGCTTTACAAAAAGAGCCAGCTCTTTCTACCTGTTTGCAGCCTGGCCTGATGTTACCTTGGCAACAGCTGTCAACAGAAATATTGCCTCCCCTCGGGCCTGTCACGTCCTTTATACCAGACATGTGTGTGCCCAGGTGAAGGGGCAAAGCAGTTGGGCCTCGTAGACCCGGCCTCGGGGCTCCTTTCCGCTAAGATCTGCTTACTTATAACCCAAAGGACATTTGTCCTAAAAACAGGATTTCCGTGCTCGCTTGGCTAGTTTTCTTTTTATACTCTATAAGGACTTAATGGGGAGAACCTTGCCATTTGAAGAGGTTATTTTTAACAGCAGTATTAGCCTGACATCCTAAAAATGGGATGTTACAGATCAGTAGGAAAAGCCACCGGACCTCACTGTCCAGAGGAGAAAAGGAAAGCCTCTCCAGGAGAGCTGATTGCCCAAAGTCTGTGTAATTTATTGGCAATGCAGGACTTGAACTTGGCTGGAGTCCCGGTTGCCTTTTAGGGGTTTGGCATTACTGCAGGTCTGGCTTGCCGACAGCAACGCTGTGTAGGTACCGTCCTCCCGCGGGATGGGCATAGGCTTGTTCGTGGCCTTTATTGAGATGGAGGCATATTCTGGGGGCTAGACCCTGAGTCATCTTCTGGGAACCCTGTCCTCTTGCTCCCAACTCTCCCTTCCCTTGTCTCCCAACTGTCCACCACGGGCTGGAGACCTGGAATCTCTAGGGTTTGGGCAGGGGATGGACTGAGTGAGTGAGGTGGGCGGGGTGGGGCTGGTGAACTGGTCATCTGTCCCCACTCGGCCTGCACGACACCTGGGGCTGGAGCTTTGTGTCTGTTCCTTCTCCCCTCAGTCAGGATCCGAGGTCCGTTCTGCTCCCAAGGCCCCTCCTGGACTTCCACAGGCTCCATATGCGCCCCTGGCGTCTGGCTGCACCCCCAGGTGGGAGGAGGAAGGCTTGACCTCTCCCCTCTTAGGTCTCCAGCTGGGCCTGAGGATTCAACTGACCTAAGACAGATTAACAGGAGAAAAGCATGCAGATTTTTACCTGTACATGGGGGCCCTACAGGAAAACGAAGGCCCAGAGATGTGGCAGAACCTAAGTGCTTATATACTAGGTTGGATGAAGAAAGGAAACTGTGGAAAAGGAACGAAAACATCTGGGGAGGCTACAGGAGGAGAGTTAGTTCAACAAGGTCCGTCTGTACGCCATCCTCCCTGGCTTGACTCCCTGTCTCTGATGAGGAGTGTTTCTTCCTCCTGAAACAGGGACCCCATTTTGATCTGCCGGCAGCAGGGATGCTTTCTGCGGTTGGGGACATGTGACGACCCACAAAGACCCCTTCCTGGGGGACACATATTAAAATAGGCGGGAAAGAAGATTTCCAACCGCCATCATGGTCTGCACCCCTGGGGAGCGCTGTGGACCCCGCTGTGGACCAAGGACGGGCACTTGCTCCTGGTCACCCAGGTTACCAGCTGGGTTCCTCGTTTTACTAAAACGCTCACCTGTTCGCTGCACTGCCTCCCCGCCCCCCCCTCCAGAGTGACCTTATGTGCGTGGTTGACTTTTCCATGACTTTCAGGATGCAACTCAGGCAGCATCCCCCCTGCAGGCAGCCTTGCTCTGAGCTAAGACAAGATGTGCTACAGGGGAGGGATGGGTGCAGAGAGTCGGGCTGAGGTTACTCCAAAGTCACACTTCAGATCCCATCAAACCCTTCATTTGGACTGTTTGGAGGGGCTCACTTACACCAGTATCCGAGGGCTGTCCTGCTCAGAACACCTTCCCCCTGCTTGTGCTGGAAAAATTCTGCTCTTTCTTCCAGAACCAGTAGCTGAGGAGCCATTTCCATGAAGTTGAGTTGGGTTCCAGTACTAGACAGAGGTCCTGTTTTGGCTTTCCGTCATGAGTCCCCCTTTCATGTAGAGTGGTCCCCACTTCCTGCCTGCCTCCCGCTATGGGAGCAGGGAGACAGAGTTCCCCCTCTTCTGCCCCTGGCTGCAGGGCTTGTGTTGTGGTCCAGACCGTGACTGTGTCATCAGTGGTGGAGGTAACCGTGCTGGGGCCCAGATCCGGAGATGCAGGCTGTGACAGCAGCAGGTGTGCCTAGGTGGTGTGACAGCCGCGGGTCTGCCTAGGTGGTCACCACTGCCTTTGGCTGATCTCACTGGGGGTGATTTCTGCCTCTGCCTTTTAGCTTCCTATCTATTCTGTGAGCCTGCAACGTCCTTCAAAAAGTAACAACAACAAAACAGAAAGCAAAACCAAAACAAAAGCCCTTGTTTGCTGCAGGCGGTCAGAATTGATCTCTGTTTTTGCAGCCAAGAGCCCTGATGGATGGAGAATCCTGCCCGGAACTCTGGGATCCCGTGTGCTTCTCTGAGGTGGTTCATACATGCAATGCTTCAACAGTAATAATGGCTGATTCCTCGAGCCCTTTCTGGGAATTGGGACCTTGACAAGAGTTCTCGCATCAGTTATCGGAGGCCTAAGATCTACAGTGATGTCCGTGGGCTCTGATGGAGCAAGTGGAAACGGACCAGAATTACTGGAGGATTTCCCAGCACGACAGTGTGTAGTGACGCGCTGCCTGGGTGCCTAGATCCCCCCGTCTGAGTCCCAGGGCGAGAGTGCTCAGTCCCCAGCGGCCAGGAGGTCAGGTCCTGTCCCCAGGGCAGCCTGCATCTGTGGTGCCGAAGCAGTGGCCAGGCATCCTTTGGCATTTCTTCCATCGAGGAATGAAGTCTGCATCCCCTTCCTTGAATCTGGGAACATGCTGGGACTGCTTGGCTATGGATCACAGCAGGAGGAAAGCTGCCCAGGTGTCTGCGCCGAGCCTGGAGAAACCAGTGGCTTCCGTATGGCCCTCGTGGTGCCCTCTCTCCGGGAGCCCTGACCGCCCCATGAGAAGACCAGTCGTCTTGGGTCGGCGTGGCTGTGGTCAAAATAAACAGTAGATATGGCTCAGGGCTGCGTCTTCTGTTTTTGTTTATGTCGCACTAAGTGTGTTTGTTGGCCCCTCCGGGGGAGCAGGGGGAGATAGGATGGGGTGTGTCAGGTGTCACAGAGGGCCTCAGAAGCCAGGCTCAGGCCTGGGGACTTATCCTATTGACAAGAATGAGCCTGAGCAGTTTCTGAGTGGCGGGTTGGGAGTGATCCCTGTGGCTCTGAGTGGGAAGGTCACGGGACCGGGGCAGCAAGGGCCAGGAAGCCAGGTGGGGCCACTGGAGATCTGGGGACACGTCTGCAGAAGAGACCGGGAAGGAGGCACCTCTTCCCTGAGCTGGGACGGGCTCAGCCATTCTCTTAGCCTGAAATCCTTCATCTTAGTGATTCCTGAAGTCCCCGATTCAGTGATTCTGAGAATTCATGATTCCTCGATCCCACGATGTGAAATGCCCGTGTTTCTCCAGTTGTGTGATCTGGTGATTCACAGAACCTCTTACCCGGCAACTCTAAAATTCTCTGATTCATATGCTCTGCTGAACAGTTCCTGCCAACCCCTGGCCCATGGCTTCTCCTGGGAATTGAGGAAAGGCTGTTTGTTTCTGTCTTTTCTATTCAGAGAGGTGTCGCTGGGGGGGCCTCTACCTTCCTCTGAGGTGGCTGAGATGGGGATCGTGCAGGTGGGGAAGATCCCGGAGGCAGCTGGAATAATGCGGAGTGTGTGACGCCCGTGTGCCCCAGGTACCCGAGTGCTGAGGCGGGAGCAGAGCCCAACCTTCAGGGGGAACTGAGAGGTGCTCGTGACCCAGGGCCCGTCACCCACTCTGCTCACGCCCACCTGCTGGAGCAGCACCCCCAGGGCTGTGGTCTCCCTGAAGAGCCCTCCAGAGACAAGCACCTGGGCTGGGGTTGCACCTTGTCTTAAGCCACGAGTTGGAGTCACCCATTGGCATCCATAACCACTGGAGCTGACAGGAGGCCTGAGGACATGGGAGACAAGCAGAGTGGCCTGTGGATTTGGGTGACAGGGATTATGGGGGACAGGTGAGGGGTGCTAGTGGCAGGGCCACAGAAACGAGAAGCCTGGATCGGGGACTTGGATAGGCCTGCTGGCCCGCAGGGCCCTCAGTGCCATGAGCTGGTCTTTATTCTACTCCCCCTCAGCCAGCCTCTCGGCATCAAATCCAGGAGATGAGGCCCCGCGTGCCAGGTTGCTGTGAGGCCCAGTCAGGGAAACAGGGAAAGCTGTTGGCACCGCATCTGGGACTCTTGCTATCAGTTTCTAGTGGCTCTTTTCAGGGCCGTGCGTGACCGTCTCTGCCGGCCAGGCCTCCCTGGCCCTCCGTGTGCACGAGTCTCCCTGCAAGTGGAGGCTGTTCTGAGATGGTATCAAGAGAAGGAGGCGGTGTGGGAGGGAAGCCAGGCCTGCCTCTAATCCACATGGCCCTCCTGGTCCCTCCTTGGTCAGCCTTGGGGTTTTGGGAGCTGCTCTGAGTTGGAGATGAAATGGGCCACAACCATGGTCACTGTTGGTTATGAAAAGTGGGGGAGACATGATCCAGCATGCATGTACACATGCATCCATCCATTCATCTATCCATCCATCCATCCATCCATCTATCCATCCATCCATCCATCCACAATTTATTAAGTGCCTACCATGTCTGAAAGAGTGCACCCCATCCCCGTAGATGACTTTCTATGCCCGTATCCTGCTGTGCTATTATTTATGCCTTTGTTCATCTGTTCACTATCTTTCTCCCCCACTAGAATTTTAATTCCATGAAGACTTTGTCTTATTCACCACTGCATCCACACTTCTAAAATCAAGCCTGGCACTTAATAGGTGCTTGAAAGCATTTCTTCAATGTATAAATTTAACCCCCCTCCTGCAGCAACCCCGGGAATAGGTGTTATTATCCTTCATTTATAGATAAGGAAGCAGGCCCAGAGAGGCAAAGTGACTTGCCCACGGTTTCATTATTAGTAAGTCGTGAACTGGGAGATGAAGCCAGGTTTCCAGAGCTGGGTCTAACCTTTCATACTGCTCCATGCTTCGTGAGGAGGGAGAGAAGTGCACAATTAGTGCTCACTGGGCAATCGAGGGAGGCTTCCTGGGGCAGGGGGCCGTGGGCAATGGAGGGTGGGTGGGACGTCCCCAGGCAGGGGAGTAGGTAAGGACAGCCAGCTGAGGAGACTTCTTTGGCCAAGGCCTGGGGGATAGGAGTGTGGAACCGGCCTCTGGGGTGAGGAGGGAGGCCTTACAAGATCCAGCCAAAAGCATGCCAGACTTCTCGGGAGCTAGAAGCAGTCCTCCATCCCTGCTGGTGGCACTCTCATTAGGACATCGGTGCTGAGTCTGGCCTGTCCTTGTCAATCAACTCATAGCAAGACATGTCCCCAAACACCTCGCTGAAAGGGCCTTTCTCCCAGGTTGTGGGCTCAGGGGCACCTCTGCCGTGCAAAGTGGGCTCCCCCTGGGCCCAGGGAAAGGGTCAGCTTAGCCAGGCCTGGGCAGACAGCCGGCCGGCCTGGGAGCCCTGGTTACACTCTCCCTACCTGCTGGACAACACCTTCCCCGCCCTGGACCTCAGCATTCCCATCTGTAATCGAAATGGTTACTGCAGCCCTTTGTCACCTGTGATGCCGGTGACCTCACCCAAGGCTGACTGTCCTGTGCATCTCTCTGCAGGTGAGGTATCTTTTCCCGTTGGACCCCTCCTTTGATCATCAATAACCCCGTGAAAGAGGCAGGGCGGGATCAATTATCTCCATTTTCTCAGATGAAGGAACTGAGGTTTGAGAGAGAGAGTCGTCGGCCCAAAGTCGCTGAGTCAGTGAGTGGCGTGTCCTGGTCTGGAATCCCAGCTCATCCCTCTGCGGCCACGAGCCTGGAGGCTGCAGTCAGAATGGTGTCATGTTCTGATTCCGCTGGGGTCCCTGGCCAGGGTGTCCCTTTTTGAGTCCTCCTGTCATGCCACCCTCTGCCCACCCCCAGGGAAGAGGCAAAGGGCCCCCCTAAATACACCAGAAATGACTCCCCTCCTCTGATCTAAACCCCACATCCGCGTTTGGGCCACCACACTGGAGGCTTCTAAACTGCCCCGTCATTGGGGCCGTCCTGCAGTTCCCACACTGCCCATTCCAGGGAGGAAAGCTCTGGTGAACTTACAACCTGACCTCATTTCCGGGAGAGATTTCTTTAACCCAGGGAAGCTAAGCCTAGCTGGCGCTGGGCATGGGGCCGTCCTCAGGTGGGGACAGCAGCTTCTTGGGGCCAGGCTGACTGTACCAGCAGCGGATTCTCAGGGTAGATGCAGGGGGACCACAACTCTGGCCCCCGGTGGACAAACAGCAAGCCCTCGTGGAGGCCAAAGCCTTTGTTCTAGAACTCTGGGCTCATTACTTCCCTTTGCTAGGCCTCCCTGCCTACAAAGCGCGGTAATCACCCTTCCCCAGGCTGTCCAGATCCAACAGGACGGACGAGGCAGGGAGAGGGGGGGAAGGGTGCGGGGTTCTAGGTGGCGACGCAGACCTAGATTTCCGCCCTGGTTTTGCCACTTACTAGCCTAGTGGCCTCGTGCAGGTTACTTAATAATAAATACTATTCACCTGCTAGGATTGTTTGGGGTCGGGGGTAATTTGATAGAAAGCACTTTGAAGACTGCTGAGCTCCCCAGGGGGCTGCCGTGTTAGGGGTTATTGTGACAAGGTCCCAGCAGCGGAACAAGCAGAGGGATTAAGGCTCTGAACAGCGCGATGGTTCAGGGCCGGACCAAGGCTCAGGGCATGAAGCCCTTAGGAGATGCAGATGCTAAGGACGGGCTCTGGGTTGTAGGGTGGCAGAAGGAGCCAGGGCCAGATGGGGGTGGGTTCTGGTTTGGGAGGAGACCTTGAGCTGTAGGTACCCTTTTGGGTGAGCTCCAGGGAGGGGACCAGACGTGAACGGTCGTTGGATGAGCAGGGAAAATGCACAGTGCCGGTAGCTGAGAGCCTCTGCAAGGCTGCCTGGGCCTGTGCAGAGGGCTGTATTCTGAGACATCACCTTGGCTGGCTTCCCTGCAAGACGCTGGTCCTGGGGGAACTGTGCTTTGTGAGGTAACAGAGGAACAAGGTGGGGGCTGTCGTGGGGCGGGGAGAGCCCCCGAATGCTCGAGTTTTAGGGCACAGGTGGAGACTCGAGAAGCCCCGAGATCCCCCAGGAGGAGAGTAGGCCTCCCCTCACCCTGTGCTCCCTCCCTCTGTGCCTCTCAGCCACCTGGTTCCTGCCTTTTCTCTAAGGCCTGTCCCAGAGGGACAAACATATCTGTAGGTTGTGAGCCCACTGTGTGTCAGGTCTGGACACGGACACGGGACCACCGAGGACGCAGACTCGCTGAATTCTCTCAACAGCTCCAAGAGAAGGTGTCATGACCCCCGTGTGCCCACGAGGAAGGAGAGGACTTGGGGGATGGGGATCTGGCCGTCGCCCCCTCTCCATGTCGCCCATGGCCCTGGGGCTCTGGCCCAGCTCTCCCAGCAGGTCCTGTCCCCTCATGCAGCAGATCTGAGGACAGGTGGGGATGCTCGGGGTTTGTGGCCTGTCCGGGGGGCGGCTCCCACAGAACCCTTCAAAGGCCCTTGCTCTGGCTCCTGCTACCGTGTGCTACTTTAAAAAAAAAATCTAGAATGAAAAAGAAGAAAGTTTCTATTTTTGATGAGACACCAACGAAATGAAGGCTTTTAAATTATTAAAATCCAGAAATAAATTATTTATTCAGGTCAGCCTTTCATTTCACGCACATTAACCCCACCAGCACACTGTCACGAATCTGCTGAGTGTCCTGGCAAGTCATTTACCCTCCAAGGACCTCGGTGTTCTCTTCTGTAGAATGGGTCAGGGGCCGGCAGGGGGCTGGGTTTCCCAGGTGCTGGAGGAGCCTGCCGGGGGGAGCCCAAGACCGACCAGAGCAGGCCTGTCTGTTCCCTTCATCTCTCTTCATCCTGTATCCTTGGCCTTCACGATCAGACCTTCCCTGAGCAGCTCAGGTGGGAAGGGGAAGAGCTATTATTAATAATAATAGTACGGGCCAGCCCTGCACAGTGGTTTATACATCCAACTTATTTATCCTACAACAACCCTCTAAGGTGGATAATATTACCATCTCCAGGTTACAGATGAGGAAATTGGGCACCGAGTAGTGAAGTGCCTTGCCGGATATCACCCAGCTTGGAAGTGGCACAGCTGGAGTTCAAGGGCAGGCAGCCTGGTTCCCGCACTGACTACTGCAGCACACAGCCTCGCCTTGGGTGTGAGTGAGGCCCTCAGGAACCTCCCGAGATGACTCTTCTTGCAGGTGCCGTGCCTGTTCTCTCTGCCTTTGCACTTGCTGTTCCCTCTGCCTGGGGTGCCCTCCCTGCCCCAGGACAGCAAAAATGTCACCTCCTCCAGGAAGCCCTCCCATCCTCCCTCTGTGCTTCCACAGCATTCTCCCACTTCCCTGTGAAAGCCCTTACCCGCCGAATCGTCCTCATTTACACACTTGTCTCCCCACCAGACTGTGGCCTTCTTGAGTTCAGGTACTGTGTTGGATGAATTTCCACAACCCCAGCACGGTGCCTGATGTAGACCGGCTGGTGTTTGTTGAATGAACGAGCGAGTGAGTGTTTGAAGGGATGTGACTCCCTTGCCCGTGGGGGAGGGTTGCGGGTTGCCTTATGGCCTGGCCCTGGGAAGACCCCTAAGTTTGCCATCCCTGGCATCCCTGAGATTGTTCTCCCACCAAGAGACTCAGCTTGGCAGAGAAGACATCGGGTTTCCATGTCTGCCCAAGCAAACATTTCCACAGAAATCCCAATAGATGCCAGTGGGTGCAGTGGGCACTGCCCCTCCTCCCACAACCTGCACCCCTCCTGCCTCCGCAGGGCTCTGAGCCCAGAGCCAGCCCTTCTTCTGTGGGGTTCCACTGGGTTTCTCACAACTGCCCTATTTGAAGCTGCTTGCCGCCATGCCAGCTTCGCCCCACACCCTCTCTGGGTGATGAAGGGGAGCCCTGGCCCCAGGCTGTCAGCATTAGGGAGTCCAGCCCCACCATCCTCAGACGGGAAACCTCGGCCCAGGTTGGGGAAGCAGAGGGCTCCCACCCCCTGCTCTGGCTTTGCGCTGCCATCTGCAAGCCCCTCCTCCCCTCAGACATGGGCGCCCGCACCTCCGCCTCCCCCAGGGCCCTGGGGTCAGGGGGCCTCACAGGGCTCACCTGGCAGAAGCTGAGAGGCCCGAGAATTACAAGGTGTCCGGCCTCAGACCCTGCCGAGCACCGGACCCACTGCCCTGCGATCCCGGTTGAGCCTCTGGGGGTGGGGAGGAAGGATGGAAAGGCAGTTGGTGGTAGAAGCTCAGAGAGGTCCGTGGCTTTCCTAAAGACACGTGGCAGAGTGGCAGAGGCAGGATCCGAGCTCTGGTCTCTCCGGTGACAAGGCCAGCCTCTACCCACTCTCTGGCCAGGCGGGAACCCACTTTCCCCACCTAGATACGGGGTGGATGGCCCCTTCTGGAAGCACGGGCAGAGCGCCTGGTGTGCATGTGGGACACCGGCTGGTCAGTGGAGGGTCCAGCCCGAGGACTGAGAGCTCGCTTGGCCCTTGAGACCATCAGACCATCAGAGAGGTGAAGTGACTTCGCCCAAGCTCACAAGTGGTGGCCCAGGGGACGGATATGGGACCTGTCAGACTCTGACCACTTCCGTCTGTCCACGTCCCCCCTGCACGGCTGTTTTCCCAAAGCCAGTTATTACCTCTCACTGCCAGGTACCTGCTCTGCTCTCCCTGTGGGCTTTGCCTCATCTGTGGACTCAGCACAACTGCTGGTGAGGGAAGAGGGCCAGGGGTGCATGGCCCTGAGGCAGGGACAGAGGCCCCATGGTCTGGCTTTGTGCAGCCAGCCGGAGACCAGCTAACAAGCTCATCGTTTCGTGCCCAGGCCTGCCACGCGGGCACCTGGTCCTGCCATCCCGGACCACCTCAGACCCCCACTGGACCCCAGGAGTCTGCCTCCCAGCCCAGACCCTCAGACGCCCGCCCTCCCTCCCTCCTGTAGTCGATGGATCTGTGCTTGGGCCTATGGTGTTCCACCACCCACACGGAGCTGGCCTCCCAGCCTGACACGTCCAGCTCTCATCACCATGGCAACACTCACCACCCCCGTGCGGGACCACTGTGCTCAGCTAACCCGTGGCCTGTCTCCTGCCACTGGCCACCCATTTGGGTCGGGAGACACCCACACACCCGCTCAGGCCAAGACTCGGAGCTCACTCATGTTCCTGCCTCCCCCCACGGTGTGCGCGGGTGTGCACAGGCATACGTGTGCACACGTATAGGTGCAGGTGTGGAAAACACTGACAGCTCATCCGACTCTGGTCTGTGGGACTCGGGGGCTGCCGGCAACGCCTAATTGTGTGTCATGGGTCCTCCGGGGGGGGGTCTCTGTCTGTGTGCCTGCACCTCATCACCTTTGCGTGTCTGTCTGTCTGTCTGTCTGTGTTTGTGTCTCGGCAGAGGCCAGGGAGGGGAAGGGAATGTGTCAGAGATTCTGGACAACAACTCCTTTCACTACATTTCTCCAACCGCTGGAGAAGGACACCCTCTCCTCTGGCCCGTTCTCCTAGGACGTTCAGGACCCAGCAGTGGCTGATGGGGGCGACCCACTTACCATCTTTGCTGGGCTCTCCCCTGGGGCCAACAGTTACACTGGACTTTGGCCCTTGGAATCCACATAATCTTCTCTTGGGGCACCACCTGATTCCATTTTCCTGTGCAAAACACAGAAGCTGTGGAGAGGGGCCCGGGCAGGACATTGGGAGAAGGGACACGTAGTCTTGGTTCTGTTGACAGCTGGCCCTGTGACCTTGCGCAGGACACCGTGCCTCTGGGCCTCCGTTTCCCTGCCTGTTAATGATTTCTTGTGGACTTTCTATCCATACCATCTAGAATTCCATCCAATGGCAACTGTCCCAATACATCTTCCTCTCGTCTTCACGACAGCCCTGTGGGTCGCCTGTTATTATCCCTGGACGATAAGGAGGAAACTAAGCACAGAGGATGCTGGTGGGATGGGGGCCCAGCCGCATCACCCTGACCAGAGCCTTTGCTCTTTCTCTCACCCACTGCCCCCCGTGCTCTGCCCGCAGGTTCCAGGGCCAGGATGGGCCCTCTGTGCCACCTGCCACAGCACAGCCAGCCCCTCACGGGCACCAGGGCAGGGGGCTGCCACTGACAAAGGGCACCCACCGGCCCTGCTGGGAGACCCCTCCTCACCCTCACCGTGGACAGGGCCAGATATCAAAGAGGGGAGTGTGGGAAGGCAAAGGAAAAAGACAAAGCCATCAGGCTGCCCGGCGCTGGTGAGTAATGACGCATGGAGTTCCGAGATCAACAGGCAGGGCTCGGCTCCAGGGCCGTGTGGGGATGAGCCTCAGAGCTGGAGCCGGCAGGTGGGAAGGGCTGGCGGGCACTGGGTCAGGTGGTGGAAGAAGGCCCCGGGCTCCGTGCAGGGCGTAGGGCAAAGCGGTCACCGGACACTTGTTTAACTGCGCGTCCTGGTCCAGCCCGTCTGGGGTGGGGTCTGAGTTTCTGCATTTCTAACGAGGTCCCAGGTAATGCTGCTGCTGCTACCCATGGTCTGGGACCGCCTTTTGAGTGCCTGAGTGTGGGCTGAGAGGTCACATGAGCCGGCTTTGAACTTGGATCTGGCCCTAATTCGTTGTATGAGTGGGCATGTGAGTTCCCAACTCAGCAGGCCTCCGTTTCCTCACCTATAAAGTGGGGATCATAATAGTACCTGCTTCGGGGAAGCGGTGGTGAGGGTTCAGACGTTAATCTATGTTAATCTGTGTCAAAGCCCGTAGATGGTGCTTGGTAAGTGTGTTATTATTCTACAATGCCGGGCGGGAGAATATGTGCTTTTCTGCTGTGGATAGTGGGTCGCTGTTAAGTGTTAAGTGGGGAGTGACGTGACCGAAGTCTCACTGGAAAGACTTCCTCTGGGCGCTGCTGGGAGTTGAGCTGGAGGTGGTGGCCGGGCCTGGGGGAGCCGTGTGGGGCTGTCTCAGGAGGGGTGTGGGTGAGAGAGGAAACGGAGTCTGGAAATGGTGGATGGGAGGGACGGAAAGAGAGAAGGGGCAGGAAGGACGGACATTTCCGAGGCAGATCTAAGCGGAGGTGGCCTGGGAGGGCCTGGTAGTTGGCGTTGCGGTCCTTGGGTTCTGCTGTGTCCGCTCACCGCTTCCACTCCTCAGCCCGGCCCAGCTGACTGTATTTGACTATATTATTTGGGAGCACAGCAGGCAGAATTCAGCCAGTCTGGACACCGTAACCTTGACTCCAGCTATGGAGAAGAACCCCCCTGTGCAGAGAGCTATCTGTAACAACACGTTCGGGGGATTCGTAGGGAATGACTGAACCAAACTCCAAAAGGAAACATAAGAGTTTGTGCATGTGGGTATGAATATGTACACACATCAAGAGTATAACAGAGTGGGCCTTCCCTGGTGGCTCAGTGGTTGAGAATCCACCTGCCAATGCAGGGGACATGGGTTCGAGCCCTGGTCCGGGAAGATCCCACATGCCACGGAGCAACTGAGCCCGTGCGCCATAACTACTGAGCCTGCGCTCTAGAGCCCGTGAGCCACAATTACTGAGCTCGCGTGCCGTAACTCTAGGCTCTGCGCACCTAGAGCCCGTGCTCCGCAACAAGAGAAGCCACCGCAGTAAGAAGCCCACGCACCGCAAGCAAGTGTAGCCCCCGCTCGCCGCAACTAGAGAAAGCCCGCGTGCAGCAACAGAGACCCAACGCAGCCTAAATTAATTAAATTTAAAAAAAGAGTACAACAGAGTGAATTTTGTTAGCAATTCCTGCTTTTTCCCTTCAAAAGAATTGAAGGCAACTGTAGCCAGTGTGGTGAAACAGGTGTTTTCTCTTCTACATGCAGCCCTGTTCCTATGTCCCACATTTTGTTGGTCCTGTCCTGGGGGTGTTTCATTCTCCGTAAGACTTGGGCCCCAGCTAGCCCACAGGGGCCTTTTGTGTGAATTAGGGAAGGGTGTCCCCTCTGGACAGATACAGCCCCATGGGCACATAGTGTGGTGAGTAGAAGGCAGACTGGATTCTAGTTCCCCACTTGTCCCTCAGGTGGGCGCCCTTGTGCAGTGGACAACCTGCACAGCTGTATGTGCCGTCTCTGCATACGGACCACACAAGCTGTTCAGGAAACGGACACTGTAGAAAATTCTTTAGAAAATGCTTTATCTGGGCATCAAGCTCAGCCCTTTATCCCAGGTTCTTTCTTCGGGTGATTTCTTCTGGGCCTAGGTCTCCCCTTGTTATTCTCTGCACCCTGCATCTGCTGGCTTTAGGCTTTAACTCAGGGAAAGGCTACCTATTGCTGCAGCTCCCTGGGCTGCTCTTTGGGGTGAGGGCCCCGAGTCCTCATTTCCTTTGTTGACGGTATTACCTCCCCAAGACGGGTGTTTAAAATTGCTTCGGGCTGGACCAATGATTCTTATGGGGGGTCTGCACCGAAATGGCATTATTCTGTTGTGCAAGGCTGTGACTGCCTATTGTAACACAGAAGGGTTACTCTGCACCTCATGCCAACATCATGCCAGCCACAAAGGGAAACCTTTATTCTTTTCTCCAAACTTTCTATAATGCCATATAGCTTTTCCAACATGAATTATTTTGACTAAGCCAAACAAAACATAAAGAAATACCCTTTTGGGGTAGGGTTGTTTAACCAGAAGAGATCTACCTAACTGCACCAGAGCTGTCTAGAGCCAGACTGCCTGGGACCAAATCCTACTCTGCCACTTATTAGCGGTCATCTTGGAGAAGTCATTTAACCTCTCGGTGCCTCAGTTTCCTCATCCATAAAATGGGGATAATAATAGTACCTACTTCAAAGGCTTGTTGTGGGGACAAAGTGAATATACGTAAAGCTCTTGAGACCACTCCAGGAACATGGTCAATGCTGTGGGCGTGTTAGCTCTTGCTCTGGTGACCAGACCAAGAGGAGAAAGTGGTCAAATGCTTTGTTGAAATCCTGAGTCCGCCTCTCTCCAGCCTCCTCCGGTTTCCACACTCAGAATCAATTCCAGTGTCTTCTGGGTTTGTTTTACATTTTTTCTAGTGTCTCTATCAAAGCTCCCAGGACAGTGTCCGTCACTCTGTGGCTCTAATGGTAGCCCATGTCAATCTGCCCAAATAGAAGCGCTCCCGGCAGGCAGGGACCCCCTCCTTCGTTTTTGCATCCCTCATGGCAACAAAAAGCCTGGTACGAAGCCAATGCTTGATCAAGGACTGTCGGCGAGTCGGTGGCTGCATGACCAAGGGCATCCTTTCTCGTCTTCACCCCCCACTTCCCTCCTGGCACAGGTAGGTCCTCAACAATTTTGTTTGCATCGAACTGAATATATTCTGGAAGCTTGAGACCACACATCCTCACTGAATGGGTGTCTTGGAAGCCCCGGAAGGTTATGGGATTTTTTTCCCAAAGGGTGCAGTAAAGTCCTGAAGGCGAAGTGGTCCTTCTGCCTTTCCAGATGGACTGAATGCGAGCTAGAGATGTGTCCAGGAGCCTTCCACCCACTGCAAGATGTTTCCGAGTAGTTGGCAGAGACGTTTCACATTTAGATTACCCTGCCGAGATACCCACGGCCCACCTTTCTGGAAGCACCTAGAGTTTCTCTCCGGTACACTCTTCTTCTAAGTGATAATTCTGGAAACGCATTCCTTTGTCTTTGGCAACAACAACCCAATTCCCAGGACTCCAACTGGACAATAACAGCCTTAATTCCCAGACCCCTGGGAGGAGGAAAAGCCGGACAGAGTCCTCCCAGCTGTTATGGTTCTGTCTGCACCAGGCCACATGCATCAAGCCCAAATGACTACTTGAAGCGCTATTAGAATTCAGGTTGCCCCATCATCACAATTCTCTCTGAGCTGGGAGGCTGGGAAAAAATAAGGCAGGTTGTGTGCCGTGTGCAAAAGCCGGACCAGGGAGCCTCTGAGATTAATTACACCTGGTGAATGCAATGTCTGGGAGCCCCGGGGAAGTGCTGTCTGGGGGAAGCATAAACCAGGCTCCCCAAAAGGAAGTAGAGATGAGCTCCATTCCACTGTGCAGACAAAATTAATGCTGCTTATCAAAGCCCTTCCTCATCAATATAAAGTTGATTTCTATTAGTCACCAAGGGCCATTTGCCTAGATGCAAACGGCCTGACCTAGCTGGATGATTTTAGCGCAACGTCTGATGGAGGTTGTGGGGAGCCAACAGCCCGTGCCAGTAGATTTAACAAGCACTGGGGCTTTTTCCTTTGGCTCTGAGGCTAAGCTCATTATCCAAGGAACAAATGGAATATGAAGGCTGCATCGGCGCTGCCAGAGACCATAAGAAATTTGCTATGAAACAAAGTTGGTGCATTGTTCAGCTGTGCAGAGAAACTTGTGCAGAGAAGGTAAAAACAAGGGTGGAAACCCAGTTACACGGCTCGCTCTGTGATTTTCTGCGAGCTCATGTTCACGTCTCTCACCACCTGGTGCTCAGCCAGAACACAGACTTCCTCAGACAGTTTCCAAAGAGCCCTCTCTGACCCCCATTGCACAAAACCATCCTAATTACGAAGCAACTCCCAACCAAAATGTCCAATTGTTTATCCTCACCTTCACTCTTTAAGCAACAAACAAGAACCACCTGACATCTTTCTTTCTTAATTCATATGCCTCAAACTCAGTCAACTCAGTACCTTCTGAACTGCTTCTCTCTCCCGACTCTCCCAAACTCGCTCTCCCTCCTGTGTTCTCTCTTCCAAAGCCGGAACCCTCGGAGCCCTCATAAACCCCTCACTCGGTCAGTGCTTATCCATCCTGCCTGCACGGGAGGGTCACCTGGGTCCTTTTAGGAATTACCCGTGTCTCCTACACCACCCAGACCAATTCACTGAGACTGATTGCCGGCTCCAGGCGTCAAAACCCCTCCAGGTGACTCTACTTCTCTTTACTTGCCCACCCGGGCACCAGGTCACGTAGACCTTACCTCCTGGGCTTTTCTCCTCTCTACGTCCCCTCCCTCCTGCCTCTGCCTCTGCCGTTCCTGTAGACAGTTTGCACTTTTCACCTGAATTATGACAATAGCATTCTAATCAGTCCCTCCCAACCCCAAGTCTCACCTCTCTGCCATCTCTCCTCTATTTGCTGCCAGAATGATTTTTCTCCAGTGCACAACAGGTCTGGTCACTGCCTTTCTCTCCCTCCCTACCTTCCCCCCATTTTCTAACCATCCACTATAACCAGGACCTCTTCTAGGTCTAGAGAATTATAGGGTGGAACAAAAAGACGTCTTAGTCTCTGCTTTCTTAGAGATTATATTAATATTTGCTCGGAGGAAATGCTAAACCTCAAACCATGTCAGGAGGTTTTTTGTTTTTGTTTTTGTTTATTTTTGCCGCACTGCACAGCTTGCAGGATCGTAGTTCCTGGACCAGGGATCGAACCTGGGCCACGGCAGTGAAAGCACCGTGTCCTAACCACTGGACGGCCAGGGAATTCCCAGTAGTTGTTTAATAACAACTGTGTTGTTATAAAGCAGAAACTAACACACCATTGTAAAGCAATTATACTCCAATAAATATGTCAAAAAAAAAAATAAACTGTGGTTCATACCTGGAAGAAGTAAGGGGTAATATGAGAATGTTTTCCCTGCTTAAAATCTCCCAGCAGCTCACATACAAGACTCCTGGCTGAGGGTTAAAGCTCAGCTGTTCCCATTCTTACCGTGCTAGTTAAGGGCCGTCTCACCAAACAGCCCCTTCTCTGAGTACACAATGCTCTCGTGCCTGAGCCTCTCTCTGCTGCCTGGATTTCTTTCCTCCACTTCTCTCGTCCAACTCAGATGTCACCTCCTCCAGGAAGACTTCCCTGATATGCCCAGCATGGATTAGTTGTCCTTACTCTGTGCTTCCAGACCTGCTTCTGCCTTCCATTGTCCTTACACTTTCCCTATCACATTGTAGAGGTCTGTTATGTGTTATGTATCTGCCAGGGCCCCTGAACCACCATTGGACTGGGAGTGCCCCAGAACAGGACAGTCTTTTAACCGTGCTCCTAGCACAGGGCCTGAAACACATTCAGTGAATGAATGAATGCAGAATAAAGCTAACAGTATCTGATTAGCGGGAACACTGAGAAAATTCTAAGGAAAGGGGGAAATTTTGTTTATTTATTTATGTATTTATCTATCTATCTTTGAGACTTTACTGAAGTTCTGGAGATTGGGAGTCTCCTGGCTCCCTCTGCCTCTAACAGGAATGCTATAGTTGAACCCTGACAAGCTCTTAACCAAGATGTGAACTTAACATAACAGAAGGGAGTAGAAGTATTGGGCTGGAAAAACCCGAATGAACTTTTTGGCCAACCCAATAATACTCTAGTAATATTTGTGTCTTGGATCTCATATTACTACAAGTCATATTTATGATAAGTAAATAGAGTTATTAAAAATCAAATCCAATGTAAATATTTCAGAAGCCTTGCTCCCTGGTTTCAAAGCCCTGTTGATGTAAAGAACCCCCTAGAATAGGAGCCAGACAGTCCCTTTATACTCACAGTCCGTGACACAAGGTTACCACATATGTGGGAGCAGTTTGTAAACCACGGGCACTAAACAAATGTCATTCGTGAAATGCAATCCTAAAGCAAATAAGTAAGCACACCTCTTTTGCGTAATTACCCATGTTTAACCTTAGGAGTTGCTCACAGCCAGGAACACCTGTTGCCCTAACCCACTGGCTAAGTCACCCAACCCCAGGTTCTGCCACTTGCAGCTACACCCCACCTCTGTAGCCGGTGGTCCTGACCTCAAAGAATTCTGATCAGGTCGCAGTGACACAATGTCTGTGAGAGGTAAATCGAGGATTATTTAACCAAACTAGTATCTAGAGGTCAAGAGGGATAGGAGCCCAGTGGCCCAGCTGGTGTCACAGAGGCTGCTGAAGGGACACAGGACGTCAAAGGCGGGCCACCGAGGGAAGTGCTTCAGGTCTCCGTCTGTGTCTGGCTGGAGAGCCTCAAATGTGGTCATGATGGACAAGGCACAGTTGTGTGGACGAGGCCAACCTGAGCGTGAGCCCCAGCTCCATCCCTCCGTCACAGACCAGCTCCGTGGCCATGAACAAGCCGTTGGGACTGGGCCGCCATTTCCTCACCTGTGATAGCAGAGACGAATACCGCCTACTTCCTGGGGCTACCTCGACAGGAAACAAGAGAATGGCCTGGAGGCCGGCCTCTCTGCGGGACCACGTCAAAGGTCCAGTCTTGCTGTCTGGTCCCTAAGAGATAAGGGCCGGGGAGGGCACTGGAAGGGCAGCCACGGCTGAGGTGGGCACTTTAATCACAGCTCTGCTTCTCACAGCCAGTTGAAACAGAATCTGTGCTTATGGCCTTGGAGGTTTCAGCTGCCCTCCCAGGTGGATGCTCCAAACCTATTTCTCATCGGACTGATTTAGGAGATGCTGCTAATCCGTCGCTATGGTTTCTTTATTTTCTCTTGACAGAGAACAAATTAACCCGGCTTAGGAAGAGTTCTTTCAATTATGTCCCAGGGAGAGAAAAAGTAGGAAGAGGAGCCAGTGCTTGAAGCGCGGAGGAGCTGGCCGACCTCAGAGGCAGCCTCGTGTCTTCGGGGGGACGGCTGGAAGAGCTATCGAACCCACTGCCAAACCCGGGGACGCTGATGCAGCCCCTCCAGCCAGCCCGGTGCGGACCCACTTGCTGAACACTCCTCCCCAGGCCTCCCAGTCTCCCTTTTCACGTGTTCATTCAGGACCAGATACTGACTTAATGCTATTGTACCAAGAAAATAAATAGGGCGGGCTGGCCAGGGAACATGGGCGGGGGTGAAATCTTCAGTAGAGCTGTGAGGGAAGGCTGAGTTAGGAAGCGACAGCTGAGTGATGGCCTGAGGGAGAGGGGACAGAGACAGGAACGACTGTCTTTGATGAGGCCAAGGCCTCGTGGAAGGGCTGCCCTTTCCTCCCTGACTGCTGAGGACTTAACATGTATTATCTCATTAAACCTGAGACCCTGCTGAAACCTCCATACCAAGGGGGAAGCGGCAGAAGGGATAAATTGGGAGATTGGGACTGACAAATACACACTACTCTTTGGAAAAGAGATAACTAATAAGGACCTACTGTGTAGCACAGGGGACTCTGCTCAATACTCTGTAATGACCTATATGGGAAAAGAATCTAAAAAAAGAGTGGATATCTGTGTACGTATAACTGAAGCACTTTGCTGTACAGCAGAAATGAATACAACATTGTAAATCGACTATACTCCAAAAAATTAATTTTAAAAAGTAAAAATCAATAAAATAAAAAATACAATCTCCATTTCACAGGGGACTGTGATGCGGGACTAAAGCCCAGACAGAAGAGGAACCTGCTCAAGGTCGCCTACCCAGTAAGGAGCAGAGCTGGGATTTGTCCACTTACACCCTTAGCATAGCACTGCTCCCAGAGCCTGGGGAAAACACAGCTCCTGACTCCCCATGCCCGATGCCACACTTGGCAAAGACAGGAGTGGAAACCTCTTCTGGTTGAGGTTATCAGGGAAAGCTTGCTAGAGAAAGAGGTATGTGGGACAGGCCTTGAAGACTGTGTAGGATTTCAGCGGTCAGGGATAAATGAGGTACAGGGAGAAGCGGACAAATGCACGAGAAAGGCCTGAGAAAGGCCTGTGCGGGGCAGTGAATAAGCCCAGTAATGGGAGTCACAGGGGAACTGATCAGGGAAGCGGTGGGCCAGAGTGGGAAGGGCTTGAGCGATGCAGACACAGCAGATCTGCTGTCGCATCTGAGCTTCGCTCCCACTGCTGCCTGAGATCTCTCGTGTCTGTGAACGGTGGCAGCTCCCGAATTTCCACAGGAGGGTTGCCCTGGCCTCCACCTGCCCTTCAGCGCTGCCACTGTCTGTGGGGAGGGCTCTGTGCCCAGACTCACCCTAAACAAGGGCGGGTTCCTCGGAGCATTCAGGGCCAGGCAGGCTGGGTTCAGAGGGGTCTGAGCGCCTGCGTGGGGTCAAGTTCCCCGCCTCTGCCTTCCTTCCCTCACTCCTTGTTGGGAGCTGGGGTGTGGACAGGTGTGTAGTGGCACAGGTAACAGCAAAGGTAAAAAATAAAATCCAGCTGTGTGTGGGCAAGTTGGGAAAAACGAGGAAGGTTAGAAAACGTGGTGTCCGGGGTCTGCACAGGGACCTGCTGAGGGCTGGGCGCAGCCTGGGTCCAGATTTCCTGAAGATGGAACTTCTGGGAGCAGGTGTGATCCTGGACTGATAACGTGGCGGGCAGTTCTGGGGGTGGATGGGGCTCGGGCCAGCCCTGAGAAATGTAACTCAGCTGTCTGTGCTTGAGGGACGGTAGCGGACAAGAACCAGGAATGGAAGAGAAGAGAGCCCTGGAAGCTCATCTCCAGTCATCTGGCGTCGACACCATAGCCTTGCGTTGCCGTGGGCAGAAAACCTCTCGCTTTGATGAACTTGTCAAAAAGTAATATTTTTTTTGTCTCCCATCCTGTATTAGTTTTCTAACTCTGCTGTGACAAAGTACCACAAACTGGATGGATTAAAACAACAGAAATTTACCGTCTCATTTCCCCTTCTCATAAGGACACCAGTCATATTGGAATAGGGCCCATCCTACTGACCTCATCTTAACTAATTACAACTGTAATGACCCTGTCTCCAAATAAGGTCACATCCTGAGGCGCTAGGGGTTAGGACTTTGTATTAGTTTTCCAGAGCTGCCATAACAAAATACCACAACTAAAACAACAGACATTAATTTTCTCACAGTACCTGAGGCTGGAAATCTAAGATCAGGGTGTCGGCAGGTCCGGTTTCTCCAGAGGCCTCTCTCCTTGGCTTGCAGACAGCCGTCTTCTCTCTGTGTCCTCAAGTGGACTTGCTTCTGTCTTTGCATTCCTGGTGCCTCTGTGTGTCCTAATCTCCTCTTCTTATAAGGACACTGGATTGGATAAGGACCCACAGAAACAGCCTCATTTTAACTGAATCACCTCTTTAAAGGCCCTGTCTCCAAATACAGCCACATTCTGGGGTACCAGGATTAGAGCTTCAACATGAATTTTGGGGCACAATTCAGCTCATATCAGGCTTTAACGTATCTTTTGGGAGGGACACAGTTCAATCCATGACATATATCATGTAGCACGGTCTCTTTTTTCCTTCGAGCCTCAAACATTTTCTCAGCTCCCATTCTGTGCCAGGTCCTGTGCTGGATGCTGGGGATACACAGAGAGAAGCCAAGAACCAAAGTGCTCTCCTTCAGGAGCCCCCAGTTTGCAGGGGGAGGCAGACCGGTCATGATTGTGGCACGGCTGATAACCCCAAACTAGAGGCCCAAATGTAAGGGGCTATGAGAGCCCAGAGGACCAAGCTAGCTCTACCTGGGTCAGGGAAGGGCTGGTTGGGAGTCAGGGCTGTGCCTGCACATGCTCTGAAGCACCAGGGAGCCTGGTGCATTCCGGAAACTGCAGGTGGTGACATGATAGAGCACAGGGAGGGAGCGTGGGGAGAGGAGTCCAAGCAGGTCCAGCTGTTGGGGTTTAATGGGTGACCGTAGGCCTGGGAGTGAGCTGGTCTGATTTGACAGGTGATCAGAGTGTTTGTTTGAATGAGTGAATGAACAGATGAATAAAGAAATGAATCCATTAGGCTCACAGACCATGCTAGACATTATAGATGATTCAGAACAAATGAAAACAACAGCCAGTCTCCCAGAGGCCAGGAAGATTAAGTACTGTGCCCAAAGTCACCGTGCTAGGAGCGGGCAGGGCCGAAATACGAAACCACATGGATGGGACCCTATAGGCGGCCCCTACGCTGTGCTTCCTACACAGCCTTATTCTCCACCCGGATTCATTTAAGACCAGCGGTAAGGGCAGGGAATCAGGAGGGGAGGGGGAATGCCTCTCTCCCGAGACAGTGCCACTCTGTGTGCTCATGGCCTTGGGCTGGCCTCAGCTACCACTCTGACTCACAGCTGCTTCCTCGCTGTTGTTTCTAAATTGTGGGTCAAAGGCCTTTCTCTGGGGCCTTTTCAGGCTCCTGTGTGACCATCCACACTCAGCTTTCCTTCTTCCCCGCCCGGCACTCCTGCAGGAGCCCCTCCCGCCTGCCCTGAGCTCCCGCAGTCCTCCTGGCAGGGCAGCATGGCCCAGAGCTGCGGCTGCTGTGACCCCGTCAGCCTGGATGGCATCTCCGACAGGTTCTCCCGGCTAAAGCGTCTCTTCTGGCTCAGAAGGCTGCTTCTCTCCCTGCAGGAGTCTGCTCTGGTCTCCATGCCCACACCGTCTTTCTCTGAGCAGGGGGTGCCCGGCATGACAGAGTACCTCCCGCCCTGGCTCCCAGTCCCTCTAGCTGGACATGCTCCCATCTTATCTTTCCTGGGATCCGTTCTTCCATCCTGCACCCACGTATCTTCGTCACTCCCCAGCCCGTCCTCCCCTATCCTCCAGCGTATAACTGGATCTAGCAAAGGAAAGGGGTTAGTATTTGTGGTAATTACACCTCACGTAGGCACGTGCTCTAGAGTTCATACATCTCAGGTGAGACTCACCGCAGTCCTGTTAGATTCATGTGCTCAAAGAGCGCCATGCTCTGTGTGTGTGTGCACATGTGGGCGGTAGAGTATTGATGTTCACTGAGCACCTACTGTGTACCAGGTGCCGTGCTAAGCCCTTTCCTCCATGCATGTGTGTACATGGGGGCAGGTTCTAGCCTGAGCCAAAAGAGTGCCCTTGCTACTCAGAGCACACTTCAGAGACTAGAGAGGCAGCTCCAAGACGCACCTGTTTGGCAGGAGGGATTGAGGAACCCCTGGATCCTGAGGGAACCCCAACTAGGCGGGCAGGCTTGGCCCGGAACAGAACCCGGTCTTTGGGAAGGACTGACTCCAAGCCGGGGTGCAGTACAGCTGCACAGCGTGGCCTCCAGCCCAGGCTTTGGGGGCTCAGGTGTGAACCCCCTGGATGTAGTGACCTTGAGGAAGACCCATATGTGCCATGGTCACTAACAGTTCTTCAGGGCCAGAGCCCATATTGCTTTGGTCCCCAGTAGAATGCCACAGAGGGCAGGGGCACTGGCCACAGTGTGCCGACCACCCCAGAGGATGAGGCGCCGTCGGCCTCGGCACTGGGACCTCCCACCAGCAGCCCCAGATGGTGTCCAGAGGGGAAGGAGCCTCTGGGGGAGGGGGAGAGGAGAAAAGGGTCCGAATGTGAGCCTCAGAGACCAGGGCTGGGAGACAGAGGAAGACTGGGCACCAAACATCACTGCGGGCAGCCCGAGTGGGCGCTGACAGATCTCCTCAAGGGTCTTGAAAGGTGTAGGGTGTGGGGACTCTTACCAAGTGTCAGGCAGCTGTGGTTTAGCACGCGGGGCCTGGCCCAACTGCAAGCTGGCTCATTTCCACAGCAGACCCAGGACATGGGCATCTTCCCTTCCACTAAGGCTGGGAGAGGCTCGGTCACCTGTACAAGGTCACTGGTCTGACAGGTGGGCAAGCTGGGATTTGAACCATTTGGAGGCTTAAAGAGAAAGAGGAAATTCTTTTTTTTTTTATTGGTGTATAGTTGATTTACAGTGTTGTATGAGTTTCTGCTGTACAGCAAAGTGCTTCAGTTATACACATACACATATCCACTCTGTCTTTAGATTCTTTTCCCATATAGGTCATTACAGAGTATTGAGTTCCCTGTGCTGTACAGCAGGTCCTTATTAGTTATGTATTTTCTATAGAGTAGTGTGTATATGTCAGTCCCAATCTCCCAGTTTATCCCTTCCCCCGTTTTCCCCCCTCGCAACCATAAGTTTGTTTTCTACATCAGTGACTCCAGCAATCCCACTCCTGGGCATATATCAGGAGAAAACCGTAATTCAAAAAGACACATGCACCCCAATGTTCACTGCAGCACTATTTACAATAGCCAGGACATGGAAGCCACCTAAATGTCCATCAACAGATGAATGGATAAAGAAGATGTGGTACATATGTACAATGGAATATTACTCAGCCATAAAAAGGGAACAAAATAATGCCATCTGCAGCAATAAGGATGGACCCAGAGACTGTCATACTGAGTGAAGTAAGTCAGACAGAGAAAGACAAATATCATACGATGTTGCTTATACATGGAATCTAAAATAAATGGTACAAATGAACTTATTTACAAAACAGGAAGAAGAAATTCTTGAATAAACCGTCCGAGGCAAGGCCGACGAGCAGGCAGACAGTCAGAGAGGCAGCACTCGGAGAGGAGAGAGGTCATCTCTCAGGGTCTGGAGTGTAAGCTGGGCCAGCCTTAGAAAAAAGGCCCCTCCGTCCTGAAGGGGAGCCCACCATGGTGTGCAGATTCCATGCTGCCATCGCTCCGTCTGGGGTTGGACCTGTGAGAACCACGACGAGTGAATGAACAGACTTTGTGAGAATCCAGGCTCGTGCCAACGAATCAGCATTCACTAAACAACCGCGTATCCCAGATGCTTCCCTTTTTTGTCTGTCTGCTTTTTTCACTGTGAAATATGCACTTCGTTGTCTCTAAGACTTTTTTCCGATACGTCCTTGTGGAGGTATAACTGACATTCACTGACCTGCCCACATTCAGAGTGCACAAGTTGACGAGCTTGACCTATAAACACCCATGAAACCATGAGCACCAAAACGTCCCCGTGCCTCTCCATCACCGGTCCCTCTCGTCCCTCCCCACCCCTCCACTTCGGGGCGGCCACTGGACTTCTTTCTGCCACTATACATTAGTTTGCATTTTCCAGAATTTCAGACAAATGGAATCGTGCAGCATGTGCTCTTCTCTGGCGCCGGCCAGGTGATGTCTGACTTTTTAAGGAGCCGCCAAGCCGTTTTCCAAAGTGGCGGCACCATTTTCATTTCCCGCCTGCGGTGTGGGAGGCTTCCAGGGGCTCCACGTCTCCGTCAGCCCCCGAGGTGCATCAGTCTTGTCCATCTCGGCGCCCCCGCGACGGGCATGAGGTGCACCGGCCGCATTTCCCCGGTGACCCGGGGGTCGGGGAAGATGCTCCGCCGTCACTGTCCGGCTTGACCCCGCGGCTGGCCTGGGGGCTGGGCGGGCTGACCCCGTCAGGCACGGAGGCAGCTCCGGCTCAGCTGCCCGTGGTCGCCAGCGGCTGCGCGGCAGAGCCCCCTTCGTCCCTTTCGCTCAGCTCCTGCCTCCTGCGCCGGCGCGTCCTCCGTGACCCCGTGAACTCTGAGCCGCGGCTGGGCCTCCAGTCAGGGCCGGAGCACGCGAGCTTCTGGAAGGGATCCGTCTGCGGGGACGAGTCAGCCAGGCCCCCCGCGGCCCCGTCTGCAGGAGCAACACACACGTCAGCACTTAGCACCGAGCCCGGCCGGCTGCCTCCCTCCGCGGAGAAGGGCTCCCTCGCCGCTGCGTTTCCGCACACTCCGCCTCCGGGCTCGCGAGCCAGGCCTCCTGGAGCTCAGGCCGCTGGGACGTCTCCGGAGGCCTCGGGTCCGCAGGCGCGCGCGGCCCAGGTGTCCTCGGGGTGTAGACAGGCCTCCTCAGCCGGCGGGCCACCTTAGACCCGGCTGGTGGCGGAGGAGGAACCGCGGTCAGCTGGGCCAAAGGCCCCTGAAGGTCTGCGGGAGATGCAGACAGTGGGTCGGGGAGGTGGGAGGAGAAAGCGCACGGCGCCTCGCCTCTGCCCAGCCAGCGGCCTCCTACCTGCGGAAAGGGCTCAAGACGAAAGGCGAGAGGTGCCCATTTTAAATCAAATTCAGGCCTGGACCTTTGAAATTCCTGGACTGAGCCCATTTTATCAACTAAGAGCCACCAGAAAGGCCACAGGACTGGAGTGTTCAGACGGGACAGAGGGAGGAGATGCTGCCTGGTGGTTTCGTCCCACGAGTCCAGCTCATGCGGCGTGTTGGTCTGCTTTGGCCTGAAGGAACGAGACCAATCGAAGAGCTCCTGACAGGTGTGCCTTGGTCTCTTACCTGTGCGACTAGCCTGGCTGGTAAGTGGTGGAAGGATGTGACCCAGACGTGTCCAACTCAAAGCTCCCACGTGTATCTGCCTCGGAGGGAAGCTTCCTGTCCGGTAAGAGGAGAAGGCCACGAATGCAGCTAAAATAAAGTAGGATTAAGTAAGTGCTACCATAAAACCCACAAGCTGGAAGCTGCCCGAGAATAGAAGAGGAAGCCATGTCTGAGGGTGCTGGGGAAGAGTAGAAACCAGGGAAGGCTCCCCTGAGGAGGTGGCGTCTACACTGGGCCTGGAAGGGAGAACGTCAATAAGCAGAGAAAGGAAATAATTTTTCACGGGTTTTAAAAAAATTTATTGTTGATTGATGGATTGAGTTTTGGCTGCGTTGGGTCTTTGTTGCTGCGCGCGGGCTTCCTCTAGTTGTGGCGAGCGGGGGCTGCTCTTCGTTGCGGTGTGTGCGCTTCTTATTGCTGTGGCTTCTCCTGTTGTGGAGCACAAGCTCTAGGTGCATGGGCTTCAGTAGTTGCAGCACACGGGCTCAGTAGTTGTGGCTTGCGGGCTCTAGAGCACAGGGTCAGTATTTGTGGTGCACGGGCTTAGTTGCTCCACAGCATGTGGGAATCTTCCCAGACCAGGGATCGAACCCGTGTCCCCTGCATTGGCAGGCGGATTCTTATTTATTTATTTATTTATTTATGGCTCTGTTGGGTCTTCGTTTCTGTGCGAGAGCTTTCTCTAGTTGCAGCAAGTGGGGGCCCCTCTTCATGGCGGTGCGTGGGCCTCTCACTATCACGGCCTCTCTTGTTGCAGAGCACAGGCTCCAGACACGCAGGCTCAGTAATTGTGGTTCACAGGCCTAGTTGCTCCGCGGCATGTGGGATCTTCCCGGACCAGGGCTCGAACCCGTGTCCCCTGCATTGGCAGGTGGATTCTCCACCACTGCACCACCAGGGAAGGCCTGGCAGGCGGATTCTTAACTACTGCGCCACCAGGAAAATCCTTTCATGGGTTTTTAATTTACTTCTTCCAGTAACTCTCCCCTCATCCCCCTTTAATGGGCTGTATTGGGAAGGAGCTCGAACAAAGCGGGGCCTTTCCTTATCTAGATTTTACCATTTCACGTGAAAAAAAAAAAACACATCACCTCTAATTTTCCTCCTTGGGAAGCTTTCTTCTAAAACACTCACCCGTTCAACGCCTATTTATTAAGCACCAACTACATACCAGGCACTAGTAGCGCTTCATGGCTCAACCCACTTAACCTCAACAATCCTTCCAAGTGGGTACCAGTATTATTCCCATTTTACAGATGAGGAAGCTCAGGGACACAGAGATTAATTGCCCAAGGGTCCTGGTGAGTAACTGGCAGATCTGGGATTTGGGCCCAAGTAGTTGGGCCCCTAAGTCAAAAAGCTGGACCATCACCCTCTGTTGCCCTTTCTTTAATAGAAAACTCAGGGTGACTGGCCATTTGGAAAGGGGAAGAAAATGTGCCACCACTCTTCGGATGGTCTCCCATAAACTGACTCAACACTTCCCCGTGTCTGAGGCAGCTTCTTCTGTGCAGCCACAGTTAGCTTCAAGGCTCCAGCCTGTGGTCAGAGCATCTGCTCCCACCACTCATGGGGCTAAATTGTCAGAAGAGGGAAAAACCATACAGCAGGCATGGGGCAAGGAAGGGCTGGTCTCTCCCTAGGCACCAGGAGCCACCCGGGGAGCTTGGGCTCCAGAAAGGCCTCTAGCACAGGCCAGCTTGACTTCCCCTGAGGGACCTGCAGGACCCAAGGGATGAAGGAACCGAGACTCCCCACGGCCACCCTAACATGAGTGTAGCTGGTCATGTCAGCCTCCCGTGACCTCTCCCTGGCCCAGATGCTCCACGGGGTTCTCCCAGCCCTAACCCCACGCATGCCATCAGTCATCCAGCTTCTGCCGCGCCCCCTGCATGCTAACCTTCTGGCTCCCACCCCATCACCTGAGGCCCTCAGCATGTCTTACCTGAACAGCAATAACTTCCTATTCAGTTTTCCTGTCTCCAGGCCTGCGACCCCCTAAGTCATCTTCCAGCTCCCAATTCACTTCTTAAAGTGAAACTCATTGTATTGCTTCCCCACCTCAAGAGCCTTTGGGGGCTCCCCAGTAACCTACCAAAATAAGCATTAACTGCTCAACTTGGCAGTCAAGCTGGCACGCATCCATCCCAGGCCACCAGCCTTCACCGGCACAGAGTAAGTGAGAACAGTGTACTGCAGGCTTAGGGGTCAAGTCCTAGCTCCAGCACTTGCAAACAGGGTTACCTGGAGTAAGTCCTGTAAAGTCCTGGAGCCTCACTTTCCTCATCTGTTAAGGGGAGATAGGAAACAACCTCCCAGACTTGCTAGGAGGAGTAAATGGGGAGATGCATGTAAGTGCCCAGCAAATGTCCCCTCCTTCATTCTGTAGAGAGGTGTCCATTGGCTGAGCTGCCTCGGAAGCAGGGTGAGGACAAAGCAGGTGGATTTGGCCAGGGGAGATGAGTTCCCCTCTGCGCTTTCATATCTACATAAAGAATTTCACAGATTTTTTCCGCGGTGAAATTAGATCCTGACACATATTCAGGGAACTCCCAGCAGGTGTTTCTCCAAGAACAGAGAGTATGGGGTGGTGGGGACACACCTCCAGTCCATCAAGGCCACAGGCGCTGAGTCACCAGCCCGGCCCAGACACAACCGGCACCATGAGGAAAAGCAAACAGCATCAAATCCACGAGAAGGCCATTTACAGAATTAGTGGGGGCAGGGAGCACAAGCCTGTTCCTATCCCACCTTGGCAGTAGAGATGGAAGGGCTGATTTGCCCAGTAAGACATGAATCATGGAGGAGCCAGTGCAGATCCCCTGGCCTCAGCAGTCCTGCCCTTTTTGTGCCACGGGCCCCTTTAGTAGTCTGGTTACTGCCAATATTATTTTTGAATGAATGAAATACATAGGATTTAAAAGGAAACCAATTATATTGAAAGACACTTGACAGAGAACGCGCAGTATGGTGGCCTAGGAGTGTCGTTAGGGAAACACTAGATAACAGGATAGCAGCAGACGTCAGCCTTGGTTTGACTGCGTGGTGATGCACGTACCCTAGATTTGGAGCCGCCCATAACAACTGTCATGCTATCTGAACATATCTGTGACTGCACGGTGATAAAGACACTCATAATGCACTATTAAGTGCATTGGTTTGTTGCCCACATGTATGATTGGAAGAAATGCCAAATTTCAGTTTGAGATTAGGGAAATTGCAGATGCTTTTTTTTTTTTTTTTTTGCAGTATATGGGCCTCTCACTGTTGTGGCCTCTCCCGTTGCGGAGCACAGGCTCCGGACGCGCAGGCTCAGCGGCCATGGCTCACGGGCCCAGCCGCTCCGCGGCATATGGGATCTTCCCGGACCGGGGCACGAACCCGTGTCCCCTGCATCAGCAGGTGGACCCCCAACCACTGTGCCACCAGGGAAGCCCCCAGATGCATTTTTTCTGAGTAAGGTTATAGAAAATACTATGGCCTCTGTTCTGTTCTCTCTCCCCATCTCGTGCACCTATACGCACACAGATATCTCACTCTGGGGGAGCCAGTTGTCCTGAAAGACTCTACGTGGAGTCTGGAGGTGCTCAGGAAGGAACTGAGGACTCCAGCCAATAGCCACTTGAGTGACCCTCTTGGAGGTGTGTCCTTGAACCCTTTCAAGACTTTCGATGATGCCGGTCTGGCCCATAGCTTGACTGCAGCCTCGTGAGAGACCCTGAGCCAGAACTACCCAGCTCAGCCACTGCTGGATTCCTGACCCTCAGAAACGGTGGGAGAGAATAAACTGTGGATCGGTAGATAATACATCAGCCTCTGATTTCTCACTACCCCGCCCGCAGAAGCCCCGGGCACTCAGGAGTGCCGGGCCACCATCCCTGTGTGCACCCAGCACATCCAGGCACAGGCAGACATTGCTAAGGACCTCTGGAAGTAACTGAGGACGGGCGTCTTTGAGGGATGCTCGGGGGCCTCCAGGTGAAGGCAGACCAGAGAATACGATTTGCTACAGAACGGTGCTTGTGATCATTTTCGCCAGGTGCTCTCTGGCCAGGGAGAATACGAATCTCACATCTGCTAAGTGCACTTCTCAGTGTAAATTCTCCCAAAGGTAAATATTATGAACTTTTAATAGGATCCAGGTTTATCTAATATTTGTGGAGCACTTACTAAGTACCATGTACCTAATCCTTACAACAGCCCTGTGAGGGGTGGCTGTTCATCTCACTTTTGGATGAAGAAACTGAGGGTCAGAGGTAAAGGAATTTGCCCAGTTTCAGAGCTAGTGAGTGATAGAAAAGGAATTCAAACCCAAAGTCTTTGGATTCTAAGTGGCCTTTCCACCGTACCACACTGCTTCCCGCAGGGCAGGAGGGGTCAGAGAGAGGGTGGGGACGTAGCACAGCCCTCCCCAAGGTGCGGGGAGGAGGCCGCGGTTCTGGATTCATCAGGATCTCTACTGGCTCCCTCTTGAATCCTCTCTTCTGCTGCAGGAAAGAAGACAGGAAACTCACAGGTGTATGGAGGCCCGTCCACGGTGGGCTGAGGGAGTGGCCCTGGAGATCACAGCAGGGGATCCCCAAATGTTCGAAACATTTTTATTTATGTTAAAATAATACATTCACATAGTTCAAAAATTCATACTGTATACCTTTTCCACTCCTGTCCTTCAACTACTATTCCCCTTTCCCAGAGGCAACTAAGAAACCCAAGGTTTCTTGGGTACTTGTATTAGTGTCCTCTTGCTGCTGTAACAAATTGCCACACGTTTAGTGGCTCAAAATAACACAAATTGGGCTTCCCTGGTGGCACAGTGGTTGAGAGTCCGCCTGCCGATGCAGGGGACACGGGTTCGTGCCCCGGTCCGGGAGGATCCCACATGCCGCGGAGCGGCTGGGCCCGTGAGCCATGGCCGCTGAGCCTGCGTGTCCAGAGCCTGTGCTCCGCAACGGGAGAGGCCACAACAGCGAGAGGCCCGCGTACTGCAAAAAAACAAAACAAAACAAAACAAAACACATAAATTTATTACCTTTTAGTTCTGTAGGTTGGAAGTCTGGCACAGATCTTATTGGCTAAAATCGAGGTGTCATGCATTTTAATTTAAAACTTAAAAAGCAATGTTGCACGTTCAAATGTGGTATATACCTAATTTTAACCTACTGAAAATGTGCAACCTATTAATTGCCCTGCTTCATGACCATCATTTATTTTTAAGGAAATAGGACGCACAGCATATAACAAAAGTAACTATTGCTTTGTGAAAAAATAAAAATCCCAGCAGGGGGGAAGAGTGGGATCCAGGAGGGAGCGTGGGACCCTGGTGTAGTGACGGGGATACAGTCAGATCCAGTGCGACTTCAGGCTTTCCAAGAGCCAGAGCTGACGGCGCAGGGGCTGCCTTGGAGGAGCCAGCTCCCAGCCCACAGGGCCTTCTGCCGGGGTGGGGAAAGGGAGGTGAGGGTCGCAGAGGACATCACCCTCCAGTGGGACAGGCTCCCCACATTCTGAGTATGGAGACCCTTCTGAGACATTTTATAACTGTTTTACATCAGAGGCCCTCATGATGATCGTGCTTTTAGTATCCGTCATCTGAGAAAATGTGCAAGGATGAAAAGCCATTATAAATTTAGTAATGCCTTTAAAAAACTATCTTTTATTAAACACGACAGCTTCTACAGATGTGTTTAAAAATAATAAGTACAGAGCCAGGCTTGGAAATATGCCAATCCCTCAAATGTGTCATTCTCTTCCCTTGGGAAGAGGACCTGGTGGCAAACACATCACCCACCGCTGGGTACCACCAGACCAGAAGCCAAGCATCTCGGTGCCGAAGTGCTGCCCCTTCCCTGGGTGGTCCAAACCCGCCTCAGTTACTCTGCAGTGCCAGAGGCTCCCTCCACGAGGGAGGTTGCCCCAGGAGAGCAGCTATTCCTGTAGTACATTTAAGGTTCCCAGGCAGCCCTGGACTAACTCAGGCCCCTGTGGATACCCTGCGCAGCCTGCCCAGCGGGAGAGGAAGCCCAGAGCCAGCTGGACTGGCCACCCGCTGCCATCGCCCTGACCCCCTCTTTCAATGCTCACTAGTGACTTCCCTGAGGCCCCTTTCAAGGCCGGCATCACTAACCTCTCCTGAGGTCCGCAGCTCAGAAGCACATGTTCAAGGCCCCCAGGAAGAGGGGTGATCTGACTGACTGGAGAGATTTTAAAAATACTGGAAAGGCAGAGCCCCTTCTTTTTTTTTTTTTAAATTAATTTATTATTTATTTAGTTTATTTATTTTTGGCTGTGCTGGGTCTTCGTTGCTGCACGCGGGCTTTCTCTAGGTGCGGCGAGCGGGGGCTACTCTTCGTTGCGGTGCGCGGGCTTCTCATTGCGGTGGCTTCTCTTGCTGTGGAGCACAGGCTCTAGGCACACAGGCTTCAGTAGTTGTGGCACGCAGGCTCTGTAGTTGTGGCTCACGGGCTGTAGACCACAGACTCAGTAGTTGTGGCGCACGGGCTTAGTTGCTCCGCGGCATGTGGGATCTTCCCGGACCAGGGCTCGAACCAGTGTCCCCTGCATGGGCAGGCGGCTTCTTAACCACTGCGCCACCAGTGAAATCCCAGAGCCCCTTCTTAAAAAGAATGCCCTGGCTTCACTTTGGCTCAATCCTGGAGAGACCACCATTAAATTGTCCATATTTGTGTATTCATTTTGCGGAGACCCAAATTCAAACACAAATGCCCACAGGGGAATTAAAACCTTAAATACTCACGGGTTGTGGAGCATATCCCCCTGGAATGCAAGGTTCCTGGTGGGGCAGGAACCGTGTGTGAGTTGTCTTTGTATTTCCATGCCTGCCCCACAGCAAGGGCTCCGGACCTGTTGGATGGATGGATGAATGGATGGATGGATGGATGATGGATGGATGGATGAACAAGGAGTGAAAAATACACAAATAGAGGGGAGAGGAAAATCAAAGAAGTCTGTGTCCTTGCTTGTTTCCGGGAAAGAAGCACGCTGCTCCGGACCTCCCACCACGTTTGTGCCTGGACAGTGGGTCCCAGGACCTCCTCAATGGCGTCGGCCATCTGTGTAGAGAAACAGCTACCTTGGCCCACAGGCCAGATAGAGGTCAGGCTGCCTCTGCTTCCCGAGCACGCACGTCACCTGGGGAGTGGTCCCAGAGGGCGTCCACAAATAGCAGAGCCGTGCAGGACAGGGAGAGGGAGCCCTAGGGTGAGATCAGGCCCCCCCTCCTTGGGAGGAAGGGGCATATGGGTCAGTGAGAGGGCTGATCCCTTCCTGGGGCTAGGAAAATCAAAGGTGCCGGCATTCCTAAGAGAATCAGAAAGCAGAGCAGCCGGTCTGTAAAAGCAGGGCCTGGGGCCACCTCTCCACAGGGGCTTTCTGGAATGGGACCGCAGGCTTATCTCTAATCTGCAGAACCAGGCTTGCAGATAAGGGAAGCCTCAGGCCAAGAGATGCCGCCCTCCCTGGCTGCACAGCCACAGGAGGGAGCTGGGAGAGCCTCCCTTTCCCCTGCTGCTCCCCTGGGGCCTCCGCGTGCCTACAAGCAGAGCAGACATCATGTGAGGATTCCTCTGGTTGTTAAACGGACGCAGTCACTGCAAAGGGACAGCAAGAGAGCCGTCTGACAGGACCATGGATCTTTCAGTGCAGTCCGTCTACGATAGGAAAGGAGGCTTTCACTCCCAGGCCTGCCAGGCTGCCTGAGGATGCGCTGAGGATGCAGACCTATTGGGTCACCTAGGCCAGCCAACTGGTTCCCTCTGAGTCTTAGTTTCCTTACTTGTAAAATGATAATAACCCCTTTCTCGTAAGGTTAGGATGAGAACAAGAAATAAGGTGGGTGTGTCAGGCCCACATGCCTCTGGCTCCCCTTCCCTGCCAACAAACCAGAAGCCAGCTTCATTCAGGTATCCCTGTGCCTCAGGAGAGGCAGTGCTTCTTCCCAGCTCAACAAGCGTGCGTCCTGACTGCTCTAAGCCAGTTATGGCAAGCCCATTTCACCTCAATGGGTAGTTTATGAATAGGCATGTCATTTTATTCTGGCTAAGGGGCCAGGAGGGGAAGCATCTGGGGGAATTTGCAGATGTTTCCTTCATCTTAAAAAGAACCATAAGGAAGGGACTTGCTCTTTTGATGGCCTTTGGGTGTTGTTAGATAAGGATGTGATACTTGGAGCTGCTGCAGCCATGTTGTAACGTAAAGGGATAATACTGAACAAAAAAGCCAAGAGGTTAAAGATGGCGGAGCACAAAGATGAAAAGAACCCCGGTGCTTGGTGGCAAAGTTGAGCTGTTGAATTAATTGCCCTTGGAATGTTCCCACCTTGGGACATCTTGTAAAGTGAAAGAATCCTATCCTACGGTTCAATGCACAGTATAGTGGTGGTCCCGAGCGTAGGCTCGGAGCTAGACTGCCAAATCCAGGCTCTACCACTTACGACTTTTAGCACGCTTATCTCTTTCAGTCTTCTCATCTGTAAAATGGGCATGGAGATAATAAGTATATCTACTTTATGAGATTGTTGCAGGATTAAAAGGGTTAATATGTTGGCCATTATTATTACAAGCCATCTGGAGTCTTTTCTGCTTTTTATAGCTGAAAGCATCCTGATATATTAAGCGCCGAGCACTGAGTAGGTATCCAATCAGTAGAAGCTGTGTCCACTACTTACTAGACTGAAGGAATGTGTGCGTGTATGTAAAAATGGCAAAAATGATCAAATGAGCTTCTCAAGGCACAAAGGCTGGCACTGGAGAGGCAGGGGGTCGAATAAGGGGCAGCTCAGGAGAGACATGTGAGAAGTAGCAGAGGACAGTCCTGTGCGTGCACCAAGAGCAGGTACTGCTGGCCAGGACTTGTTCCCTGTGCGTGAAGGCCAGACAAGATCAGACAGGAGCAGAGATCATCCCAGAAACAGATCCAAGCCTCTGTGGACCTGGGCTCGGGGGGTGGGGAGGGATAGCCAGTGCTGAGCTGGAGCCAGAATAGGGAGTGAGGGCCCAAACAAAAAAGCCTTGGTTTCCAGTGAGAGGAATACTCTGGCACTGAAGTACGAGAAGGGATGTAAGGTGGACTAGAAGGAAAGCTGGGAGCAAAGAGGAAAGCTTCTGATTACGGGGGACACCCACCCTGAATCAGAAGGAAGTGAATACTGAAAAACTCTCCCGGTGACAGGAGCCATTGCGGTTGAGTCCCCAGTGGCCAGAAAGCCAGCAGGGGGGCCGTTATCTTGGACTTGGAGGAGGCTTTGGAGGAGCACAGGAGAAGACAGTGCAACGCAAAAGGCCTGTGCAGTGGCAGCCCGGGCCAGTCCCCGGCCCAGCGTGCGATTCAGGCCAGCCCTGGACTCAAGACTCAGCCGCGTCCAAAGTCGCAAAGAGGTTTCTGGCAGACTCTTGGCTGTTCAAGGAGTCCCAGAGGTTCATATCTTTTCGGGGAGAAGGAGGAAAAATGTGACCCCGTCCCTGCTCTGCACCCTACATTCCCCCACAGATCAATCGCTTTATAATGCACAAATACAGTAAACAGTGACCGTCTCTGAAAGAGAAAAGTGAAATTTCCTTAAATCCTTCTTTATCTCTGGCATTGGAAAGACTCAACCCAAGTGTGGTTAGTTAAGGAAACACTCTACGAACCTCTCTGGGAAGGACATAAAGAAGGTGGCGGCCCAGCAAGGCCTCCTGTGGACTGGGACTCATCCAGTGACAATCAGAAAATTTCAGAGAGTATGGAATTTAGGACCAGTCCGTTCCTGAGTCATCCAGTTCAGCACCTTTGGCTGCCATGTGGGAAGAGGAGCCCCAGAGAAGTAAGCACCCCAGGAGCCCAAGTCACCCTGGGGGCATCTAGCCCAACCGGCTCATTTTCTAGCGAGGTAACTGAAGCCTGGCAAGCTTCAAAGATTGACCTCCAGCAGCTCAGCAGCCTGGGGCAGAGGGTGACCAGGTCTCTGAGTCTGAGGCCCTTTCTTCTTTACATTCCTCCTCCCCAATTCCCCACCTTCCTGTATTATTGAGAAATCAACCCACAAATGCCTGTCTCCTTCCCCATCCTATGCAGACAGTATTCCAGACTGTTACAACCTCGAATAACAGCCCCCTCGGTTCCCCAAGTGAACATTTCCATTTTTTCAAAACTCTGCATTGATGCAGTGGTTTCACAACATCTGAATTACATGTTTTCGAGAGCAACTCTTGCAAAACATGCAATTTCGCGAAGAACACTTGTTTGGAGCTTTAGCGATGACTCCCCTACCCAATTAGAAAAGCAGAGTTTGGCTCCAGGGCAAGTTGAGATTTTTAAACCTTCATGACAAATTTGCATAAACACTCTCTTTTAAAATGAAAATTGCAAAGGAAAGCCCAGGCTTCAGATGACAGGCTCTGCTGTAACGCAAGGTTCACTGAAACTCAGCTCTAATTTAAATGTTTCTCTTTCCAGAAGATGGGTTTGGAAGAGCCTTCTGGCTATACCAGACCCTGGCAGAGATAAGGAGGCAGATTTGTGGAGCCAAAGCTGAATCTTGACCAGCCTCAAGTCTCAGATTCAGTCTTAGACCCCGACGGGCCTTGTGGGCCCCTGGAGCACAACCCAGCCAGTGGTTTCTGGGCAAGGAAGAGCCCGAGGACTCACCTGGGGGGCTGCCTGGGGTGAAATGGGGGACATGGTGGCTGCTGACAAAATAGCTCACGGTTTGAGCCTGTCCAGGAATGAACAGAGTTGGCCAAAGACAGGAGAAAGATCACCTTCTTGGATTTTTGCGAACCTAAGTTCAAATTATCGGCTAAGGCCACCTTATTGATCTGTGACCCTGGGCAAGTCACTCATCTTCCCTGAGGCCTCATTTAGCACTTCTCTTCAGTGGCACTAACAATATACGCTGTGGGCATGTTGTAATAACAGAGATCACAGAGACTTTGCCGTTGCAGGGAGTGGACAGCATGGTTTGGGGGAAAGTGGGGTGGCGAAAACTCTCAAAGATTGGAAATAAGTGAATTCTGCTTTGGGGACACCAGAATTCCCAACCTGCTCATTATTTGACCTGAATTCTGTTCCAAACGTATATGAGTGTGATGTATTCCTCACTGGGCTTAGTAGCACCGTGATAAGGACCAGATAGATGTTAGACTCTTTTTAGAGGGTCTGTGGAGGTAGGAGGGTAGCAGTGTCCTGAATTAGAAAGAGCACTGAACCGCGGGTCCAAAGAGCAGGTGTGACATCCACTCTGGTCTTAATAACTATGGCCTAGACCTTTCCCATCTCTGGGGTTCACACCTATACCTCTGGGGCTGGAACGGTGGTTCTCTATCCTGGCTGCACGTTAGAACCACTTGGGGGGCTTTAAAAGAATATCAGCGCCCAGGCCTCATTCCCAGAGGCTCTGATTTATCTGATCCAGGGTGGGGTGCAGGCATGCACGTTCCCAGCTGATTCTAATGGGCAGCCGGGATGGAGAACCCCAAGACCTCCATGCCTTTGAGGCCTCGCCTTCTCTGATGCCCAGGAAAGATAAGATGCAGAGCACAGTGGAACAGGCCCACCTGGGAGTCGGTAGACTTCAACGCCATTGTCTTGCTGTGTGGCCTTGGGAAAATCACCCGTCCTCACTGGGCATCAGCTTGTCCCACCTGCAAAGCGGAGAGAGGGAAAGATTCAGTGCCAGTTTCAAATGATGTGAGGCTATGCGTCTGGCAGCTCTGTGATCCTGAGACCCAGACCCTCCACTACAATAGAGACCATCGGGCCCCAGCTCAGTTTCCCTGGAAACCCAGGCCCAGAGGTTCCGAAGACCTGTGCTCTATGAACTCCCGTTGATCTTTCCCTGAGCCTGGGAGAGACTCGAAGGGAAATTATGAATAGTGCTGCTGTAAACATTCTTGTGCATGTCTTTTCATGAACATAGGAACGCATTTCTATCCAGGCGTGGAACACCTAGGACGCAGGATATGCGTGGATGCAGCTTCAGAGGGAAAAGCCTTCTGAGAAGGCAGCGTTTGAGTCAAGGAGGGGAGGGAGCTGCCCTGTGATATACGTGGAGGATGGTTCAGGAAGGAGCGGCCAGGGCAAGACCTGGGTCCTGGGAGCCTGGCCATGTGCCCAGGAGCCACAAGATAGCCAGCGCCTGGAGGGAAGTGAAGGCAGAGAGCTGAAATGGAGGAGGGGCCCGGGTGACTCCAGGCTGCCGGCTGAGGTTAGCCTGGGGAGGAGATGGTGAAGGTGAGCTCAGCAGTGCTGCTCTGGGCAGAGGCTATGCTGGGACGCCCATTAGACAGTCCAGTACGGCGTCTGCGTACACTGCGGAAGTGAGTCTGGGGTTTGTGGGAGGGGCTGGATCAAACAGTGACAGCACACGTACATGCTAGTGGGAATAAAACACTAGAGAGGAAAAGTTGATGCAGGTGACGGAGGAGAGGCTGGGATCTGGTGCACATCGGTACCTGAGAAGGAGCGTGCACAGGTCGTGGAATAAGGCTGGCGGAGGAACTGATGGAGATTTGGAGGGAGGAGAGGGCTGAATTCATCACCAAGAGAGTGGAGGAGTGACTGGGTAGGGGAAACATTGGGTTGCCAGGTAACTCAAGGATTTAGTGGTTGTGAATGAGGGTCATGTGTGATTCAAGTTTGGTAGTTGTAGATTACAGCTGTGATGACCGAGAGGTCATCATCACTGGTGGTGACAAGGCTAGATTTTTTTTTTTTTTTTTTTTTGCGGTACGCAGGCCTCTCACTGTTGTGGCCTCTCCCGTTGTGGAGCACAGGCTCCGGACGCGCAGGCTCAGCGGCCATGGCTCACGGGCCCAGGCGCTCCGCGGCATGTGGGATCTTCCCGGACCGGGGCACGAACCCGTGTCCCCTGCATCGGCAGGCGGACTCTCAACCACTGCGCCACCAGGGAAGCCCCGACAAGGCTAGATTTTGACCATGGAAACAGGGGCTAAGGTAGGGTTCATTTATTCAGCAAACATGGATTAAGCACCTTCTACAGGTGTAGACCCTGTGTAGACCCGTGCAGATTAAGCACCTGTGTAGCCCCTCAGTACTGAGTGGTGACTAAAATAGACACATCTATTTCCAAGTCCAGAATTTTCTGTCACATGAGTTTCCATTAATCACAGCCTGGCATTGTACTAACAGCTACCATTTACTGAACGATTACCTCATGCCAGGATCTAAGCTAAGAAAATGTCCATACTTCATCTAATTTAATTTTTACCCCAAAGAGTTTTCGCTTCCAAAATGTTACGACTTGGGCATTTGACCTGGACTACTTAAAGCTGTTTCTAGTTTGCCTGTTTTTTGAAATAGAAGTGGGGTTGGATTAAAAAGTTGGTGGAGAAACCAACCACTTTCTACAGGTGGCCCTGGAGTGGAAGGACCTTTCGCTGCAACGAGTTCTCATCCTGGAAGCTCCAGGCCCTTCATGATGCTGAACCAAGCTGGTCCCCGCTTGCAAATTATTTTCCCTCTAGGAGTTTTTCACTGCAATGTCTTATTTCTGTTTCAACTCGTAAACTTTGGGAAATGTCCTATATTTGAACCTGAAAAAGAAACCCAACTTTCTATTCTTCCTGTCTACTGAAGAGGAAAAAATAGGGGACACTAGTGAGCTGTGTGACTTTGGACAACCTCCCTACCGTCTCTGAATCGATTTTCTCTCACCTTTTCCTGGACTTGGCCCTGCCCCCTTTGCCCTTCTCCTCTGCATAGCTCTTCCTACGCTTCCAGTTAGATCATCCCCATCAGCACACAGCATGTGCTGTCACCTCCCGTATTATAATTTTAAATCCTATAAACAACAAAGACTGACTGTATAGCACAGGGAAATACATTCAATATCTTGTAATAACCTATAACGGAAAAGAATCTGAAAAGGTATATATATATATATATATATATATATATATATACTGAATCACTTTGCTGCATACCTGAAACTAACACAAGATTGTAAATCAAATCAACTATACTTTAATTTTTAAAAAAATCTCTCTGTAGCTTCCTTCTCACTCTCTAGTCCCCTTCAAGGCAAACGTCCAGAAAGTGTTGTCTAGGCAGGTGTTTCCACTTCCTAATCCTCTAATTCACTCTTTGGAGCCCTTGCTTCCACACCAAGCCTGCTCTTGTTGAGGTCACCAGTGACCTTCACATTGCCCCACGCAGTGGACAAGCCTCTGTCCTCTCCCACCTGGACACTCAGCCCCACTCGGCACAGTTGACTGAGTTCCGGGGTGCCGCCCGCTTGGAGCTTCCCTTCTGCTCCTCTGGTCCAGGCCCTGTTTATTGGCTGGATCCTCCTCTCTCCTCTTCCTCTAGATATTGGGGTTCTTCAGATCTCGTCCCAAGCTCGCTTCTTTTATTCCTTTTCAACTCTCACCCTAGGTAATCTCATCAATTCTCACGTCTCAATTCCCATTTTTAGTTTTAATTTATTTTTTGGACTAAGTGATTCACACAGTACAACATCTTTAAAGTACACGAGGCTTACAGTGGAAAGAATGTGTCTCTCCCTTTCCTGTTGGCCACTTCCCAGAAGCAGCCACTGATCCTAATTTCCTGTGTACCCTTCCAGAGATGTCCTATACATTACAGACAAGTATATATATTTCTCCCCATAAATAGTCCATGTTACACAAAGGTCCTGCGTGTGGTGGCCAGGAAAACGTGCTCACCAGCCTCCTGCTGCAGGGAGTACAGCTGGCCGACAGCCCAGCTGCTGCCCTCTGGATCCACTGCCTTTCTTCCCCAAGGCCTGGCTTCCTTCAGGGTATTCCAGCTGGTGGCTGCCAGCAGGGGCACCTAGGCAGGCCTGCGCCTTCCGTGAGACAGGAAATTCCCCTGGACAGGCCGCTTCGACGTGGGAACTCCCCATTAACCTGGTGGAGACTTTCTTGCCCTGAGTTGCCATCAAGATGCTTCCTAACTTCTCACCCTCCCTCCTTCCTGCTCTTCTCCCACAGGTTTGAGACCTGCACCCAGTCCGATGGCTGCCGCCACCCCTACCTTCCCCTGATCCCTCCCCCAGTAAGTGTTTTGTACTCTAATCCCATTTTGGAATTGGCTTCTAGTGGGACCAGAACTATCACATTGCTGAGCTATCATATTTCTCCCTTAAAAATATTTTTAGAGAAATTTCCTTTTTTAGTATATATAGAGATTTCTCATTGTTTTCTCTGCCCCATCTTATTCTCTAACTTATTTAACCAGCCCCCTGCCAATGGACACTGAAGTGGTTTCCAGTCATTTGCTAGCAAACAGTGCTGTGGTGAGCACCCTTGTGCACACATCACCACCCCAGGTGCGAGTTCAGCTGGAGGACAAACATGCAGTGACAGCGGCAGGTCACACCCCAAGTGTGACAGGGGTGGCCAGTTGACCTCCTTAGACGTGGGAACAAGTCACACTCTCAGAAATACAGGAGCTCGAAAACTTGGCCGCTCCCTCTGTGTCCTGGCATTCTCAAACGCTTTGATCTTTACCAACCTGAGAGATGAGAAATGGTATCCCTTGTAGTTTATTTTCCATTTCTCTTATCACAATGAAGGGACATCTTTTCATATTTTTAAGGTCCATTTGTGTTTCCCTCTTGTGCAACTGGTTGTTAATAGCCCTTACCTAATTTCCTATAGTTTGTTAGTCATTTTCTGAATGATCTGTAGACGTTCTTTGTTGATTTATTTTAGCATTTGTTCATTATGCCACTTGTTTAGCTGTTTTTTTAACTGAAGTCTAGTTGATTTACAATATTGTGGTGGTTTCAGGTGCACGCTTGCTTAATTATTTGTTGTTTGGGGTGGTTTTTTTTTTGCTATAAATAATAAAAACAGTGTCAATTTTACTGAAAGTTTCTGCCTTGATTTGCTCATTTGCATAATGAGGATGGGAGCGTGACTCGTTACCCACGTGGGCTCATGGGCCCCAGTCCAGGGGCACAGGCACCTCACCAGCCTCTGGGAAAAAGTCCTTTTCTTTCTTTTGCTCCTCTAACCCCCACCCCCTTTGTTTTTTTTGTTCTTCTAACCCTCCCAACAGCTGGAAGCCAATTCCCTATATTAAACTCCCTCTGAAGTGCCTAGAATGATTTCTGCTTCCCTGGCACTGGACTGGACGCCTACTGTCTTTGTCAGCTACAGCTGCTGTAACAAAACATCTCAGAGACCAACTGGCTTAAACAACAGAAAATTATTTCTCACAGTTCTGGAGCCTGGGACGTCTGAGTTCAGGGTGCCAGCGCAGGCGGGTTCTGGTGAGAGCCCTCTTCCCGGCTTGCAGGCAATCACCTTCTCACTGTGTCTTCAAACGGTGGCGAGCCAGTGAGCTCCAGGCTTTCACTTCCTATCGGAGCACTAATGCCATCCGAGGGCTCCACCCCCATGACCCCGTATATACCTAATTACCCCACCTCCAAATATTATCACTTGTGGATTAAGGGTTCAACATACAAACTTGGGGATGGAGGCAAAAACATTCAGTCCATAGCGTTGACTGATACACTTGAGAACAAAACGTGCTTTGTGATTCCCCGACTTCATCTACTTTGCACTTGCTAGTCATACTGCCTAAGGTGCCCTTTCCCCTATTCTTTCCCAAGTGACTCATTCTAACCATTCAGCCCTTTAGCTGAAACGTCACCTCCTTTGAATGACCTGCCCTTATCCTACAATCTAGGTAGATTTACCCCACAGACACATTAATCTCTACTCTGCATCCTGTGTTCTCCCTTCACTGTGCTTGTCACAATTTGTAATTATTTTGTTTCTTTATTTCCATGGCTCCCCACAACCCTACACTAAACCATAAGGTACTTGAGGGCAGAGTCTGCTTCATCATTGAAACTCCAGGGCCTAGAACAGTTCCTGACACAGGGTAGGTGCTAAATGAATAAATGACTAGAGGAAATGCTAAGGATGGTAGACATAAATTGAGATTGTGGATGTGGAGTGCTGTACGAACACAATATAATTTTGATATTGCTTTTAGCATAATTATTATTGGCCTTGTATTATTTCTTTCCACTCCTTCCACGGTTCCCTGGGCCCGATGACTGCTCTGAAGATTGGTGAAATTGGTCAATTTTTTCCAGGGACTTCATTTTCTCGCATGCACACCTCTCAGGGCTGAGCTGGAGACGCAGCTGCCAGAGGTTACCATGGCAATGGCTTGACAAGAGAGTCTGGTAGCTGCAGCCTCATGTCTGTGCTGGTGGAAAGGGCAGCTTTGGGTGACAAGGGCCTTGTCCATGGACTTTGGGGTTAGGGGGCAAGGGTGCTGCAATCTCCTCAGGGGAGCCTGGCCCCAAGCCTGTGGTCTCTACAGCTAGGTGTGTGGTTTTTTGAGAAATGGGAACAGAATACCTGTGCTTTAGCAATTAGTGACTGATGAGAAAATACAGAAGGAAGCTAGAGACCTAAAATCAAATCACTTGACATGCAAATAGTTACGGGGAGGGCAGGAGTCAGCCAGCTCCCTCAGCCAAATCTATCCCTACCTGTTTTTTTTAATTCAATTAAAGATTCTTTTAATTCTATAGTGCTTACAATTTTCAAAAGCTTCACACACATGATTTCACATAATCCCATAATAACCCTTTCCCCCACTACCTCTATGTTGCCCCTCCCCCCTCGGTAACCATTAGTTTGTTCTCTATATCTGTGACTCTGCTTCCTTTTTTTTTTTTTATTTTTGGCTGTGTTGGGTCTTTGTTGCTGTGTGCAGGCTTTCTCTAGTTGCGGCGAGCGGGGGCTACACTTCGTTGTGGTGCGCGGGCATCTCATTGCGGTGGCTTCTCTTTGTTTCGGAGCACGGGCTCTAGGCACGCGGGCTTCAGTAGTTGTGGCTCATGGGCTCCAGAGCGCAGGCTCAGTAGTTGTGGCGCACGGGCTTAGCTGCTCCGCGGCATGTGGGATCTTCCCAGACCAGGGCTCGAACCCGCGTCCCCTGTATTGGCATGTGGATTCTTAACCACTGCGCCATTAGGGAAGACTTCTACTTAGGAAGTCTTTCTTCTTTTATTCACTAGTTTGTTGTATTTTTTAGGTTCCACATTGCTGAGTAGTATTCTGTTCTATATATATGTACCACATCTTCTTTATCCATTCATCTCTGATGGACACTTAGGTTGCTTCCATACCTTAGCAATTATAAATAATGCTGCTGTGAACATTGGGGTGCATCATCTTTTCATACCTCTGCCTGTTTTTGTAAATAAAGTGTTATTGGAACTCAGCCATAACCATTTATTACATATGGTCTCTTTGCTGTTTTTATGCTGCATGGAAGAGCTGAGTATTTGCAACAGAGACTTAATGGCCCACAAAGCCTAAAATATTTACTAACTGGCCATTTACAGGAAAAGTTTACCAACTCCTGGATATGAAGTTTTTGAAGGTCGGGGGAGGAGAGAACCAGAGATAGTTTATATGGCCTTCTGCAGGTGCTTGTGTTTTCTTTCGGAATGCTGTTTTGCGGTGGATTCTTTCATACATTATCGAAGTTACTCTTCACAACAGTTCCCTTTTACCTTTTAAAATTAGAGGAATAATTAGAGTTGCCAGGTGTCTTAGTTTGTTCTGGCTACTGTAATAAAATACCAAAGACTGAGTGGCTTACAAACAACAGAAATTTATTTCTCATAGTTCTGGAAGCTGGAAGTCCAAGATCAAGGTGTCAGCAGATTTGATGTCCGATGAGGACTCACTTCTTGGTGCACAGATGGTTCCCTTTTGCCGTGTCCTCACTTGGCAGAAAGGGCAAGGGAGTCTCTTTCATAAGGGCACTAATGCCATTCACAGGGCTTCACCTTCATGATCTAATCACCCCAAAGACCTCACCTAATACCGTCCTCCTGAGGGTTAGGATTTCAACATACCAATATTGGGAGAGACACCAACATATAATCTACAGCACCAGAGTTAGCAAATATTGCATGGAACATACTTATTCTAAAAACACCTATTCATTGTCTACCTGAAATTCACATTTAACTGGACGTCCCTTATTTTAGCTGGCTGTTGATAACGCACTCAAGATTACACAACCAGTAAGTGGAAAAGCCATTCTTTCACCCAGGGCTTAAAGCTTTAAAAACTATCAGCATGGGTTTGGGCAGACTGTGAAAAAGCCACTGGCTTAGAAGGCAGAACCAGAACTCCTGGGCCCACCACAAACAAGCTCTGACTAGGGGAGAGCCATTTAACTCTCCAAGCCTCAGTGTGTCATACTCATAAAATGGGATAATAAACCCATCTTCCGTATCTCCCTGGTTAAGAATAATAGTAAACTTCTCTAGTCCTCTGAAGGATGACAGTGTAAGAGAGAAAACATCTGGGGGCCCACAGAGGGGAAGTCTCTTGTCTTTCAGAAATAGCTCCAATTCTCCAAAAACATCTGGAAAAATTTTCCCCAGAAACATTCCCCAGAGCATTCTCTGTCTTCCAAATCTGCAGGGCTCAGCAAGGCATCTGCTAACCATGTAGGTGTGGACCTCATTCTTCCCTGATCGCTGTCGGATTCCTAAGTCGAGGCACCCCTTGTGCGGGGGAGGTTGAAGTGACCCCTGACCTCAAGGTCGTCACAGCACTGACCCAAGGGCCAGAGAGGAGTCAGATGCCAAGCCTCCCCCTGCACCCCTCCCTCTGAGGGGGGAATGCGCTCTCTAGGATGGGAATCCCTCAAGCTTGGCCTTGCCCGCTGCAGCTGAGCGCAGGGAACCCCGGTAGCGGTAGCTAGCGGGAACGAGTCCCTTGGGATTCTGCCTGGCAGAATCACCTGTGGAGTTTTCTTCCATTGGAATAAACCTGAGTCCCTTAGTGTGGCCTTCAAGGCCTCCATGGGATAGAAAATGTTATCCCCATTTTGAAGCTGGAGAAACTGATGCTCCGCGAGGCAAACGGACTTGCCCAACGTCTCCCGCTCGTGCTGGGCACAGGCAGGGCAGGCCAAGGTCCCCACCCAGAGCTCAGCCTCCCAGAGGATCTAGGGCCCGGAAAATTCACATGTACCAAACTGGTTCCTGGGGGGCCAGGGTGGGCTGCTTCGGACCTCCGGGAGCCACAGAGCTCCTGGCAGCAGGACCATGTATGATGGGTTCTAATGAGGCTGGTTTATTATTTTTTAAGTTTATTTTGGCCACGAGGTTTGTGGGGTCTTAGCTCCCCAACCAGGAATCGAGCCTGTGCCCCCTGCAGTGGACGCGTGGAGTCCTAACCACTGGAGCGCCAGGGAAGCCCCAAGGCTGGTTGAAATAGAGCGCCAGAGGGGTGCCACAGTCACCCCCCACACCTGTCAGGGAAGCATCTGGAAGCTCTCATTGCTGGTGAATCAGAGAGACGGCCCCTTTACCAAGTGCACATTGAGGGTGCACGTTGAGCTCAGGGGACACCAGCTTTGGAAGCAGGTGACCCCGAGTCCTTCCCCAGCTCCTCTGTTGCTGTGTCCAGCTGTTCCACCTTTGTGGCCAGCTGACTGCTCCATGCTTCTAGTTAGGATCTAAGACAACGTGGAGGGAAACCACTCCGCCGATCAGAGGACTCGCAAATGCTTCCTTATCATAGAGATTTTACATGTTCGCCGCAGATAAACTACAAAAATAAGGATAACCAAAAAAAAAAACCACGTAAAAGTCACACATAATCTCACACCTAGAGATTAACCATGTAACATGTTTGTGTATACCTGCTAGAATTGTGTGTGTGTGTGAGTGTGTACACTCTGGAATATCACTTTGGCTGGCACTTAAGTAACCCATCAAAAGAACACGAATCCCCTACCATTAGTTCTGTGGGTTACATCCAGTCATTTACTCCAATAGCCAATGCTATTAGGGGTGAGCATTCTTGTAAATAAATCTTTGAGCTTATTCTCTTAGAAGTAAAGTTTCTGTGGCAAAATGTCCTTTTATGTCACAAAAAAAATGTCCTTTTATGACTTTAATGTATATTTCCATATTTCTTACTTTTGGTTTTATATGCAAAACTGTATTTTTTTGTTATTTTTAATTTGCATTTCTTTTCTCTCTAATGTGGTTGAGGTTTTATTTGAGTGCTTACTGGGCATTTACATTTCTTACCCTGGACATTCTGTCCATTTTGCTATTAGAATATTTTCCCTGATTTATTTCTTTTTTAAGTGTTCTTTTTTTTTTTTGCGGTACGCGGGCCTCTCACTGTTGTGGCCTCTCCCGTGGCGGAGCACAGGCTCTGGACGCGCAGGCTCAGTGACCATGGCTCACGGGCCCAGCCGCTCCGCGGCGTATGGGATCTTCCCGGACCCGGGCACGAACCCGTGTCCCCTGCACCGGCAGGCGGACTCTCAACCACTGCGCCACCAGGGAAGCCCCGTTGTTGTTTATTAAAGGCTTCCAGGCAGGAAAGACAGGAGCGGAGCCGTGCATGAGGCAGGTTCAGATGACACTGACTGTTCCTGCAGACGCTCCCTACAGGCCTCTGGGAATATCATTGAGCACTTTCAAAAATAAATCCCCCTCCTCTTTCTGAAATGACCAAGATGACTTGCCAAAAAGGGCCCAGGCAGCAAGATGCAGAAAGCAGAACTGGAAATGGCAGGCGCAGAGGCATGTGCTCTGGGCAGCCAGGCTCCTGGCCACGTCCCCGTGTCCCCATGTCCCTGTGGCTCTGTGGTCCTGAGCAGCGTCCTGGCCTCCCCAGTGCCACCTCCCACTTCGGGCTGGGTAGGAGGGTCACGCGTTTCTGGGGGACCAGTTCTCTTTCCAAAACTGCTGACTAATAAGGAGCATTTAAAATAAGAAGCCTGCTTCTTAAAACAAAGCTACAGCTGAATTTATTGAGCCCCTGCACCAGTCCCTGGACATCCCCTGGGGAATCAGAGTGAGTAAAATAGAGCCCCTGCCCTTGAGAGGCCCCCAGGCAAGACGAGAGCCAATAACAAATACCGGACACCTGTGCCTGTGATGGGTCTAAGAGGAAGGGACACGTGGGAAGGAGCATCGGAGCTGGGCTGTCAGAGGGCTAATAGCAGGCAGTAGACAAAGGGAATAGGAGGCAAGGACGCGGGTGTATCCCAGAGGTGCAGTCCTGCTGGAGGCTGCAGGGCGAGGCGGCAGCAGGGGGCAGGATGTGGGTCTGGCAGGGCCGATGGGACCAGAGGTCCAGGGCCTGAGGTCAGCAAGGACTTAGGCACCAGGGAACCACTTGAATGTAGAGCAGGGTCAGATTTGCGTTTCAGGACTATTGTACCAAGGGGCAGCGTGGGCTGGACCCAGGGGGCTGGGCAGGAGATGCTCACTCATCTTGCCCTCTCCCTAGACCTGGAGACCCCCCAAAGGTAGGACAAGGCCTTTCCTGTTTCCTCGATACCAGATCATACCCAATCACGGAGCAGGTGATGGGTAAATATTTACTAAATAGACACATGAGTGACATGAGTGAATGCATCAAGTACACATTTAGACCGATATTTTCTAAAATAAATTCCCAAACCAGAAGATTAATTGCTCAAGGAGGGACAAACTTGCTAGATATTTACTTACTGCTAGTCTGGGCCGGGTCCTCACATACGGGATCTTGTCCAGTTTCACACAACAACCCTCCCATCCCCACTTGACAAAGGCAAAAACCGAGACTCAGAGAGTTTACTCTTTTGTCAGAGACCTTAAATGTCATGGCGGAGACAAAATTTGAAACCAGGTATTTTTATATCAGGTCCACTGTTCTTTTGAACACAGAGCGCACACCTGCATGTAAAAACGTGTATTCTGCATCTCCATTGTGTGGGCGGGAATGTGTGTGTTCACCAGCCATCCTCTGCGAGTTTCCGTTGAACCGCTGTGTAAATGGAGGTGGCTCAGCCCTTGAGGGATTCACGGGAAGCCCCCGGCTGAGGTGTCATCAGAGATAAAGCCAAACGCACACCCAGAGAACCCCGGGCCGGCTTGGTTTGCTAGGAGCAGAGGCTGCTCGGCTGAGGGGAGCATGGATGCTCCAACGGTTGTCTGCAACTGCTTTGCATCTGGAATGTTTTTAAATAAAGTGATTTGCCCTCTAAACATGCGTGCTTCCAGCTAATCTCCTTTCCAAGCAGAACGTGTCATCACCGGGAGATGACAAATCACAGCAAAGTCCAAATGGAAGGGGTCACTCGGGCCCCTCTGGGCCACTCTGCAGGGCTGTCACGGCAGGAAGGTGGAGGCACTGCGGTGACAGGGTGGTGGCCGGAGCGGCCTCTGTGACGGGAACAAGCTTTTGTCTCTAGGGACACAAAGCTCCCGCGAGCTTGAGGACAGACTTGTAGCCTTGCACGCCATCTGCCCCGGCTTCTCGGAGACTTTCCAGAGAGCACCCTGTGGTGACATTGTCAGGGCCCCAAGTGGGGGAACTGAGGTAAGCTGTCACCCGGCACCTGGCCCAGAGCAGGCTCTGGCTCCTGAGAATCCTCCCCACGGCCCTGAAGTGGCTTTGGCCCCCTCATGCTACACAGGGGGGAGCTGAGACGCAGCAGGACCTGGTCACTCGCCCAAGGTCGTGCAAGAAGAAAGTGGCAGTCAGGACTCCAACAGGCTTAGCTGGGTCCCAGGCCCTGGCTTCTGGGAGTCGAGTCAGAGGGCTAGTCCGTGCAGTCCTGTGCCGAGTTCACCCGCCGTATACTCACGCTCCGTGGAGGGCCACAGTCTTTTATCTCTTTTGCTCTCTGCTGTGTCTCAATTTTCTAGAAACATTCCTGGCACATAGTAGGTGCTCAATAAGTATTTATTGAATAAATAACTGGTGGTTATCATTTTTCTGGTTCTTGTCGTTTGGTGAAGAATGTGGGAAGAGAGCTGATGAGGAAGGCGCTTGGTCTTTCAGAATTCCCAGAAGCGTGGAAAGAGGTGGACGCTGGGGGAGAAGGGGAGGCGGGGAGCACGGCCTGGGCTTCCTGTTAGCACATCACCCAAGCTGGAGTCACAGGCAGCAAGTCCGATCATGGTCCTCCTGCCGAAACCCCTTCGATGACTTCCTGTGGGCTCAGTGATGGCCCTTACTTAGCACGACACTCAAGGCCTCTGCAAACTCAGCTTTACTGCCTCTCTTACTCACACGTGAGCGGGAGCCACGCGAGGTTACTCTCGTGTCTTCCAAACACAGTCACGCTTTTCTGGCTTTGCTCACTCTGTTCTCTGCTTTGCGTCTGTCTGGTGAACTCCTACTCATCACTCAAGGCCCAGCTCAAATGTCCCCTTCTCTGCCACCTTTTCTGTCCTATCATCTGTTGGTGCCTCCATGTCCCTCTGTTCCAGCCCCCATCCTACTGTGTAGTAGCTATTTGCTTCTTCTGTCTCCCCTTCATAGCCTCATTCATCCTCCTGGTCACAGAGTATGGGTTCAGTGAGCGCCTGTTGAATAACTGGGCGAATAATATCATGATGGGAATGCCTGCATGGCTGGGAGGGGGCGAGAAGGAGAGTAAGAAGGGGCCCCTTCCCAGTGGGAAATGCTATGATACATGTTGCTCAGGTATTTGAAAATTTTGTGCACATCCTTTCCACTCCAGCTGCCATCTGCCAAAGCCAACTCTTCAAGGTTTGAGTTATCGGATGGACCAGGCAAACCCAGGAGCAGAAATAGATGTTAAAGTGATTTACAGGCTGCAGAGACAGAGCCTGGGGGAAAAAGTTAAAGGATCCAGGATTCATTAGCCCAGGAAGGGGGAGCAGAGGGGGTTCATCCTGGAGATAAGGAGCCTCCTTCACAGACAGCTCGGCCCCTGGGGATGCAGCATGAAGGCTCCCCGGGAGACCAGCCTTCTCCCAGGGGCTGTGCCTCCACCTGCTGTACATCTTCTCACCCTTCCGTCCTCCACCCTCTGGGCCCTCGTAGCCTCTAAACGGGGCTGTGGAGGAAAGCATGAGGACAGACTTTACATCCACTTACCAACAGGACAAGCCACTTCACATGCTGGCTCAGACACATGCTCAGTAACGGCCAGTTTCTCCCCATCTCCTCCCTCCTCACCACTCCACCCCCAGCCCGCCTCTCCCTGCAGCTGAAGAGGAACGCGGGCAGCCTGCCTCCCGGCAGGCCAAGCCCCAGAGGCCATTGTTTCAGAGAAGAGGCGGAGAGGGCCGGGGCAGAGCGCACCGCAATGCCCTCCTGGGCCCCCAAGCACCCAACACGTATCCACCTTCTCTCCACGCACACACGTACACGCATGTGCACACGTATGTGTGTGTACACACACGCGCACACGTATACGTACACACATGCGCACATGTACACGCATGCAGACACATACACGCATGTGCACACGCGCGCCTGCTGCTCCTCAGCTCCCCGAGCTCCCCCGTGGCTCTCCTGTCTCCCATTTAGACCTGGAGCTCCCTGAGGGTAGGGACCGTGTCTCATTTTCTGTTTTCCCCATGCCTGGCATCCGACAGGCACCAGTACATGTTTGGTGAATAAATTAATGAGTGCGAGGGACGAGCATCTTGCTCCGTGGTGGTCGCCGTATTTGATGTGTTCTGTGGGATGAAAGGTACATTAAAAACATTTAGAAAAGAGCTGGAGAGTGCAGGAGGCAAGTGGAGGTCTCTAAATCCCATGGCCTTACGGGTGGCATCACGGAAAGGGGCTCTGGGTTTCTGGGGACGGAAATAAGGGTTCTTCTCCCTGCATTATCCCCCTCCCCCCTCCCCAGCAGAAGAGCCAGCAGCCTAGGTCCCAAGCTTTGGAGGTCTTTGTTACAGGCCCCAGAGCCCTCTCCTCCGTCCTTTGTTTCCTAGTCTGCTGGAGAAGGGTGGAGAAAAGAGGGCCCCAGGGGCCAGGGAGGGGTGGGAGCCAGCGAGGGTCATAGGACTGTAGGGTCCTGAACCTGCTTGAAGACCCTCGCCCTCAGAAGGGGGCACACAGGGAGGCTGGGCTCAGGGCCCAGGACGCCAGGCTGCAGGCTCAGAGGCAGTGGGGCCTCGGGCTGTGCTGTGCAGCTGGGCCAGTGGACATCTCAGCAGGAGCAGTGGGGATTTTGCACATTGCAGGGTAGGGGTGAGGACCCAGGAGTACTGACAGTGCATTTCTCCCAGCGTGGCAGGGGGGTTGAATTTGGTTTAGGAATACACACGCTCATAATCAAGCCTCACACAGGTCACCCACGATCCCCTTTCCTGAACAGACGGGAGGCTGGGTGTGGAACAGGACCCTCACCTGGATGACAGCTAGAGAGAAGCAGGGTTTGTGTTTCTCCTCACTTTGCAGGCACATCCTCCCTGGCAGCAGGGCAGGCCCACATTCCCAACCTGATTCTGTCCAAAGTTGAGACTTTCTCCTAGAAATGTCACCGAACTCCCCCTAGAATCACCCTCCCTGTCCTGCTCCAGGAGCCCAAGGCATCCCTGGAGGAGGTTTCCTGCCCACTCTTCTCTGATCCTTACCTGCTCCTGGAGCCCAGAGGTGGCAGGTGGTGGGTGGCATTTAGAGGAGCCCTTCCACTTGTCCGAGGCCAAGCAGGCTCTCAGCAGTGGGCCAGGACTTGACCCAGGTCTCCAGACTCCGAGGTCTGGCCCATCCTGCTGCCCTGGCCTCGACTGCTGGGCAGCTCAGGTTGCCCCAGAGAGACCAGTGAGCTGAGACATGGGATGGGGAGACTGGGGGACACTTGGCTTCCCAGCTCTGGGCGTCAACTGCTAGTTATACTTTCCACTGGTCTTACCACTCCAGGCAGGCCGTCTGTGTCTGTGTCCCTGGTGGGAGAGGGTGTCAGTCAAAACAGGGGACGGTAAGGGGGGCTCAGGGACCCTAACACATGGGTGTTGACAGTCAACCACCCAAATCCTCCCTGGAGCTAGCTGCTCAGAACTCAGTGCCAAGAGCCATGGGTGGGTGGCACTCAGGAACCAGAGGCAGTGGCCTCACCCCAGGCAGCTCCCTCACCCCAGTGAGCAAACCCACAGTATAGGAGCTTGTGTACATGTGACTCTGGCACAAAGAGGCCAACCAAAGCCTCTGAGCTGGGTGTGGTGGGTGTTGGCGGCCCAGTGGTGGTGAGTGGTGGTGACAGGATGCCTCGTTTCCCTGGCAACCTAGTGGAGGCTGTTCCACAAATACCAGCCAGTGGCTGCCGCCGCTGGGTGGCTGGGAGGACTGAGATCTGAGATCCAAGTCTGCCCGGCTGCCACCAGGTGCAGGGGGGCCCTGGCCCCCTCCTCAGCGGCCATGTTTTTATTTTGTCATTCAGCAAATCCCTTACATCTCTGCGTACTCATCTGCGCATCTTGGTACGGTCTCTGCCAGGAGTGTCCTTTCTCCTTTGACTGGTGAACTCCTCCTCCAACCTCAATGTCCACTTCAAATAGCCCCTCGTATGGTCACATGACCACCCTGAGGTAAGCTCAGGACAGTCAGTGGAAAAGATAAGCTTTATTCAAAAGGCCTCAAGGAAGGTCTAGGCGAGCAGATCAGGACAGAGGGAACAGGTCAGGTCAAGGGCAGGACTTCGGGGTGAATAAACCGTTAAGACTCTCCATCAACTGTCTTTAGAGGCATCGCAGAAGGAACACTATCTTGCCCTGACTGGGTGGCCTGGGACAATCCCCTTTCCCTCTCCAAGCCCCAGAATCCCCTTTCCTAAAATGGGGACATCAGAGAAGGTAATTCTTAAAGGCCCTCCCAGCGCTGACAACTTCATGACTCTGTGATTCTGGGGTGCCCTTCCCTCTCTCTCTGAGGGTTACCTATCTTCCTGGGGAGCTTACATCCTACCTGTCTGTCTCCCAGGCCGGCCTCTGTCCCACTGGCCTCAGCCTGAGGCAGGGCTGTCTTTACTAGGTTTTCTAGCGTGGGATCCACCGGCCGCTCTCCCCGAAGAGTCCCACAAGTCTCCCCAGTCTACCTGGGGTCTCTGCCACTTCCACCCTCACTCTTGCCAGGATTTTCTCAAGGATCTACAACAGCTACTCCCATTTTTTCTCAGATTCTCTCCAAACTCTTTTCCCGGCCTCAAAAGGATTTTACTCCTTCTGTGGTAGGAAAACCGCCGTGTGGTTAATGGCGTGAACTCCGCGCTCTGAGGCCTCTGGACTTTGCTCATGCTACTGAAACCAGGCTTCTGGGAAAAGACGGCAGAAAGAACTTCTAGTCTTACTCTTTCCCAAGACCTCACTAGGGCTACGGTACAGAGATCCACGTATGCACGCGCACGCACACACACGCACGTGTGCGCACGCCAGGAGAGCAGACCATAGCAAGGTTTGAGAAGCTGGGAAGCAGGTGGAAGAATGGAACTGACTTAGCAGATCCCAGAAAGTGAAATCTCAAACCCACAGGGAAGAAGACTAAGAACTAGAGTTGTGCGTCTCAGAATTCTCAAGGAACTAGGAGTATCAGGAAACTTTAGAACTCGGAGTAAAGGCGTGGCTGAAATGAGGAGGATTAATCTAAAGTAGCCAAAGAAGGAGGTGGGTCCTGGGGTCCCCTCCACTCCTCACTAATGGGCAACTGCCCATTCCCACCCCAAGGGAAGACTGGAGATTTACACCCTGGAAAAGCGTAAAAAGTGACCCTTTGGATTGGAGGATATGGGGTCTCACCACAAACAGCGGGATTAAGTTAATGTGGGAACTCTGAATGCTAAGGTCATACCCCCAGGCCCCCTGCCTGAAGCCTGGGGGCTAAGTCTTCACTCTGAGGGTGGAAGGGGGCTGCTGGAAATGTCCTCTCTGGAGAAAGGAGCCCTGGTGAGCGTCTGTTCTCACTTGTGCATTCAGACCACACCACGACCCATCACCATGACATTTCAGATTACTGTGGCCCAAGAGAAGATCCTACCAGCTTCCAGAGAGAGGAAACAAGTCACATTCAAAAGTCGAGGCACGAATTTGGTTTCTTACAGAGACCCTGGAAGCTAGAAGACCCTTCAAAATTCAAGGGATAGTGATTTGTGATCTAGAATCCTATAAACAGTGAAACACTTTGTCAGGTGAGAAGTTAGAACAAGGACATTTCCAGACACGCAAGAACTCAAAATACTAGCCTTCAATAACTCTCTTCTCGGAAACCTCTAGAGAATGTGGTCCCTCAGAAGGAGTAATCCAAGAAAGAAGAGGCCACCGGACCCAGGAAACAGGTGTCCCGACACAGAAGAGCAGCAGAGGAAGTGGCTCTGCAGAAGCCAAGACAGAGGCCGGGCAACAGCTGAGCTCGGGACACGGGGTGGCAGGTCCTGATCAGGGCGGTGCGGAAGCGCTGGAGAGACGGGCTTCTCCGGGAAGATGAAACCGAGAGAGCCCCAGACACAACTGAATGTCTCTGGAAGACCCTCTGACAACTGGCAAAAAGCCTGGAGTGGAATTGGTGATAAATACACGGAGAATCAGGCTATGAAACAGCACGGTGATTAATTGCAGGGATATCGATACTCTGCAGAGAAGGAGAAGGAGTCATAAGTCATAGTTCACCACACTTTTCAACTATAGAAAGTGTTTCCATGGCTTAATAATATAAAGAGTGGCTGGATCTAAGCAAAATTGCATCACAGTTCAACGGGGACCAAGGGGTGTGGGAAGGGTTCACACGTCCCTGAGGAGCAGCGGGTGGAAGTCAGGAGACAGTGTCCACACGGAAAAATTAAACAGTGGGTGTACACGCGTGTATCTGAGACGCAGAGGCCAGCCCAGATCCTCGGGGAACAAGATTGGGAGTGACTGCTTCGGGGCGGAAAACATGGGCGGAGGGTCCGGGACTCCTGTTGTGTTTTCACAGCCCACCATCTAGAAGAGCACTCTGCCCGCTTAGTAGATGCAGCGCGTAAAACTGAAAGCACAGGGGAGCGCGGGGCGGTGGAGGCTCTTCGCTCGGGTGAGGTGAGCGACGGCCTGGTGGAGAGCCCTGGACAGCGCGGAGGGGCACGTGCCTGTGGACGGGAATCTACTTTTGGAGCCTGAGTTGCCAAATTACAGGCTTCCTAAGGCAGCCTACAGCGCAGAGGCCCAGAACCAGTGAGAATCCCAAAGCTTCTCAAGTCCCACCCTCCAGGACAATGACGGGAACGCAGCAGCAAGCAGTGGCAACTTTCCAGCCTGGCCTCACCGTGGACGGCGGTCACCCACACCTGATGCAGCCCCAGGTCCCAACCCGCCCCGGCCTGGTGCCCCTTGGGTGCTCTGAACGTTTGTTTGAATTCATGTCATGGACAAAATGTTGAGCTAATTTGATCTCAAACCTGGTGTGGCAGGGGGAGGGTAGGGGGGGGTGTAAGTCTTTTTAAGGCCATCTTCAAGCTGTAAGTAACGAAATAAATACACATGTGTGCTCTGGCCCCGGACTTACCCCTTCTGATCCTCACATCCTCTAAGGACGTATAAGGGAGGCGGTTTAATTTTTCTCTTTGCGCAGAAGGCAAAACTCAGAGTCTGGGAGGTTAAAGCGTGAACCCAAGGCCGCGGGGCTCCTTGTGGAGCCTGAGAAGATATTCTCAAACTCCCCCAGCTGTGCACGGGGCATTTTATTTCACCTTTAATTTCTGTTTCCATCAGGCCTCCCAGAACCCACAGCAGGGAGGAGGGAGGCTGAGGCGTCCAGGCACTGGAGACAGTGCGTACAGACCCCAGTGGAGCGATCACCTTCTCTCCTCACACAATTCATCTGAGACGGGCTCAGGAAGCAACTGAGGGAGGGGCTTCCTTTACACAGCCAGGTGTCTTCAGATCTGGAGGGAGAGCAAGGGGAACCCATCCCGGGATCTGAACCCTCCAAGAGGGACCGAGCAGAGAGGAGGGTCAGGGGAAGCGGGAGACGACGTGGATCAAGCCCTGGGTCTGGGTTAAGCTCTCCACCCAGGCTCTCGTTTAATTGTCACAACAATGTTATACATAGGAAACATTACCCCCATCTTCCAGATGAGGAAACTGAGGCCCAGAGGCTTCCGACAGGCCAGGCTCACCCAGCTGGGAAGTGGGAGGTGGCACAGCAGGGCCCTTCCCACCTGCCCACACTGCCAGACCAGAGTGAGGTTGCTGGGAGTCAAAACTGCCACGTGGGGCCTGTCCTTGGTGTCGTGAGGCACACCTCAAACTGCAGAGGGATTGACTCAAGAGAGGGCGTTAGCTGGTGGCGGGCCTGTGGGAGCTCGGTATTTTTAGTCATTTTGTCATACAGACCAGGATGGAGAGATGGGAAACCACAGGGGCTGGCACAGGCCTCCCGATGAAATCATGAGCCCCAAATAGGTGGAGCCGCAGCCCTCCGACGCCTGTCGTGGAGCCTCTGCACTGACAAGCCACAAACACACTGGGTTCTTTTTTTATTTTTGTTTCTGTTTTCTGTGGAGGGCCCCAGACCTCTTTTAGAAGGTATTAAATCAAAGGATGTTTGAGCTGGCAGGAACCTTAGAGATTGCAGAGTCTGATCCCTCTCTGTGTGATTGGGGTCACTGAGGCTGGAGAGAAGGGAAGTTTCATCTAAGTGAGCGGCAGAGTGGGGACCCATCCAGGCCCCTGGGCTGCATCCTCTCCCCCATGCCCTGCTGCCTCCGCACCAGCCTCTTGCCCTGGCTGCCACCCCATCTCAGGGGCGGGATGAGGCAGAGTGTGCTGCCACACAGGGCGTTAGAAGGCCCTGGGCTTGGGGACTGTGGACCCACCGCTTTCCTTTTTGGTGATGCCCATTTCTCAGATCAGGGTGTTGTGGTTTTTTATGAGATTCCAAGGATACAGCATGTAAACACGACTTCCTGCTCCACCGACCTGGGGGTGTTTCTGGAAGGAAGGTGGTGTACAAGGTGGCGTAGGCATCCCTGCTGGAAGCCCCCAGTCCCTCCTTCCTCCATCCTAGCAGAACCAGATGGTGTCAGGTACCCGCTCTCACGAGTGGTCAGCCCCCAGCACCAGGGCCTCAGGACAATGGTAGTGACCTCATTCTCCTGGCTGGTCACTGTTCAGCGTGGGCTTGTGATACAGTTCTGGCCAATAAAAGATGAAAGGAAGTCTGCAGGGGGCTTCCGGGGAAGGCTCCTCCATGATTAAAAGGGATAAAAAAGTGCATGGGAAGAAACAGTCCCTGGACACTGTCATGAAAACGTGACAACTGGGTCCATTATAGCTTTACCATGAGGGGCTCAACTTGAGGGCAAAAGACAGCAAAGCAGAGAGAGGAAATGAACTTGGGTCCTTGTGGCGGATCTTGCCTCTGACTGCTTGCCATGTGAGATCACAGATGCGTTTGCCTTGGGGGCTTTTCACATTTGAAGCCCAGATCATAGCAGATGCTACCGATGAGTCTGAATGGAAGGACACGGTAATTTTATTTTTAACGCCAAGGCTGACTCAGGATCTGGATCTCCTTGTGACCCTTTCATATGATGGTGCAACCTCATTAATCCAGCAGCTTCCCTCTTTTATTTGAACTTCCTGATGCAGCCTTTTAGCCTCTCACCTGCTCCCAGGGCCTACGTGTCGTGTTCAAGATGTATCACTCTTAGACCATGAGGTCAGGCGTCATGACGATGCCAGCAGACATGGTGAGTGCGTTCTACATGACCCAGCATTGCTGCTAGTCCTTGGCAGTGCTGGGCACCAGACTGGGGAAATCTGTCTTCTGGTCCATCCTGTGTGATCTCCTCTCCCCACCTCATGGTTCCAGCATCTTCCTCGTGTTCTCTCGCCATTCCTCACCTGGTACCTGCCCTCAGATGGTGGGCGGGATCGAATTCCGTGCAGGGGCTCAGAAGGCTCAATTCTGACTCTGCCACAAATTCTCTGGGGAGGAGCCATGTCTCCAGTCCGAGCCTCAGTTTCCTCACCTAAACCATGACGGGGCTGGGTTATAGCAAGTCCTGCTTCAACCAGGAGAGCTCTGTTTATGCCTCGGGGTTTGATCTTATATCTGCCCCCAAAGATTTAAATTCACTGGATGAGATTACCTTTAAGGGTCCTTCCAGATCTAATGTCATTTTCTACCCCACGTGGGAACAATCTGATGCAAAGCATGCACCACAAGTATCCACAGGGCAGGGCAGGGGATGTGAACAAGTAAAGAGGGCCCAGTGCAGGCAATAGGGAACGGTGAGGACTGAGGTAAACGTATGAGCACGGACAGCTGAACGGACCGGCTGTATTTTAGTCGTTGCCTTGAGGGAGTTCATAATCAGGGCTCCCAGAGTTTCTGATTTTTGGAGAGAAACCAGAAATCTGACCTTCTATGGGAAATATTTGGGCTCAAGCCAAAGGAAGGAAATCCAGCGTGTGGGCTACCAATTAGCGATCCTTCACGTGCAGAGCGACTCCCGTGCAGAAGGACTGTTGAGTCGAGGGATGAATCGAAGTGTAACTGGAGTGACTGTTTACTCAGTGTCCCTTGAGTGCAAAGCCCTGGGCTCCGAGCTTCACGGGCAGCATCTCATTCCCTCCCCGCCACGACCTGCGACCTCTGGGGACCTTGCCAGAGTCTGCCTTCCACCCCGCCCCCTCCCTCGTGAGTCAGTTTTGGCCCCTGTGAAGCCCTGCAGTTTGTCTGTCCCTCCCAGAGGCAGCCAGCCCTGAGCTGAACCGCAGAGTTTAATCTGGGAGAGGGCTGGAGTGGGGGCCTGTGAACATGGGGTGGCGGTGGTGCAGCAGTGGTAGGAGGGAAAGAGCGGTGACAACGCTGTCAGCGCCTGTCTCGTCAAAGCAGGGGCCCACCTGTCAATGGCCTTGACTGCATTCTTTGCCCTAAAGGCCCAGGTGAGTAGGTGTAGTTTGAAGGCAAGAAACTGGGAAGGGAAAAAAAATCAACAGTTAATGAGCACCTCCTGTGTCCCAGGCCCTGTCCTTTATGTATGTTACTTCATTTAATCCTCACAACGACTGATGAGGGTGATATCCCCATTTTACAGATGAGGAGACTGGGGCTCAGCAGGTGGAAAACATCAAATCCAGGCCAGAGGTCTGGTCCATTTAGCTCCAAAGCCTGTGCTTTCCACAGGACGAGCTGCCCTTCCACATCCCATCGCGGACAGGCGGTACGGTTAACTGGACTAACTACAGCTCCTGTGAAGACAGATCTTACTGCACTTGGCTCTTCAGGCGGGCAAAACAGCGTGGCCTGTTCCATATGTCTGCCCACCAGGAGCAGCGAGGCCGCAGCTTACAGCCTCCCACTTTCCTGGACAGTGTGTTTCTTCCCACTGTTCTCGGCGAGGAGTGGCCCCAGCCCTGTTGGCTCCTGTCATCCCTGGCTGGTCCCCTGTGATCAAGCCGGGAAAGGCAGGTGGTCGGAACAGCAGCGTGTGTGTGTTGAGCTTGTGACTGTAACTCTGGGTGCGTGTGTCTGTCTGTCTGTCTGTGTGTAGTTAAACCTGATGGGGAGGGGGTGAAATTAAAATGTGTATGTGTATTTATGTGGCTAAGTGCCAGCTTGTCTGTGTGTGTGTGTGTGTGTGTGTATGTGTGTGTGTGAGAGAGAGAGAGAGAGAGAGAGAGAAACCTAAATTTGTGTGCATGTTTCTGTCTTTCTGTCCTTCTGTGTGGCAGTACGGCTGAATTTCAGCTCAGACCCCTGTTGCTGGAGCAGCAGCTCCTTCGAGCCAGCGTGAGAAGGTTGGCGGCCCTACCAGGCTCCTCATAGGAATCCTCCAGGATTAGCTGTCAATCTCCACTGCTCTCCTCCCAGATGGGTCCGGACAGGTCTGGATGAACATAAATTCTGAATCTCCTGTGTGCCATGTTTCTTCCATAAGATTCCCCTCTGTCTGCTGGAATGAGCAGAGTGAGATCAGACTGAGGCCTCATTCAGGGGGCTCCCCTCTAAAACACAGTGCCCCGAGGCCGCCTTAGAGCCCCGTGTTCCTGGGACATCAGGGTCTTGGGAAGGCAACAACACTCTTCCTGGCAGGGATGGAGGTCCTCCTTAGCCCCTCCCCACTGTGGCCCCAGCCTGGAAAGACCCCAGTGCTCAATGGACCCGGATCCCAAGGGGCAGACATGACATCCCCCTCTGTCTCTCTCCCAGGTGTCACTAACTAAGGGACCCTGGAGCCAGTGCCTTTCCTGCTCTTGCCCTCATTTCTAACGACCCTCAAGTTGTACCTGTGACAGGGGCCCAGAGACCCACCTTCTCTGTAGATTTCAAGCCCATTCCTTCCCAGGAAGCCCCTCAGGCCTGGGGAAGCATCTGGGGTGTGGAAGGAGTACTTGCCTTCACCTCCAGACCTGCCTCCGCACTCACTGGCTGGGGGGTCTGTGGCCAGTGGGCTCCCCAAGCCCCTCTCCTCCCCTGGAGCAGAGGTTAGGTTCACTTCCACCTCAGCTGAGACAAACAACTGAGTTCTATGCAGTGTAAACTCTTGGTGAAAGAACTTTGCCCACTTTTCTCTATTGTGTATGTAAAATACCTTTTGCTTTTTGTTATCTGTACAAGTTTCTTCTGGTTAAAGGTAATATATCCTTTTTCAGTGTTTACTTTCAACATTTCTGAACTCTTATGTTGTAGATGTAAATGGGATAGAGTGGAATTTTGTCTTTTATCCAGTCTCACAATCTTTAACAAGATTATTCAGTCCCCTTTAACATAGTTTCTGATTTATTTCTGGTTAAATGTAACATTTTTGTCATAATGGTATTGTAGTGCTATATTTTTAAGTCCTTATCTGGTAAAGATACATCCTAAAATATTTATGAATAAAATGATGTGATGTCTGGGATCTGTTTTAAAATACTCTAAGAAGAAAAATGAGGGAGAGAATTGAAACTCGATTATTAAGTGTCTAGGATGATGGGTACATGAGGTCCATTGCACTGTTATGTCTATTTTTGTACATTATTTAAATTTTTTATAATAAAATATTTTATTTAATCTACCATCTTATTTTATAGTTTCTAATTGTCCTGCCTATTCTGTTTCCTTTTCTCTTATATCATGCCTTCCTTTAGATAGATTATTTTTTAGCATTCCACTTGTTTCCCCTTACTCATTGGGAAATTACATATTCTGTTTGAATGCATTTAGCGTTTACCTTTAAAATTACAACCTGCAATCCTAGCTTAGCCGTCTTTTTACTCTGCTCCCTCCTTTTAACTCCATTTACTTCTCCGTTAATTTACAGGCAATTGTCATGTATTTAAAACCCTACAGGACATTGTTTTCATTGCCAGATACAGTCCGTGTTCATTTAAATTTATCCACATATTCCCTAGTTTCTTTGTTCCTAGTATCTTCTTGCGCTTCAGCCTTTCCAACTGGAGTTATCTTTCTTCTACCTGAAGTAGATTCTTTGGAATTTCCTATAGTGTAGGGCTTTGTGTGACAGACCCTCTTAACTGTCCTTGCATGAAAATAACTTAGTCTTTATTCTTGGAAGATATTTTGTTGAGTGTACGATTTGAAGTTGGCAATTACTTTCAGCAGATTGAATTCTGTGGTCTTCTGGCTTCTGTCGCTGCTTTGAGAAGTCAGCCCTCAGTCCTGGTGTCGCTCATGTGAGGTTTCCCTCCAGCTGCTTTTCAGATGATCGCTCTTGGTGGTTTTTCTGAAGTTTCACAACGATATAGCTAAGTGTAGACTTCATTTTATTTTTCCAACATGAGATTCATTGTGATTCTAAAGTTTGTGGATTAATGTCTTTCTTTTATTAGTCGTGGAAAATTCTCAACCATTAGGTCTTCAAATATCACCTCTGCCACATTCTTTTTCTAGGATTCCAATTTTATATGTATTAGACTTTTCTGCTCTTTCTCTTGCCTTTTCACCCTGAATTTTCCATCTTTCTGCTCTTTCATGTTGCTCTCTGGAAAGCTTCTTCTAGCCTATCTTACAATTCATGAATATTCTCTTCAGCCATGTACATTCTGCTATGGAACCCATTCTTATAATTTTGTGTGTTTTTTTAAACCTGCATTGGGTCTTTGCTGCTGTGCGCGGGCTTTCTCTAGTTGCGGCGAGCAGGGGCTGCTCTTCGTTGCGGTGCGCAGGCTTCTCATTGCGGTGGCTTTTGCACGGGCTCTAGGCACGCGGGCTTCAGTAGTTGTGGCACGTGGGCTCAGTAGCTGTGGCTCGCGGGCTGTAGAGCGCAGGCTCAGTAGCTGTGGTCCACGGGCTTAGTGGCTCCGCGGCATGTGAGATCTTCCCGGACCAGGGCTCGAACTGTGTCCTCTGTATTGGCAGGCAGATTCTTAACCACTGTGCCACCAGGGAAGTCCCCATTCTTATAGTTTTTATTTCAGTTATTGAATATATTTATTTCTATTTGGTTCTTTATCAAATTGGCTCCATGACTTTTGATAGTTTCCTATTCCCTGAAGATATTTTCAGGCCTGCCTTTATTTTGTTAAACATAGTCAGCATAGTTGCCTTGTAGTCTGGTTCTTGCACATGGAGCCTAGTTTCCTTGAAAGCCTGGTTCTCTAGGACTCTTCTAGTCATCGTATTTTAAAAATTACTTGTGGGAATAATTTGCCAACCATGATAAAGATACCTTCCCCCAGAGAGGATTTCCATTTGCTTTTCCCACACCTGGAAACATTACCAAGTTCAAGGCTTGAGAGTTTATGACCCAGGGGCTTTTCCGCTTCCAGATTTTAATTCTGTGTCTCTCACCTCAAGAATCTGTCAAACTTGGGTTTTAAACTTCTGGGTTTAGCAAATGACCTTGGTGCAAAAACATCTTCAACTGAGGCTTAGCTGTCCGAATGAATGTTCCTTTCATTTTGGATATGGTTGTTCCTAGCTGTCTTGAAATATCTTTAACGCTTTGATGAAGATGCATTTTAACCATATTTTTTTGGTTCCTTTCAGTAGCAGAATTAACCCAGATAAGCTGCCAACCGTTCTGGACATTAGAAGTCCTTTTGAATTTTAGACTCTAGATTCTAAATGTTTATCCTAGAGCAGTGCTTCACAAACATTAATGTGCGTACAAATTACCTGGAGATCTTCTTAAAATGTATACTTTGACCTAGTAGTCCAGGGTAGGGGTCTTGGACTGGCATTTTTAACAAGCTACAGAAAATGCTGATGCTGCTGTGGTCCATGGACCGCTACTCTGAGTAGCAAGGCTATAGAAAACGCTTTCCCAGAAAACACTGGGAATCTGGAAGTTCCTAAAACAGGGCTCCTGAGTTTCCTAAATGGGTGTTATAAAATCAAGTGTCTCTACTCTCCTTCCTCCTTAGTTGGAACCTATGGACTTAAATTTATACTTAATTTTAACATACCTTTATCTGGTTTATCAGGAGAGAGAAAATCAGGAGTATGTGTGTGTGTTGGACATTGAGGGGGGTCTATGAGACATGGAGATAATTTGGATCTTTGGTCCTTGAATGACCTCGAGCTGCCTCTTCTGGCCAAAGCAGGGTCAAGTATCACAAGTAGCCTCCAGGTTTAAAAGCTCATTATCTACAGCAACAGTCTTGAAATGTTTTGGTCTCAAGACATCTTACTCTCTTAAAAATCATCAAAGAACCCATAGAGCTTTAAATTATGGAGGTTGTATTTATCAATATTAATTCAATTGGAAATTAAAACTGATAAAGTTTTAAAATATCTCTTAATGAATTTTAAGTAATAGTTACCCATTAATGTGAAGGTAAATACATTTTTGATGAAAAATAATTGTGTATTTCAAACAAAAAAAATTTAGTGAGAAGAGTGACACTGTTTTATATTTATAGCTGGAGTTTTACACCATTTTGCATTCAGTCAATTGTGATATATTGGTTTGGTTGAAGTATTTAAAGAATAGCTGGCCTCACAGATACATAGTTTGAAAAGAGGAAGATTTTAATGGTCTTTTCCAGGTAACTGTGGACATTCTTCTTCAACATTACGTAAATTCTCAACAAGCGGTAGTTTCTTAAAGATAGTTGCAACGTGTTTCTACTCTGTTACATCAAAATCCATTATTCTGTCTTGTACTTTGAATGGATCTTTTATCTATGTGTGATTCTGTAACAATGCCTTTTTGTTTGGAAGATATTGGTTCGTTGAGTTATACAGAGCTTCCAAATGTTGGCACATTTCATCATATAATATTAAAAAAAAAACCCACGTTAATCTTTAACCACATCTCATCAGTCTTTAAGTGCTGGGAGGCGATCAGCTTAAGGTGGCAGATACAAATTTTCCAAATTCTAATTTCACTGGAAAACTTGAATCTTCTCATCGGCAACAAATACTGTCAGTTGCTTTCCTTGAAGTGACAGGCCACTTTGTTCATTTTTGTGGAAATGTTTGCCAAACATCCAAGTCAGAATAATCAATCATCCCTTGCCTATCAGTTGTTCTTTTCCAGTAAAAATGATGTTCCATGGAAAAGGCAGCCCATTCAGCTCGCAGCTCCATCACACAAGTGCCTTTCTCCGGACGACCACCGCGTTTCAGTATGCATAAAAGTGCCTTACGATTATTTCCCAGTTCTTCCCAGAGAATGCTGAAAGGCCGTGTCTTTAAAGGTTGAGATTTAACAAAATGAATAATTTCTACTGCCCCTTCAGGGACATTCTTAAGTGCAACTGGCTTCTCTTTTCCGCTGTGAGTGCAAGGTGGTAAACAATGGCCACTAGAAGAGTTTGGGGTCTCTGTCTGCTTTGATCTGTGCCAAGGCACCCGCAGATCACTCAGCACTGCTTCTGCATCCTCAGGGCAACTGTCAGCACAGAGAAAAAGGCAGAACATCTTAGTATTTGTATGACAAGACTTTTGATTTCAAGGACTCCCTGAAGGGTTTCAGATTTCCCTAGAGATTCAGGGACCACAATTTGAGAACCACTGATCTGAGATTTTTTTAAATGATGGTTAATCCTACCGTGAAATGTGCCATTAACAACATAGAAACAATGAAGCAGAACTGTATATTCTCACATGGAATTTTTTCCAAGTCAAATTTAATATGTAAAAATTAAAAAAGCCATGGGATAATAGTATTTTATATACTACAGCATTATCGCATTATGTTAAAAAATATATACGTGGTCTATATGACACATATACCATACTGTTTGTAATTATAATTTGAAATTAGTAAATGATAAATAGTAATTAGTTATAGATGTACGATACATACCATACTGTTAGTCATATCTTCTGGGAAGCTTCAGGCTTTCATTGATATGCCTGTATTTGAATCTGTTATAGTAACGTATTCACGTGCTGCTTCTTTCCACGACTAAACAATCTTTTAAGATGAAAGGGGGGGAAAGAGCTCATTATCCCAGCTTAACACCTCCTCCCTTCAAGCCTTGAGTCTGGCAGGCCTCAGGAGGCAAACCAGCCCGATTCTCTGCTACAGCAGCTCTTTCCCAGGAAATCTCCCCACATTTGTTCCTTCAGGAGGATGAGGTTGGCCCGGGGGTTGGGTGGCAGATGCAGAGCTGGTCCCCCGGTAGTGTGATCCTGCCTGGAGGGCCTCTAAGAGGCCAGAGGGACGCAGCACTTTCTCTTTCAAGGTTTACAAACAGCCTGGCTTTTCTCACTTTGGAGAGGAAGGGAGCCATAGGGAGAGAACTGGATGCTTTCTCCCTCTTGTTGTTTAAAACATTTGCAGAATCGGTAGGGACAGAGGCAAAGTGACTCTCCAACCTCGACCTTGGACCTCCGATGGCAGCAGGTGGCTCGGGGGTTGGCGGGGAAAGGCTGCACTGAACTACCTCCCTGGGGGTGGAGCCATGGGAGGCCCTGGAAGGAAATTTGCTCTACAGGTGGAGCCTGGTGCCTGAAGGGGCCTCAGAGGCCCCAGGTGCAGAGAGAGACTGGGTCGAGGTCCTGACCCCACCCCTCCGAGATGCTGAGATCCCAGACAACTGACCTCATCTCCCTGACTCTCAGCTTCCTGATTGGTAAATGAGGATACAATACTCTCAAGCTCTGTTGGTGAATGTAAAGGAGGTGCTGTGTGGACAGCATCAAGCAGAGTCTGGCGCGTGGCAGACAGCCATTAACTTATGAAGAGTATGCACTAACATAATGTGGGGAGAGTCTCACTGAGGTCTTGTCGTAGACGTGCCGCTTTGGGGGGAAGAGGCCGGAGGCTGGCAGACAGGAGCAGGGCGACGCTGGCAGGCGCTGGGGCTCTCGGCGCAAGTCTGGGGTTGGGACACTGAAGAGCCCCCGTAGGGATGGAAAGACGAGTGTCTAGAGGGAACCAGAACAGGAGGAAAGTCACCAGGAAAGAACCCGACGCAGGAAACCAGAGAGCTCGGCGGGCAGCCTGTCCTGCAGGTGGGCAGGCAGGGCTGGCCAGATTCTCCAAGTGCTGCCCTGGCCTCAGCATCTCCAGTGTGGCCATGAAGGCAGCAACGCAGCGTCCTTCCCCGTTCCCAGCCCTGAGCCCGGGGGCTGTAAGGAAGGCCAGAAGGACATGTCAGTGAAGGTCCACCATGTGTCTGCCCTGTGACGTCCCAGTCCCCACGTGCTGGGCCACAGCTCCCCAGACTCTCCCAGCCTCTGACCCAGACTGGCCCTAAGGCCTGGGCTGGCTTCTCCTTCCTGCTCAGGACCCTCGCTGTACGCGGAGGGTACAAATAATGAGTACCACGGGTGTTTGTTTATTCTTTCATTTATTCACTTTTTTGTTTTTTTCGGCCGTGCCGCACGGCATGTGGGATCTTAGCTCCCCAACCCGGGCTCGAACCCACGCCCCCTGCGTGGAAGCCCAGAGTCTCAATCACTGGACCTCCAGGGAAGTCCCTTATTCACTTCTTTTTAAGAAGTATATATTCTCAGAAGCTGGAATAGATGAGTAGATTTGACTACTGTATTTAAAAATTTGTGTGGCAAAGATAAACAATAAAGGAAGAAAGGAATAAAATACAATAGTAAGAGATCTCAAAAAAAGGAAGGAAGAAAGAAGAAATAAATAAAATTAAACAACAAACTGAGGAAATTTTATAATATATATGAAAACAGACTAATTTCCTTAAAATATAAAAGACTTCTACAAATCAAGGTGAAAGCGAAAGACAAATATGAAAATGGGCAAAGGACATTGTAACCAAGCAGTTCATTACAAAAGAAATTAAAATAATCAAACTACAAAAAATTACAACTTTACTCATAATTAAATTAGTGCCAGTCAGAACAGTGAATTATATTTTCCAGACTGATAAAAATCACAAGCGGTGATTATATTGTATGTCATGATGGTAAGAGTTTCTAGAAAAAGACACTTACACACTGTACATAGGAATTTAATGTGTTGCCATCTTTTTGGAGAGCATTTGACAATTTCCAAATACTTTTTCTATGTCCTAGCAGTTTCATTTCTAGAAATTTATCTTACAACTATCCCTGCACAAGAGCAGAAAAGTGCGTATTAAAAGGAAGACTATTCACGCTGCATTCTTTTAAGTATCAAGGGAAAAAATCAACTTAAATATTCATGAACACAGGATTGTGTAAATACATTTTTCTACACTTACATTATGGTATGTTATGCTGCTGATAGAAAGACTGAGGTGGATCTATACACACTGGCCTGGAAAGTTGTGTAAGATATATCAGTAAAGAGTGAGACGCAAAGCCAGGGACAGAGTGCATCACGTGACCGGCTGTGTACACATCCGCTCACAGACTGTGCTCCTTCACACCGTAAATACCCGGAAAGGCCTCTGAGGAGTAGGACTGAGAAGTGACAGGGAGCATTACTTATTTTTTGCTTTAGACCCTTCTGCAACGTTGGAATTATTTTAAAAACCAGTTTGAAATTGGTGCTGAGCACCAGTTCTGGACCTGGCACCATGTTAGACCCTGAAAGAACAGAGATGAAGGTCACACATGAGCAGCCCCACAGTTAGGACAGGAATGCAAACAGACAGGTTGGGTACGACGTTTTGAGAGTGACAGAGTGGGCACAGCCTTCTGTGGGGAGGAGAAGGGGTAGCCCCGTTTTGGAGGAGCCGGTGTGTGGGCTGAGATCTGAGGGTCAGTGAGGGCAGGTGGACCCAGGCTGAAAGAAGGGCGCACACGGGAGTATGGAGCCCCGTGGGCAGGGTGCTATGGCTGTGGGTGGGGTGTGAGGCATGGTTGTACAAGGGACCAGAGCACGTGGGGCTGGGGGACCTCAGCCCAGGGTGGGTAGCTGCCCACCTGCTTCACCAGGAGTTCTGAGGAAGGAGTCAATGAGGCTACAGTCAAAGTGGAGGCCTCTTGGAGGAAGAAGTTTCTGGCTGCTTCTGGCACTTTCTAGGATTGTTGGAGCAAGATCCCAAACTCCATCTCTTTCTTGGTTGGGTTTTTTTTAAGTCTTACTGTGATGGGGAGGGTGTGAAGGGCTGAGAAGAGAGAAGCCAGAAGTTGGGATCGAGTCATCTGAATTACTTGTTGAAGAGGACGTGTTTTCCCAGCTGACTTGGTGCTGCTGTAAGTGAAAATTGCTGAGAGTTGGCTCCTGGGTGCTCATAACAGCTCCCCCAGGGGCCTAGCTGTGCAGACTGACGAGCTCCTTCTTCACCGCTGTCCAGGAAGCCCAGGGCCGTGTGGACCAGCCCTGTGACCGCTCGGACACGGAGGAAGGATCGGGGGCAGAAGAGCAGGTGACACGTTTGCAAATGCGTGATTCCTTTTTGTTAATCTCTGCCCGTGTTTCTATCCAGGCTCACTGAGGGAATAAATCATGGGTGATGTCAGCAAGCCCAGGGATTCTGACTCCTGAGTCATCCTCAAGGGAATGGGGCATCTGGTTAATTGAATTCTATGGCTGCATTTGAGTTACCACGGTAACAAAGGATGGATGCTCCAGGGCTGGGAGCATTAAGACATTAAAAGAGCGCACTTAACACTCCCGCTCCACAATGGGGGATCAGAGAGCCCGAGGAAACCTGATAGCTGGCAAAGCCTGACTCATTGTAATGGGCATCGGTTTTCATTGCCCCGGATTCTGGGCCCCAGACATAAGAGGTGCTGGAGTTTGGGCTGAATCAACTGCTTCATGCATGTCTTGGTTCGAAACCCTTCATTGACTCCCGAGTTATGATCGCCACATTTAGCAAATAAAAATGCAGCATGCCCAGTTAAATTTGAATTTCAGATACCCAATTAATACTTTTTTAGTATAAGTATATCCATGCAAATACTATTTGCTGTTTATCTGAAATTCAAATTTAACTGGGCATCTTGTATTTTACCTGGCAAACCCTATCTCTCAGTGGCTACAACTTACAGCCCAAATTCTGGCATCCAGTTCTCAAGGATTTAGCCCCTTTCTAACTTTGCAACATTGCCTCCTACTCACCGTTCCCTTTCCTGCATCCAGTTTAGTTTCCAGACAAACTTAACTACCTTCTATGTGTGGCTTTGCCTTTTGCTTTCTTGCTTCTGGGCCTCTGCAAACGTATCCCCCTTCACTCTCCATCTGAAATGCCATGTCTAGTATGGCATCGCTGATCCCCGATGGGGCAGAACCTCTCTCCTCTTTAAATGTCTTTTGTGTCTTTTTGAACGGGCTTCTGCAGGGGAGGGGCATGGCTTCTGGCTTTGCTTGTCTGCCTCTTCCTCTTTCTTCTGGGAAAGCACCCTTCCTTTTGAGAATGGCTCCGCCAACTCCAACCCCTTGATTTTAGCAGGAATTCCCATGCTCTTAGTGACTTGGTGGCCGTAGATGATTAGCCCAAAAGTGGACACCTGATCTGAGCCGAGGCTATGAAATCCTTCCCAAGGCATTTTTAGGCCTCATCTTTTCTGGCCCCCAGCCCAGGTCACACCTCAACACCTATACTCAGCATTGAGCCAAGATCACCAAGGCTGTCAAGGACCTAATCAATTCACCTATAAGGATCTACCGTGCTAACTGCCCTACCGTGTAAGGTCACCCACCTCCATGTGACCGTGGTGACAGAAGAGGCCCCAGTAGAATGGGATAAGCACTGCCCTGGGAATCCAGAGAGAGACCTGGGCTTTATTTGGAGCTCAGCTGCTAACTCCCTGCAAGACCAATCATCGCAACAGGCTGCAAACTCCTTGAGAGTGAGACCTCATCTTATTCTTCTCTGTAGCCTCAGATATGTACACTTGGAAAGTGTTAGATAAATGGTAGACGGTGGTGGTGGTGATGAAGATGGCAACAATGACACAGCAAGTCGCTGCCTCTCCCCGGGCCTCAGGTCTCTTTACTAGGAAATTGGGGGATTGAATTCGATGGGCTTTAAGAGCACTTCCAGTTCAAATAGTCTATCACCACCAATGCCAATCCTAAACGACCCTGAGAAGTGCCTTACAACATCGACCGAGCATTAAGCCAACGTCACGATTGCTGTCAAAGAGACAGAACCATTTAACCTGTTAGGGCCCATATGCAAAGGGTCAACGTGTGCTCCAAGGTTTTATAAAAATGTGTGCAACCAGAAAAATGATACTGACTCGTGAAGATGACAAAATCAAAAACGTTCAACATTTCATTAAAGGATTATACCAACTGGTCATCCACCACTCGAGTTACAGAGTTATATAATTTTATTAAGTTTAAATTGCAAGAAGTAAATATCCTTAACAAAACTCAAAATTAAATATTTAATGTGGTTCTGTGAAAGGCACCATCGAGAGAATGAGAACACAAGCCAGACTAGGAGAAATTATTTGCAAAAGACATATCTGATAAAGGGCTATTATCCAAAATATACAAAGAACTCTTAAAACTCAACAGTAAAAAAATGAACAATTCAATAAAAAAATTAGCAAAAGATCTGAACAGACATCTCACCAAAGAAGATGTCCAAATAGCAAATATTAGCATATGAAAAGATGCTCAACATCACGCATCATTAGGGAACTGCAAATAAAAACAATGGTGAGGGACTTCCCTGGTGGCACAGGGGGGTCCCAATGCAGGGGGCCTGGGTTTGATCCCTGGTCAGGGAACCACATGCATGCTGTGACTAAGAGTTGTCATGCCACAATTAAGGAGCCTGCTTGCTGCAATTAAGACCCGGTGCAACCAAATAAATAAATAAAACAATGGTGAGCTATCACAACACACGAAATAGAATGGCTAAAATCCAAAACACTGACAACACCAAATGTTGGCAAGGATATGAAGCCACAAGAACTCTCATTTGTTGCTGGTAGGAATGGAAAAACGGTTTAGTCACTTTGGAAGACAGTTTGGTGGTTTCTTACAAAACTAAATATCCTTCTACCATATGATCCAGCAATCATGCTCTCATGCTCCTTGGTATTTACTCAAATGAGCTGAAAACTTATGTCCACACAAAAACATGCACACCGATGTTTATAGCAGCTTTATTCGTAATTGCCAAAACTTGCAAGCAACCAAGATGTCTTTCAGTAGGTAAGTGGATAAATACACTGCGGTACATCCAGACAATGGAATATTATTCAGCACTAAGAAGACATGAGCTGTCAAGTCATGAAAAGACACGGAGGAAGACAAAATGCATATTCCTAAGTGAAAAAAGCCAATCTGAAAAGGCTACATACTACATAATTTTCTAACTATATAACATACTGGGAAAGGCAAAACTGTGGAGACCGTAAAAAACAAAAAATCAGGGCTTCCCTGGTGGCGCAGTGGTTGAGAGTCCTCCTGCCGATGCAGGGGACACGGGTTCGTGCCCCGGTCCGGGAGAATCTCACGTGCCGCGGAGCGGCTGGGCCCGCAAGCCATGGCCGCTGAGCCTGCGCGTCCGGAGCCTGTGCTCTGCAACAGGAGAGGTCACAACAGTGAGAGGCCCGCGTACCGCAAAAAAAAAAAAAAAATCAATGGTTGCCAGGGGTCAGGGGAAGGGAGAGATGAATAAACAGTGCGCAGAGGATTTTTAGGGCAGTGAAAATATTCTGTATGATACATAAGTGTGGATGCGTGGTATATAATGATGTATTTGTCAAGACCCATAAAATGTACAACACTAAGAGTGAACCCTATATAAACCATGAACTTGGGTGATTAAGCTCATCAATGGTAATAACTGTACCCTCTGGGGGGGATGTTGATAATGGGGGAGGGGGAACATGGGGTGGCGGTGAGGCTGGGGTACATGGGAAATCTCTATACTTTCCTCCCAATTTTGCTGTGAGCTTAAAACTGCTCTAAAAAATAATGTGTGGGATATGATATGGCATGGAGCCACAATATTCTTAAAGCAAAAGTGAAGTCCAGGAATAGAACTCTGGGTAGGATCATTTTTCACCTTCTTCTTTGCTAGATGTACACCTTGTCAAACTTCTCATGGCAATGGTCACACTGTTTATCCAGCTGAGGTGTGCATAGCATTAGCAGTATGTGAAATGATTTTAGGTGGTACACAGATGAACTTTTTTTAGTTTGACATTTTTATGTTTATCAGAATATAGTTAGCATGTAGAGTACTGATAGAAAGTTTCCTTTTAAAGTATTAAGTGATAACTAGTACCAGTGACACTGAGAGGGCCTGATATACAAATATGGGGGAAAAAATCCCAGCCAAGGGAAACACACAGGTCATGGGTGAGTGGATACGTTTCGTGACCTTGCTGAGCGGTCCTGACCTGGTTATGCATCAGGGCACTTGCAGGCCGGCCCCAGACCTGTCTCAGCCACCCTGAACGAAGGCCCTCTTGTACTCAGCAGGCCAGCATGCAAAACACTGGTGTCGCTCCCTTTGTAAAACCAGCACATTTTAGGGAAGTTGCACTTAAATTGAACCTCTGCAAAGTAAAAATCTGTAGTGACATTTACTGTTCGCTGGACTGCTGCAATGACTTTTAGTCCCTTAAGGGAAAAAAATGACAGGGCCGGTGAGAAATCCATCAGCTCCTTTGTGTCGTGGCCAGAGAATAACTAATGGCCTTGTCCCAGGGCGATGGCTGCCCAGAAGGGTATTATGAAGGATTAAAGAGTATCAGGGGAGTTATTCTAACTCAAGACTCATAGCACCTTAAAGCTGTCATGAGAAGAAAATGAAAACTTATATCTCCATGTGCTGACAGGGAGGCTTTGAGAGACATTCTCAGAAAGAGTCAGAAATCTGACATCGGGGAGTGGAAGGTGAAGTGGGAGCCAAAGTGTGGCTGGGGGGCTGCCTGTAGGAGGAGGTGTTATACAAAGCGGGCCAAAGTGTGGCTGGGGGGCTGCCTGTAGGAGGGGGTGTTATACAAAGCGGGCCAAAGTGTGGCTGGGGGGCTGCCTGTAGGAGGGGATGTTATACAAAGCGGGGTGCTACAGAAGCTGAGAGGAGGCTCAGAAGCCTAAGAAGGGGCTCAAAATACACTTTGTTCTTTCATTCATCCATTCATGAGCCTTGCAGCTCCTTCTATAAAATAACAGCATTCAACTTGAGAGTCTTCGGGACCGTCCAAAGAGTCTGTGAAATATTCTGTTGGTGTTTTCTCGGCTGCATGAAACTCTTTACTTTTTAGGTAGAGTTAATATCTCCTTTTGTATTCATGAGTAAACAAAACCTTAGAGCGTTGAAGCCAGCGGGGCATAGCATGCAAATTTGCTGATTGTAGTGTCGAATCTACACATTCTAAATCAGCACCTGCACCCAGGCCTCAGGTTCTGCCAACGGCCCCCAAGAAGGAACTGCCAGTCAGCAAACCAAATGCTCTGACGCGGGCTGGCACCAGCCCAAGGAGAGCAGATGCATGTCGGTCTTGAGCAAGGGCAGGGTGAGGCCCGTCCCAACAGACTTCACCTTCCCAGGCTCCCCTCCAGGAAAGGAGATAGCAGCCACAATATACCTTTGCCAGAACAATTTATACAAAGGTTTCGTGCACTTTAGACTTGGCGCTGGGATCTGAGAGCTCAGCTGCAGAAAACTGTGTCCACGCTATGGAATGAACCGTTCAGGTTTACCCCCCTTACACGTGTCTCAGGACTCAGAAACATACATAAAAATTAAAACATCAGTCCAGATATAAACTTACATCTACACACACATGTAAAATAAAAACACCACTCCGGAGGGAGTCTGGAGTTACCAGCCAATTTCGCCCCACTAGATAGCACTTAAATCCCCACCTGGGAGCATCTGTAGTCTGCCCTGGTTTGGGCCCAGATAGCTTTTCTCATCACTGTCTTTGTGCTTGATCCATTCCTGCCCCACAAAGTCCATGCGGTTACAGTATTCACTGGTGTCGACAGTGTTAACTGCGGAGAGGCCTCATTCTCTCTGTCCACCAAGTTTTACCCACCATCCCCTGATCCTGGATATTTCCATTTCTGTTCATTACTGTGGGGTCCGTGTGAGGCTAAAGTGCTGGTGGGGTCTGTCTCCAGGCACACTCTCCTAGTGGGAACAATTCTGAAAATCTTCCTCTAAAAATGGCTGTCACAACTGCAGGGCTCGGGAGATGTTTCATTGAACTTTTTGTCACTAAGCAGGGAAGAGATTCATTCCACAGCTGAATGGAAGACCTCGCTCATCCTTGGGTTCTTCTTGTGTTCTGTCACCAAATGATCTCTTAGTTGGAACAGTCAGAGTTAAGCACTGTCCGTATTCTACTTCTTCCTCCCTGGGGTTTTGCAGCGTTGTGGTTTCACACCCACATCACCTGGGGTATCCTCTCTGCGACCCATGTGGTCCCAGCAAGAAACTCAAGACCCTGATTCAAATCTTCCCATGGAAGTCTCCTCCAGACCCCCAAACCCACAACGACACGTTTGGAGTCTTCTTTTTCACTCAGATGAGCATCTTATCCAAATGAAAAACAATTTCCTAAAGGGGCCAGTTAAATGAACAGATCAGACCGTGTTTAAATAGGATTGGAGAAGAAGTTAGTTTTTTTCACTCATCAGTGGGTGGGGAGTGGAAGGTGGAGGGACTTCGGGAGAAAGACCGTATTCATTATGGAAAACATAAAAATGGCACTCACTTTGCACATTCAAGTGGTAGTGAGTTACGTTCTGTGCTACTCAAGTTGTGGACTAGATATCAGTCAAACAGAAGAGACAGGAAGTTATGGGACCGAATGAAATCTTGGAAATGGACATAGAGAGTTTGCATAGATCAGTAGAAGACTGAGGACATCTTGGAAAAGCCCTTGAATTGTATCAAGCAAACCCGATAATCCTGCAGAATTTGGAATCCTGTGCATATATCCTGTTACTGCTAAAGCCACAGTTGATTGAAACATCTGCCTTTCCATCTTACACAAAGCAGGGTTACCTGTGCACATTTCCAACAGTGAATGGCACTTTGCAGTAATCAGCTCGCCATCACTAGAGCCAGCAGTACTGATGGTGTGCCTCCATTGTCAGAGACCAGCCAGTAAGCTGAGGACAGGCCAGTACTTCACAACCTGTATCATTTCGCACCTTGAAGTTCTTGTGTCAGAAAGGCAGCATTTGGGGCTTCCCTGGTGGCGCAGTGGTTAAGAACCTGCCCGCCAGTGCAGGGGACACGGGTGCGAGCCCTGGTCCAGGAAGATCCTACATTGCCGCGGAGCAACTAAGCCCATGTGCCACAACTACTGAGCCTGCACTCTAGAGCCCGCGAGCCACAACTACTGAGCCCGCATGCCACAACTACTGAAGCTCACATGCCTAGAGCCTGTGCTCTGCAATAAGAAAAGCCACTGCAATGAGAAGCCTGCACACCGCAACAGAGTAGCTCCCGCTCGCCACAACTAGAGAAAGCCTGTGCACAGCAACGAAGACCCAATGCAGCCAAAAATAAATTAAATAAAAATCACCCAGGAGTTCCCTGGTGGCCTAGTGGTTAAGATTCTGGGCTTTCGGGACTTCCCTGGTGGCACAGTGGTTAAGAATCTGCCTGCCAATGCAGAGGACACGGGTTCGAGCCCTGGTCCAGGAAGATCCCACATGCCACGGAGCAACTGAGCCCGTGCACCACAACTACTGAGCCTGCGCTCTAGAGCCCGCAAGCCACAATTACTGAGCTCGCGTGCCATAACTACTGAAGCCTGCGCACCTAGAGCCCGTGCTCCACAACAAGAGAAGCCGCTGCAATGAAAAGCCCGCACACCTCAATGAAGACCCAACGCAGCCAAAAGAAAAGAAAAGATTCCGGGCTTTCACTGCTGTGGCCCAGGTTCAATCCCTGGTCGGGGAACTGAGATCCTGCAAGCCACATGGCATGGACAAAAATAAAATTAAAATAAAATAAAATAAAAATCACCCACAATTCTGCTACCCTAGCCCAAAACAGCCCTTTTCCATTTCACACATGACCTTACACACACACACACACACACACACACACACACACACTTATATACCCTTGTAATCAAATGTGCATACAATTTGGTATTCTCCTCTTCTGTTTCATTAAGAGTGTATCAAAAGCATTTTCGCACATTTTCATAATGATCGTTAATACTGGCTACAAATAATTTCATCACGCGGCATACCGTAATTTACACAATTTATGTTTTGGATTCAAAGCAGAAGCTGTGTCTTACCTACCCTGTAGCTACCATGACACTCGGCCACAGTAGATCCTCAACAAATGTCTGTCAGAGAGCCTTGTATCTGATCAATAATCAATAGTATGACAACATCAGCGTTTATCTTGGCCTTTGTCAGCCTCCGGCATCATCCCATTGCTGCTCTGCTTACTGACACCGGGTCTCCTCCCTCAGCCTGCTTCTCACCGCTGAGGGGGGCTCAGAGGGGCACAGGCGGTGACTGGGCTTGCCTCAAATGCCCGCCCAGATGCTGACCAAAGCAAGCCCAGGAGCAGGGACCACTGAGAGCCACCTGAAGCGGGAGGCACCAGCTGCTGCAGGGCTGTGGAATGTTCTGGGCCGTGCTGTCCTATGTTTAAAAGCAGCTGTACCAGTGACCCAGTTCCATGGTGTGGTCTCAGCCATGACTGTGGTCATTTCTTCACTCCTGATCATTTTCCACACCTGGGTCTGTGACCTCCTGGCAAATCTAAAAGCTACTCAATATACTGTCAATAAGTCTCTTTTCTACCTCATTAGCCCGAGTCTGTTTCTGTTGTTTGCAACTAAGCACCCTTGTCTGGTTCAGTCCTCATTTTCTATTCCTACTGAAACCTGTCCAAGAAAGAATTAAAAATCTACTCCTACTGAGGCATAGAAATACTGTCTCTTGTTCATCCAAGGCTTTACTGCTTACGAAATTCTTCTTTCGTTATGCACTCTCTCACTTGATTTAAGTCAAAGCATTCTAACATATGTTTTTATTATATCCAACTTAAAGATAAGAAAAACAGGTGGCTCAGTGACTGGCCCAGGGTCACACAGTGAATCATCAGGTGTTCTAACTCAAAACTCCACGTCTCTTCACTCATCAAGCCACTTCCCACCTGAACATCTTCCGCTTCAGGTATCTCAGACAGGAGGGGATAACTGGGGACCAGGAGAGGCAATACAGAAGGGGGAAGGCTTCTCAGGAGAAATCATACCAAGCAGGTAGCAATTTGTGCCACCGAAGGGAAAGAGGTCCTGTGTGTCCACACTCCCCGCACGCGCACACACGCACCTGCCCAGCTGATGGCTCCCCCCTGCTTTCCATTACAAGGTGCTAAGCCTCACAGGAACGGGTTAGCAGCCACCAGCCGAGCAACGCACACCTTTGACGAGCTTCTATTTTTGTGATACCAAGTGATCCATCCGTGAGGACTTTAAAAGGTACACACGCAGCAGAAATGACTCACACGTGGAGGCTCTAGTGAGGGGAAGTGAGCCAAACTCCGCTGCTTTGAGAGCTCTGTGCGAGGGGCAGCCAGACACGTCCCTCCCATTAAATGATAGTGTGCTACCTGCAGGCGGAGACATCCGTCAGCTTTGGAAGGGCTTAGGTACACATGCAGGGAGGGTAGCTCCAAAATGGGTTACGGGGAACATGAGAGTAAGGCTCCTGAGTCTTCGAGGTAAAGTCCTAGTATTTTGAGGCACAAAATACTAGCAGGTCCCCCGCCTACACAATGCCAGTGACAGACGTGGTACAACAAAGCACACAGCACCTCCTAAGAAGCCGACCTGCCAAAAAGAAAAAGAGAAGGAACCTGAATCTAGCCAAGCCTCTAGATGTAACCATCCCTTACAGGGCATAAGGAGGTGTCTTAGTTCGGGACCCACCAGGAAAAGGGCCTGAGACAAGGATTTGGCTGGAGGTGGCTTGTTTGGCAGATGGTCTCAGGAAGAAGTGAAGGAAGGAAGAACGTAAAACCTGGGAGAAAAGACAATGAAGTCTGTGTGTTAATAATAAAGGGTGGAGGGCTTCCCTGGTGACGCAGTGGTTGAGAGTCCGCCTGCCGATGTAGAGGACACGGGTTCGTGCCCCGGTCCAGGAAGATCCCACATGCCGCGGAGGGGCTGGGCCCGTGAGCCATGGCCGCTGAGCCTGCGCATCCGGAGCCTGTGCTCCGCAACGGGAGAGGCCACGGCAGTGAGAGGCCCGCGTACCGAAAAAAAACAAAACAAAAACAAAAAACAAAACAAAACAAAAAATAATAAAGGGTGGTTACCTTCTATTAATTAATAACAAAGAACCAATGAAAGATGGATAACTGGGGACCCTCTGAGGAATTATCTAGAACATGCCTCAAAATAATCCCAGCAGAGGGTGGGAAATTTATCTGTCACTGGTTAAGGGTTCCCAGAAATGTTAATTCTCCCCCTTGACCTCCCCTCCTCCATACGATGTTTGGGAGAAACCCAAGAGGCAGATAAGCAGAGTAACGGCTGCAGTGTTTCGTGTGGGACCACAATTATCATCATTTAAGCTTCACTGAAACCAGGTGGGTCCAAGCCACGTGGCCCAGTGCATCACAAGCAACTGCTACCCCGGGACGGTGGAAAGTGTCAAGTGTCACGAGGGGCGTGCAATCAGCCACACCCAAGACGTGGGCGATGTCTGCAGGACCCGTGACCTGGCTTGTACAAATAAACAGGCTTCTAAAAATAAATAAATAAAAAGAGAGCAACTTAGAGATTAAAACAGACATGGGGACGTACCAATCCAATGCCACACATACTCTTTTAAGAATCCTCGAATTCCCTGGTGGTCCAGAGGTTAGGTCTCGGCGCTTTCACTGCCGACAGTGTGGGTTCAATCCCTGGTTGGGGAACTAAAATCTCACCAGCCATGCGGCACAGTCAAAAACAAGAAAAAAAATAGAATCCTCATTTGAACAAAGCAACTGCAAAAAACCTCTTTTGATACAAGGAAAATTGAGTCGGGTCTCAGTGTTAAGATGCTATTAAAAGAGATTATTGTTAATTTTGTTAGTGGCAAAAATGGCACGTAGTTGAGTTTTTTTCGTAAAAAGTCCTTTCCTTTTCAAAATCTACACTAAAGTCTCTATGGTTGAAATTACATGATGACTGAGGTTTGCTGTAAAATACTCTAGCAAAAAGTGTTGGTGGGAGTGCGGATGAAACAAGAATAGTGACATGATAATTGTTGAAGCTGGGTGATCAGTACATACGGTTAATATGCAATTCTCTTGAGTTTTGTGTAAAGAAAATGTCTATAAACTAGTGTTAAATTTGGAAAGAAAGAAAGAAAGCGGTAATAGGCTCAGGGAAGCATTGGTCTATCCACTGCTCATTTACGGAGTAGCTTTTCTGCATGTCCAAAGTGACTGGAACGATCTCTACCCTGTATGCAAAGTACTCAAACAATGCATGCACATTCAGTAGTTCAGTGACAGCACTGGGCAGCTACAGGTGGTCACTTCACAGCAGTGATTAATTCACCTCTACACAAGTAATTGTGAAATAATAATAAATATATATATATCAGTCTCTGTTCCCAGTTCCTGGCATAGAGCTCCTAAGTCCCTTAGAATTTCCTGGAGCATCTTTTGTTCTAATGAGATGGCTCCGGGATAGCTTCAGGAAGGGGGTGCTCACCAGAAGGACCCAGCCATGGTTAGAAACTTTCAGCCCTACCCCCTATCCTCCAGGGAGGAGAAAGGGACCAGGACTGAGCTAATAAATGATCATTCCTACATGGGGAGCGTCCATAAAAACCCCTAAACTATGGGATTCAGAGAGCTTCCAGGTTGGTGAACGCATCTATGTGTTGAGGGGGTGACCCCAGCTCCACAGGGACAGAAGCTTCTGCACTTGGGACCCTTCCAGACCTTCTCGTATGTACCGCTTCTTCTATCTGTTCATCTGTATGCTTTATTATATAATAAATCACGTAAGTGTCTCTCTGAGTTCTGTGAGCTGTTAGAGCACATTATTGAACCCGAAGGGGGCTTGCGGGGACCCCCAGCTTGTAGCAAAGTCACACGGAAGTGGGGCTACCTTGCCATTGACCTCTGAAGTGGGAGCAGTCTTGTGATATTGAGCCCTTAACTTCTGGGGTCAGCGCTACCTGCAGGAAGTTAGTGTCAGAATTGAACTGCAGGACCCCGACTTGGTGTCCAGAAAGGTGGAGAATTTGTTGGTGACACATTTGGGGTCAGAAGTGTGGATGTGAGTGTGGGTAGAGGGAAGAAGGGTTTCTTCTTTTAGTAATATTAACAGGAAGTCCTTGAGCAACTCTGGATTGGGTTGCTTTTCCCGCCACTGGGAAAAGGCAGACAAGTTATGGGACGCCACCCCTTCCCCCAACTGGGATCCCATAACTGCCTGCATTAAAACTTTCCTTCTAAAGCCCTATTTGAAAAAAGTCCTATCTGATTTCTGATTTTTAAGGTATCTGTACATTCTATTAGCTAATAAACTCAAACAGTATTATTTAGTATTTTGAGAACTCCTAGAAAAAGCAGAACTGGGTGGTTAGAGGTCGAACAGAGAAAGAGCAGCTGGTGTTTTGGAAAAGCTTCACCAAGGAGGGGCTGTCAGAAGCACGCTTAGTGGCACCTCAGTAAAAATGCTTTTAAAAAGGGAAGTCACTGAGCACCCACTGTGGATCTGACGGCCTTGTTAGCCTCTCTGGGTTCTGTCTAGGAACAGAAGGAGAAGGGGAAGTGAGAAAGAAGGGTGAGTTCAGGGGAAGGGGCTGGGGTGTGTGTGAGGGGTGCCCACCCCTTTTCATAATCTGTATGAAAAGTCTGTTCTGTTCTGTTCTTGGGTGAACTCCTTAGTCTATAGAACTCTGAAAAACAAAGTGTTTCACAGACACCCAACACAAGCAAGGAAAACATCTCCCATTGTCTTTTCAGTGATGTGCTCTTAAAAGGAAAACTGATATCCAACAAAGATGGGCCCCAAGCGCTGTATCTGTATGAAAGAACAAATGCTTAAAAAAAAAAGGCTTTGTAAGCAGAATACAAAATTGTATGTTCACTGTGATTACCAATGAGTATAAAATATGCAGCATATAGACAAAGGCTGGAAGGCAAATGTGAAAATTAAATCAGTCCTGTGGCCAAGGGGTGGTTTATTTTTCTTTCTTAAAAATGTATTTAATATTTTTATCATATGTGCAATAACAAAAGACTTTGCTATCGTGTAAAGAAGTTCATGATGTGAAATACAAAAGCTCTTCACACAATAGTATAACCCAAGATGCAGCTGCTGGAGTCCCTGGGAGTACTGCTGCTTGGTTGACCATGTTTGACCTTGACCAGTCCTAGTAATGGTCACCATAGAGATAGACAGGAAGAGAGAGGGGAGGGAGAAGCCTCTTCACTGGGCAGTGTGGCCGACCGCTTGTTATTGTAACATTTTGAATGCAGACTGTTCCCTACGTCTCCATTTTTGCAGGGACTCCTCTTCAGAGCAGAATCAATTAAACTCTACAGAGTTCACTGAGCACCAACTAAGTGCTGGGCCCCAGAGGCACAAAGAATAGTAGGACAGGGTCTCTGCCCTGTGAGACCTCACACCCAGTTCAATCCTTGGCAGTTTTTGGAGGCTGTGGAGTGCAAAGTCACATGGTCTTCGCACACCCCTCTGCTCCCACAGCCTTCCCCTTTTGGCCCCCCTAAAGGGAAGACTTCCAGAATTAGAGGCCCCCTCTCTACATCTCGTCCTCTGCACCTAGCAACCAGGCAATGCCAGGCACATGGTAGGCGCTCATTATATATTGTGTTGGTCAAAAAGTTCGTTTGGGTTTTCCCATAAGACCTTACTTTCCCGAACAAACCCAAACTTCTCGGCCAACCCAATATTTATTGAACAAATTTCACCCCTGCCTCAAAGCTAACACCCGCTGACTGGCTGCATGACCTTGGGGAGTCTCCTGGACCCCGCCGTGCATCACCCTCATTACAGCTCGACGATGAGGTTGTGGGGTCTGGGGTCTTAGCCTTGTATTGCCGAGCCTGGAAGGATGAATTGCTGTTCCAGGGACTCAGCTGAGGCCTGCTGAATTGACTCACCTTGACTCATCCTTGGAGGAGGCTCAGCTCCTTGGTGGGCTTCTGTGACACTGTCTCACCTACTCAGCCCCTTACAGGTTACACGGGGACTGTTCAAAGAAGCCACTGCAGGAGCTTCGCCATGAATCCAAACTGCTCTGGCTGCCTCCCTTCCCTTGTTCCTGTGTTTGTTCTCAGAACGTGCCTCCCTCCTGGGTGGACCAGAGAATGAAAACAAGGCTGTCTCAGGGGCCCGAGGGAGAGCTGTCTTCCCACGACATGGCCAGAGGGCAGCTGGCCATCAGGAAGCCTCTTTCAGAGAGAGATATTGATGATCAACTCTAGTCTCTCTGTCTCTCTGTCTCTTAGAAGACAAACAGAAAATTTCAGACCTAAGCTACTCCAAAATTTAAAAAACACAGAGCCCAGAATGTACCTCCTAAGTTGTCTCCAAGTCTTGCTGAGTAATTCTCCAGGCATTTTTCCCCCCACTAGATGCAGAGAACTATTAGGAAATAAGGCTTGTATATTTTATTCTTATCCCTGGACTGTATCATCAGCTTCTGGAGAACAGGCACTGTGTTTTACTTACAACATTCCTGGCACCGGCCATAGCACTAATGCTCAGTGTTTGCTGAATGTATTGAGTGCCCACAATGAGCTGTGTACTGTGCAGAAAGGAAGAGTGGGTGGCTGGACAGGAGGATGGGAGGATGGGTGAGTGGGTGAATGGATGGATATTTGGGTGGATGGATGGTTGGATGGATGGATGGGTGGATGGATGGATGGGTGGATGGGTGGATGGGTGGATGGGTGGATGGGTGGATGGAAGGTGGATGGCTAGTAAGGCACCGTGTCAGGAAACAGATGCACAAATTGGGAAATCAAAGGAGAGTTTAATTAAGAACTATTTACAAAGTGGTGGGTAAGGATTTAGGGCAATCAACAAAAGATGGATGCAGTTCCAGGGCAAAGGGAAATAATGATTAGCAGAACCTAGAGACAGTAGCTGACAGGAGAGGAAGATGTGGTTTCCAGTAGAGGGAAGCAGCCGAAAAGGGAGCAGGCAGGAGACCTTGATCTCAGCTCCTCCTGACATGCTCTGGGTTGGATTGTCCTCCTAAGAGGTGTGTTGAAAGCCTATCCCCCAGCACCTCAGAATGTGAACTTACTTGGAAACAAGGTCGTTGCAGATGTAATTAATTAAGATGATGTCATACTGGATTAGGATGAGCCCTTAATCCAGTATGACTGGTGTCTTTATAAGAAGGGAGAAAAAAAAAAAAAAAGAAGGGAGAATGCCACGTGAAGACAAAGACACACGGGGAGAAGATGGCCATGTGACAACAAAGGCAGAGATTGGAAGGATGCATGTACAAGCCAAGGAACATGTAGCGGAAAGAAAGAAAGAAAGAGAGAGAGAGAGAGTGAGAGAGAGAGAGAGAGAGGGAGGGAGGGAGGGAGGAAGGAAGGAAGGAAGAGAAAGAAAGAAAGAAAGAAAGAAGGAAAGAGAGAGAAAGGAAGGAAGGAAGGAAGGAAAAAGAAAGAAAGAGAAAGGAAGGAAGGAAGGAAGGAAAAAGAAAGGAAGGAAAGGAAGGAAGGAAGGAAGGAAGGAAGGAAAGAAAAAAGGCCTGGAGAATTACTCAGCAGCAGGCCTAGTCAATTTTAGAGATGAGGAAGTTTAGGTTTGTAAGGAGTACCTATGCAAGGTCCCCCAGGCAGTAGGTGGCAGAGCCAGAGCCAGAAACTCCTGTTGGCACAACCTACAACCCATTGTTCCCCAGTGTGGCACCCTGGGCCCAGGCTGGGTATGGGAAGATAGAATGTTCTCTCCCACGCATGCCACTGGCATGCTGGGTACAAGTGAGGCCAGCACCAACAGGCTGCCATCCACAGCATGTACTTGGCCTCCCAGATGTCTGGTGTCCCCACAAGTGTGATGGGTAGAGAGGACGGCCTTCCATAAAGCCCTCTCCAGAGCTATGCAGGCCTCCAGCCCAGGCCTCCTTGGGGCGAGGAAAGTAGCCCTCCAGATAGCATCTCCAGTCACTGTTGGACCTGGCAGGGAAGGAAAGCCAGTGTGTATTTTACACTCTCAACACATCTCAATTCGAGCTAGCCACATCTCAAGTGTTCATGTGGTTAGCGGCTACCATACTGGACATTGCCCCTCCATACCCATTTCAAAAGTAAGGCTCAGAAAAGCAGGTAGCTTTCTCAAAGTCACACAGCTAGTAACTGGTGGAGTTGAGATCTGCATTTTGTCTGTCTGACACCAAACCTGGGCATTGCCTGCTGCCCCGCACAACTAGGATGCCTAAAAGTCAACATCTGAGACCAGTGCCAAGCATCCCACATAGGCTGGGCAGAGGTGCCCACTGACTTCTAGTTAAAAAGATGGCTCCTGGACTTCCCTGGTGACGCAGTGGTTAAGAATCTGCCTGCCAATGCAGGGGACACGGGTTCAAGCCCTGGTCTGGGAAGGTACCACATGCCGCTGAGCAACTAAGCCTATGCACCACAACTACTGAGCCTGCGCTCTAGAGCCCATGAGCCACAACTACTGAGCCCACGGGCCACAACTACTGAAGCATGCGAGCCTAGAGCCCATGCTCTGCAACAAGAGAAGCCACTGCAATGAGAAGCCCATGCACCGCAACGAAGAGTAGCCCCTGCTCGCTGCAACTAGAGAAAGCCTGTGCACAGCAACAAAGACCCAACGCAGCCAAAAATAAATAAATAAAATAAAATTATAGAAAAAAAAGAATTTCTGAGTTTAATTGTCTGCAATGAATACTTTTTGCTATAAAAGATTCCTGACATTAATATTTATTGAATACCTACTATGTGCTGGGAGAGAGACAAACACTGTCCCTGCCCTTAGGTTAGGGAAATATCAAAGCATGTAGTGAACAGCAAACCTCTTTTTCAAGACACTAAAAGATGTAAGGACCTGAAAAGTAAACTATACAGGGTGATATAGAACCTCAAGCCTCAGCCAAAGTACCTTCAGATCTGTGATGTTTAACCTCAAAGAGCAATTTTTTTTAAAGCACCTTAAAGGATTTTCCATCAACAAATATTTGATTCTGTAATCAATTGGTCAATTAGGTACATGTCCAGCCCTGTGGATCTTGCCAACAAAGCAAGTGATCTAAAACTAGACACCATGAAAAGGAAAGCACGTGTCTCCCTCAGGCAGAGAGAGCCTAGCCCGGTGGGAACAGACAAGGCTAAAGCCATTTCCTACTGGTGTGAGTTTCAAAGCTGCCTTCGACTCACGTCTTATCCATTGTCTCACCTGCCAGTCTCTTCTCAATCAGCAGAGTTCACACTGGCCCCTGCTTTGTCCTGGATGCAGCCCTGCACCTACTCATGCACCGGCTATGCAGCCGGCACAGAGCTCAGCGTGTCCCGCTGGTCCCTGGGGCCTGGCCACCCAGGGGAAAGCCTCATCACCCAAGGCTCTAGATAAGATTCTGTGCCCAGAACACACCTTTCAAAAGGGCACCAGGGGCTTCCCTGGTGGCGCAGTGGTCGAGAGTCCACCTGCCGATGCTGGGGACGCGGGTTCGTACCCCAGTCCGGGAAGATCCCCCATGCCGCGGAGCGGCTGGGCCCGTGAGCCATGGCCGCTGAGCCTGCGCTTCCAGAGCCTGTGCTCTGCAACGGGAGAGGACACAACAGTGAGAGGCCCGCGTACAGCAAAAAAAAAAAAAAAAAAGAATGGGAGATAGACGGCTGTGGTCCAAGAGAGGGTAGAGCGAAGAAGGCTTGACTCCTGCACCTCCTGTGCTCCCACACCCGGCAGGAGATGAAACATCTCAGCTGCTAAGGAAGACTTGGGCAGGGTGACTGGAACCAGAGCAAGTTGGGAGAAGAAATGAGAAGCAGGGAGGATGAGGCTGGCAGAAACATCACATGCCATGTTTTTCCTGCAGAAAAGCTGAGGCTGAGTCTTCAGGGAGGGAGAGAGACCATGCAGGGAGCAGGCCAGTGCTTCCTTTCAGAACCACGAGGAATGGACAATTCCATCTCCCTCCAAGAACTCCTGCAAAGCGCAGGGTTTCAGCCCTGAAAGAGGCCTCCGAGGTGGTAATGCTGACCATCGTCATCACCATCAAGACCACAGCAATAGCCGCGGAAACCGAGCACTTACTGTAGGGCAGACACTGCTGTGCTTTGTACAGATCAGCTCAGTTAATCACCAACCACTTTACTAAAGAGGACACAGAGATGCAAAGAGGTTAAGTAAATTGCCCAGGGCCACACTGCTGGTGAATGGCAGAACTGGGCTGGGATCCAGGTTTTCTGAGATCCACTCCAGACCCTTGTGTAGTCAGCTGTCCTTTGAAGGCAAGCATCAGATCATTTTTCCTAGCACAGCAACTGTTCTGAATTGCCACTGCCCATTTAATGATCACACGCTCCTCTTGTAAATTATTTCTCTTTAAGAAAATCGATCATAGCGTGCAATGATCAAATCCATCCCAAAGTCACCTCACACATCCTACAGTAATGATATGGGGCTGTACTTTGCCATCTACGTAGGCTGTAATTTTGAAATATTTGTGAGCCAGTAGGGTCAGAGGGATATTTAAAAATCAGTTTTGTAGGATTGTAAATCCTCTCCCTCTTCCTCACACAGGAAGGGGCATGGAGGTCAACATAGAGAAAATAAAGTAGAAAAAGATGCCTAGGAGTAATCGACTCCAACATCTAATCAATATCAGATTAATTGGATGATTAGATGATTAGATATTGATACATTTCAGTATCTCTGAAATGCCTTCCCTGTCTGTCTGCCACTATCGCCATTGCCCCGATTCAACCTTCTCGGTTCTTCTGGAGTTTTCTGCCACCGCTTCCTACCTTAAGTCTTCTAAGCCATCCTTCATACTGTAGGCAGAGGGATCCTTCTAATTCCATTAGGTCATTGTCTTGCTTAAAAGTATCTTAAAAAAAAAAAAAAAAAAAGTATCTGATGATACAGACAGAAAGCAGATGGTGGTTGCCAGAGTGGGGGGAGGGGGAGGGGGAATGTGTAGTTGTAGTTTAACAGGCACAGAGTTTCAGTCTGGGGAGATCAGAAAGTTCTGGAGGGCTTCCCTGGTGGTGCAGTGGTTGAGAATCCGCCTGCCAATGCAGGGGACACGAGTTTGATCCCTGGTCCGGGAAGACCCACATGCCTCGGAGCAACTAAGCCCGTGTGCCACAACTGCTGAGCCTGCGCTCTAGAGCCTGCGAGCCACAACTACTGAGCCTGCGTGCTGCAACTACTGAAGCCCGTGCGCCTAGAGCCCGTACTCCTCAACAAGAGAAGCCACCGCAATGAGAAGCCCGTGCACCACAACAAAGAGTAGCCCCCGCTCGCCACAACTAGAGAAAGCCCACGCACAACAACGAAGACCCAATGCAGCCAAAAATAAATAAATAAAATAAATTTATAAAAAAAAAAAAAGTCCCAAAGTTCTGGAGATGGATGGTGGCAACTGGTGCACAATGATGTGAATGTGCTTGATGCCATTGAAACTTACGTTGCAAAATGGTTAAAATGGTCAATTTTATGTTACATATATAAATTACCAGAAAAATAAATAAATAAAAATAAAGATGATTCCTGGTGTCTCAGGATACAATACCCCTTCCTCAGAAGGATATTCAAGGATCCTCAGAATGTGGTTCCACTCTTCATTAGAAACCATATCCCCCTGCTTTCCATGCTCCGGCCACACACACGCCACAACCCACCCATTCTGTTTCCCAAACACATCACAGCTTTTCACGATTCCTTGCCCCTGTCTATGCCTCTGTCTGGAGGGCACTACTTCCTCCCACCCCACAACGGCTGAGAACATCTTAATCTTTAAGACCCATTTAAACCAGGTCAGAAGCCTTCACACCCCCGCACCTGCACCAGCAATGACCTTCTTCTCTAAAGCACAGGCCCTGTCTTTGTCCCCTCGGTCTCCGCAGGGCCTCACAGACACTCAATAAATGTTTGTTAACTATTAGATGAATGAGATTTTTGTCTCCATCCTGGGGGAGATTTACAAGACATATATAAATGAAGCAATTCATTTCTAAAAAGTATGATGCAATCTAGAGGTGAAATAACATCTTGGACCAGAGAGAGATCTTTGTGGATCTGGGAGGAGGTCCAGTTTGAATGGAGACAAGCCTTCCAGGTAGGGGTGTCAATGACAGCAAAGCACCCTCCCTCTTTTTTCCAGAGAGAGTAAGATGAGACCCACGTTAAGGCTTTCCTCAGGCTCCAACTTTCACATGCCCCTTTCCCCCACCACAATGGCTTTTGCTTTTTTCCACCATGCAGACCCGAAGTTCAAGTATAATTGCAAGGGACGTGGGCTGTTTTGGGGCCACCCAGCATCTGAAGCCCCTCCCTTTGAGGAATTCCTCCCTTTATGAATCCTATTTGGCGGGGGTGGGTGGAGGCTTATACACCTTTTTGGAAGGTGTATATTCCGGATACCTACCTCCTAGCTTGTCTTGCCACAAGATATGGCACTTAACTCAGGCCTGGCCAGACACCCCCGACTCGAATTTTGAATCTAGAGCAAGTGACCCAAAGAAGCAGGGGTTGTGGAGAATTCTTTCTGGGGGCAGTGGCAAAGCTTCTTTGGATTTCCATGAGGGTGGAGCCAATGCAGGGTCCAGGGTCCAGTGCCCATGGAGTCAGAGCAGTAGGGACTCGTGTCTGGGGTCCAGTGGAGGAAGCAACAGGAATCCCTCTGGTCGAGGTCTGCAGTGGGATTTTGGCCATGTTTCGGACTGCACGCTCTCTCCAGTGCCCACCCATCTTGGAGGCCTGGTTCGCCAGCCTTCCTCACAATTGGTAAGAAGTAATGGTCTTATATTTAAGTCAACTAGAGTCAGTGTCTGTTACTTACAAATAAGGACTCATGTAGAAACTAACCTTGACCAAGCTGGTCTTCAGGAAGGGGAAAGGAAACACACATTTTCTGAGCACCTACTAGCACCTACTAGCTAACGTGGCTAAACATGCTTTTATGTGTGGATCCTCTGAGGACCCTGAGGACCTCTGAGAGTGCAACGGGGCTGCCAAATCCCCGCCCCCTCATCATCATGTCCAGGCTGAGTTTCAGCATCAGCCCCCTAATCCCTAACCCTTCAGGGGCTGCCTGTGCGGCTAAAACTTTCTTTCAAAGACTCCAGACTGCCTACTTTGGTCCGGAGAGCTAAGTTCTTATTTCACAGACTTCCTGTATGTTTTTTCATCTCTCTTGTTCTAAATCCATTGGCTCAAGAGTGACAGGCTGCTGCCTTTTCCCCTTTATTTCAGGAAGCTTGCCCGACAGCTGTAGCAGCTGCTGCTACCACATTCTGTTTGAACACATTTTGGCAATTCGGCTGCTGTACTATCCTTCAAAGGGGTCCTGGGCTCATCAGTCTGACTGGCATGTCTCTGAGTTTCAGAACCGGGAGCAGGGAGAGTGGCTGGGGATCATTTGCTCATTAACATTGATTAGAGCCCTGGCAAACCGTCCAGGCACCTCATGGTGTATTAAAAGCCGAGCAGGGCTGCATCCGCTCCTTCCTTCCAGGGGCGGCTTTTGATGGAACAAGGTTTTATGTATTTTGTTTAGACGTATGTTGCCCCCAAATTTCTTACCTGGGCTTATCCTGGTTTAAGGAAATCCGGAAGAGAAATTGTCCAAATGAATCAAGGGGTCTTTCATATTCAAAAGGGTCTTTCCTCTGCAAAGTTTCCTTCACTGGTTTCTCTTAATCAGCAGGCCTTCTGGTGCCATTGGGAGTTTGTTTACAGAGCTGGACAGGACTGAAGGGAAGGAGGACCATGAGGGACTGCCTGGAGCTTCCAGCCCCTCCCAGCTGGAGCGGTGGGTGCCTCCAGCTGGGGGCTGGACTCCAGCCAGAGCCTGAAGCCCGTTCACCCTGTCCGGTGGCCAACGTGCACTCGCCCGTGACTCCTCCTTCCCTCCCTTGTTAATTTGTCCATTCAGTTGTCCACTTCTTGGTACCCAGTGTACGCATCAAGCACTCTGCTAGGCACTGGGGCTACCTGGGCAAGTCACAGAGACATAGTCCTGCCTTCCTGGTGCTTCATCCCAGTGGGAAAGTGAGGTGCCATGCTTCCTGCTTGCGGAGTGCAGGGCAGGGGGAGCTCACCTAGCTGGGAGGGGAGAGGAGCCCAAGGACAGCCCCGAGAAGCTGTCATTCCTGCAGGCTCAGGACATGAGAAGTTAGCCAGCTGAAGATGTGAGGAAAGAGGGGATGGCGGGGGCAAAGCTCCGAAGAGGCTGGAGCGCAGGAGGAGGAGAGGGCCAACAGATCAGACAGGGGAGGCACTGGGGTGAGATCATGGGGGGCTTATGGGTCACCTGAAGGATTCTGAGTTGATTCTATTTATCTAACGAACACATATATAGCGCTGTTCAAAGCACCTTCCCAATATTAACTCACTGAATCCTCATAACAACCCATGAGGTAGGTACCATTATTGTCATCATCCCCATCTTACTAGTGGAGAAAGTCAGGCACCGCGCACTTAGCTAACCTGCCAGGATCACCTGCCTAGTGAGTACTGGGGCCAGGCCATCTGGCTTCCGAGTCCAACCGCTGTGTTCAGCTGCAGTTAAATGAAGCTGAAGGGTTTTAAGCAGGAAAGTAAAGCAAAGTGAGACTTGCGACTTTTACAGGATCAGCCCTGCCGAAGGGGCCAGGAGGTTCATACATCCAGTCTCCCCAGTGCGGCCTGCACTTGCTAAGCTGCCTGTGTGGCTGCACTGGTTCCGATGGGATGGGGTAAAGAGGCACACAAGGGTCCACCTCCGAGCTACAGATGCTGAGCCCCCCTCGGGTGGTCTGCATTCCGGCATTCTGTCCAGAGCCCCCTTCTCGGGGTTCAGCCCTGTCCAAAGCTGACTTCCACACAAAGGGGAGCTGCTATGGCCTTCCTGCGCTTCCAGAGGCCTCCACTGGGGCGGCAGAAAGGTGGGTGACCATCGTCATCTCGGTGGCTCTCCCCTTCTACCATAATGCCTTTCTCCCTGTAGCCTTCTGATGCCTGACGTCTTCTGCAGCGGCCCTGGCCAACACTCACATCTCCCTGCTCTCCACTCCCATAGCACTGATTGTGAGCGCCACACAATCAGTCCCGTGTGCATTGTTCTCCGACTGTTTTGTGTTCATTCATCCATTCAACTGTCCTGAATTGTCCGCAGATGAGTCATAATTTGAGAGACGGCTGAAGATTTGTTGCTTTCTGTACCAAAACTTTTTAAAAAAATCCAAACACTCTGGATATATGTGCATATATATATATACACACATACACATGTAGTATATAACAGACTTCAGCGACAGCAACAAAAAAATGAGAACATAATGGACATTTTCTGTGATAATTGAGGCACCTTTCTACGTACCTAGCCCTGCCTGAGACGTACGGGTCGTGTGCCCTTCCACTAAGAGGGGCCAGCCTCTTGGGCTTTCTCATTCACTTCTTGTAGGTTTTTTGTCTCCACCTGTCAACTGATCGCCTTGCACAGACGTAGGCTAGATCCCAGGTCAGGCCATGGGGACAGGCCCGGGCTGGCCCCAGAGCCCCCTGCACTTCCTCTCCTCTGAGTCATCTGGTGAGAAGGTGGAGTGGATTTCAGAGGGACTCCCAGGAGAAATTCTACTCCTGTTTTCTGAATAGTTACTTCTAAACTGCTGTGGCTTGGAAGTCAGGTTGCTGAGCATCTGAGAACTGAAAAGCCAGGGAGACGTTCCCACCTCTCCCCTGAGCTGCAGGTTAGGTGCCCCACCTCCATGCTCTCCATCAGGCTCCTCGTAGGCACTGTGTCTTAATCGTTTTTGAAATCCCCTAGGGCAGTGTCTGGCACATGGCAGACCCTTCAATATTTTGTTGAATGAACTAATAGGAAATTGAGCTGAGTCAGGGGTTGGGAGCTCCTTAGAGGGCCTCACACACTCCTCCACGTGTGAGCATCAGTGCTGGACTTCAGGACGTTTTTCTGATGCTCAGAGACCTTCAGGGCCAACTTCACGGTTCTTAGCATGCTCGTCACAGCAGGTGCAATTCCGTGTTAAGGGAACACCTGCGAAATGTACAGCTCTGCTTTCTACGCTTTCCTCTGTGGATTTACTACGATTCTAGTGATTTTATATATGGTTGGATACAAAGTAAGCACCCAGTGCAAATAATTGCTGGTATTGGAAATGTCCCCCTTGATGGCCCAGATTCACTCTCAGAACGAACCCTCACTGAATGTCTTCTATGAGTCAGAGTCACTAGGGATATGGAAAGCAGATGAAACTTTGCCCCCTGGAAGGTCACAGTCTAATGCGGGAGCTGGGAGAGGAGAGGAGAGACAGACATGTAATTAATAAAAGGGAACAGATAAAAGATGAGGAGGTACCCTCTCCCTGCACAGGTGCTGAGAGTAAAACAGAGACTTCCATATGAAAATAAAATCAGCAGCTGATTCACCAGCAGATATATACTTAGCCACCCACGAGCCTCAGGTAACTAAACGTTGTTCCCAGACCAGCAAACGCTGGAGTTTTCATCTTCCATTTCAGGTCGTGTAGAGTCTTGTTTATTGTTGTAGAAGAAGATTGAAATTAGACAGACTTGTTTTTGAATCTTAACTCCGTAGCTTACCAATTTAGACTGGTAATTTAACCTCCCTGGGCATCAGTTTACTCACCTGTACACCTTTGTTGAGAGGACACTAAGAATACAGATCAAAGAAGAAAACCCTAACCCTCAGGAAGCTCACAGTCTGGCAAAGGAGAGAGGTGAAACATATGTCACGGACACACACTTAAAGCTAGTAAAAGATACCAGATTTTGGGGCTTCCCTGGTGGTGTGGTGGTTAAGAATCCGCCTGCCAATGCAGAGGACACGGGTTCGAGCCCTGGTCGGGGAAGAGCCCACATGCCGTAGAGCAACTAAGCCTGTGCGCCACAACTAGTGAGCCTGCGCACCACAACTAGTGAGCCTGCACTCTAGAGCCCACGAGCCACAACTACTGAGCCTGTGTGCCACAACTACTGAAGCCCGCACACCTAGAGCCCATGCCCCCCAACAAAAGAAGCCACCGCAATGAGAACCCCGTGCACCACAACGAAGAGTAGCCCCCACTCACCACAACTAGGGAAATCCCTCGGGAAGCAACAAACACCCAACACAGCCAAAAATAAATAAATAAATTAATTAAAAAAAAAAAAGATACCAGATTTTTTGTTGAATGACAGTATTAGTCAAGATTCTCCAGAGAAACAGAATAAGATATGTACATAGAGGTATATATTATAACATAATAATAAGATAGATATATAGAGAGATTTATTATAAGGAATTAGCAAGTCCAAAATTTGCAGGGTGGGCTTGCAGGGTGGGGATCTAGGAGAAACTATATTTCTGTTTGAGTCTGAAGGCTAGATGTTATAGACCCAGGGAGCGTTGATGTTGCAGATGAAGTCCAAGGCCGTCTGCTGGAGAATTGTCTCTTGCTCCAGGGAGACAATGCTTCTTGTCCTATTCAGGCCTTCAACTGATTGGAGGTGGCCCACCCACATTATAGAGGGCAATCTGCTTACTCAAAGTCCACCAATTTAACTGTTAATCTCTCCCCAGAACACCCTCACAGAAGCATCTGGAATAATGTTTGATCACCAAATTGACACGTAAAATTAACCATTGCACTGAACAAAATGAAGAATGTAATCTCATGCATGCAAAACCACATGCATATGTCCAAATGAAAAGAGCTATATCTAGAAGGAGGTCACCAAAATGCCAGCAGTGGTCCCCTTGCAGAGGCAGCCTCTCAGGTTCTTTTTTATTCTCCCTTTGTAGATTTCTGTTTGTTTCATTTTTAAAATATAATGTGTGCTATTATATTTTCACTCAACATTATCATTACAAAAGCAATCAAGCTTTTAAAAAAATACCCTACTGGGCTTCCCTGGTGGCACAGTGGTTGAGAATCCAGTTCGATCCCTGATCTGGGATGATCCCACATGCCACGGAGCAACTAAGCCCGTGCACCACAATTACTGAGACCTCGTGCTGCAACTACTGAAGCCCGCGCTCCTAGAGCCCATGCTCCGCAACAAGAGAAGCCACCACAATGAGAAGCCCATACACCACAATGAAGACCCAATGCAAAATAAATAAATAAAATAAATAAATTTATATATATAAAAAAATACCCTACTAGCATAGAGGAAATGCTGGAGAAATGTCAGAATGCTTAAGCCTTTCCCCAGAAGCCTGGTGGACCAAAAGCTGGTTCACAATGCCTGAAATTCTACCAGTGAACTTTTTTTTGTTGTTGTTTTTGGCCGGGCCTCATGGCTTGTGGGATCTTAGTTCCCCCACCAGGGATTGAATCCAGGCCCATAGCAGTGAAAGCGCTGAGTCCTAACCATTGGACTGCCAGGGAATTCCCCTACCAGTGAACTTTTATTCTTCCACTGTAAGAGCTTTCTTTCTCTTAAAATGCAAATCGTGGCGGAAGAAATATTGCTGGAAGACTTATCTGTTTTTTAATGATGGAATGATTTGATTAGATTTTTTTTCCTGAGAACACACAGTGAGAGTTGGAAGACATTGTGTAGCCGACGGGTGTCCAGGAGGTGCCAGAAATGGGACACCCATGAGCACAGAGGGATGCCTCCAGATGGCAAGAATAAACCTCGCCAGCTGCAGGTCTGATGGGAGACTGAGTTCTACAGGTCTGACCCCGGCCCTAAGCCAGGAAATGTGTTGGAAGACCTTGCCTGACCAGACTCCTTTGATTTCCCCACCTGTCCTGGCTCTACGTGAGTCTCATTTAGCCCCTCCAGGTGGAGTGGAGAATGGGGGCAACTCTTCAACTACCCCTTCGACAGAAGTATTGATAATGATTATATGGAAATTTGCAGCGAAAAGTCCCACTGAAATGTTTGTTTGTCAATGAAATATCTGCCATATGGCAAGAGAGGAAGAAGTTCCTCTCCAATGACCCAATGCTCTTGGCAAATAAACCATTGAAACAATTTATCAGAGTAAACTCAACCAGAAGGACTCATTCGTTCTGAAATGTCCACTGAATGTAGCCGTTCTGCAGACCATTAACTCTGCTAATTACAACAGTGATTCAAGAGATAAACCTTCTCTAACTTTTTTTTTTTTTTTTTTTTGCGGTACGTGGGCCTCTCACTGTTGTGGCCTCTCCCGTTGCAGAGCACAGGCTCCAGATGCGCAGGCCCAGCAGCCATGGCTCACGGGCCCAGCCACTCCGCGGCATGTGGGATCTTCTCGGACCGGGGCACGAACCCATGTTCCCTGCATCGGCAGGCGGACTCTCAACTACTGCGCCACCAGGGAAGCCCCCTTCACTAACTTTTTATGAGGCTCTGAGGCTCCTTGCAGCGTGACAGGCATCTCCCTCCCTCCCCCTGCACTCTACCACCAAGTAGAGGGAAAAAGGGGAAAAAAACCCTAATATTTACTGAACACTTGCTATATGCCCAGCATTTTCCTTATGGGATAGCTCCATGATCCCTTTGGGGTAGGGATTATTTTTACAGGTTAGGAAACTGAGGTTCAGAGAAGATCACGGTGTTCAAGGTCAAACTGCAAATAAAGAGCAGAGCTGGGACTGAGGATCTCCTGGCTTCAAGCTCAGTGTGCTCCCTCTTGCTCTTCTCCAGAAGCTTCTTCTCACCAAGTAATTTAGAAAAAATAACAAGAACATCAAACAAATAAAAACTCAGTGCTTTCTTTCTTAGCTGTCTGGTTCCTAGAGTTCTTCCCAGCACACTGAATGTGGATTCTTAACACATTTCATATTTACTGGGATGAAACTCCTAGAGAACAGAGACTGGTGTGATCTTTCCTGGAGTCCCTACAGCATCAAGCAAAGGTCTGGCAGAGCCATTAAGCATTAAGCAGAATAAATGAGTTAATACTTGCAAGAGACTTAGAATGGTGTTTGACATGCTTAGTAAGTGTTAGCTCTTTGTGTGTCCAGGGGCTTCAAGTCCCCAGAGCTTTTTTAAAAAGTTTTTAAAATAAATTTATTAATTTATTATTTATTTTTGGCTGTGTTGGGTCTTCGTTGCTACACGCCGGCTTTCTCTAGTTGTGGCGAGCGGGGGCTACTCTTCGTTGCAGTGTGCAGCTTCTCAGTGCTGTGGCTTCTCTTGCTGCAGAGCACGGGCGCTAGGCACTCGGGCTTCAGTAGTTGTGGCACTCGGGCTCAGTAGTTGTGGCTCAAGGGCTCTAGAGCTCAGGCTCAGTAGTTGTGGCACACGGGCTTAGTTGCTCCGCGGCATGTGGGATCTTCCCAGACCAGGGCTCAAACCCGTGTCCCCTGCATTGGCAGGCAGATTCTTAACCACTGCACCACCAGGGAAGTCCCAGTCCCCAGAGCTTTAATTTTCTCCAACTGAGTTCTTTCAGGCGCCGAGGACTTTAGATTTAACTAATCCTTCTGGTCCCTCATAAAATATAATTTCATAGTGTGCCATTGCTTCCGAGCAGTTTTTACCCATGATTCCAGATGTAACTATATGAGTTGGTGCTCCATAAATATCTGATGATTGGATGAAAGCAGAAGTTATAGAGACTGAGTTACAGGCAGCAGCAAAATCTTGCCCAAGGTCACCTGGGGAGATGGCAGTACAGCCCAGACTTTCTGACAAAGAATTAGTGTTCTTGCCCCTACCCTCCCTCCCTACCACAAAGGTTCTGTCCCCTGACCGTTCTGCTCAGGGGTCTCCATCCCCCACCCACCTGCGCTGGTTTCTCCTCTTGCCTGAGCTGTCTCTAATTTCAGTAAGCTTGAAATTCACTGGTCATACAGAAAGCATTTTATCTGCCCTTGCACATGCAAATTCTTTCCATTGGGATTTCTTAGTGTCCGGCTCCACCCCAGCCCACACGGCCATAAACACTCATGTGTCTACAGCCGGGCCCCAGGGATTCCAGAAATAACAGCAGGGACCTCCATTAGAACGCTGGAACATAGTAAGGCATTTCTGCATTAAGACACAAGCCCTTTCCAGCCCAGGCCTCTCCTGTCCGTCAAAGCACAAAGCAACCTTTACAAGTCAGGACAGGGAGGGGCAGCTGGGAGGGAGTGTAGATTTCTGGAAAGTCCGCACCTTCTCCTGCCGTCTCTCTGCTCTCAGATCTTCCATTCTAGAGAGTCTCCAGATCTGCTCCAGGCTCCACTTAGAATCTGAAATTCTTTCTTGGCTGTGGCATTCTTTGCCTTCAACGATCTATTCTCCCTTGAACTTGCCGGAACAGGAATCACGGCAGTGTGAGCCCATACGGCACAAAGGCCACTTTCCAGACACCCAAGACAGCCACCTGATTTGGAGTCAGGCACTGGGGAAGTGCCAGGAAAGAAGGGAGTGGCTGGAGGGGAGTGCCCAGTTTAAGGAGAAAGGAAAAGTCTAGCAATGACCCTCAATAAAAGGCATCTAGGGCGATCATTCCCGTTTCAGAAGGATGTTCACGAGTAGAAAGTCAGAAGTCAACATCTAGGGAGAGAAGTTTAGCTTTTCAAGTGTCCTCTCAAAAATAATACCAGAAGGGACTTCCCCGGTGGTGCAGTGGTTAAGAATCCGCCTGTCAATGCAGGGGACACGGTTTGGAGCCCTGGTCCGGGAAGATCCCACATGCCATGGAGCAACTAGGCCCGTGCGCCACAACTACTGAGCCTGCGCTCTAGAGTCTGTGAGCCACAACTACTGAGTCCGTGTGCCACAACTACTGAAGCCCACGAGCCTAGAGCCTGTGCTCTGCCACAAGAGAAGCCACCGCAATGAGAAGCCCGCACGCCGCAATGAAGAATAGCCCCCGCTCGCCGTAACTAGAGAAAGCCCGTGCGCAGCAACGAAGACCCAACGCAGACAAAAATAAATAAATACATTTATTAAAAAATAATAATACCAGAAGATAAAAAAAGCGTGTACGCATAAGATGACAATGATGTAAAAAATACGTATTTAGATGCATGACCTAGAAAGGCTGGAAAGAAATATAAAAACAGTTGCTTTTTCGGGGGGCGGGGGGAGGATTAAATGGGTGTTTTTCTCCAAATTATCCTTAAGGTCATTTCCCATTTTAAAGAAAATCATAGTATCTGGTATTGCCAGAGACACCTGCCTGGACTTTTTTGGGTATTTTCCAAGGGAATTTCAGGTTTTAGGTGCCCGTCTGAAACCGAATTTATCTTGTAAAATGCATGCTTATGCCACTTTCTCCAGCAACTAATTCCTCTTTAATGGGGATGGGATTATTTCTAATTCGCGGTCCCCATCGCAACGTCATTAAAGGCTGAGTTCAGTGTATTGAGCTCCAAACCTTTGTCACGAATAGGAAGGTGGAGGAAAGGCAGGCGCTTGTGCAACAAAACAGCCGATGGTGTCACCCTCCCAGGCCGGACCTCACCAGGGCCGAGAGCCGCAGCTGCATTAGCCCACAAGATGTTATGCACCATCTGCAACGGTGCTGCAGCAGGAGACCCGGCCACCGCAGGGGAGGTCATGCGAGCCTCCTGCTCCCGTGCCGCGCCCACGAGTGCCGGGGGTGGCGGGGAGGTTGAGGGGAGTTGGTAACAGCATCGCCATGGCAACAGTGACGTCCTTGTACCCTGGATCTAATTGGAGGAAACCCCGTGGCCGAAGCCGCAGCCTGCCGGCCAACCGAACTTGCCCAAGCCGACCCACCCTCCTAGCCTCCGCTTCCTCTCCCGCCCCGCCTTCTTCGCCCCCTTCCGCGCGCTCAGTCCTCATTGGCCAGAGGCGGGGAAGAAGGCGGGACTCTAGGGGGCAGCTCAGCGCGCCATTGGGCGGGGGGAGCGAGGGCCGCCGCACTGCGGCCCGCCTCCCGGCTCGGAGGTAGGCTGAGACGGGAGGGTCCTCGGCTAAAGCGAAAGGCGGATCAAAGTGGTGGGACTCGCGCCGCGGCCGCGGAGACGTGAAGGTGAGCTCCTGGGTCGCCCCCGGCCCTCCTCGGGTCGGGCCGGGCCCGAGAGTCCGGCGGGAGGCCAGCCCCGAGGAGCGGCTGGCCTCGACGTCGCTCTCCTCAGGGACGGCTCCGGCGGGAAGGAAGGTGCGGGCCAACGGCCGCTTCCATCTTGGGCCGGGCGGGCGCGGGAGCGGCCCTTCCTCCTCCTCCCCTTCCTCCTCCTCCTCCCCCCGCCGCGGGCCGCCTCGGCTGGCGCCCCCCGGCCTCCCGGGCACCCCGCGGGGAGCGTCGGCGGGGGAGGGAAATTCAACGGGGCCGCGCTTGCGGACACAGACAAAGGGGGCGGCGGGCGGGCGGGCGGGCTGCCGGGGCGGCGGGCGCATTGTCTGACGGCGCCGCCCCCGCCTTCTGCCCGCGACCCCGCCCCGCCCGCCCGCCCGCAGGCCCTCCGCACTCCTCCTCGGCATCCGGGTCGGTGCTCGCCCTCGCTGTCCTGTCCCCGGCCCCATGGAGAAGACGGAGCTGATCCAGAAGGCCAAGCTGGCCGAGCAGGCCGAGCGCTACGACGACATGGCCACCTGCATGAAGGCCGTGACGGAGCAGGGCGCCGAGCTGTCCAACGAGGAGCGCAACCTGCTCTCGGTGGCCTACAAGAACGTGGTCGGGGGCCGCAGGTCCGCCTGGAGGGTCATCTCGAGCATCGAGCAGAAGACCGACACCTCCGACAAGAAGCTGCAGCTGATTAAGGACTATCGGGAGAAAGTGGAGTCCGAACTGCGGTCCATCTGCACCACGGTCCTGGTGAGTCCGCGACCGTCCGGGCGGCGGGCGCCGAGGCGCCTTTGTGTGAGGCTCTCCGTGGGGAGTTTCCCGGGAACGGGAACGAAGTGGGGGCCGGGGCCTGCCTGACGCCCTGCCGACGCGTAGAGGGCTTGAGGAGGTTAGCCTTGCCCTCTTTAACGCGTTATTTCAGTTCTTGAGATGAAGAAGCTGCTTTTTCTTTCTTTTTTTTTTTTTTCCGGTGGTAAGTATATCTGTCCTAGGTGCTGCGTTGCTCCTCCACCAGCTAAGCTTAAACGTGAGAGTAGGTTTGTAGAAGGCTGAAAATCGTTTTCCAGCGTCCTGAGGCGATCTGGGAACCCTTTAAACGTATTGAGTCAGTTCGTAGGCTTCAGGCTTCCGTCGAAAGAAGGGGCGGGCGCCTTTTCCATAAAGATCACGTATGTAAGTCGGTTTTCCTCCCAAATCCAGCAATGGAAATTTACTTCGAAAATCTGAATAGGTATCTCGTTTTTCAAGTAAGAGTATCTGTTGATTTTTTCCTTGTTAAAAGCGGGGAAGGGGGAGAGTTTGGTAAATGTGAAAAAGACACAGCTAAATCAAAGGAATAAAATGTCCTGGGAAATTTCGGTGCTTGATACCATTTCTTCGCTGTTACATAGCTACACGTGAACCCCGAGGTGTTGAAATGAATTCGTTTCTGGTGTGGAGTAAGCGAGGAAAGCTTTCCAGGTTTTGAACTGTCCAGTCTTAGCTAGGGTGGCTTTGGGTGGAGTAGGGTGACTGCTGTATTCACGCTTATTGCTGAGAGAGAGCATTTTTAGCTTTGTCATCGTATGGATCTTTTGATCAGTAAGATAAGTTTTTAAAATGTCAATACCAGCATTATATCCTGAGGTGTTTTGAAGTGTTTTAATACTGCAAAGAGTCATTTCTACTAATAAAATATGAAACAGCCGATGCGGTTGCCTCTTTTAAGTGCCACTTTTCCAAGGGGCCTACTGATTTTTTGATGTGTTTGTTCCACGTTGTGTTTTAGGTGGGCTTTAAAAGACAAACATGCTAGATTGGTGATTTTTCAAGAGGGGATAGAGGGGGAAATGCCTCTTACTCTCCCAGCCTTTTCTTCCTTGCCCCTGAGATTCGTGGGGCAGGAAAGTTTTTTTCTCTCACCTATTTTTCCAGTACAAATAACAAGTGATCTGAACGAAATCATGGCTGATGGAGATAACTGGTAAAGGGGCGAAGGAAGCAGTGCAGAGCAGGTGTACGAGGTGGAGAAAACTTTGAGATTATTTGCTTTATGTAGGCGAGATTTTATGTTCATCCATGTCTTAGGTTCCACTCCCTGCCTAGCATAGAGGAGACACTTAGGCTTTTTGAACTGAATTGCTTGTATTCAAAAAATTTGCCATCTTGAAAGTGATGGTAGACTTCAGTGGCATATGGTAATGGTTATTGACAGCATCCACTCTGTCATCGAGGAAGACTATAAGAACTCCATATGTTAACGAGAAGCTTTTCTATACGTGTTTTACTTTGGGACACTCTCACAGCATATTTCAATCTCTTTGTTCTGTTATTGTTTTGCAATTTGTTACTTACCCTGCAGCAATTCAGAATTACCACAGAATTTTTCCTGTTCTCTAGCAAGTTAGCTGGGAATATTTGTTTTATTTTGTGGCTCCTATAAATTTTAGTTTCTCTAATGGCATAAGTAGAGGAGACTTTGCTTAGTTGTTAAGTGACTTGAAATAGAGACCAAATAGATCATTTCAGTAGGAGAGAACCCCTGAAATTAGGACAGGTTTTGTTTGTTTGTTCGTTCTGTTTTCTTCATATATACTAAGTGAAATAGAGTTGATTCATCAGACACCAAGGAATAAATAAAATATTTTTATTAATGAAATGGCTTAAAAGACTAATTGTGACTTAACGGCCAACCTCCGAAAAAAGTCCTGAGGAAAGCCCATTGTCAAGTTGGCCGCTGTATTTGAGAGCTTAGCATGTGCAAGGCACTGTGCTAAAGCAGCATGGGGAAGAGCAATGCTGAAAATGGTAGATTTTGTCCTCCAGTAATTTATAATAAGGAGTGCATATGAGAAATACCCAAATATAAATAATTCCCGTAAGATGGTTATGAATAAAATGCTGTGTAGTTTAAAGGAAACAGAAACCTCAGGAAAAGCTTTACAAGGAGTGGCTTTTGGAATGAGCATTGAGGGAGGGGGATCAAGGGGAGGGGAGTGTCAATATATTCCAAGCAGAAGTATACAGGATGGGCCTTAGTCATGGAAGAAGGTTTCTGTATGAAGAGCAGAATATGTGCAGAGCTGGTGCAGGAGAAAAGCCTGTAAAAGAAGATAGGAACTATATAAGAGAATGTCAGAGGGAATTAGGAACTATATAAGAGAATGTCAGAGGGAATTTTTCTCATTTGATTGACAGTGGGAAGACTCTGAAGATTTTCGAATGAGGTGCAGGTGGCAGTATCTAGAATTCGTGGTTTGGGTGCTAATTTCCGGTTTGTAATCTGAACTGTTAGATAAGGAAGTGATAGACAAGTGAACAAGAATTTGAGAATTGGTAAATTAGTGATTTAATCAGGAGTCTATCAAATAATGGGGAAAGAAGAATGAAATCTAAAGTTGCTGAACATGAGTGCCAAAATTAGGTTTTCTCTCTTTTTCCCCCGCTTTGGTGAACAGGAAGGAGAATTTAGTGTGGAGGAAGTGGATGACACTGACTTGTTATAGAAGGCTAATAAAAGAGTAACATGGAGGGCTAGGCAAAATTTTGGTTTTAAATAGCAGAGATTCTCAGCCTCATCTTTCTATTTCATAGAGTAGGTTCAGGGTGGAATTATTTGGACTATTTACTCGAAATGAGCGTGGCAGACAACTCTCAACCCAGTTGACAATCACGGTACTGAGAGAGGTTATTGAATTGTGCAGGCAGTAAAAAATGTTAAAATCCAAATATGTAATCTAAAGAGCAAAAGGAATTAACAAGACCCAAACGGCCAAGACCAAACTCTTCGTAGAATCTAAGAGGAGTTAAAGAGGAAGATGTTACCAAGTTATCTCTGTCTCTCAGTGTCATTTGTGAAACCAGAGGTTGGGCTAAAATTTCTAAGTCTGTTCCAATTCTGGGACTATAGAGTTATATGGTCCCAGTCATTCCACCTGTGCTCTGACTTGCAACTCTAAAATGAGTAGTTTTTATAGTCCAGGTTGAAGAAGAACATGTCCTCAATCATTTAAGAAATGTGGAAAAACTAGCGACTTCAGTGAAATGTCTTTAGGAAGAGGGGATGCGGAAGTCATTGGGGATCCTGGTAAGCGGTGTTGGAAATAGCAAAGTTTAAGTGAGAAAGGTTAATACTGTAAGTTGTATGACAACCAGGCAGTGGTTAAAAACTTGAACAAGGTGTTTAAGAGTCATTTCAAGAACTGGGGTGTGAGGTAAGGGTAATTGAAGAAATCAGAGGGGTCCACAAAGCCCTTCTGGGACCTGGGAACAAATACCATGTACAAAGTTCATGACCTTGGAGTAAGAGCAGGACACTTAGAGAATGTACAAGATAACCTCCGTCTCGGGCAACCCCATGTTATCCTTCTGTGTTAATGGTCTTTTGATTAGACTGTTTTCAGTAGGTTGCTTTAGTATGTATAAACGGTTTCAGGAGTTAAGGTCTATGTTGTGATTTTTTAAGTAAGAATCATTTAAAATATATAGAAACTGAGATTTGTCTCTGGTTTGTAAAAGCCCTGTAATCTTAATTCCATAATGTGCTTGAATTTAGTTGTGTTCTAAATTAATCTCTTAATGAAAATATGTCTAGTGCTAGTTGTTATTTTGAAGTAAGACCAATATGTTGTTTTTGATAGTTAATGAGTCTTAATGTAATCTTTTTGACATGATGGAAAAATTATGGGCTCTGAAATCAAGACTGACTGTTTTGGGGTCATTGCTCCATAACCTTATAATTTTGTGACTGCAGGCAAGTTTCTCTCAGCCTCTGTTTCTTTATCTATAAACTGGTGATGATGGTTCTTGCCCTTATAGGCTTGTAGTTAAAATAATAGGTAATAACTGACATTTAATGGGCATTTACTATTATATACTAAGTACTGTTTTAAGCACCTGATATACTCACTGTGTTCCCATTAGTTAGGTTGATAGTATTATTTATGTTTTAAAGTTGAGAAAACGGGGGCATAAGGAAGTTAAGTAACTTGGTCAGTATCACAGAACTAGTGAGTGGTAGAGCAAGGATTTGAACCCAGGTGGTGTGACTCCAGATGAAAGTATGTGAAACACATTTGGCCCTAAATAACATAGTTGCTGACTAAAGATCCCAGTGTTTTGAGGAATTTATACAGTTTAATAAATGTTTGTAAGTTAGGAGGGAGGGAGGATAGATCTGTGGTGGACAAAACTCAGTCTATAAATTTGAAGCCCTCCTTATATGCAGGATATTGCAGTAAAATTTTAAAACTTGACTTTTGGATTTTTTGCATTTAAGAGTGTAAGCTCCTTGAAGCTAAGAGTTGTTTCTGAAGAGTGAAATGGAATGGACATACATATTGTACATATAGGCATAGAAGTATAAGGTTTGATCAGTGGTTCTCAGCCAGGGTGAATTTACCCGCCAGGGGACATTTGGCAAGTTCTGGAGATAGTTTTTGGTTGTCAAGGCTGGGGTGAGAGTGGGGAGATGCTATTGATATACTGTGAGTAGAAACCTAAATGCTGCTAAGCATCACGTAAGGCATAGGAAAATCCCCCACCACAAACAATTACCCAGCCCAAATGCCAGTAGTGACTGAGGTTGAGAAACTCTGGGTTAGGTTATAAATGAAACAAGCAGTATTAAGTTGTATTGAATTGTATCACACCTGTCCTTTAGAGTCTTACTAATATATTGGCGTCTTGTCAGAACCCTTTGTCTAGACTTCAGCTATTTTTTTTTCTTTGTCACTCTTGTGTGTATGCTATTTAACTCTGCAGTTCACCTTTCTGGCACTTACTCAGTGGGTCCTGCATTTTCAAAGTTCCACCTCAGGGTTTACCTCCAAGGCCCTGCGCTTTTTTCTTTTAAAAAAAACTTGGCACAGAGAAAAACGATCCAACTGAAATTATAGTGAAATCTATTTAGGAAGAGGCAGTTAAAATTGATAACAGCAAATATTCCCCTCTCCTTCATAACTGCCATTAATAGTTTGGCATATGTGGTTCCAGACTTTCCAGCCTGTACTGTGTGTTTATTTGGATGTTGCATAATTATACTAATGGCCCACTGAACATTTAGGTTGTAAACAAATTTTTCTCTTTTATAAACAACACTGGGAAGGACATCCTTGTTGCGTGCTTTATGCTAGGATTTACTTAGGTTAAGTTTTGGGAAATGAAATTTCCAATCAGAAGATACGCATTTTTTTTTTCCCCCAGATAGCCCTCTGAAAAGATTTTATGTGTTTATACTGTCATCAGCTGTTGTTGAGAAAGGCCATTTCCCCTTACCCTCTCCAGCACAGACAGTTGTTTGAGGTTAACAAAAATCTAGTGACTGGAATGGTTGAAATTTTACCTCCTTGTTCAGTTTTGGATGTAATGAGGACTACCTTTGTTCTCATAAAGGGCCGGTTACCAGACTTTTTTTTGAGCCTCATATACAGTTTCACTTATAAAATGATACCATAGCATGGGATTAGTTAATTCAAGCTTCTTGACAGTTGGGAAATCTGCTTGATCATATTGATGTTTATTTATTCCTTTTTGATATTTATCAATACGATTTTTGTATTTAGCACTAGTTCTTTCAGAGTAACAACGGAAAATATCTTTGTACCATTGACTTTCTAGGTATCAAGGAGGGATGGTAGAGAGGCATCATTTGAAAAGATGAGAAAAGAAAAACAACTATAGTTCATCCATTTCTACTTTAATTAAACTCTTAATCCATGGATAAGTCAACAGTGAAGGTTCCTGAAATATCTCATGATAAATAATTTGACCAGATTCGAAAACATTGTTTGCGTATTGAAGTGTTTAAAGACAAAATGATGATGATACCTAGAACTTCAAAATAATGGGTGAGGGTTATAGATGAAACAAGTGTGTCTGTGAATTAATATAGTTGCAACTGGCTTTAATGGGAATTCATTATACTATTCTCTCTTCTCTTGTATATGTTTGCAGTTTTCCATAATTAAAGGGTTTTTACCCCTAGAAATTTTCCACTCTTACGTACTTACACAAGAGGAAAGACCTGAACAAGAATGACCATAGCAGCTTTGTTCTAAGAGCAGAAAACTGAAAACAATCCATTAGTAGGAAAAAGGATAAACAGGTATTTTCATACAGTGGGATACTATTCGTCCGTAAAAAGGAATGGACTACTGACGCATACTATAATGTAAATGAATTTCAAATACACGCTAAGTGAAAGAAGCTTTGCACAAAATAGTACATAATGTCATTCTATTTATATGAAATTCTAGAACAAGCAGAAGTAGTCTGTGGGTGAAAAATCAGAAGAGTGGTGACCTCTGGGGATGGAGGCAGGGACTGACTGAAAGGGACAGGAGAGAACTTTCTGTGGTGATTGTAATATTCTTTGTGTTGATATGGATTTGCGTTACACATGTATATGCATTTGTGGAAACTCAGCAAATATGCACTTAACATTTGTTCATTTCATTGTATGTAAATTTTTGCTTCAAAAGAAAATAAACTCTAGTTAGTGATATTCCTGTACTGATGTCTCAGTTTACACAAAAACTAGTAGAAATGGATGGATATTTGATAAAGCAGTTTGGTAAAAGGTTAATGGTAGGATCTGGGTGGTGGGTATATGGGTGCTCACTGTAATTGTTGGTTGCTGTATATTAGGGGTATAATATTCTACACGCTAAGGTTGAATGCCTTTAATACCTGTAGCAAAAAAAAAAAAAAATAGTGAAACCCATGTCTTGTTGACCTCAAGATATGAGAACATGTCTCCTATCCACCTAGGAGATGGCCCTGATGGACTTGGCACCATAGCTTTTGTTTGCGTTTGGTGGTGGATGCTAACTAGATTAATGGGGGTAAAGAATGCTGTGGAAGACTTACAGAACTGACCGTACTCTGGGGCAGTGGTTCTCAAGCTTCTCGGTCTTAGGATCCCTTTGCACACACTTGAAAATACTGTGGGACCTGAAAGGTTTTGGTTGTGTAGATTATATCTGTAGATATTTACATTATTAGAAATTTAAACTGCGGGTTTTATGATCCATTTTAGAATAATAAGTCCATTAGAAATTAACATTACCTGTGTTTTTTTTCAATTGTAGTAAAATATACATGATGCAAAATTTACCATTTTAAGCATGCAGTTCTATGGCATTAAGTACATTCACACTGTTGTGCGATCGTCACCACCTTTCCAGATATTTTTCATCTTCCCCAACTGAAACTCTGTACCCATCAAACACTAACTCCCCATTCTCCCATCTCAGAAACCACCGTTTTGCTTTCTGTCTCTGAAATTGACAACTCTGGATACTTCGTGTAAGTATAATAACATTTTTTTTTTTTTTTTTGGCGGTACACGGGCCTCTCACTGTTGTGGCCTCTCCCGTCGCGGAGCACAGGCTCCGGACGCGCAGGCTCAGCGGCCATGGCTCACGGGCCCAGCTGCTCCGCGGCTTGTGGGATCTTCCCTGACCGGGGCACGAACCCGTGTCCCCTGCATCGGCAGGCGGACTCTCAACCACTGTGCCACCAGGGAAGCCCTAACATTTTTTTTAATAAAAAAATTGAATGAGAAAAGTGGCATTGCTTTATAATCTGTTGTAGTATCACGTCTCTTAGCTTTTGGAAAACTCCACTCATGAGAGAATGGCAGTGAAAAAGCAAATAGTACCTTAATACGTATTATGAAAATGGTTTGAGTTGTGCCCTTCCCCATCCAAAAAGTTGGGGGGAGGGGTAGAAGTTCTCTGAACACGTTTCGAAAATTGCTGCTCTAGGGGCATTCTGTGTGATTGAGCAGTTTCTGAGTAGTGGTCATCGTGTGGTGATAATGAAATTTGTTTGTAAAACCTTCCCCTCCCTTCCCATTGCCCAGTCACTCCCTTTACCCCCCAAATTATTTGAGGAATATAGTTTTGGAGACCAGAAAAAATCACAGACTTGATAATAAAGAAAAGTTTATTTTAGATATTGGGTAAGAAAGAGTCCCTGTTCATTCCTGAACAACTAACTTGAGAACTAGTATGTTGGAATGGCTTCTGCTTCCTTATGTTGAGAATGGTAAAGTAAGGTTTAATATGATGTCTCACTCCCCAGTAACCAACCCAAAAGCAGAGGTGGCATGAATGAAATATGCAGATAATGGGCTTTTGGATCTGGTTGCATTTAGGTTCGAAAGTTAGCTCTTGAAGACAGGAAGTCAGGTTAGTTGTTAGCCAGCATTGGTTGAAGCGTTTCAGTGAAACTCGTCTTTCACGAAGATCTTGACTATCCATTTACATTTTTTCTGTCCAGCTGAACAGTATTCCATGATTTCTCTGTCAGCTGGGCCTTTTGCTTCGGATGGATATGGCGTGGTGTGGTGCGGAATACATGTTGTAAAGTATTCTCAGTTTACTGACTGCCTTTGACCATTCTTGTGTATGTTTGCTGCAGGCTTTACTTAGAGAAACGGAGAAACAGTGGTGCACGTGGTGAGACCATGACTATAAGGACTTCTGTAAATTTAATCTAAATGCTTTATTCTTTTTTTTTAATTTTATTTTATTATCATTATTATTTATTTATTTATTTTTGGCTGTGCTGGGTCTTCGTTGCTGCACGCGGGCTTTCTCTAGTTGCGGTGAGCGGGGGCTACTCTTTGTTGCGGTGTGCGGGCTTCTCATTGCGGTGGCTTCTCTTGTTGCGGAACACGGGCTCTAGAGCGCAGGCTCAGTAGTTGTGGCGCAAGGGCTTAGCTGCTCCGCGGCACGTGGGATCTTCCGGACTAGGGCTCGAACCCGTGTCCCCTGCATTGGCAGGCGGATTCTTAACCACTGCGCCACCAGGGAAGCCCTAAATGCTTTATTCTTAAAGGACAGTCTTAGATTGCTCTTTGTAAGTGCCAGGGTGACTGTGGGAAGTAAGTGGGAAAGTACATAAAACTGCTTTAAAACCATAATGATACTGTGTTTTGGATCAGACTTTCTACTGTAACTCGTCTAGAATATTTAGTACTCCCATTTTCCTTCTTATTTTGCTCATTCCATCAGACATGACTTGAGCACAGCTCAGAAAGGTTTTGCTCTTTTAAAAACTATAGTATTAGATACCTGCAACTAAACATATATCAATACATATTAGGTGTTCTAATCTTTCAGCCTGGTACTATTTCCAGGTATTTGGCAATATACTTTTAGACCTTCAGTGATTGTGTTGCTCTCTCAGGATTCTGATGGACTAGTAAAGAGGTTAGAAAGGTTATAGTAAGGGTTTACGCATCCTTTAATCAGGAAATACTCTAGATTATTTGGGGACTGATTGCAGAGACCAGGTATTTGATTCTTAAGGATGTCAGAAACGTAAAAAAGAGTTTGGAAGGATTGACTATCCCTTTAATACAGTTATGCAATATGTAAGTTAATTTTTATGTAATTTAGCTTTTAATATATTTGAAAAAATGCAATATTTAAAAATCGAGGGACTGACATTTGAAATGGGGAATGGTATATATTGAGGTGATTTTATGTTCCTGAACAAATTGAGATGGGAGTCTTTATCAAACTACCAATGGTCCCCTGGAAATTTTTATTTCCTCCTGACCTTTCCCACATCTGCCAAGATACTTGGAGTAGAAAAAAATCTTGAGAACCATATAATTAGAGAAAGGATCAAGAGAGTAGCAACTTCAAAAGATTAGGGGGCTTCCCCGGTGGTGCAGTGGTTGAGTGTCCGCCTGCCGATGCAGGGGACGTGGGTTCGTGCCCCGGTCCGGGAAGATCCCACAAGCCGCGGAGCGGCTGGGCCCATGAACCATGGCCGCTGAGCCTGCGCGTCCGGAGCCTGTGCTCCAAAATGGGAGAGGCCACAACAGTGAGAGGCCCGCATACTGCAAAAAAAAAAGATTAGGGAAGGAGGTAGGGGACAGTGCATTGGCCCGGCTCAATGACAAAATTTGTTAATTTTGATTAAATATGACTTATTTTTTTTTCTTAGGCTGCTTGTGCTTTTGTTGTAATATTTAGGAAACCATTACCTAATCCACGGTCGTAAAGATTTATACCTGTGCTCTTATCTAACAGTTTTACCATTTTAGGGCTTACATTCAGACTTTCAGTCCATTTGGAGTTAATTTTTGCATGTGGTGTGAAGTGGGACCCAACCGTCATTCTTTTCATGTGGCTACTCAAGTTGTCCCAGCACCATTTGTTGAAATATTCACGTATGCTTGATCTGAATTTCTCAACTTACGGGGAAAATAACAAGTGGTTTGGCATAAAAGCTCACTTAAGGGAAACTTGTGATTGCTCCATTCTTCATGCTCTAGCCAAATTGTTCACCCAAAGCCCTCCATATTTTGTTTCTGTCCCTCTACTCACTGCTTTTCTTGGTTGGAAGCCCTTCCTTCTCCCATTTCTATATGTTGAAATCACACCTATCCTACCAGATATAATTTAGGTGCCACTACACTTGTTATTACAGTCAGTTACAAATTACAGCCTATTAATACTTTCAGATCTGTTTCCTTCTACTCTCCTATGTGCAGTTATGGGTGGATGAGACATGTGTTTACCTGCAAGGAAACTGAGCCATATTGATTTACTTAGTTACATAGCCAGTTAGCTGTGACCTCAAATTCAGTTCTTCTAGAAGAGTGTTCTTTCTGTTCCCTCTGCCTTTCATAGTAAAACCTTCCTTTATAGACCCTGTTCTTCTGAGATCATCTCATCTTTCTCTGGGTTCTCTCGTGTGGAAGTTGGGGAGAGTCAAGGCTTTATAAGTCTATGCTCTTCAACTAGAGCAGCTCCCTTTTATCTCTTTTACTGTTTACTGGTATTGCTTAAAAAAGACTTAGGGCAGGGGGGAGAGAAAATAAACACTTAAAAAAAATTTGAAACCATTACCCTGTTAGACGGAGTCCAGGCTCCTTAACAGGACTTAGGAGACCTTCAAGCCTTTCACTTTAGCTTCCTTTCTCACTACTCATTCCTTCCCTCTGTGTTCCAGCCACATGGAATTATATGGTTCTCTCCTATATTCTGTACTTTCTTAGCTTTGCTCTTATTCTTTCCCCTGTGTAAGCATGGGTTGTTGTATTAATATAATGTTTTGTTTTCCACCGTCTAGTAATGAGACCCAATTCTGTATTTATTGTCTGGAGTGTACCAGTGTCCTGAGTTCCTCTTGTGGCTGCATCTAAGTCACATCAATATTGGTAAGCTGTAAGGGTATGTAGGAATAAGGACTTTGTCTATATTTTTTCTTCTGTATACTATTAAGCACTGCTTTATTTTTCAAGGTTATTTTTTGTGCTGTACCCAGTAGTTCAGTTGAATATAATCAATAACCCATGTAAGTTTAGGTGCAAATGCGATGAATTTTTTTTTCTTCTTTTTAAATTTTCTTCTCTTTATGCTCTGTAATAGGTCTGGTAGACGAAAGGCTTAACTACAGGGTTGTATATAATTCAGCTGCAGAAGTAAACGTATGTGGCATGGGTTAGCCACAGATGGAAAAATTAGTCTGCAAATAATTGTGTCATTTCTATAATGTAGAAATGGCTTAATTCAATTTGTCATAGACTTACAAAAGACAAAGCTCATGTGAAAGTACACTGGTATCTTTGCTATTATCTATTTTTGGTAGTTTTCCTAGGATATAGCAAAACTTGACCCATATATGCTAAGCTAGTAAGGCAATTTTGACCTATTTTTAATTACTTGAACATATTCTCTTTTAGGTATCAGGCTGTCTGTCCAGTTGGATTACTTATGACCAAACTAAGATTTGACTTCCTGTTCTGTTTGTTTTGTTTTCTTTTCCTTTTAAGGAACACTCTTGTTTTCTCACTATCATTTGTCATGTTTTACTTTGCAAATTGCAGTGGCTAACATAGTTTCTGGAGACTAGTAAATTGCAAGTTCTCTAAGGGGAAGGAAGTATGGGCATTGATGCTTGCCTTGGTTCTTTTGGTAGCACTGATCTGTAAATGTTGGTAAATTGTGGTTGTTTATGTGTAATTGGTTTTAATGCAGATTGACAAATTTGGAAATCAGTATTAGTGTTTCCAGTGTATGTGTTAAACTGTCCTTCCGAACCTTTATATCTTAGCCAGAGGGTTGGGAACTTTGAGCAGAAGGGATAACATTCGTATCTTGCTGTTGTGGCCACTCAGTATCTAGCTGCTAAAATGTGGAGATACAGCAGGTCAGACACAAAGGATTGGACATTACATTTGTTTCTAAGAATATCTGGAATTGGCTCGGCTGCCTTGGGTGAAGTAAGGGGACAAAGACCATGATTTTCTTTAATACTGACACATTGCAATTTGCACAAACCGTATTATTTGTCAGAGGCTAAACTCTTTCTGTTATGTGTCTTCACCACTGCAGTCATAACAGCTCTGTAGCTGCGTTGGAAGATGGGATGAACATTCTTATGCAAGAGAGCATTTTTATTGTTTTTAAGTGCTAATTGTTTAGGAGAGGAGAGAGGGGTGTACTATGCTCACAAAAGGGCCACTAAAAGGCACCACGGTGCCACAATAGATGTTGATAGCAATAGTACTGTCATTGGTGATCATTTTGCCTGGGTCATGGGTGGTGGTGGCTAGACATTTTACAGACCAGGAGAAAGAGTTTGGAAATAATTGGGACAGGGACATAGAGCTTTTTCTCTTTTTGTTGAGAACTTTGAATTCTTTTTATCTGTTTCCTCCCCTTCCCCTTTGCCTGTTTATCTTCTGGGTTTTAGCTCCTTATTTCTTTTTGCCAACAAAAGTGATTAACCACTTGATTGCATGGACTACTCTGGCTTATTTTACTTTCACTGACACTACAGTAGCACATATATCCCTTTGGATCTGAGGAATCCAAATTAATTTCTCTGACCATGGTGACAGTTCATCGTGTCACATTAGTTCCTACTAATTTTATTTTATTAATTTGACATGTATTTCAGGCAATGTTGGATTTTAGGTCTTTTGTTACTTGTAGAATCATATCTCCAAAGTTTGAACACTTTTTGTACAAGGTGGTTTTTAGTCTACACCCTTTCTCCCGGGAAGGCATGTTCACATTCATGAATGCTCCAGAGCTGTTTAAATTTTAGTAAATAGAAATTGGAGATATGAAGAACTTGGTAACTTTTTCACAGATTTCCGTCCCTCAAATCAGGGTAAGGCAGAATTGTCTGTCTGTCTGTCAGGGTGCCAGATGAGTAACACAGTAGTGTACACTTAAGGTCCAGGGTTTGTCTCCTTGGATTTAGGGCCTCCAAATCCACTTCGCTGGCACACTGAGAGGGGGAACTACAGGAGTTACAAATCAGGCAGTCATTGTCTAGCCGTGTTTATTGCTTGAAGGCCGATTTACTGGAGGAACCAAATTAGCATTAGAAGGTTGTTTGGTGAGCATAGAAACCAAACAAGAAGAGGCAGTAGTTGGATGATCTTAATGACTAGTTACTATCAACACTGCTGCATCCAGCCTCGCTATTGGAAGACTGTTCATAGACCCAAGTACCATCTTCTCTGAATAGTGCTGTAGATACTAGCAGTGTTTGCTTTTTCATTAACCGCCCCCCATACCTGCTGTATTCTCATCACCTAGTAATGAGTGTTTTGCTTCTTAGCGCACCACTTTTTTAAGTATTGATATTTGGGAGGCATCTCGTTGTGGCTCCATGCTCTTCCTGCTGGTGCAGGAATGGTAACAGTAGAAATAAGTGTGGATGTCAGTCAGTTGAGACAGTGCTTCCCAGCTCCTTTTGTCTTGTGGCACACACAGAATAACCTTTTTTTTTGGCGGTACGGGGGCCTCTCACTGTTGTGGCCTCTCCCGTCGCGGAGCACAGGCTCCGGACGCACAGACTCAGCGGCCATGGCTCACGGGCCCAGCCGCTCCGCATAATGTGGAATCTTCCCAGACCGGGGCACGAACCCGTGTTCCCTGCATTAGCAGGCGGTCTCTCAACCACTGCGCCACCAGGGAAGCCCCAGAATAACCATATTTGTGTGACACACTGGGGCAAATGGATTTCTTCTCCACCTTCATTCACCCTGCTCCTCTCATGGCTGAGGGGAATCAGTACTTTTTTATCACTTATATTAGTTGAAAGCTCTAGGTTTAGAGTCTAATCCTGAAGGACCATGAGTGCTACACTTTAAGTTTATTCTTTAACAGCCATGGGGATATTTTGAGCATGGGATTAACATGTCCAGAATTTATGGTTAATCTTGTAGCAGGATATAAAATGGATTAGAGAAAGAAGAAAGCCTAAAACCTGGTAGATCAGTTAGGTTATTGGATTAGTTGAAGTGAAATGATATGGTTAATTCTGGGTAATAGAAATAGGAATAAGACTGAAAGGATAGATCAGAATACTAGTACAGAGGTACAGTCAGTAGGGCTTAACAACTGGTGGTAGGATGGGAAATGGGGAGTGAAAAGTCAAAGGTTGTGGTGATGAGGCTGGGTGGCTAGGAGGTAGGAAGATGGTGGGATAATTAGTAGAAATAAGCAATATAAATATAGAAACAGGTTTGGAAATAAATTTCCTGTTTAAGGTATATTGAGGTCTAGTGGCTATTCATATTTCAAAATATATACGAATACTTAGCCGTGTCACCCTACGGAGAAGTTGGGATTGTGGATGGGGTAGTGGCAGGGGATGCATTACCTCCGTGAGTTTATTGCAATTTATAGTATGACCTTTAGCCTTTTTGACTCAAACACACCAGAATTGAGCTAGTTTTCGGGGATAGATCCACAATAATCAAGCTCGTGTGACTGATACATAAAACCAAGAATATTAGTTTATTCATTTACAGTGAGGAATAACTAGCACAGAGATTGAAGTACTTGTGTTGGCGTGACCAGTAAGATCTCATTCAGGAGGCAAGTAGACTCACATAGGAATCAAGTCATAATGAGGGAGTTGCTTAGTAAATGTGGCATTATAACAAGAGAAGTGGATGGCTTTTCAGGTGTTTAATGGCCATCATCTCCAGGGTAGGGCATGGATGGATCAGTGGTTGATTGACTGTGATTCACACTCCCCTAGACTATGCAGTTAGCCCTTAGTATCCAAGGGGGAATGATTCCAGAAGCCCCCAAGGATACCAAAATCTGCAGATGCTCAAGTCCCTTCCATAAAATGATGTAGTACAATGAATAGGGTTGGCCCTCCATATAAGCAACTTCCTGATTATGACTGTATATTGGATCCTTTTCCTTCAATGTCTGTAACCTTTTTCTGTTTCCATGCCTCTCAGCACTGTTCTTTCTGATCGACTCATCCTTATTTGTAAAGTAGATTTACTTTACATCTGTAGGATTAGAGTCAAGTCTTGCATTCCTATTAATTTGCTATACAAATATATATATATGTATGTATTATAGACAAAATAAAGTCTTTTCCTTCAGTGGTTTATAGTTAAGAGCAGGGAGATGTGTGTTCCCAAAGTATACTCTGTTTCTTCGAGAAGATTTCCAAAGCCTTGACTTGGAAAAAATTACATCCACAGGCTTGGGTGACTATAAATATGGGGGACCAGGGGAGTGAGGCCAAAGAAGCATTAGGATAACACCCAGGTTTCTAACTAGGGCAACTGAGGGCTTTTCTTTCCTAAGACAGAAAATTGAGTAGGGGAGGAGAATCAACAGCAGATTGTATTAGGAAGGCAAATTTAATATATTTTAGATGAGTAAAGTTTAAAGGGCCAGTGGCCCATCCAGGTGTCAATAAACACAAATAGGAGCACCTTGCCTGGTGCTTAAGAGAAAGACTTGTGTTGTGGTGCGTGGTGATGGAGGTTTGTGTACCAAGCAGTGTTCTAAGTAATTTGTATTGAGTCATTCAGTCTTCACATCAGGCTGCTGAGAAGTAGAGATTGTCATTAACTCTTTTTAACAGTAAACTGAGGTATGAGCTGCAAAAGTAAATTGCCCAGCCAGGTAAAGGGCAGATTTGTGAGTAATCAGCATGTAGATAATTGGCTAAAGTCCTGCCAAGAAATATCTAAAATGAACCCACATCTTGTCAGTTAACTTAAAAATGGATAGTGAGCTGTAGAAGTAGTTCAGATCCATGATTATTCTAATGAAACATTTCCTCCTAGTAGCAGATTGCATTTTCATAGTTAATTGTCAGATTTTTAGAAAGTGTAGTCTCTTAAAGACAGACACTTGTTGGATTAAAGAAGGGAGGAAGGGAGCACATTAACTATCCTTAAAAATTTAGTTAATCCTTTAAAAGAGGGGAGGAAAACACTTGTCCTTTACTAGCCAACTCAATCCTTTGCACATACTTAATATGAAAGAACTTTTGTCCTTTTAAATAATCTGAAATACTATGCTATGCAAACATAAAGTATCACACATGTATTGTTATTCAGCATCTTGTAATACTTCTGTGTTATTACAGTTTTGGAAGAGTTGTTTTCATAGATTATGACCAGGAATTTTCCAGTTACTCAGTATTGTAGTTGCTGTAATTATTCTACTTGGTGACTTCTCTTTTATTCCATTACTCCTTCCTTTGCAACTCTAAAAAGGTTCTTCCAGTAAAGGTCTGAGTGGGAACTTCTGTCTTTGTCTGGAAATGTCTTTGTTTTGTGCCTGCTTTTATGTGGTACTTTAATTGGTTTTGGAATTCTAGCTGACAGTTGTTTTTCTCCTCACTTTGAAGATACTTGATTGTTTTCTGATGAAAAATCAACTGTCAGTCATACTGTTGTTTCTTCCTTTATAGGTAACGTGTCATTTCTCTGGTTGCTTTTAAGAATTTTCTTGTCTTTGACATTCTGCAATTTTGCCATGATGGTCTAGGTATGAATTTATTTTTATTTTATTTTGCTTGGGATTTAGTGTGCTTTTCCACTTTGAAGATTATTTATATTCGTAACTGGGAGAATCTTAGCCATTAGCTCTACATAACGTCTCTTCCTCATTCTTTCTGTTTTCTCCTGGAATTCCTGTTGCATATTACCTTAGACATATCTTAGACATCTCTTTCTACTTGGATCTTTTGACTTATCCACACTTGTTTCATCTTGTTAGTTCTGTGTTCTTGGGCGTTTCCTCAAATATGCCTTCTGTTTTACTTTTTTTTTTCTTTTAATTCTAAAAGCTCTCTCCCCCACCTCCAAGCTACTTTTTCTTAATTCACCGTATCCTGTTCTTTGTTTGGACTTCTGTTTTGGGTTGTTTTAATCAAGAAAATTTTCAAACTTAACAAAAATAAAGAGAATGCTATAATAATCCCCCATGTACCCATTACCCTGCTCTAGCAATTGTAAATTTTGTTTTGTTTATATCCCCAACACACACACACCCCTTATTTTGAAGCCAGTCCTGGGCGTCATCCATTTAATCCATAAATATTAAAATGCATATCTTTAAAGGATTCTTTAAAAGAGTCTTTAGACATTTTTAATATACTTATGTTTTATTACACGGTGTTTCACTTTTTAAGCTCTTGGGTACTAACCATCTGTTTGTCTGCTGATCCCTCATGGTGGATCTGTCCCTTGATTAGTTTTGTTATTTTTAAAAATTCAGATGTAGTTTTTCCTGTGGAACTTGTGTGTGTGTGCCTTGGATTATGGAAGTGGTTCTGATGATTTGTTTCTGCTGGGCACACTAAGCCTCGGCCCACTTTTACACAGATTTTCAGCTCGTGGACTCACACATCATGTATGAAATAAAAATTTGAAGAGCACCTGCACAGAACATGCGTTTGGGTTTCAGTGTTTCATGGGGGACGACACCCACATCCACCCACACCCCCAAAAGCCCAGGAAATAGCTTTCTTGGTACTTCTCAGCAGTGATAGACACAGTTTTTCTAGGGTCCTTACCCCTTACACATCACTGTCATTGTGTTGTAAGTTTTTACTTTTTTGCTCTAACTTCATTTCCTCTTCCTATCTAGCACTTGAATATCTCCCCTTCCTTCCTTTGGAGCTTTGCTGTAATTTTTTCTTCTATTCTGTTTAGCATTTTTGATTATTTTTAGAAGGGAAAGTCTGCTTGGTCTTACTGTATTGCCACAACCAGAAATCATGTTTCTACCCATCTATTTTAAGGTGAAGAGTCATAAATTTCTTAAATACTCCATACAAGAGTGAATTAGAGGGGTGTGTGTGTGTGTGTGTGTGTGTGTGTGTGTTAATCTGATAAACTGCTATTCAGGTAACATTTAATATGTGTTACTATTTCATCTGGTGAGGTAGACAATACCTAAAAACACATTCAGACTTGTATTTCAATTAAAAGTCTTCTGTTCGTGTATTTGTGCTAAAATCGAATAGTTACATTAACTTGTGCTTCTCACATTTGTCAGAAACGTTGGTAATATTAGATCTGATTTAATGTAACAAAAATATTAATAAATGCAGTTTTACTGCCAGGCAGAGTCTTTATTGTTTAATATTTATTTATTTAATTTACTTATTTACTTGGCTGCTCTGGGTCTTAGTTGCGGCACGCGGGATCTTTAGTTGCGGCATGCACATGGGATCTAGTTCCCTGACCAGGGATCGAACCCGGGCCCCCTGCATTGGGAGCTTGGAGTCTTAACCACTGTGCCACCAGGAAAGTCCCAGACAGAATCTTTAAGTGCATGAAGTTATGTGAGATACATCTGGAAAATGGACTAATATCATTAACATATATCCCTACATATCAGTAAGGGAAAAAACTCACTGGGAAAATGGCAAAGGATATAAACATACTGTTTAAAGAAAACTGCAAATAAAACCATAGTAAGATGTTTTTCCTTATTAAATTGGAAAAGATAAAAAATGATAATACCTTGGGTTCAGAAGGATGTTGAGAAATTGGAACACTTACACATTGCTAATGGGGATGTAAATTGAAATTGCCCCGAGGAAGGACAGTTAAACATGTGTCTTCCAAGGATCAAATGTACATTTGGCACATTGTTGGAAATATCAACAGATTTGAAGCAACTTAAATGTTCATCAACTAAATAATCATGGTATGCCCATACAGTGGACATACATAATACTGTTCAGTGTTTTATAACATGAGGCAGTTATAAACATATGAGTATGGAATGATCTCCGAGGGATTATTACATGGAAAAGGCAAGGTGTAGAACAATGTATGTAGTACGCTAACATGAGGGAGGGGGAACGTATGTGGATTTTAAATGTTTAAAATATCTGGAAGAACATATAAGAAACTGGTGATGATGGTTACCTTGGGAGGGGAAGAACTGGCTGGCTCAGGATCCAAGGAAGGGAGAGAAACTTTATTTTTCACTTTTGAGTTTTAGGTGATGGACAGTATTATGTATTATTTTAATGGAAACCAGAGTTTTATTGTGTGTGAAAAGAAGATACAAGTAAGGGAAGTAGAATCCTGTGAGGTTGAATTTGAATTCTGGATATATCAGTATGAGATCATGATTTTTCAAAAAAAAAATTGCTGAAGGAGTGAAACAGTGAAAACAGAATGGGGGAGATTTCTTTTTCCCTTTTTTAGAAATTTGAGAATGGTAGTTAATTAACTGTTGTACATTATTACTTTGATAAAAATAAAGAATTACAAAAACAAATAATTCAAGAAAAGCCCTGTGCCATCTTAAGCCCTATAATACATGTGAAATTCTCTTGCTGTTGCATCCATTTCAGTATGTTGCCATGTCATGGTTAATGTTCATTTGACAAATAACGAGTCTTACTCTGTGGTAGGCACTGTGCTAAATACTTAACATACGATATACAGAATTTTGTGAATGAAAAATATTAAGGAAACATTTTCATCTAGAAGTTGCTCTGCTTAACAGTTTGCTCCTTTGATTTAATACCTTAGAATTAGCATAGATTATTAAAACTAGAAAATATTTTGATTATTCTATAGAAGAAATTAAACTAAGGAACTTGCTCTAGATGGAGACTCTAGAACCAGATGTTTGGTCCAGCATTCATTCCACTGAGGTTCAGTTGTGAAATTTGGTTCCTTTTTAAAATGTACTTTTGCTGGTTTGGAAAGTTTTTTTTTTTCTACTTAATTTCTTTTTGTTTTAAAAAGATTTTACTGTCTTCAGTGACTTTCTACCTGTTTGTGCAGTTGTGCCTTTTCCTATGCCATGGGCTCTGTGCCTTGGACTGTTTTCTTCCTCCATGCTTTCTGCCTGTTTGTAAGATGCAATAGAATTTTCTGGATGAAATATGACTTCCTTCTTGAGTATTGAATTTTTCTTTGATTTTGGTCTCTTGGAGTTAAAACCTAATTAAGAGTTAGTTATTGTCTAGAGACTTTATTCTTCCTACATGTCAGTGGTTCTTTGTACTATGTATAATACTTGAAGTTGGGATGTTAGAAAAATTTAGCTCTTACCATTAGATAAATGTTCCATTTGTTGAATAGTTATGTTACCCTATGTACTATATTAATTCTTTTTTTAATATAAATTTATGTATGTATGTATGTCTGCATTGGGTCCTCGTTGCTGCGCGCAGGCTTTCTCTAGTTGTGGTGAGCGGGAGCCGTTCTTTGTTGAGGTGCGCAGGCTTCTCAACGCGGTGGCTTCTCTTGTTGCGGAGCATGGGCTCTAGGTGCCTGGGCTTCAGTAGTTGTGGCACACGGGCTCAGTAGTTGTGGCGCACGGGCTTAGTTGCTCCACGGCATGTGGGATCTTCCGGGACCAGGGCTTGACTCTGTGTCCCCTGCATTGGGAGGCGGATTGTCAACCACTGCGCCACCAGGGAAGTCCCTATATTAATTCTTTTGTTTGCTTTACTAATTAAATAACTTAAGGCCAAAGCCTCATCTCTCATAGATATGCTCCATTGTTTTATAGGGTAGTGCTAAGAATGCTAGCTTTATTTTCAGATTCTAGCCCCATTTAATTAATAATATGACTTTGTATAAGTTTCTTGATTCCTAGGTGATTTTATTCACTTGTAAAATTATCATAATGGTTCTTATATGTAAATAATACATGGAAGAGTGGTTAGAATAGGGCGTGGCACATATTGAACACATATATTTGTTGAATGAATAATGTAATCTTTTATGGTAACGTGTGATTAAACAGATAAAAATATACAGATAGTGACTAGTATATGTGCCATAAAGTTAGAGATTGAACATGTTAATAGTGTTTTATTTAATGAATTTCAATAAGCTGATAGGAAATTGAAAATCCTTAGAACGTTTTTTGTTTCCTGTTGATTATTTTGTTTGTATTTCAAGGCTCTTCATCGGTTACCTGCTCTCTTAAAAAAATCAGTTTGGAAAAAAAAAATCAGTTTGGTATATAAAGAATAAACTATATCATGAGGAAGAGCAGCTTATTTTGTCTATAAAACAAATCACTTATAAATGAATTTAAGATAAAAGTATTTGTTTGTTGAATGCCACACATGGACTCTTACCACTGAAGGTAAATTAATTGTCTTGGAAAAGCTATGGAAGTGATGGTAGGATTATTGTATGTAAACATAATTCACTCCTAGAGATAGAGTTAGTACTGGAGTTTTGTTATTCTTCCTAACCTTTTCTCTAAGGTTTTGGGTTGAAGAGGAATAATTACTATACTAAATTTACATCACTGTTATTTCTCACAATTTCATTTCTTGCATAGTTCTTTACTGCTTTTATGATGTAATCCTTTTTGTTGTTATTCCCATCCTATTTTTCTGAGATTAAGCTTATTCTGAGGTCCTTTAGCATCTCCGAAAACGACCTGTATAATAATACCTTATATTTTTTCCTCGGACTTTGCTTGTATTTGAGTTTCTTTCGTCTAGAATGTTTTGTTACTAGTGCATCTTGTAATTTTGGGTAGTAAGTGCACTGACTCCTTCACAGATCTCTCAGATTCTCAAAAAGGAATGTACTTCTTGCATTCTGCCTTTCAATCGGGTAACACTCAACACTGAAGGGAGTCCCAATCTTAGTTCTCCAAGCCTCCCAGGATCATAAAATTTGCTGGTTGAAGCGTTACAAAGGGGATCTCCTGCTTAATTGACAAGAATAATGTAAAGGAGGAATTAGTGGAGGAACTTTTAACTACATTAATGTTAAAAATTGATTCCCTTCCTCTCTCCTGACTTCTTATCAATGACCTTATCTGGGAAGATTTTCTTATTCCAGGGAGCCACTTGTCATTTTGGTTTTTACTCTCTGACCTGTGTTGAGTCTTTTTTTTTTTTTTTTTTGCTGTACGCGGGCCTCTCACTGTTGTGGCCTCTCCTGTTGCGGAGCACAGGCTCCGGACACGCAGGCTCAGCGTCCATGGCTCACGGGCCCAGCCGTTCCGCGGCATGTGGGATCTTCCCAGACCGGGACACGGACCCGCGTCCCCTGCATCGGCAGGTGGACTCTCAACCACTGCCCCACCAGGGAAGCCCAGAGTCTTTTTTTTTTTTTTTTTTTTTTTTACGGTACGCGGGCCTCTCACTGTTGTGGCCTCTCCCATTGCGGAGCACAGGCTCTGGACGCGCAGGCCTAGCGGCCATGGCTCATGGGCCTAGCCGCTCCGCGGCATGTGGGATCCTCCTGGACCGGGGCACGAACCTGTGTCGCCTGCATCAACAGGCGGACTCTCAACCACTGCGCCACCAGGGAAGCCCCCCAGAGTCTTTTTTATAATTTAATTTTTTTAACAAAAAATTGTGCACCTAGGCTGTATATACCTTAAGTATTTATAGCCTTTATTCTATGTGGTATTAATAATTAATAACTGGTATTGATATAATACCTGATACAGCCGTAAATCGTTTTGGTAAGACATGAAGCAGAATCCATTGTCTTTTAATTGGGCTAAAATCTACATCGCTACTACTGATAGCACATGGAAAGACAGAATTATTCTGTACCTGTTGTTTCCTTCACAGAGAGCTAGTGGCATCTGACAAAGAACCATGATACCTGGCTGAAACTCCAGGATGGAAGTAATGCACAAGTCACTTTATAAAAGCCAACACTGTAAATCGTACGTAATGGCTATATGCAAACTAGTGATCAAAGTTAATAATTTTAGAAGGGAAAAGTTTACAGTTAGCTTATAAGTGGCTGTGTAAACCGATGCAGTAGCTGTTTAGCAGCTTTCCAAATCCTTGGAAGGCCAGTGTGCCAGTAAGAGAGTCCTCATGCGCATTCCCACATCTGGCTCCAGTGACTTAGGGGGGATGAGAGCTAGAATCACATTCCTCTCCTCTCCCCAAGTCCTCATTCTAGTCAGTCAGACTTTTCTCAGCCCCTGCTACCACATTTCTGCCACATTTAATCATAAAGTACTAGGTCTTAAATGTTCCAAGTAGCTTTTTTTTTAAATTGTAAATACTGTCTTTACCAGAGCTGGTGCTGGCACTGTTTTGGAGATCCTCTATGGGATCTCATATTAACTGCCTGACTTACTTGCGAGTAAAAGAAAAGTGAGAGGCTCTTCATTTTACATTGTAGTTCGTTAGTTTGGATTTAAGCCAGGGGTGTTGGTTCCCGCAGTATAATACTGTGTTTGCATTATTTGATACTGCTTCTCAGAATTGACTCTTGTTTAAATTTTTTTTTTTTTAAGATAGAGATGACTGAGTCAGTTTGACGTTTAGAAGCTTAGTGAACGTTTTTGTGGCTGTCTCACCATTGCCCCCCACTTCCTCCCCAGAAACCCCCTAAATTCAGGTGTTCCATAGAAATAGTTTTAAAATTGAAAGTCATCCATGATATGTAAAAATGGTATTAGAGGAAAAATTTAAAGTAGTATGATTTTGTAAGATTCTGGGAAAGAGTTTTCCTCAAGTTTATTTTAATAAATAACCATTATAATTGTATTGGTGATGGTGAGCAGGAGAGAGTCTTACAACATGTGATCCTTCAGTTCTTTTCCCACTTAAGAGCATGGTGGTGCAGAAGCAGCATTTATTTTCACTTGACTTTAGTATTTGGGTGTAGCCCATCTATTTCTTCCCTTCTTGGCTCAGCAGCTTTGCAGATGTAAGCCACACTTTTGATACTTGCCACTTTTATAACGTATAAATTTCTGGGGCTTCATTAGGTAATTTTAGTGTAATACTAAGTTTAACTTCCCCTGAGCTTCAGACCCTTTTAAAATATATATTTTTTAACCTAAACATATTCTTCATTAAATTTAAGGATTTAAAATGTTTCTCTGTTTATTTTCTTTAAAATAATATGCGTATAATCATTGCATTTTGTTTAGGTTCTTTTTATTCAGATAAGCAGCAAGAAAGCTCTTGAGTTAAGACTACATTTTCTAAACCATATTCTACTTCTTTAGTATCTGTTTGTTGATTTTACTCCCCCCCAAATTTTATTCACCATAATGTTTCTTATTACAAAGAGATTTTTAAATTACTTAGCATCAAGTAAAATTGATAATCCAAGAAGGTGTCTATCATATTCATTTTTTGTGACTTTTTAATACTCCTGGGCACACCTTGTACAAATACCTCAGTTTGAGAGGCACTAGCTCATTGGATCAAGTGGACATTTCTTGGTATGAAGTGAGGGATAAAAGACATACTTAAATACTAACCCAATTATTAAAAATAGTTGTATTTGATAGACATGACTGTCACATTGCTAGGTAAGTTTTTAGGCCACTTGCTCTCAACCCCTAGACTCACCCTCTTTTTGGATGAGCGCTGATCGCAGAGGACACTGAGTAGCCCTGCTCTGGGCCGTGATGACTTACTCTGTGATTACACTCTTCTTCATATTTGATGTCTTAAACATTTCATTTCCCCTCCCTAAAATTGCACATCCTCGTTTTCTAACTGCTGCATTCCTTCTGTTACTTCTTGACACGGCAGATATCCCTTCCCCAGGGAAGCCTGTCTTTACAGTGATCATCACCGATAAAGCTAGACATTCCCTCTCTGTGCTTCCATAGCCCCTTATTCACATATCTGTACTGTTAACGGTATACTTACCTTTTATTAGACTGTGAACTCTTTGAGGGCAAGGACCTTATTTCCCCTCTGGTCAAATACAGTGCCTAGCACCTAGCAGGTATCAGGAAATGCTTGCTTCAGTGAGTGGATGAGTGGACAGACAGGCTCTTTCTAATTAGTGTTTGATGTGATATAGCTCTACCATTAGAAATTATGACTTGCTATGACCCCAGAGCATTCAACTAATGGCAACCACCTGACCCCTGCTCTCTAGCCATGTTTCCAGTCCAGGGTGGTATGGTGTGGAGTTACTATGGCAGTTATTTTTGCTAGTACCTAATGTTTTAACTTATTTCTTTCAGGAATTGTTGGATAAGTATTTAATAGCCAATGCAACTAATCCAGAGAGTAAGGTCTTCTATCTGAAGATGAAGGGAGATTACTTCCGGTACCTTGCTGAAGTTGCTTGTGGTGATGATCGGAAACGTAAGTGTATTTGGTTTATGGGTAAAGCTAAAGTATAAAAGAGAGGGAGGATAAATTTATAATGTTACCTTACGTTCTCAAACATGAAAACAGTTATGACTTTACATTATGTGCTCTTTATAAAAAATTAAACTCATAAACTGATTATAACCTGATAAGATACTATTAAAAACAGGCTTAATCTTTTAGGCTTTAGAATTTGGTTCACCATATTTTTAGCCCCAGAGTTCTTTGCATATGCTTTGGGTGATGCTGTTGTGTCACATGGTCTTCAGCATCTTGTATGTTGAAACTTAAGATAACTGGAAATTACATGTAGAGTAGAAACAGGACATTGTACTTTTTCTACTTGACATATTAATTTATTAATTACTACCTATTTTGAGGGATCATAACATTGATTACTAATTACACATAACCAGATTTCTGAGGAGGAGAGGTCAGATGAGAGTTTTATTGCTGGTATATAATTTATCACAGAAAACACAGCTATGGGGAAAAGAGTAACCTGATTTCCTAACTTGATTGTAAAACAGTCAAAGTAAATTTATTGGCAGTGAACTCAGTCCCCTGGAGTATTGGTAGCTGGGTGTACGGTAGCACATTGTGCATGTGCCTGCTAGTCTAGGTAGAAGCAAGTCTGGGTGGAAGTATCACTTAAGTCCTTATTTATTTCCAATAAGTTTATTATTTTGTTTGTCATTTTACCCTATCCAAAAAGGGCATGCCCCACAAATGGTTATTACAGCCTCCTCTTCCTCTCTCTCAGAGAGTTACTAAAAGTGAGACAGTTTTAGCATCCCCAAAATTAGTGTAATTGAAGATATAAAGAGAAAACTTTTGTACCTTGCTGTAATAGAATCTGTATACTAAACTGTTGTGTTATCAATATATAATTTCTGTTGCCATAATCATAAGCAAAATTAAACGTGACAGATATTTGCACAGGACTGAACATTTAAACGTCAACTAGTCAAAGGGATATCTTTGGGAGATTGGGCCATAGCCCCAGCATTAATCTGATCTGACCCTTTCTGGCTCATTGGGATTTTCTCGTCCTATACGTAGAACACTCCAGTAGTCTGGGATTTGTAAATAGTCTGTATTTACAAAGTCTAGATGCTGAGATGCTTTAGAACTCTCATTGTAATGCCTCCTTATGTGCTGGACACCAAGAGCTCCTTAGTTAAATGTGAGGGCCATACCAGCTATGTTTAGATCAGTGAATGTGCCATTGAAGAAGAAGAAGGAAAGGCACATATTCGGGCTTTAAAGGGATAACTTGATTTCTGTTAGGTCAGTCCTTCTAGAGCTGTAATGGGCCCAATGGCCTCATTCAGAAAACCTAACCTTTTCAAAACATGATATAATCAGATTAGTGCTGGTAGTTCTTCCTGAACATTTTGTTCAGGAAGGTGACATTTTTATTAAGCCAGTAATCAAACTCTGGTCAGCAGATTTTGATCTATATACTGGTGCTTTTATATTGCCTTTCACATAATACATGTTGATACCGAGGGTCAGTGTTATTTCTACAGATAAGTCACAAAAATAGAGATTTTGGTGGTGATGATCTTTGTAAAATGTTTCCATTATTGTGGGAAGGGATATTGCAGCTGATTTTTTTCAAGTTTTATTGAGATATTATTGACATATATCAAATTGTTTTTAATTGCTGCATTTTCAGGTAATAAAATTAAAAGACATGAAAGAAGAAAAGTGTTTTAGTCCCAGAGATGAAAAACCTGATACACTGTCTCATGGTTTTTATATTAAGCTGATTATAAACAAGCAACATTATAAACTAGTTTTTTACTAGCCCAGTACAGGATAATGTTTTTGGTTTGCTACTGTGGTTTTAAACGAAGGCTACAGAGAGAAGTCTGGCTCTACCGAGTTAGTAGCATAGGTTAAAGGTATTACTGTATACTGGGTGGATATTTTCAGTATCATGCTTTTTTATTTCGTTTTTTTCCCTTCACAGAAACGATAGATAATTCCCAAGGAGCTTACCAAGAGGCTTTTGATATAAGCAAGAAAGAGATGCAACCCACACACCCAATCCGCCTGGGGCTGGCTCTTAACTTTTCTGTATTTTACTATGAGATCCTTAATAACCCAGAACTTGCCTGCACACTGGCTAAAACGGTAAGATGTGTGTCCGGAAATACCCTCTTTAGGTTATTTGAGATAGCAAGCATGTTAATTTCTAGGTATTTTACTTGGATATCCAGGGATGATTTCTACATTTATTTGGATATCTCCTTTTTCTTACCATCGTGACCACTACCACTGTCCTTCTCAAGATCTTACTCTCCCAGCTATGGTTGTAAGCAGTAAGATCTGTCTAAAGAGCATATTGGTCAGAGTAATCAAAAAAGTATGAGAGAAATGTAAAGGATTGGAAAGTAATGCCTGCCAGGTGTGTGGTCAGTAGAATCTCTGCATTCCTCAAAGTGTCTCAAAGTGGAAGCGTTCCAAGGGGTTTTTGCAAATAAATACTAGTTCTTATTTGTAAAAAATATATTGGGCATAGCTACTGTGCTGTCTGTCCTGTGAAAGAACTAAGAAATGCTTGTTTACTGATTAAGTACGTATAACTTTATAAGTTTTAGTCATCCTCAAAAATTCTTAAGCTGAGAATCCGAGGCAGTGATTTCATTGAGTTTTGTTTTAAGTGATAATAGAACATAAAGTGGATGTTCATCTATTTTATAAAAATGGTTTGTGACTATAGAGTGTCAGTTTGTGTCGATGTAAATATTGTCTACCGTGGATATTAATATTTGTCAGGCTTTTGATGAGGCCATTGCAGAGCTTGACACACTGAATGAAGACTCATACAAAGACAGCACCCTCATCATGCAGTTGCTTAGAGACAACCTAACAGTGAGTTTTTCATACTTTTAATTTTATTTCCTTTTCAGGAACAAAAGTATTAATATTTTATTCAGGCTCCCTGTGTTTTGGGGCACCTATATTAGAGCTACACTTGCTCTTAGAAAATGATTATATAAAAATTACATAAAAATATTAAATATGTATTAGTATTTTGTATAGGACAACTGTTCTTCGTAGGCAGATTTTCAAGTTGAATGGGCATTTTATCAGACCTTCCTGAGAAAGTACTAAGATTTTAGGAACTCATAATATTAACATTATTGACTCTTTATTTGACTGGTATGAAGATGTTGAGAAATTATGTTAATATAGAAAGTTTGTCTTTTTTAATTTGTTTTTTCTTTTGTTTTTCTCCCTACCTCTTGTATAGACAGGGGGTGGAGGAAAAAGTAATGGTGAAAAAAATACAGGTTGAGCTTTACTTAGCTTCTTTTGTAGGTTCAAGTAAATTGGATAGGTCAAAATCTTAGACAAAATGTGGAAGAAATACACCTTTTAATATAAATGTAGTTCTCCCGCCCCCCCCCCCCAGATTTGATGCTTTATCTTCTGCTAGATAAAAAAAATTTTAACATTAGTGCCCTCTGTTCAACTTCGCTGAAGAGAGAAATTATGAAGACAGTTCATTCCCAGCCATTAGAAATCCCTCTGGTTGTGAGGTGACAATAGAAAAATGATCAGCATAAATAGCTTCTATAGAAGAAAAACAAACTGAGCAATTAACCTCTTTCCAGATACACCGTGGAGCTATCTTTTTTTGCGGGGGGGGTAGGGGTGGCTCTCACTGTTGTGGCCTCTCCCGTTAAGGAGCACAGGCTCCGGACGCGCAGGCTCAGCGGCCATGGCTCACGGTCCCAGCCGCTCCGCGGCATGTGGGATCTTCCCCAACTGGGGCACGAACCCGTGTCCCCTGCATCGGCAGGTGGACTCTCAACCACTGCGCCACCAGGGAAGCCCACGTGGAGCTATCTTTTAACTAGTTCTGTTTTCTCTCTCCCAGAGATAGTTCTTTGGGGATATTTGTTTGTTTTTATTTTAGTATCTTAATAATGACTTAAAGGTTAAGACTTCATCTTTGCTAAAATTGCCACTAGTGTCTCGGTGCTGGTCTAATAGAAATCCATTTTGTGAACTATTATTATGCATAGTCGACAAGTATTGACTATTCCCTTTTTCACTTCATTGTTCCATCCGAAAATTAGAGAGACTAACATCCTACCTAATTCAAGAACCGTATCTACATATCTTCATGCACACATGCTGCTTCCCTGTAACTTAACATCGTTCACTCCTGTTTAACTCTTTGCAGCATACAAAGTAAGCCTGCTTCTTATTCTATATGATAGCCCTTCAAGTACTTGGCAATGGTGACTTTGACCATGGTCCCTGCCCACCCCCAAAAAAATTTGTTTTGGACTTATTAATCTCATAAATTATATTTTAGTAGTGCTTTTAAAAAGAGCATTGGCCTGCCAGAAATTGAGAGAGCATTAAATTCTAAGGATGTTAGTTACCTTGTTTTTATCTGAGATTATAGTAAGCTTTGAAAACGTACTCAAATAGCGTATATGTGTTTGTCATTTTGCAAATGCACAGTGAAAGGAATACAGGGGTACACTTTGGGAGGAGTTGATGAAATATAACTTCCAGTCTTAGTCATAATCTCTGTTGTTTAATTTACTGCTCTAAGAATTACATTCTGATATAATAATAAGACTTGAAATGATTGATCTAGAAATAGTAACTTAGTATGATTTTCTTTTCTAGTTATGGACGTCAGACAGTGCAGGAGAAGAATGTGATGCGGCAGAAGGGGCAGAGAACTAAGTGCATCCAGGGTGTCATCCCTCTTCCCCTCAAGAAACCTTTTTACTCATCTCCATTCCTTATTCCATTTGGATTTCCTATAGCAAAGAAACCCATTCATGTGTATGGAATCAACTGTTTATAGTCTTTTCACACCGCAGCTTTGGGAAAACTCCATTCCTTGATTTGTGTTTGTCTTGGCCTTTCTGGTGTGCAGTTACTGCTGTAGAAAAGTATTAATAGCTTCATTTCATATAAACATAAGTAACTTCCAAACACTTATGTAGAGAACTAAAAATGTATCTGGTATTTAAGTAATCTGAACCAGTTCTGCAAGTGACTGTGTTTTGTATTACTGTGAAGATATGAAAATGTAGTTAATTACAGTTTAAAGAGTTAAAAAGTGTTCTGCATAACTTCCTGATTTCTACATTCCCTCCCTTACTCTTCTTCGGGGGTTTTCTTTCAGTAAAGCAACTTTTCCATCCTCTTAATATATTCCTTTTTGGTAGGAATCCAGAAGTATTAGATTGAATGGAAAAGCAGTTGACATTTTGAGGCTGGAGGTCACAAATTAAAACACCTCCTGTATCATATATGATGGAGGTCTTGCGTATCTGTGACAACAGGGAGTTTCCTCATTCATTCTTCATTTGCTGCTGTTTAAGTTGACAACTTCCCTTCCCAATAAAAATTCACTTACACCTCCTGCCTTTGTAGTTCTGGTATTCACTTTACGATGTAATAGAAGTAGCATGTTGCTGCCAGAATACAAGCATTGCTTTTGGCAAATGAAAGTGCATGTCATTTCTTAATACACTAGAAAGGGGAAATAAAGTACACAAGTCCAAGTCTAAAACTTTAGTACTTTTCCATGCAGATTTGTGCACATGTGAGAGGGTGTCCAGTTTGTCCAGTGATTGTTAGAGAGTTGGACCACTATTGTACGTTGCTAATAATCATCGACTGTAGTCCCAAAAAGGCCTTGTGAAAATGTTATGCCCTATGTAACAACAGAGTAACATAAAATAAAATTACATTTTATAAACCATTTACTATGGCTTTGTAACAATTACATACTCATATTTTAAGGGACAGGTGAATTTACTACTTTCTGAAGTTTATTGATACTTCCCTTTTATCTCATGTAAAATGGAGTAGTGGTACCCATTTTTCTGCATTGTGATACACTTGTCTAGGGATGCCTGGACCTGTATAAAATTGGACTCCATTTCTTAAGAGTTAGTGTTTTACCTTAGATCAGTTTTGTGGACCCTCTCTTCCTTAGATGTAAATGATATTAGTTAACTGTTAAATGAAATAAAGTGGACATTTTAAAACTAGAAAAGTTAAAATTACGTGATTGTGAATGCTTTGGCTGGTGTTAGAATTACGTTTCAGTGGATATTCAAACAGAATGTCAGAGTTTAAGAGTACCTTGTTTTGTTTTCAGATAATTCTCTTTGTAAACACTCAGTTGTACCATTGGTGAGTTCAGAATAATTTGGGTTTTATAATACTGCCATGGCTATTATACTAGCCTGTCTTAGTATTGGCCTGAGAATTTATTTTAAAGTCAGAAAATAATCTGAAAAATTAAGCTGTGTAGGATTATCCTTTTTCTCCTAAAAGTGTAACTATGAAACAAGGTTTTGTTTGCACTTGATTCGTTTTCTGAGGGGAAATGAAAAGACAGAATTGAAGGGGACTTGCAGAAATTATCCATTTAAATAAGATTAATAGAACTCTGGCCTCCAAAATCTAAATCAGTAAGACAGTGCTTTTTAAATAAAAATTTCAATAAACATTGAAAGAACATTGTGAATTAGGAGAAAAAATTATCAGTCCTAACGAAGTTGTAAGTACTGAATAAAGTAATGACTACACTACTTTGGTGAGTTATGAAAGTAGCCTTCTTTCTTAAAGAGCAGATTAGTCCCAGGTTATCTCCTTGCTTTAGGAGAGATGAGCATCTTTAAAAGGGGGCCCAGCCTGTGGTATTATCTCTTTTTGACTCTCATTTTGGGGCCTCCTTGTACTAGATGTAGAGGATATTTACAGAATACTGCTAAGAACTCAGTCGGGGTAGAGGGAGGGTTTAAACCCAGGTTTGAGCTTTCTAACTTTTATAATTACTTTCTGAGATAGTTTAGAAATTTTAAATGTTAAACCTATTTTGTAGTTAGAACTTTTTAATTGGCAGTTTTCCCTTTAAAATGTCATTTAGATTTTAATAACTGAAAATAACAGGAGGGTGGATTGCATCCTAACACTGATTATCCAAAATAGAAACATTAGGGATTTCTCTTCCAACATACAGTACATTCAGCCATGATTATTTGACCCGAGATTGGGAAAGAACAGTACGTTTTTTTGGACGGGATTGGTAGACTACAGTCATGTGTATAACTTTAAATATTTATCAGTAGAGACTGTTAGTTTTTTTTGTTTTTTTTTTTTGTGGTACGCGGGCCTCTCACTGCTGTGGCCTCTCCCGTTGCGGAGCACAGGCTCCGGATGCACAGGCTCAGTGGCCGTGGCTCACGGGCCCAGCCGCTCCGTGGCATGTGGGATCTTCCCGGACCGGGGCACGAACCTGCGTCCCCTGCATCGGCAGGCGGACTCTCAACCACTGCGCCACCAGGGAAGCCCGAGACTGTTAGTTTTTTAAAAAATCATGAAAAACACTAGGAAGCCCATTTAAAGTGTGTAAAAATTCTAATAGAGTAAAATATTTTGAGATCAGAATTCTAGTCACTTATATTTAACCGGACTGAGTTTTTTGTTTTGTTTTTGTGGAGTTGAGCCAAACATTCAGAAATATGAGGGCCTATTTTAGGCACAAACGTGACAATTTTTGTTAAATTATGAGCCTGAGTTTCTTTGGACTGGTTATAGATAGGTGTCATCTGATATGTTTAGGAAGACTCACTTTAAACTGATTAAGACAGTTATGTTGTATGTTTTATTCTGCCATATATCATCTTACCTTGTATAATTTGTATTTCATCAGCTTTGCAAGAGGAGAGTTACCATTGTATATCATATATATTACCATTGAATTTTGAGGCCATCACAGTTAAGTACCAGTATAAACCACCTGCCACAATAACGTTTTTTTTTTAACAGAAACCACTAATTTTTTTTTAATTAATTTTTTGGCTGTGTTGGATCTTTGTTGCTGTGCGTGGGCTTTCTCTAGTTGTGGCGAGCGGGGGCTACTCTTTGTTGCGGTGTGTGGGCTTCTCATTGCGGTGGCTTCTGTTGTGGAGCACGGGCTCTAGGTGTGTGGGCTTCAGTAGTTGTGGCTCACGGCTTTAGAGTGCAGGCTCAGTAGTTGCAGCGCACGGGCTTAGTTGCTCCGGGGCATGTGGGATCTTCCCGGACCAGGGATCGAACCCATGACCCCTGCACTGGCAGGCAGATTCTTAACCACTGCGCCACCAGGGAAGTCCCCCACAATAACGTTTTTGATGCATTCAGCAGGTGCTTAAGAAACCTGTGGTGTCAATACCAGAAGATGAGTCCCAGACCATCATGAAATTCAGTTCACAGCAGACTTGCCATTTACTGGTTAGCCACAATTCACTTACAAAAGCCTTTAGACTTGATGCTTTAAAGGGAGTAATAATAGTAATAATAAATACCCAGGGGGAGAAGCTGGAGACTGAACCGTCTTCAGTTTAAAATTAGAACACCTTGAGCATGTCCATAAATGGTCTGGCCCTTCTGTTTTAGTCACAGGGAACCAGCATTGATTGAGTTCATTTTGGTGCCTGGTCATGTATTAGGCACACACACTCACATTTAGTCATGTTTAATCCTCTCAGCTGCCCTGCCAAGTTAATTTCCCCTTGACTGATAGGACATCTGATCAGAAAAATAATGAAGTTATTTGTCCAAAATTAGTGTGTATTAAGCGGCAGACTTATAGTTTGAAATCAGATGCCAAAAGCAAATTCATTTCTGTGTCACTGTTGCCAGCTGTGGGTGCTTCAGCTTGTTTACTATGGCTAGTAAATAGAAATATTTATCTTTTATTTTCTGTCATACTGGGAGGGTTGGTTTGTTTTTTTAACTCTTCCTCCGCTTACCCTCAATCTGTCATTTTTGCCCTTGAGGAAAACCTTAAAAGCAGCTCAGGGAATATTAGGACATGCTGGACCTAACCCATGGTTATGGAAGCAAGTCCAAAAAAAATCAACTGAATTTCCCAAGGTCCCAGCTAATGTTCGACCTGAAGCTAGACAAAATTAGACCAAAAAAACAGATGAAAATAGTTTCAGATTCTCAGTAATTCTCTACTGCCTAAGTTGAAAAGAATTTTCAATGAAAATTATCTGTTCTTGCCACTCAGACTTAGAAAATGAAGGCTTTAATATACATTTCTCTAGGAGGTATTTTTAAAAGATGTTAGCCCTCTAATGATTTTCAGAAAGTAAGGAAATAATGTTCATTACCAAGCATTTGTCAAATTTATGGTTCAGATACGTTCTTCATTTTGTATGTTTCACACTGAAGGCCCTTGTGTTGTCAATGTTCGTCGTATACTCTATACTTCAGTATAGTGATAAGGCCATCGGCCAGGGTTCTAGCCCAAGCGCCCCACTATTAGCTGTATGTGATCTTGGGCCACCATATCGGAGGCCTGACTTACCCATCTTCACAGGTTCTGTTTTTAAGCATCTTCACAAATAAAACTCAGCTTCATAAAATTTTTGAGGTAGATTTTTCTCCTGATTTATGAATGAGAAAACTGAGGCACAGAAGCTAATGATGTGTCCTAGGACTTGGGTCCTCATAGCTAAGTGAGTGGTGGTATCAGGATTCAAATCTGGGTAATCTACTTGAAAGTTGATAATCTTGCTGCTGTGCTGTGTTGCCTTTTTTTGGAGATTAAAGCAGTGACAGATCAGTGCTTTTTAAAAATTTCATTATGACCGATTAGTGGATAGTGGAAACCTAATGGGTCACAGCTAGCTCTTTTATAATAGAAGTATATGGCATGGGAATTCCCTGGCGGTCCAGTGGTTAGGACTCGGTGCTTTCACTGCTGGGGCCCGGGTTCAGTCCCTGGTCGGGGAACTAAGATGCTGCAAGCCGCATGGCGTGGCCAAAAAATATATATATATGGCATGTTAATAGGGATAATAGTTTGTGAAATCATTTTCACTTTATGTGAACAGTGGGTTGTGATGTAAAATTGATTTCAAATGAGTTTAAGAGCCATTTGTTCTAGATGGTCTTAGAGATTTCTTTGCAATTCATGTCCTAGGACTGTTAAGTTCATAATTTCACTGTTGTGAATAGTATCAGAGTTTTTAGTGGTGACATTGTTGGGTCCCTTCCACTTAAAGCATTGTGTTAATGACAACACTTTCTACTTTAGAATGTGCTGAGCAGTGAGTCCGTTAATGCCCTTTAGAAAAAAAGGAGACTCCCTCTTTTGAGGGCAATACTTTTTTTTGTTTGTTTGTTTTTTTGGCGGTACACGGGCCTCTCACTGCTGTGGCCTCTCCCGCTGCGGAGCACAGGCTCCGGACGCGCAGGCCCAGCGGCCACGGCTCACGGGCCCAGCCGCTCTGCGGCATGTGGGATCTTCCCGGACCGGGGCACGAACCCGTGTCCCCTGCATTGGCAGGCGGACTCTCAACCACTGCGCCACCGGAGAAGCCCAAGGGGGCAATACTTTTATTCCACATTGCTTGAAGGATTATGTGAAGATTAATTCTTGTATCTTTTCTTTGTCCTCAGACACTGTTTTCTGCAGCATATCACAGCCTTGGCCTAAGACCATCAAGGAAGTACTTAAACCCTAGAAGCATGGCAGAGTTAGGATTTACTCAGCTAGCAAAGAGAATTATTAAGGGCTTTCATGAGATATGAATTACTAAGTGGGTTTGAAACTGGGTTGAGTCCCAAGTAAAAATCAGTACAATAGGCCTTACTACTCTAGGCTCCTAAATTCTTTTATTTGAGCTGGAATATAGCTCTTTGAGGAGTATCTAAGGTTCTTACCAAATGCCTATGAAAAGAGTTGTGTTACTGTAATTTGAACTAAAGATTTAGGAATTTCGTTGCTAATTTAGACAAATGAAATTATATACTGTAGACTTATTTGTTTGAGATGAGATTTATTTGCCTATATACAAAAATCACCATTTTTCTTTCTGTGACAGCAGATGACATTGTTGAAAGCTAGAAAAGTTCTGCTTAAAAGTCAATTAAGTGCAGCCATGCTTTCTTTCCACTCTGGAAATGTAGGGGAGCTAAACCCACCTAATGAGGCTCAGGTCAACCTCATTTCTGAGGACGTGTGTATGTGTATACTAGAAGTTGGCATTTATTGAAAAAACTTCCTGCCCCTCACTCATCTTATGAGCGCCACTCCACAGCATCTGCCTTGAATAACTCTGGACCCTGAAGGAGACCAAACTGCTTGTATTTTATTTTCTGCTGGCATCACCTTATGTTTTTTGCCCATTTGGAATTAGTGCTGAGCACTCTCTCCATCCTAGAGCCGTGGGTCTTCAGACACGGCCCTGCATTTCAGCCATTCTCCTTAACAGGTGGTGTTCTTTCAGCTCTTCTGGCACTTAGAACCTTGGTGCCTTCAGTGGAAAGATTTCAGAAGACTATTGTGTCCTGAGACGGGGGCAACGCCACTACTTTGGAGCTAGGAACATAAATGGGACAAGATTACTTGTCTATTCCTACAGCTGTGTGATGTGAGAGACACGTGACCTAGCGGAGAAAGATCTAGCTTACACGAGCATTCGTTCATTCACTTACTCGTTAAGTATATTGACTGCCTGTTATGAGCCAAGGACTGTACTGGGTACTCGTACTTGCAGCTTTGCCGCTTTTTTAGTTGTAGGCCTAATCTCTCTCAGCTTCAGTTTTCTTACCTATGAAAGAGACACCTGCCCGACCTGTGAGCCAATACGTGAAAGTATTTCCAAGTGTAAATGGGTTGTGAGATACACATATGTGGAATACTCGGTGAGCAGCAGGACAACCTAATTTCAGAATTGGAAAGTTCTAATAAAGTGAAACTAGTCTTGTGGAAGAGAAAACCGTGGGACCACACTTGGAGCAGACCTATTGCCCTGGATTTTCAAGGGCATAGTAGACACAAAAAGAAAATGACCGAAAAAAAAAAAAACTTAAGCAGCGGTTTTGCTTCTAATTAGCACTCACTGATGCAGCAGATGGGGAAAGGTGGTTCTGTTGCCATGAGAAAAAAATCAGGAACAAGTACCAAGAGGAAATGCCTTTGTTTCTCAACAGGTAACTTCAGTGATTGATAGTGCCACAAGGCCGTAACTGTCAAGCTTCGGCATGCATCGTGATCACCTGGAGGGTTTGCTAAAACAGATTTTGATTCAGTAGGCTTGAGGTAGGGCCCATAGATAATGTGCATTTCCAGCGACTTCCCAGGCGACGCTGATGCTAATGATCAGGGCTTGGTAGGTACTTAGGAAACCACTGCCTTAAGAAAGCATGAATAATTAAGGCCAAAGAGAAGATCAGGTGATTTTCACAGCAGGGGAATAAAAAGTCAGTTAAATGATTCTGAATGGAGCAGCACACGGTTGAGATCTGTGCCCACCTGAGGCTAATGAAATGAGGGCCTTCCTGTCAGCAACTGAAGTTGATCGGGTTGATTACGCAGAAGAGCACAGGAGGCTCCGGTTCACTCTGCCTCGACTCTCGGTCTTGCCCATGTTAATAGTTTTGTATTTAAAGTAAAAATAGGGGATTCCCTGGTGGTCCAGTGGTTAGGACTCTGTGCTCTCAGTGGCAAGGGCCCAGGTTTGATCCCTGCTGAGGGAATTTAAATCCCACAAGCCGTGCAGTGTGGCCAAAAAACAAAAAAAAAAAAGTAAAAATAAAATACAGTGATACTCTAATACTGAACAATCAGATTTCGTGATTTGACGATGCCGTGGAGGTGAGTTAGAACTGATCCTTAAGGTTTTAGGTAAGGAGGATCCATCTGGCTGGTGGATGTGAGGTTAGAGGTCTGCTTTCAGTATTAATGGGAGATCAGTGTTGGGAGACTGGCCTAAAGCTTGAGGCAGGAAGCCAGGGATGTATCAACAGTGGGCGGGAGGCCCAGAAACTTGTTAGGGCACCATGTAAGCTGACTAATGGCTCTATGGGTCACCAGGGTCAAACTAGAGGCCCAATATTCCTGTTACAAGGTAGAGCACTTGAGTTCCTTCTGTTCTGATTCATCAATCCTAAATTGTTGATTCAGGGCAAAATAAAATGCAAATGAGCTTTCTTAAAGATAAGCTAGAGGGGCTTCCCTGGTGGCGCAGTGGTTAAGAATCCACCTGCCAATGCAGGGGACGTGCGTTCGAGCCCTGGTCTGGGAAGATCCCACATGCCGTGGAGCAGCTAAGCCCGTGCGCCACAACTACTGAGCCTGTGTGCCCTACAGCCGGTGCTCCGCAACAAGAGAAGCCACCTCAGTGAGAAGCCCACACACCACAACAAAGAGTGGGTCCTGCTCGCAGCAACTACAGAAAGCCCGCGCTCAACAACAGAGACCCAACACAGCCAAAAAAATAAGTGATGAAAATTGCTGATGGCTCTGGGGAGATAGTACTTCTTAGATAGAAACAAGTATACTAGTCTCTTTCTCCTTAGTTCTTTACAGGCTAAACTATTGGGTTGGCCAAAAAGTTCATTCAAGTTTTTCTGTATGTTGTTACAGAAAAACCCAGATAAATTTTTGGCCAACCCAATAGAATAAGAGGTTGCAAACCCAGATCAGGCTGCCCTCCCAGTATTTCTCTTCTTAAGAAGACTCTCAAGGGCAAATATCCCTGTACCTCTCCAGGGGCTAAGAGCTCTTAACTGTAAAAAGAGCGCTGTACCCTCTCATTCTCTCAAAATAGATGCCTCACTCTTGAATTTTGCATTCTGTGCTCAACTTGAGTACCCTGTTGTGGAGGCATCGGAGGTGACAACTGGTGAATGACGGGCCTTCCAGCTGTTCTGTGTATATTCTGCTGGGTGGATGGTCCTGTTACTACCAACTGTTGGATTGCACACTCACCTGTCAGATGACAGTCAGAAACTAGCCGGCCTCAGCCAGGGCCCATTTTCAGGAGTTGTGTAAAGAGTTACCACCGTTTAGGCAACAAAGTCATGGACTGGAGATCTGAGTCCTGGCCTGTCATTCCTGCTATTAACTTGCTGTGGGACTTTGGGAAAATCAATGAACTTCTTTCTGTAAACTTCAGGAAGGCCTAGGGATTCTATGAAATCTATGGAGAGTTTTAGCAAACTCTCCAGGTGATCACGATGCATGCCAAAGTTTGAGATCCAGGAGTACTTCAAACCCAGTGCTCTCCTTTGATCTGTTTGACACATTAAGTTTCTGCAAAAGATTTCTTTTGGAGCTAGAGCGCTACAGCTAAAAACAATAACAACCCAAAAAAAGACTTGAAAACATCACCAAACTGGATGACACACACATTCCCTTGTTTATTTAAAATTCACATCTTTGACACTAACTGGAGTTTTTTTTTGTTTTTTTTTTTTTTCTTCCTTCTGGTGGTACGCGGGCCTCCCACCGCTGTGGCCTCTCCTGCTGCGGAGCACAGGCTCCAGACGCGCAGGCCCAGCGGCCACGGGTCACGGGCCCAGCCGCTCCGCGGCATGTGGGATCCTCCCAGACCGGGGCACGAACCCGCATCCCCTGCATCGGCAGGCGGACTCTCAACCACTGCGCCACCAGGGAAGCCCCCTAACTGGAGTTTTTAATGGATGTCTACTTTGAAATTATTTCCAGAACAAGGCAGAATGTATAAATCTACAGTGCTCACTTCAACAGCACATAGACTAAAATTGGAACGATGCAGAGAAGATTAGCATGGCCCCTGTGCAAGGATGACATGCAAATTCATGAAGCATTCCATATTTTTGAGAGGGGGAAGGGTAAGCTGGGATGAAGTGGGTGAGTGGCATGGGCATATGTACACTACCAAATGTGAAATAGATAGCTAGTGGGAAGCAGCTGCATAGCACAGGGAGATCAGCTCGGTGCTTTGTGACCACCTAGAGGGGCGGCATAGGGAGGGTGGGAGGGAGACGCAAGAGGGAGGAAATATGGGGACATATGTATATGTATAGCTGATTCGCTTTGTTATACAGCAGAAACTAACACACCATTGTAAAGCCATTATACTCCAATAAAGATGTTAAAAAAATCATTACATAACCAGATAGTTGTAGTGATGAAATATTGAGGGCTGTACATGATACTAAAAATAAGCCAGCATTGTAATTCTGCATGGACTTATTTGTCTGATCTGTACTGCTTCAGAGCAAGCCAGTAAATAAATGGTAATGTCCTCCCAGGCAACTCTGTTACATTCAGGCTCTTAGTGTGACTGGTCCCTCAGAAGCAGAGCACAGGACTGCACAGTGGCCACGCAGATAAGAATTAGGGAACCTCTGCTCTGGAGAGAGGCACCACTGGACAGGGAGTTCTCCCTGATTTTCATGCATAATCTGAACAGTGTGGAATCAAGAGTGCTTCTTTCTGTTGTCTAGATTCTAAGGTGTTTTTATAAGTAGATCTCTCATTGATTGGGATCCTAGACCCTGACCTCTTAGCTCCCTGCAGGGATGTCATGGTCAGCTTGGAGACCACCCACTGCCCAACTCTGAGGACACCATTCGCATCAACTACAATGTAAGTGAGTGCTGTCCCCTTAAAGAGTCTGCAGACACCCCACACCTGATTGTACCTCCTTTTCCTAAGCCACAATATGGGTAAACAATACACTTTTATAGAAGAAGGACAGGCTCATTCCTAATCAGCTAGTACTCTCTAAGCCTAAATTTGCTTATTTGTGTAATAAATTTTTATTGAGCACCACCCCCCTCTGGCCCCAAGCCAACATCCTTCTGGAAAATTAACTGGCTATTTCAAAGGCATAAAAAGCACTCCACTAAGATCCTAACACTTTTCTTTCAGGGCCTGTCTACCCATGGCTTTGCTGCTTCTCTTTCAATCTCCTGCTGTCTGATCTCTTGAGCATCTTATAATTCACGAGAGGCTCTCTGCCAGTGGGCAGGACAGGGGGAGAGGAGAGAGGGAAAGGAAGCCAGGCACACAGCTACTTGATAGTAGCTTTGGCAAGTAAACAAGGTTAAATTGCTGGGTTAGGTCAAAAATGTGGGAGTTAACTTGTGGATTTTATTGTCCACCCTCAAGCAAGAATAAACTAGAATTTGCCAAAAAGCAAAGAGTGAATCATTCAAGAATATTAACCAGTTATTTTATTTTCTGGGGACAGATTCATGAAATAAGATTCCTTGAACGGAGTCAGTCCCCATGCCCTATAGCAAGTTTTCTCCAAACAGTGCATCAGCCCAGGATGAGAAGAGCTTTCCTCCAACTAAGAACAGAAACAAAGAGCTTGGGGAGGGAGGGGCTTGAGTCCATACCTACCATGACCTGGCCTCAAGAATTCTTGGAGAAAATGGGAACAGCTGAAGAATAATGATTAAATCGTGAGAGCTTTAATATTAAAAATTAGAATTAGGCAGGGAGAAGTAAAATAAAATGTAAATTTATTCTCTTCCCTGCTGGCGACCCTCTGGCAGACTGGCTTTGAAAGACCAAATGTATACATAATGTATGTATAGCTTTTCTGTTTTTTTCTTTCATCATTCAGTTGCCCCAACAAATTGCTTTCAGATGCTACAGTTATTTCCCTACATCTCTACCGGATAAAGACCAGCCTCTCTCATTTAACCCTATGAGGTAGGTACTTTTCATTCCCTATTTTAAATGTAAGGCCAGGAGAGTTTCAGTGATGTGTCAAACAGATGGTAGATTGTTCACATCCAGGCTGTTTGGCTCCAAAGTCCATGCCGTTAGCATCTAAGCCTTAATGAAATCCTCAAAGAACAAAGCAGGATTGAGTGGTGAAAGTATAAATTATGGAATAACAAAAGAGACCTGGGTCCTGAACCAGATAACATTAGTCCTTCTGTCCCCTCTCTGAGGAGGGCTGTCATGGCTGGAAATGACACAGTACTTGGCAGAACCTGGGGTAATATTGACTATGATGTTGAAACTAACCAAATCTACGTGGAAGCTTCTCTGAGTTGGGCTTGCATTAGGGGGTTGCCTGATTCTCAGGGCTTAGGACATGCTTTGTGTCCAATAAAAAAAAAGTCTCCTAAAAGTCTGTTGGTTAACAGGTCTCTGCCTACTCTTTATCAGTTACCATGGGATCTTCAAAAGGCGACAACTACTAAAAAATTGTGAAGGAGACCTGGAACCCACAAAGTCTCTTAAGGTGGCCACTGAAGGATAGGTAGGTTTTTTGTTTTTTGTTTTTTTTTTGCGGTACGCGGGCCTCTCACTGTTATGGCCTCTCCCATTGCAGAGCACAGGCTCCGGACGCGCAGGCTCAGCGGCCATGGCTCACGGGCCCAGCCGCTCCGCGGCATATGGGATCTTCCCGGACCGGGGCACGAACCCGTGTTCCCTGCATCGGCAGGCGGACTCTCTACCACCGCGCCACCAGGGAAGCCCCAGTAGGTAGGTTTTTGATAGCTAGTAATATGTTCTGGGCAAGAGGAATTTCAGAAGAAAAGGTAGAAGGGGAGGAAATCTCAGGGTGTGTTCCATGAGCATGTATTAGTTTCTTAAGGCTGCTATAACAAATGATCACAAACTAGGTGGCTTCAAACAAGAGAATTTTAATATGTTTATTTATTTATTTTTTGCTGCACCATGGGGCTTTTGAGGTTAGTTCCCCAACCAGGGAATCAAACCCTGGCCCCCTGCCGTGGAAGTGAGTCCTAACCACTGGACCACCAGGGAATTCCCCAAACAACAGAAATTTATTCTCTCACAGATCTGTAGGCTAGAAATCCAAAATCAAGGTGTCAGCAGAGCCTTTTTCCCTCTGAAGGCTCTCGGGAATAATCCTTCTTTGCTTCTTCTTGGCTTCTGGTGGTCTTGAGCAACCTTTGGCTTTCCTTGGCTTGTGGCTGCATCACTCCAACTTCTGCCCATGTCATCACATGGTGTTCTCCCTATGTGTGTATCTGTGTCACTTCTCCTCATAAGGACACAGGTCATTGGATTTAGGGCCCACCATAATCCAGTAGGACCTCACCTTAGCTTGATTATATCTACAAAGACTTTATTTCCTAATACGATCACATTCATAAATACAGGGGGTTATGACTTGAACATATCTTTTTTATGGGACACAGTTCCACCCATTACAAGCATTAAATTGTCTAAGTTGTTTGGTTAATGAGAATAGCCTTCTGCACAGGACTGTGTTACTTGCTGTGGAAGGTAGCATAGTCCTTGCCTCAGGAACTTATGCTCTTGTGGAGGAAAACAAGATAGCATCAGTAGACAGCAATGCGGGACAAAACGGAGGATAGACTATAAAAGAAGCAAGAAACATGCCATGAGGAAGAGACATTTAGCCAGTGTTATCCAAGACAAGAAGAGATGTTGGTGGAGAGAAAACGAGAAGCAAGAAAGTCACTTCAGAGGCTGTTAGACTAGTACAGAGGAGAGAAGAGTGAGGGACTGAGCTGGATAGTTTCCTTCAACCCCAATTAAGCATATTAACTCGTACTTCTCTACAGAGTAAAATATTTAGGAATAGTTTTATATGTCCTAAAGCGTACAAAGTCAACGTGACTAGATGCAATATGGTATCCTGGGTTGACTCCTGGAACAGAAATGGTGCAGTTCTATAAGTGGTTATCAAGGGCCAGGACAAGGGGGTAATGGAGAATGACTGCTTAATGTGTATGGGGTTTCCTTTTGGGGTGATTAAAACCTTCTGGAGCTAGATAGTGGTGGTGACTGTACAACACTGTGAATGTGCTGAATGTCCCTAACGATAAATTTTATGTTATGTGAATTTTATGTGACATAAAATTTACGTCACAATTTTTTAAAGACTACAAAAAGGCACATACTTTAAAAAATTGTGAAATCGGATGTTATTTTTTTAGTTTTGACAAACATACCTTGATTACGTAAGATATTAACATTAGGGGAAGCTGGGAGTTTATGGGAACTCTGTACTATCTTGCAACTTTCCTGTACATCTAAAATTATTCCAAAATGAAAATTTTATTTTAAAAAATTAATAGGAGGGCTTCCCTCGTGGCGCAGTGGTTGGGAGTCCGCCTGCCGATGGAGGGGACGCAGGTTCGTGCCCCGGTCCAGGAGGATCCCGCATGCCGTGGAGCGGCTGGGCCCGTGAGCCATGGCCGCTGAGCCTGCGCGTCCGGAGCCTGTGCTCCGCAACGGGAGAGGCCACGGCAGTGAGAGGCCCGCGTACCGAAAAAAAAAAAAAAATTAATAGGAAAAAATGCATGATACCAGTTTTTTTTAGGCCAATACACATTGTATGTTTTTGTGTTTCTATATATCTTTCATCTTTTAGGATATAAGTCCTTTGAGATCAAAGGTATGATGTGGGTCTCTTTGGTATTACTTTATTTCCAGCCTTATTGAGGTATAATTGACAAAAAAAATGTGTGTATATATATATATATTTTTTTAATTGTGTATATTTAAGGTATACAATGTGTTGATGTTATATACCTATTCACTGTGAGATGATTATCACAATCAAGCTAGTTAACACATCCATAGTTACCATTTTTGTGTGTGTGGTGAGAACACTTAAGAAATACTGTCAGGGACTTCCCTGGTGGCACAGTGGTTAGGAATCCGCCTGCCAGTGCAGGGGACACGGGTTCGAGCCCTGGTCTGGGAAGATCCCACATGCCACGGAGCAGCTAAGCCCGTGCGCCACAACTACTGAGCCTGCGCTCTAGAGCCCACGAGCCACAACTAATGAAGCCCACACGCCTAGAGCCCGTGCTCCACAAGAGAAGTCAGCTCAATGAGAAGCCCACGCACAGCAGTGAAGACCCAACGCAACCAAAAATAAATAGACAAACAAATAAATAAATTTAAGAGAAAACAAATACTGTCTGAGCAAAGTTCAAGTATACAAAACAGTGTTCTTAACTATAGTCACCATAGTGTACATTAGATCCGCACATTTTATAACTGAAAGTTTGTACCTTTGACCGATATCTCCCCATTCCCACCCCTCCCACCCCCAGATTCTGTCAACCACTGTTCTACTCTCTGCTTCTTTGAGTTTAACCTTTATAAGATTCTACATGTAAGTGAGATCATACTGTATTTACCTTTTTGTGTCTGACTTATGTAGCATAATGTCCTTCAGGTTCATCCATGTTGTTGCAAATGGCAAGATGTCCTTCCTTTTTATGGCTGAGTAATCTCCCATTGTATGTACACACCACATCTTCTCTATCCATTTATCTGCCAGTGGACACTTCGGTTGTTTCCACATCTTGGCTATTGTGAATAACACTGCAGTGAATATGGGAGTGCAGTTATCTCTTTGAGATTCTGATTTCATTCACTTTGGAGGTATTATTCTTAAAATGCTAGTAGAATTACCAGATTTTAAACATTCAACAACTGAGTTCTGTTTTTCTAAACAGGACGGAATAGAACAGGTTTTCAATTAAGGCCTATGTGGCCACTGCAGAACTGGAGAGTAATTGGCTGTTGCATCCTCTCTGGGGCCTGTCAACACAAGAGTAATGACTTTTGGCCATTTCAGACCTGAGGTAATTTCAAGCCGGCAGAAGTTTCCATTTTTTTCTCTTTATCCAGTCTATTCTCCGTGTTCAGTTATTCCTGTGGTTCAATTACTCCGAGATCTCTAGGGAGAGAGAAAGGGATTTAAGAAGGAAAAGAACACAGCTCCACATTTTGTATGGCATACAATATATAGGAGATATGCTACCTCTGCTCACAACAGACAGATTAGCTGCTGCAAATATTGATAATTCTGTGATAAAGACAAAGATGCCTGATAAGAGACATAAAAAAGTGTGTGTGTACGTGAGAGAGAGAGAGAGAGAGAGAGAGAGAAATTGTTACTAAAATTTTAGAAATGAACCTTCTTGAAATAACATTTTGAATGAAATGGCTGGTTTCCTCTTTTTGAACTTGAGGGGAACTACTATTCCAGTTTCAAGAGGGCTGGTTATTTTTTTGCCTATTAAATATTTCCCGAAGAATCATCTGTTTACCAGTGAGGATCCTCAAATATTCTGCTTTGCTCTGTGCGTGATGTATTTTTCATTTTTCTTTCTAAAAGGATCTGAAATACATTAAAATTTCTGAACTAAAATCCTGGAAACTATAGTTCTTGGTACATGACTTTGTATATAGTCATATTCCAGTAAGAGCGATCTATCGTCTAATGGAGATTTGTGGATTGACTCATACTTTTTAAGTTTTTTATTGAATTTGTTACAATATTGCTTCTTCTGTTTTATGTTTTGGTTTTTTGGCATCAAGGCATGTGGGATCTTAGCTCCCCAACCAGAGATCGAACCTGCACCCCCTGCATTGTAAGTCTTAACCACTGGACCAACAGGGAAGTTCCGACTCATACTTTTTGAAGTGCTAACTTCACATAGATTTGTTTACTGGCAAAAAAGGATACAGATGTAGGAATAACTAGCATTTTAGAAATAGAGTGATGAAGAATCTTTACATCTATAAGGACTGGTGGGATTGGCATAGGATAAATAGTGGCTAATAAGAGAAATAGAGCTGAGATGACAGAAGAAAAAGCCCCCAAACTCAGCCAGAGCTAGACAGCCATGTCTCTGATCATTTAGATGAAAGGTCTTACCAAGGCGTATGTGGATCTGCTAGTTAACTCCAGAACCATAGGTGGCAACAGGTGTTTAATGATTGTAAATATTTTACTCTTACATTCACTTGCAGTAAGTAAACTGTAAGTAATTCATTCTATAGCCTGGGATCAGCAAATCTCACGTAATCTTTTACTTATCTTTATTAAATCCTAAATTAAAAGAACCACTTCTGTTGTTCAGGAGAGGAACCCAGGATCCAGTTAACTTGTTCATGTGTTTTTCAAACAGACAATAGTGGCTGTGTAACAAATTACCCTTAATTTAGGAGCTTGAAATAACCAATATTTATTATCTCCCAGTTTCTGATGGTCAAAAATCAGGGAATGGCTTGGGTGGGCAGTTCTGGCTCAGGGTCTCTCCTGAGGCTGCAGTCAAGCTGTTGGGTTGGGGGACTGCATTTGTCTTAAAGGTTGCCTAGGGCTGGAGGTTTCATTTCCAAGCTCAGGCATATAGTCTTTGGCAGGTCTCAGTTACTTGCTGGTTGTGGGCTGGTCACCTCTCTTCCTATGAACCACTCCATAGTCTTCCTGAATGTTCTTATTACACAGAAGCTGGCTTTGCCTAGTGAGTGATCCAAGAGAGACCAAGCAAGTAAGAGAACACCTGAGATGGAAGACACAGTCTCTTACAACCTAACCTTGGAAGTGAAATACCATCACTTCCTCTTTGCGCTATTGGCCACAGAGACCAACCTTGGACCAGTGTGGAAGGGGACGGACTCTACAAGGGAGTGAATATCAGGAAGCAGGGATCATTGGGGGCCATCGGGGAGGCTGGCTACCACAGTGGCTATCAAATCTGTCAGGTATTTATATTCCATTGGGTAAATTTAAACCTAAGAGTTTTAATTTTGAATGTTAGTGTTGGGACTTCCCTGGTGGTGCAGTGGTTAAGAATCCCCCTGCCGACGTAGGGGACACAGGTTCGAGCCCTGGTCCGGGAAGATCCCACATGCCACAGAGCAACTAAGCCCGTGTGCCACAACTACTGAGCCTGTGCTCTGGAGCCTGCAAGCCACAACTACTGAGCCTGCGTGCCACAACTACTGAAGCCTGCATGCCTAGAGCCTGTGCTCCACAACAAGAGAAGCCACCGCAATGAGAAGCCCGTGCACCGCAATGAAGAGTAGACCCCGCTCACCACAACTAGAGACAGTCCGCACGCAGCAATGAAGACCCAACGCAGCCAAAAATAAATAAAATTAAACAAATAAATGTCAGTGTTTACATTATGCTGGAAATTTCATCCTTTGCAACTACTTACATTTATGATGAAAAATGTTAAATGTATATAGGGAGTACATATTTTTAAAAAATTCTTTTGGGGATAAGAGTATAAAAGTTTGAAGACAGCTGGCTCAGACTACTAGTTCTACCCAATGTGTCCCTCTTATTATGTTCCTCTGGCTCTTTATCTCCCCCACGTGGTGCTCTTATATCTAAAAGGCATGGACAATTTATAAATGAAAGATAAACCTCAAACTGGAAATCATAATTTGGGTCCTGATTTGTGAATGGGAAAAATTACTTGAAACCTTGACTGTCTCTGAAAATCTAGGACTTCTGGATATGAATAAGCAAATGAATCAGGAACTTTACTTTTTTTAAATGGCATTTATTAAACAGATGGTGAAGGGCCATCTACAAGCAAGGTACTGTAGAAGAGCTGTGGGTGAAACACAGAAAGAGTAAAATCTAGGATCTACTAAAGGTATAAAGCTGGAGAGCATGGTATCTGGGTGCTCAGAAAGTAAGATGATATTCTCACTGTACAAAAAAAAATTGTCTGCAACTGTCACATGTTTTATGGGATACATCTTTTAAAAATTATGTACAATTTGCAGAGGTGAACCTCTGCTTACTTTTTGATTAGGTATGCCATCAATGTATATGTTTAATGAAGGCGTTTTATACCTCAGATGAACACAACAGGTCCAGTTAAGCCCAAAATGCACAAAACCAGTAACTCTGGACAGTAACTGTTGGGAAAAGATGCTGAGATTTTACTGAGGCATGCCACAGTGAACCTAAATTCATAGGACAAAACCATAGTTTGAGTATTTTATTAGGAGTAGCCGTAAAACTTGACCAGACAGGACTAATATTCTATTCCTAAGAATTTTCGATTTCATAATGGAGACAAGGCTGTCCCACTCACTCTTAAGTGGAAAATGTGTTCTGTCGTACTTGCATAAACTTTAGTTGAACCAAAATAGCAATTCACGTCCAACGTTATGAGAATGTTTTATTCAGTACCATAAACACTCACTAGAGCTAAAATTATGCAAAGGATTGCAAAACAAAACACAAAGTGTCTTGGCAAATTTCCAGTCTAAGCTAAAGTGACCAAGCATAGAGTTAGGTTTCAAGAAGTTGGCTGGACCTCCCTAGAACCTGTACGGGCAGACGAGTTAGGTTTAGGATTTAGTTTCTGGAAATGCTTGCAGACCCTCTACATACAGCGGGGCCAACGAGAAAATGGGCATCAAGGAAGCGCCTATTTATTTCCCGCCACAAAGCCTCTTCCGTTACAACGGACGGAGGCCTGAGATGCCCGGGTGGTACGACGCTGGGTCCCGAAAGCCAAGCTGCACCCCATTTGCGACTAGGAGGCTGGTCTCGCAGAAGCTGGCGCATGGACGCGGGGCCTCTGCTCCCGGGAGCCCGTCCTTCGTCCCAGGCACTCCGCTGCTGGGTCATCACCCCGAGCCCACCCGGCCCGGCGCTCCTCCTCGCCCACTCTGGACCCCACGGTGGTTTCCACAGCTAGGTAGTAAAAAGGGTAACAGGGATCCTATCCAGACGTGGGTCGGACCGAGGCGAGGGAGGTGGCCGGGTGCACCTTTGAAGGCCTACTCGCGAGCTCCCGCCTCCCTCGCGGCGGTCACCCAGGGACAGAGGCGTGGCCCGAGTGGGTCGAGTCAGGACGTCGCGGGCCGCGTCAGAGGCGGCGCCGGCCGAGCCCCGGCGGGACGCGAGGGGGCGGGCGGAGGGGCGGCAAAATGGCGGCGCGCCGGCGCGGGGCCGACGATAGTGAGGGCCTCCCGGCATGCCGCGCGGCGCCCGACTGTGGGCGGTGCGGGGGTCGGCGGCGACCGGAAGCAGGCTGAGCCCGCCTCTCCGAGCGCTGCCTACGCTTCCGGGAACCTGGAGCCCGGCTCTAGAGTTTTCCGGTAGGCGGCGCGGTGAGAGTAAGAGGCTGCAGGCGACGGGCCGGGCGGATCCCGTCCTCTCCCAATGTGAGCAGCGTCCTGAGCCCCAGTCAGGCGAAGGCTGCCCAGAGAGGTGGAGCCGCTGGCCGGGCCGGGAACATGAGGCAGTGTGTCCTTTTCCTGAGCAGTTTGGTTCCTTTCGTGCTGGCGCCGCGACCGCCGGACGAGCCGGGCTTCGGCTCCCCCCAGCGACTCGGTAAAGACCCTGCGGATCTGGCTTCGGCCGGCACCGGGTGCCTGGAGCGCGCAACTTTCGGGGAAGAGCAGGGGAGCAGGATCTATCAGGTGTTTGGGGGCGGGGTATTGGACGACGGTGGCGCGTCCCTAAGTTTGCAGCGCAGCAAGGGGGTGTGGCCCTCAGAGTTCAGGAAAGAATGGAGATGGGCTTGTCTCGGGGTGGGCAGGGATCCTGGAGGGAGCCTCCGGGAGTGACTGAGGGCCTGGGAGGGGTCTGCCCGCTGAGTTCGTGTTTGGGGCGTGTGTTCCGGACAGAGGTGAGGCGGGCTGGTGGTGGCTCGTGTTCGGAGAGGGAGGTGTGGTCCAGGTCCCTGCCCTTCTCGGGAGCAGATCTGTATTGTGTCCTTACCAAAGGCAGGGCTGTGGAGGAGGATAGGAAGGCCCAAGGCTGCACGGCTCTTCCTGGCTCTCCAAGGAAGCGAACTAGGTTTTCTTCTGTAGGAGGTACTTAGGCGGTAATCTGGTTGGAACGCGGTGCCTGGGGAACTCGTCTTGGAGTTGCTTTTTGCGAACATCTTAAGCGTGTTAGTTATTTAAATTGTAGCTTATGGAAGGTACTTACACTTGCCGGGCCAGCTCGTAATGCTGCTACTGTGAATGCCTTCCTTGCCATTTGAAACAAAAATTATCAGGGACGACCAATTTGGTCAGTTTTGAGGCCAGAAAGTAGAGGGTCATGTGGATTTTCTAAAGAGCTTGGATTTGAAGGATGGACTAACATTGAGAGATGTGAAATTTGGTGGGAGTTAGTTTGTGTAAACGTATAGTGACCCCTGTTAGGGCCCTTTATCTGTTAAAAGTTAGCGTGTAAGAGAGCTTGATTAATTAGTAACAAAGTATGAAACAGTATATTTTCCCAGTGTGAGAAGTTGTAGCCTCATTTTTCATGGCTGTTTTGGCCCCCAAATCTCACCATGAATCCATATAGTATAGTATCGTGCAGATTGAGACACTGTGTAGATTTTCTTTATGGCCAATAAAAATTTTGCATTAGTTTACCTGGCAGTTCTTTTTCCTTATTTAATGGACAAAAATTGTAATTGGCGGAGGGTATTAAAGGTGTTGTGTTCTCACCTGAACGACTGCTTTGTGGTTATCTCAAATTGCAATGGATTACAGGTGATTAGTTTAAAGAAAGGCCAGGGAGAACCTGGTAGGAAGTGCTGAGATGTGATGAGTTAATGCAAATTGAAGGAAAATGGTGAGTTAGGGGTGGTGAGGATGGAGGAATAGGGTAAGGATCCACTGCGTAAGGATAAACGTTAATGAAAAGAATAAACATGTATTTTGAAATATTAAAGTTATATTTTTACCACTCTAACACAACTGTTTCACTTTTGTTATCATTCTCTTGTTCACAAGTGGAAAAATAAGTAGAACGAATCCTAGGAATGCACATAGTATAGAAGAAAACCTTACTTTCTAGGTCAGTTCTCAGCATTCACAAATCGTAAGGGTTTTTTTTTCCTTTGACCGTGTGTTTTCATTTGCAGAGTGCAGACCACTGGTGCCAGAAAAATGCACAGACTTACCGTTTATTCACTGCATGTTTGAAGAACACATACTGTATGCAAGTTTTTTATGTGTGGCATTGGAAATGTAAAGATCAGACTACATTCATCTTCAAAAAGCTTTCGGTGTAGTAGAATAGAGACATCTAAACAGACAATTCTAGAGCAATAGGAAGGAGAGTGAGAGAAGACATTATGGTGGGTATTATTTTCATCAGGGGACAGTGAACCTATCCAGGGAAGGTTAGTGAAGGCTCCCTGAAGGAGGTGATGATATTGAGCCCAGGCTGTAAGGTTAAGTAGCTGAAGAGAGAAAATAAGGACTGTCCTGATGGAGGCACTTAGAGATTGTTAGAATTGAAATGAACCTTGGAGATCGTGTCTAGTTTTTCAATTAAAGCGGCAGGTGAGATGAGTCTCTGAAAGGTGCAGTGACTTGTCAGGTTCATTCAATTAGTGATAAATGTATGGCTTGAGGGTATTTTTTCTTTTGAAGAATGACTTTTTTGTGTGTTTGTTTGATAGCTTTGGATGTAGCTTGTTGCTTAACTCTACCCTACCATTTAGATTGAATTGGTCGAGGCCAATGAATAATTTCATAGTTAAAGAGCATGGTTTATTGTGTAATAGCCTTCTTATCCTATAAATGTTACCATAACCCCATAACTGCAGTTCTAAATATTGATTAGGGATTTGACAACATTTTCTGAAGAATAAAAATGTATAATAGAATCTGGCTTTTGGAGTACTCTACACGTCACCCAAAATGCTTTCAGTTGAACTGTCATGAATTGCATAATTTAGGAAATTTACAAGTCATTTGAGCTTAGTCATAATGATATCTTCTGTTGAAGTTATAGCTGGGGTATATAAGTGTCACTGATTTCAAAAGAGTTTTCTCTGTGTTACTTTTAATAAAAGAATATAGTGGGTGGAAGGAAAAAAAATGTAGGTCACAGATGAGGGATGAAAATTTGCATCTGAAACATATATTTCAAATGTACCTTTGGTAATTGGCATGGGGATTCTCCACATTGCAGTGCTCATTTCTCATTATTGACGGCATCATTTTGCTCAATATTTTGACATCTGACTTCATCTTTTGATGTTAATTTTGCTTACAGGCTGGATTCTTTTGAAACTAAAACACTTACCCACCCTACCTGCTTCAACAGAAATTTAACGCAGTTCTCTTTTGTACTAGTCAGAGAGAGAAACTGTATTTCTAGAGTAGAACAAAGAGAAGAGTTAAGCAGAAAGCCATGGTGGGGAAACTGGAGAATTCCATTTGGCCTTCATGGGGTTTTCCAGAACATTAAGTGTAGGTGTCCTTCAAGGCCAAGTGTGGTTGAATTTTAGATCCTTCACCATTTTGTATTTGTGAGAGATGGTGAGTGTTTTCGGTTGGAAGTATACTTTGAGGGAAGTCAGAAAAAGATGGGTAGGGAGGGAGGGACAGGAAGAGGCTTCACAGAGATTGGGAGGTGAAATGAAGTGCTTTTTCACATATCCCTTAACTTAGTCCTAAAATGAACCAAGGAGATGGGTATCTCCCTCCGCACATACCTCCTTTTCTTTTCTTCTCTCTTTTAATAAGAGTTGTAGGCTCTGACAAGTCTCATCTGTTGCCCTGGTTTCACTTACCATTTGACTGTTTGGGTAACTACCAAATATGTGTCTCTGACCTAGACTTGTTCTCTGAAGCTCCACTCTCATGTATCCACCTCAGTGTTCACAGGTACCTCAAACATATGTCCAAAATTACTTACCTCTTTGATTAGAAGAATGTGTATAGGAGACAAGGTTTAATCTAGGAAAAGGCAGCAGCACTGGAAATTGTGGAAGTAATCTCATTGCTTAACCCGAATTTGCATCCATTGCAGCTGCAGAGCCTTATGGATCAATCCAGGGTTCTTTGGAGGTTCCCTTGGGCTGTGCTCACTTTCATTTTTGGCTCAGAGTTTCCATGTGACTGGTCTTGCTGGAGAGTCTTGGCCCAGGTTTAGTCCCAGCCCAGGTGAAGGGCTCTTGATAAGGAAGTATTTGAGGCAGCTCACCCTCCAGCTTCCCTAACTGGTATAAACCCGTAAAATTAGGTTTTTAGTTCCCAGGTTCTGGGGTCCACTGCCTAGCAAACAGCACTGTTCTTTTCTTATCCCTTAGTCCCAAGGAGGGATTCACCCATGCTTAGGGCTTGTTGCAGAGTGACCCGACCAGGCCTCTCCCTTGTCCTGCGTATTTTGGGGAGTACTGAAGAGCAGTCAAGTCCCATGTGTCTTCTGCACAAGCAGAATAAACACTTGACAGCAGCCCTGGCTTTATCTTTTCCACTTCTGACACCAGAAGTGGGTGCATGACACTGTGTCATTTTGGGGGGCTCTTCATACTCTGTGCATCAGAGCCGTGGGGAGTGGGCAGAGTGCTACAGGGATTCTGCATGACAATTGCAAGTTGAATTCCAGGAAGATGCAATTTATTGCAAAAAAAAAAGAGAAGTTAAGTAAAAAGTTCACAAGTGTTCCCAGACTCTTCTAACACCTCATTATTTAAAAGTCAGTTTTATCTTAAAAACTTGCCTTGGCTTGGTGAATGAAGTAAGGGAACATTTTGTGTCGTTGCACCAAAAGTCAGTGGCCATACAAGCGCATCATGGAGACAGAGCAATTCAGGTATGAGAGAAGGGGAGAGTAGGAAGGGTTATCAGATCTATAGGCCACTCCATATCTGTATCCAGAAAGCCGGTTTGTTGCCGGCCTGAAGGTCCAGCTTCCTCTTTTATTCTTTTTCTTTTAAAAGGGAACTTTATTTTACTTATTTATTTATTTTTGGCTGTGTTGGGTCTTCGTTGCTGCATAGGCTTTCTCTCGCTGTGGCGAGCGGGGGCTACTCTTCGTTGTGGTGTGTGGGCTTCTCATTGCGGTGGCTTCTCTTGTTGCGGAACACGGGCTCTAGGCGTGCGGGTTTCAGTAGTTGTGGCTCGCAGGCTCAGTGGTTGTGGTGCACAGGCTTAGTTGTTCCATGGCATGTGGGATCTTCCCGGACCAGGGCGCGAACCCGTGTCCCTTGCATTGGGGGGCAGATTCTTAACCACTGCACCACCAGGGAAGCCCTCTGTTTATTCTTTGAGAACGTAAAAAAAGGAACAAAGTATCAGCTGCTTTTTAACCACTGATCTTGATTTTGAAAATCATAGAATAACAGATTTACTCTTTCCGTGCTTAAAATCATTACGTGATTTATCAGTGACATAACTGCAAACATATGATGACTTAACGCAAAAAAGTTCTATGTAAACGAATAATTGCAAACTGTATATAAAGGAACAAGATACAGTGTAGAACTTTAGAATCTTTCAGCATCCACTTGTCCCCATATATCAACCTGCTAAAAAAAAACCCCAGGGCTTCCCTGGTGGCTCAGTGGTTGAGAGTCCGCCTGCCGATGCAGGGGACACGGGTTCGAGCCCTGGTCTGGGAGGATCCCACATGCCGCGGAGCGACTGGGCCCGTGAGCCACGGCTGCTGAGCCTGCGCGTCTGGAGCCTGTGCCCCGCAACAGGAGAGGCCACGACAGTGAAAGGCCCGTGCACCGTGATGAAGAGAGGCCCCCGCTTGCCGCAACTAGAGAAAGCCCTCACACAGAAACGAAGACCCAACACAGCCAAAAATAAATTAAAAAAAAAAAAAACAAAAAAACCAAAATTCAACCGGGTAAATCTGAAGATCTAATTGGCTTTATTAGGCAATTTATGAATTGGGGCAGCATCCCTTCTAGCAACTAGAAGGGGCCTCAGAGGGTTTGTACCAAATGGAAGGTTTTTATAGGAGTAAGGGTGGGGCAAGGGATCTGTTAGCGAAAGAAAAGAAAAGGATTGTTTTTAGGCTAGGACATCATCTTTTTTGGGGGAAGGGAACTGGTAAGGATTTTATCATATGGATAACCTCTTCTTCCTCTGGGGGATGGCGGGGGCCCCTATGACAGATTACCTCATTAGTAGACAATTCCAAACTTGTTGGTTAAGATTACTTTTCTGGTGAAGGTCGAAACTACAGTTAGGTATTAAACCTAGGTTTGGTATCATGGGCTTTAGCAAAAGTGGGCTTATGGTTTTTCTCTTCAACACATCCCTCCCCCAAACCTCCTCTTAGTTGTGTATTTTTTTTCATCTCAGTGAATGTGGTGCCACTGTCTACCCAGGTATCCAAGCCAGAAGCCTGGGGGTCTTTTAGTGATCTCCACCTGGATTGCTCAGCAACTTGCTAGCTGATCCCCCAGACTCCAGTCTTGTCCTCCTGTAGCCCGTTCTGCACACTGCAGTTGTTCTTGAACCCAAGCTCATGTGCCTGACGCACAGTGAGGCCCAACAGATGGAAATGTCCGAGTTTGGAGCAGAAGAAGGTTTATTGACTGGGAGGGCACAGATGGAGAAGATGGGAGATGTAGGCTTGTCTCAGATCCATCTTCCTGGCTGGACATGGTTTTTAAAGGCAACGTTTGGGCTGAGGGTTGCAGGGAGCATGACTTTCTTCTGATTGGTTGGTGGTGAAGTAACAGGGTGGTTTTTCATGAGTCTTAATCATCAACTTTCTGGTTCCAACCAGTCTGGGCTCTGTGTGCTTGTGGTCAGCTTGTAGTCACTATCCTCCACTTGGGAGGAGGGGGCTGTCTTAGTTCCTGCAGAACAACTCAAAGATTTGTGTCAGATTGTTCTGTATATCCCTGGAGGAGGAGCTAGGACTCTCTATTGTTTCTTGACCGTTTTCCCTTTGTTTCAGCCTTCCATCACTTCTCTAATTAGTAATTGCTTGAATCTGCTCTTTGGAACTCGGGGAAGGTCGGAGAGACTAAAGCCTTTTCTACAAACCAGAAACAGGGGACAGAAGGGCTTTTGTAGGGACTTCCCTGGTGGACCAGTGGTTAAGAATCCGCCTTCCAATGCTGGGGACACGGGTTTGAGCCCTGGTCCGGGAAGATCCCACATGCTGCAGAGCAGCTAAGCCCGTGCACTGCAACTACTCAGCCTGCGCTCTAGAGCCCATGAGCCACAACTACTGAGCCTGTGAGCCACACCTACTGAAACCCGTGCGCCTAGAGCTCGTGCTCCGCAGCAAGAGAAGCCACAGCAATGAGAAGCCCGCGCACCGCAATGAAGAGTAGCCCCCGCTCACTGCAACTAGAGAAAGCCCGTGCGCAGCAACGAAGACCCAACGCGGCCAAAATACATAAATTTATTAAAAAAAAAAAAGTTTTTTTTATCTGGGAGGGCCCTGAAGGGTCCTGCTTGGTTTCAGTCCCGCCTTTTATGTGATACTCTTCAATCCTGAGGGCAACAGAGTCAGGTCAAGAAAGAGAATAAAGTTTCAGATAGAGAGAGAGGCTAATCACAAACTTGGCAGGGGAACTTGGTTTTAGGGGCATTTGGTTTCACAGTCACAATGAAATTTCTAATTTATAGCTGTTGCCCTTATCCAAAGTCAAAAATCCTTTGTTTAGTTCCACGACCCTCCATGACCAGACCTTTGCCTGCCTCTGCAGCCTCACACCTCTTCATGTCCGCGGTGCCATTCTGCACTCCAGCCTCACTGACTTGCTTTCAATTCTTTGAGTGTATTGTGTTCTGTATTTCTTGTGGACCTCAGCACAGGTATGCCGTCTACTTAGAACCCTGTCCTTTCTTTTCGTTCTCTTGGCTGCTTCCTCATCCTTTCGGTCTTAACTTCAGTGCTGTTTCCCTGGGAAAAGCATCCTTGGCTTGCCAGACAGGGGTCATGCTCCTGCTGTGTTCTATAAATTCCATTTCCTCTCCCTTGGTTTGTGACATACTTTATAATGATTTTTTGTGTGATGCTCTTTCCCCCAAAGTCGCAGTATTGGAAATGTATCTCTCCTTCTCTCCATTAATATCCCTAGTGCTTGGAAGGTAGGAGGTTTTCAATAACTTTTTGTTGAATAAATGAATAGGTGGGGTCTGGTGGAAAGGGGAAAATATGTGCAGAATGTGTTTGCAAGAAAGGAGGGATGGGAGTGGGGGTGGAAGAGATTAAAAAAGCAGTGAGTAAGGGTAGGGTCCCTAAGTAGGACCAGACAGAGGAGGCCCAGTGAGGGAAACTAACACGTGGCAGAGAAGAGCAGAGAGCTTTGGGGAGGGGATCCTAAATAATACAGTACTCTAGCCTGACCTTTTGAATAATGTCTGATTTCTAATATGTGTTTGTAGCAGCCGAAATGAGAAAAGCTCAGTTGTTTAGGATGATCGCTGGAGCAACTTGTAGGAAGCAAGGAAAGTGTCCTCATTGTAGAGCATGGTGGGCAGCCACTGTAGCGTTTCTAAACAGGAGAATATGACCATACACTGAGCTGATAAGGAAGGTAGTTTTTGTAGCATTGTCTAGTATAAACTGTCATAAACTCTACTGTAAGAAGTTTAGTGGTTTATACTTAAGATTTTTGGATATGGATAGGGGGGAAATATAAATTCTGTTGAAAAAGCTATAGAATATTGGATTACCGATGGTTGGAATTTTGGAAGTAAAGTGCAGTGAAATACTGAGCATCTGAGAGGTTATCTGCAAGAGCAGGAGCTCAGGGTGTTGGACAAAGAGAGAGCATTTACCACACTGTTTGTAATGGCTCCCGGAAGTCCAATTTGAGACCTCTCGTTATTAGAAGGAGTAAATTACAATTGAAACATATTAAGTATTTTAAAGTGCTTTAGCAAGCTGCATTTAAAAAGTGCTTATTATAGAAAAATACCTAAGGATAACCAAAGATGTTACTGTCTTGCTCTTATTTTTTTTCTAGCCCTATTTGTATACATAGTTAAGGTCATGCAGTATGAACAGTTTTTAAAATCTACCTTTGTTTATTTAATATTATAAGTGTTTCCTCATGTTCTTAAAACCTGTTGTTAACAGCATTTTAAATGATTGCATTTTTTTTTTTTTTGGTCATTTGGAAATGCTATAACTTCTCTATTTGCCAGGTATTAATTTACTGCGTTTCCAGTTTTCTTAAAACTAATACAAGGCTGAACAGTGAACATCTTTGTGCTTAAAGGTCTTTTTCTTCACTTTATTTCCTTAGTTGAGCCTAGTTCAGTGGTTCTCAGACTGGAGTAGTGCATCAGCATCACCTGGAAGGCATGTTGAACACAGATGGCTGGGCCCTGCACCTGGAATTTCCCATTGAGGGGGACCGGGATGGGAAACAAGTTCCCAGGCAGTGACTGCTTGTAGCGAGCACTCTTTGAGAACAGCTGGCCTCTATTGTTGACAGTGAAACTATAGAATTGAGGTTAAGTTTCTCAGTGGCAGTGATTATGATCTTGAATGAAACTGAGTCTGTGTACCAGCCTGTATCAGGGAAGTCGAAGAGCTAAAGGATTGTATCAGCATTGAGAATTTGAGCAAACGAGTGCTGTTTTGTGCAAGGTTCTGTGCCAGGTGTTGTGAGGTAAGAATACTGTGATTTTAAAACAGCTCATTTTTGGCCATTTTACAGTCTATTTGTGAGATAAGACAAATACAACTAAAAAATGCCAGAAAAAAAGGTGTAAACAGAAAGCTTCAGAATTCAGAGGGAGGCATGGTCATGTTTGATTGACATGTCAAAATGTAGGAGGCCAAGAAGTGGAAGGTGCAGGAAGAGGTAGGCTATTTTTAAGCAGTTTCAAAAGTTGAAATCAATAAAGCGTGGGGTTTTCAGCCAGACTGGCCCCAGTTCATATCCTAGTACTGTGCTTCGTTAGCTTTGTGATACTATTCTCTCCGAGTCTGTTTCTTCATTTGTAAAATGGGGAAAATACCCCAAGGTGTTTGTGTAGATAACATAGAACACCTAGTATGGTGTCTTGTGGGAAACAAAACACTCAAAAATTGTTGAATAAATGATAAGCTGCTTGAAGATTTTTCATTGGTGCCTCAAAGCATTGTAATTAGCAAGGCCAAATCACCAATAAACATCCATTGGCATAAAAGAGATTGATGCCTTCTGAAACAGCTTTCCTCTGGATTAAAATTAAAAGGAAATTTTTGTTAACAGAAAATGGGTGGTACCCAGCAAGTGTGAAATTTGCTACCACTTTAATCTTATCTTGAGTTAGAGCCTTGAGTGGACTTTGATTAAATTGCTTTAACCATATAGTAGTGTGTCTCTTCACATTTGCTTGAGTATTGTGTGACAGTGGGGCATTTTTCCTTCTTTGACCACTCTGTATAAATTGGCCTTTCCCACTGCTTCTCTGCTGTCCTGTTCTCACACCATGGCACTGACGTGGATTTTCTTTTGCATTGTCCGTCTCTCCCACTAAAATGAGTGCTGCTTTAGGCAAGGACTTGGCTGTGTTGAGTGCTGTATCTCAGTACTTAGACCAGGGCCTGGCACACAGCAGTGAATGAACGGATGAAAGAGCCAATTGAGGATATTCAGGGGAAGAGGACGGTGAAAAGTATTGGGTGGATTCTTTCTTTTAAAAATGGTTTTGTGAGCATATTTAACTGCAGTAGCAACACACTTGTATTTTAAGCTCCTGCTGCTATATTTTGAGGACATTCTAAGTCCAGTGGAATGATTTTGAATACCATTGCTTCTCCAGTGATATTTGCTGAGAGAAAAGGAAAGCATCAGCTCAAATATTTTTAGACAGTTTTTACAGGGACTTAAGTCACCAAAATTGTCTTCCAAAATCCTCCTGATTGTAGGAGAGACAGCTGAGTTGCTGTTGATAAAGAGTGACTTATGGGGGTAGCATATACTCTATAGTGTTTTCTCTTGCTCTATACCAAATAAAAACTTATTTGTGCTTGTTCTATCTTTGGGGCAGTCCATCTTTGCTTTTCCTGGGTTCCAAGTCAGCCTGGTAAAATAATTAATGTTTTTCTTTTTCTAGGGATTGGTTTGGTCTTACCACTTATACTTCCTGCTGTCTGGTGGATTGATATTCTGCTGTGTCTGTTGAGGGCAACAATGATAGGGATATTACCACTTCTTTGCTCTCTAATTTGGAATATGTGGTTTTTCTATAAAAGATTTTCTGTAAAAGATTTACTTTCCCAGTTTGGTTTCCTCAGACCATTAATACATTTGTTGCTCTTTGTTACTGTACATCAACTGATAAGGAATTGATGTAGCCCAAGTGGGCAGGTCAAGTTGGCAGGCTCGATCTTAAAAATTCTAACCATACAAGCCAGAAATGCCTTGAATTTAGAAGTTAGTTCACTGCATACTGTGATACTCTCTGAGATATCAAAATTATTAGCATCTAATATGAACATGGACTCATGTTCACATTTCCCTGATTGTCACAGATATCTTTCCACAACTGATTTGCTTGGCCTAGGATCCAAAATGGCTCACACACTGGCTTGCTTGCTGTATTCTTAAGTCCTTCTGTCTCCACCTCCCTTCTTTCTCATGCCATTTGTTTCGTGGAGAAATTGGGTCATTTGTTTTGCAGGAATGGAACATTTTGGGTGTGGCTGATTACTTCCTAAAGTTGTTATTTAATTTGGCAACCTCTAATCCCTTTTTGTCTTAAAAACTGGTGTGTGTGTGTGTGTGTGTGTGTGTGTGTGTGTGTGTATGTGTGTGTTTGGTTAAGAGTATTTTGTAGGTCGTGCTGGGGCATTACATCAGGAAGAGTTTGTTGTCTGACTCATTTTAATGATATTACAATTGATTAGTAGGTTTAGATGTTAATAACCTTTTTACCTTTATTTCAGAAAAGCTTGATTCTTTGCTCTCAGACTACGATATCCTCTCTTTATCGAATATCCAACAGCACTCTGTAAGAAAAAGGGATCTACAGGCTTCAACACACTTAGAAACACTACTAATTTTTTCAGCCTTGAAAAGGTAATTTGAATTATTCATAGAATAATGTTGGGGCAATGAGGAACTTGGTTTGGTAAAAGCAGAAAAATTGGAGTGTCTAATTAAATCTTAGAAGTTACATTTTAAAGATTTGTAATATAATTATAGTCTGTCATGGTTCTTATAATGGTGTAGTGCTTATTCTAAGATTCGTATAATGACTGTTTTTTAACAAGTAGATGTGTATTCCAAAGGAATTAATGATGGTATATTTATTTATTTTTTGGAATTCTAACAAAGAATTTTAATTAATTGAATGATTATAATACTTTTGTGCTACTTTAGAATTGTCCACCTTCTACTAAGTACTGTCTTAATTTTATATATGAAGACACTGAGCTTTAGAGATAAAGGATTTGTTTAGGACTCCACAGCCTAGTGGTGAGCTGGGTATCTTTCCACATTGAATTGCTCTTATGTCATAGCACAAACTGATAGTTGTGATCTATTTGGGCATTAATTTTAATATCTCATGTTTTGCAGATGTAAATGTGTTAGATAATAACAGGCCTCTTTCTAAAGTGTTTTTAGGGAGCTTTACTAATATCAAATAACAAACATTGGGAGCATATAAATGGGCTTTTTCTTTACACATAGGGTAAGCCTTCTCCAACACATATATAAAAGTAATATATGCACCTGATTTAAAAAACAAACTACAGAGGGACTTCCCTGGTGGCCCAGTGGTTAAGACTCCACGCTTCCACTGCAGGGGGCACAGGTTTGATCCCTGGTCAGGGAACTAAGATCCTGCATGCTGTGTGGCGTGGCAAAAAACAAAACAAACTATAGAGGGTGTGAGAAGTTTTTACTTCCCAGACCCAGAAAGTTTCCTGTATAAACTTCCAAAAGATTTTAATGCATATTTTTTGCATATAGATCTATATATATGTAGGTGATACAGATAACATAGATTTACCTCATTTTTAACAGCTGCATAAATTTTCCTATTGCATAAAATTATGACAGTTTGTTGAGTAGTACCGTACAGATGGATACTGTTTAATCAAAGTGATTTTTTTTCCTGTAACAAAGTGCTCCAGTGAATATCTTTATGCATTTACCATATCTAGGTATTTTTATAGGATACATTCTTAAAAGGTGAATTACTGTACTGGATCAAGGGTATACATATTATAAATGTTTATGGATGTTGACATGTTTCCTCCTAAAGACATTAGACCAATTTATTCTTCTGGCAACAGTGTGTGAGTTTACCTCCTTCTTGTTATCCTTTTGCCAATACTAGGTTTTATCAGCCTTTGACTTTTCTTGCTCTGAAAGGGGATGGCACCTCACAAATGTTTTGATTTTAATTTTGTGTAAAATTGATCATCTTTTCATGTGTTTATAAGTTATTTTTCTGTCTGCCTTTTCGTATCCGTTTACCATTTTTCTATTGGGTTTATCCTTTGTGTTACTGAATTGTAGTAGTGCTTGGTATTAAGGAAATGAATCCATCATCACATGTGTTACTGATATTTTATGCAAATATTTTTACTATATCTTTTTATTTTTCCTAGTTATTGCCATCATCCTTAGATTATTTTTGTTTTTGTTTTTGTTTTTTGCGGTACGCGGGCCTCTCACTGTTGCGGCCTTTACCGTTGCGGAGCACAGCCTCCGGACGCGCAGGCTCAGTGGCCGTGGCTCACGGGCCCAGCCGCTCCGCGGCACGAATCCGTGTCCCCTGCATCGGCAGGAGGACTCTCAACCACTGCGCCACCAGGGAAGATTATTTTTGAATGATTTCTTTTTGTTGGATTTTATGTCAAAATATTGCAGTATAGGTTATCTAGTTTCACCTATAGCAAATTTGAGCAGAGTGGTGATATTAATAATAGCTGTAGTTTATCAGGTATTTACTTCAGTAGGCACTTTACATATATTATCTCTAATTCTCACCATACTTTGCATAGAAGTCTTTGTTACTCCCTTTTTGAAGGCAAAGAAAAACTGAAGCTCAGAGAGGTTAGGTAAGTTGCCCAAAGTCACTCAGCTAGAAAGTGGAAGTTAAAGGGTTTGAACACAAGTCTGACTTCCAAAACTTGTGTTATTTCTGCTATGCTGATGAAGAGTTTGACAAAGGAGTGGAGACGTAGCAGCAAGAAATGAGTAGGAGCAAAGGAGGACGGGAGAAGACTTTAAAATGATATGAACTCAAAGTTTAGTTTTCTGGGTTTCTTTTGAAGTTAGACTTGAGGTAGCCTGTAGAATCCTTACTCTAGGGTCAGACACTGCCATAGCCTAACATACTTCTCTTTCGTGTTTCATAGATGCCATTGATTCATTAAGGAAATGTTAAACAACATCTCCTTATCTTCCCTCTGTGTAAGGAAGCAGAGAAATTTAAATTTTCATCTTAAATGTTTAACAGGAAATGTATCTAACAATATATGAGAACTTTGTACCGGGTACTTTAAAGTAGTTAATTTCATTTAACCCTCAAAACTCTTCAGTTAGTAGTTGGTATTACTTCCACTTATAGATGAAGATAAATTAGGTTCAGAAGTTAAGGCCGAGATCAAACAGCAAGTCGGTGGTGGAGGCGGGATTTGAGTCAGGTATGTCAGAATCCAAAGCCCATACCCTTTCTTTTCTGTTATACTGTGTTATTGAAGCTTAAAAGAAAAAAAAAATGGGATACTTGAAATGATCAAATTGTAGAGGGCTGAACTGCCTATATGAAGCCACTCATTATTTGATGGTGATGGTAAATGAGATGTTCTGTTTTTAGATGGTAGATGAAAGCAAAATAATTTAAGATCATAACATTAAATTTTGATGTGATTATTAATGGTTGAAAAAGCATGGAAACACTGAGAGATTGTATGATGAGTTAAAGAGTAATCTTATGGGGAAAAAAAACTTTGAAATTTACCCAGAAGTTATAGTCCCTCTTTTTTATAAATCAAGAAATAGTATTACTATTAAAGTAATGAGGGCGGTGGCGGCGGAGGCCGGAGGCTCCCGGCTCGCTGGCCCCGGAGCAGAGTGGAGGATGCAGCAGCCGCAGGGGCAGCCGCAGTCGCAGGGGCAGCAGCCGGGGGGCCAGGGAGTGGCACCGGGGGCCGGACCAGGGGGTGGGTCCGGGGCGGGGGCCCTGCCCGAGTCCACCTTTCACTGCGGCCACGAGCGCTTCCGCCTTGCCAGCGCCTGCCTGGACGAGCTGAGCTGCGAGTTCCTGCTGGCTGGGGCCGAACCGCCTGAACCGCATCTCCCCCCACGGGGGTCAGTGCCTGGGGATCCCGTCTGCATCCACTGCAACATCATGGAGTCGTACCCTGCTGTGCCCCCATCTGGTCAGTGGAGTCCGATGACCCTAACTTGGCTGCTGATCACTATGAAATGAAAGAAGAGCCAGCTGAGGGCAAGAAGTCTGAAGGTGACGACATCGGAAAAGAAGACTTGGCCATACCAGAGAAAATTTAAAAGAACCGGAGGCAAGATTACTTAAATGGTGCGGTGTCTGTCTCGGTGCAGGCTACTGACCGGCTGATGAAGGAGCTCAGGGATATATACCCATCACAGAGTTTCAGAGGTGGAAACTATGCAGTCGAACTCGTGAATGACAGTCTGTATGATTGGAATGTCAGACTCCTCAAAGCTGACCAGGACAGCACTTTGCACAATGATCTCCAGATCCTCAAAGAGAAAAAAGGAGCTGACTTCATTCTACTTAACTTTTCTTTTAAAGATAACTTTGCCTTTGAGGCGCCGTTTGTCAGGGTTGTGTCTCCAGTCCTCTCCTGGGGGTATGTTCTGGGCGGAGGTGCCATCTGCATGGAACTTCTCACCAAGCAGGGCTGGAGCAGTGAATAGAGTCAGTGATCATGAAGATCAGTGCCACACTGGTGAAGGGAAAAGCACGAGTGCAGTTTGGAGCCAGCAAATCTCAATACAGCCTAACAAGAGCACAGCAGTCCTACAAGTCCTTGGTGCAGATCCATGAAGAAAACGGCTAGTACACACCCCTGAAGGAAGATGGCTAACCCGGGAGTGCCATCCCCTTCCTCCTTCCCTAGGCACCACTGGACCAATTACCTTTGAATGCTGTATTTGGATCTCACGCTGCCTCTGTGGTTCCCTCCCTCATTTTTCCTGGACGTAATAGCTCTGCCTATTGCAGGACAATGATGGCTATTCTAAATGCTAAGAAAAAGAAAACAAAAACCACAGAACTGTTTCAAGTACTCAAGACTGACTTACAGACCAACCAACCACCTGGCTGGAGCCCTTGCTAGCAGGCATTCTTAAAAGAAACTTTTAAGCCTCCTTATATTGCTGGAAACTCAGCTGTGCTCCAGCCTAGAGCCTCCTTACCTATGCTTTGGTAAGGATTTTTAATTTATTTTCTCTTATTTCATGTACACTGCTTTTTTGGGTTACAGTGTATGATGGGTGTATATGAAAAAAAAATGTATCTTTGGGAAAACAATTACAGTTTGTTAATTTGAAAAAAATAATACAAATATTGTTTTAATACTATTTTGATAATGTTATAATTTTTTTGGAAAAAGTTATACCTATTATATATCACTTATATGTGGAATCTAAAAATTAGTACAAGTGAACTCACTTGGAAAACAGAAACAGACTCACAGATGTAGAAAACAAACTTATGGTTACCAAAGAGGAAGGGGGTGGATAAATTGGGATTATGGGATTTACAGAATGCACACTACTGTATATAAAATAAAAGATTTATGTGTATCACAGGGAACTATATTCAATATCTTATAATAAACTATAATGGAAAAGAATAGGGGAAAAATATAGATGTATACATATATATATTGATATATAACTGAATCACTTTGCTGTGTACCTGAAACTAACACAATATTGTAAATAAACTATACTTCAATAAAAAAAGAAAAGAAATATACACAGGAACCTAGGAAGAGATGAATTCCCAGGCCTCAGGAGAAACAGAAACTGGAGGGTGTTTATGCCCCTTTGACCTGGTGGTCCACTGTGAAAATGACTGCTGTAGACTGTGTGTGTCCCCACAAATGCATCTGTTGAAATCTTAACCCCCAATGCAATGGTGTTAGGAGGCGGGGCCTCTGGGAGGTGATTAGGTCATGAGGGTGAAACCCTCACGAATGAGATTAGTGCCTTTTTAAAAGAGGCTGCAGGGACTTGCCTGGTGGTCCAGTGGTTAAGATTCCACACTTCTACTGCAGGGGGCATGGGTTCGATCCCCAGTCAGGGAGCTAAGATCCCATATGCCATGTGGCCAAAAAATAAAATAAAATAAAACATGAAATAAAAGAGGCCCCAGAGAACTCCTTCATCCCTTCTGCCATGTGAGGACACAGTGAGAAGGTAGCTGTCTCTGAACCAGGAAGTGGGTTCTCACCAGACACTGAATCTGCCAGCACCCTGATCCTGGCCTTCCCAGCCTCCAGAACCACGAGAAATGAAATTCTGTTGTTACGAAACAAACAAGCAAACAAAAAGTGAAATATCTCAAAATATTTGAAGAGGGCTAGAACTGATAAAGAAATGAAAGTGGGGACTTCCCTGGTGTTACAGTGGTTAAGAATCCGTCTGCCAGTGCAAGGGACATGGGTTCGAGCCCTGGTCTGGGAAGATCCCACATGCTGCAGAGCAGTTAAGCCCGAGCACCACAACTGCTGAGCCTACGCTCTAGAGCCCGCGAGCCGCGACTACTGAAGCCCGCGTGCGCCTAGAGCCCATGCTCTGCAACAAGAGAAGCCACCGCAGTGAGAAGCCTGTGCTCTGCAATGAAGAGTAGCCCCAGCTCGCCATAGCTAGAGAAAGCCTGCGTGCAGCAATGCAGACCCAATGTAGCCACAAAGAAAGAGGGAGGAAGGAAGGAGAGAGATATATACCCAGCTAAATGGACCATTAAAAATAGATATGATGGGGACTTACCTGGTGGTCCAGTGGTTCAGAATCCACCTTCCATTTCAGGGGACGCAGGTTTGATCCCTGGTCGGGGAACTAAGATCCCATATGCTGCGGGGCAACTGAGCCTGCGCGCCGCAACTACTGAGCCTGCGTGCTGCAACTAAGACCTAACGCAGCCAAAAATAAATAAAACACTATAAAAAAAATAGATAAAAGGTACAGACTTCCAGTTATAACATACATGTTATGAGGATGTAATGATGTATAGCATGGTGACTATAGTTAATAATACTGTACTACATATTTGAAAGTTAGACCTTAAAAGAGTAGATCTTAAAAGTTCTCATCACGAGAAAAAAAACTGTGCGGTGATGGATGTTAACTAGACTTATTGTGGTGATCATTTTACAGTATATACCCCAGAAAAAGATACGAAAATAATGATAATTCAGACTGATTAACACCAGTTTGTAGTCACTGTAAATCCTTAAAAGTCAGAAAGATAAATTGCTAAAGGAAATCTGTAAGTACACGATTTCACCTAATTTGGGAAGGATAAAGTAAACTATAAGTTCTGACTGACATATCCTGTTGGAGGTTTTATAGCTCAAAGGTGAAGATTGGAAACTCAAAAAACAGGAATTTTACCAACACTTGGTCCTTTTCTTTACGACATAGAAGATTAATGTAGAAAATGAAGGGTGCAATTCTAGTGATTTTCCTGGAAAGAACATTAAGCAAAAGTAGTATTGAGACTCCTAGAGAGTCTAAAACTAACTAATAAGGCATTCATAAGAGGGATGCTCTTTTTGGTGGTGGTGGTTGTTCTGTTTTCTTGTGTTTGTTTTTGGCCGTGCCACCCGGCTCGCAGGATCTTGGTTCCCCAACCAGGGATCGAACCCGCGCCCTTGGCAGTGAAAGCACAGAGTCCTAACCACTGGGAATTCCCAGGAGGGATGCTTTTCTTTTCAAAGTTCTCAGCATAACTGACAGGGCAAAAAAATCCTAACTGTGTGTGGGAAGGTACGTTTTAAGGTAGCAGGAGAAAATGTTCCAAGGTTTTCTGAGATTATGTTCTATTGTGTCTCCTTCCCAATGACCATTAAAAAAAACCACAAACAAACTGAAGTTACCTTGTTATGCTCAAAAAGTTAAAAAAGTGTTGCCATGGAGATAGTCCCACTCTGGATTCTTCCTGGCAGTTTTGATTTACCAAACCTGTAACATTTTATATTTTCAACACCATAGCTGACAAAATTAGTTCCTGTGGCTGAGATAAAAACCATACCTTTACTTTATCTTCGGTGTTCTTGGGTACATTGAAAGAATTTTGTAAATGATCATTGAAAATTCTTGCTCACCATGTCCAGTTTTGATGTCAGGAATGAAGCTTGTACAAGAGAGTATTTAGGGCTTCCCTGGTGGCGCAGTGGTTGAGAGTCCGCCTGCCGATGCAGGGGACACGGGTTTGTGCCCCGGTCCGGGAGGATCCCACATGCCGCGGAGCCTGCGCGTCCGGAGCCTGTGCTCCGCAAAGGGAGAAGCCACAATAGTGAGAAGTCTGCGTACCACAAAAAAAAAAAAAAAAAAAAAAAGAGTACTTAAACTAACTAAAGAACTGGAGTGTGTATTTTGACATCTTTGTTGGATACCTGATACTTATTTTCCTCATGGTAACTGTGGATTACTTTTTTCAAGGTAAGTTCTCTTTGAAGGAGAAAAGAAGCATGGCTGCTTTTAAACATGGAAAGTAGCATATTTATTAATTTTGTGCAGCAGTAAGAGCAGCTGATTGCTGGAGGCAGTGGAGTGCAGGCGTTTGAAGTAAAAGCCAGGTTCAGTGTTCAGTTCCTCTGTTTATCAGCTGTGGAACCTTGAGCATGTTGATTAATCTCAGTTTTTACTGTGTGAGGTGGAGACAGCGTACAGAGCAGCTAGCACTGAGTAGGTGTTCAATAAAAGGTATCCAGTAATATCAGTCTTCCCTAGATTTTTAAGATAAGCAGAACTCCAGCTTAAACTATCCAGTTGTGTTTCTTTATTTTTCTGAGTCTCCAGAAAAGATGAATATATAAGCTCTTTGAATCTTCCCCCCCCCCACCCACTTTTAGTTCCTTTTGGTCTGCCAAGTTCTTACAACTAAAGAAACTAGTCTGTTTTGTCTTTACCGGAGATAACAACACTCTAAGTACCTTATAACTAAGTAAAACAGTAGTTATAACTTGCATAGTACTTTGTTAATGTAAACTCATGTCAACTTTTTTCTTAAGTAAGTTTAATTAAATGAAAATTAGGCCTCTGTTTTATGTGCTTCAAGTCCAGATGCATTCTTTCTTTAGGCATTTTAAATTATACCTGACATCAAGTACTGAACGCTTTTCCCAAAACTTCAAAGTCGTGGTGGTAGATGGGAAAGATGAAAGCGAGTACCCCGTCAAATGGCAGGACTTCTTCAGTGGACATGTGGTTGGTTAGTAGGTGCTCATTTGTTTGCCTTTGTGCTTGGGTTTTAGGTGTCCAGATTGAACTAGATTGTATATTCTTTTTTGAGGGGAGGAAAAAGGGGTGTCAAAGAAGTGCTATTGTTTGTTTTATTTGAGCTTTGTAAATCTGGAAGCAGAAACATTAAAACAGGAGGAAATGGGTATTATCCAGCATGTCATACTAACTGGCTATTTTCATGATTACAACAGATTTCCTCTTAAGTCATACGAATTTAACCTTTTGTCTTCAGGGAGGGATTGTCAACTTCCCTTATGAGATTGTAAACAAGGAAGATAGGAGATAAAATAATTGACTCTGTGATCCTGTCATGTATTTATTTAAGAAAATATATTAAAGAAGCAATTGCAGTTTACTTCTGGAAAATTTTCTGCAATATGAAAAAAATGGCACTAAAATACCCAAGTGGTACAGTTCAAGACCTGTATGTTCCGAATCATGCTTTCTGCCTCCTCTTTCTTACCCCAAAGTAGGTAAAGTTATTCCAGAAGAAAATGTACCCTTGTTTGTTTTGTTCTGTAACACGCTGGATAATTCTCATAAGAGGCTTCAGGGAAAGAGGCCGATTTCAAATGACTAGAGTTGTGGCTCCTCCTTAAGAGTGAGGAAACCCAGCTGCTTGCTGGGCCTGTGTTTTTTACGTCTCCACGGTGCCTGGGCACATTCCACTCTGCAGAAGGGCTTGCTTGATTCTTATTGATAGTGCATAGTTGATTTTTTGATTTAAATATTTTTTAATAATGACTTTTTCTTCTCTTAAGGTGAGCCTGACTCTAGGGTTCTAGCCCACATAGGAGATGATGATATTACAATAAGAATCAACACAGATGGGGTGGAATATAGTATAGAGGTAAGTCTACATGTGAATACTTTTATCAGGAGCATAGATCTCTGATGTTTAGAAAGCCATTATGCAGTTGTTTTAAGAAGAAAAGGGTCTTTATACTGAACTTCTCTTCTCCTTGTATTTAAATTTTTTTTAAACCAGAAAAATAGGTGATTAAAAAAATACACATATTTTATATATCTAAGATGCTGTCATAGGATGCACTCTGTATTTTTAAGTACAATAATTGAAAGTCACATGTGAGATGGATAATGGGAAGAGGAAACGGCCTCATTTTTTCTTTATTCTTTCTCTAATAATCCTTCTCAAAGATGAAGATGAAATCTTTCCTAGATGCTCTGGAAATGCAAGATCTATAAAAGGTGATAGTTCATAGTCTTGAGAAGTTAAAAGAGGAAACTAGGAAACTCAGGCTCTGGCCATTCTTCCATTGAAATCCTAGCAGTAGAAACCAAGAGCAAACTGGCCACATTTGTGTGAGACACATGGCTGTATGTCAGATACTAGTCCAGAAAACAAAATGTTTGCTACAGATCTGTGGGTTGAAGTGTTTCTGCGTCTCTAGGAAAATGAGAATACTCTGGAACATGGACACATATTCTCTGAGGTTGCCACAGAAGGGAAACAGCTGGAGGATCCCACAGGGGATTTTTATGGCTAGGCTTGCAAGTGGCCTACATCACTTCCACCCACGTTCCAGAAACTCTTGTCTCTGACCTGCCTACAAAGGAGGCTGGGGAAGATAATCTCTTGTGCTCAGAAAGATAAAACCGTGTGGGGAATGCACAGCATTGTTTCTGCCACAGTGCACGGGTTTGCTTATTTCCTTAGGATCATCTATTAATTCTTAATCCAAAGTGGGTGCATTTAGGATCCAAGTTAATTTTGCTCAGATTCCTCACTTTTCCAAATACCCTTTGGGACAATTAGGAATTCTCTTTCCATCCGTATCTCTCGGTTTCACTAAGTACAAAAATGACCATAATTAACATTTCCCTGTGAGATGTTCACTTAAAAGTAAACTCATCAGGTTTATTGAAGTACTTTTGCATGAGATTAATAATTTTTTAAATTGAAAAAGTGGTTTATTACTTAGAAGCCCACTTCCCCCTCGCCCCAACCCTCCCAGCTCTAGGAAACCACTAATCTACTCTCTGTCTCTTTAGATTTGTCTTTTTTGTTTCTTTAGATTTGCTTGGTCATTTCCATAAAAATGCAGTCACACAGCATGTGGTCTTTTGTGTCTGGCTACTTTCATTTCGAATGTTTTCAGTGTTCATGTTATAGCATGTGTCAAGTACACCATTTCTTTTTATTGCCAAGTAATATTCTATTGTTTGGATATACCACATTTTGCTTATTCATCAGTTGGATATTAGTCTTATTTCTACTTATGTTATGAATAATGCTGCTATGAACATTTTTGAACAGGTTTTTATGTGAGCATATATTTTCATTGATCTTGGGTATATAATATACTAGGAATGGAATTGTTGGGTCATATGGTAACTCTGTTTTTAACCTTTTGAGGAACTGCCAGACTGTTTTCCATAGTGGCTGCCCTTTACATTCTCACCATTTTACAGTTACCGCATTTTATATTCCGTATTCCATTCTCACCAGCAGTAGATGAGGGTTTCTCCACATCCTTGCCAATACTTGTTGTTATATGTCTTTTTGATTACAGCCAACCTAGTGGGTATGAAGTGGTCTCCTTGAGGTTTTGATTTTCATTTCTGTGACAGGTATGGAGATACATACACACACACATATACATACACAGAATCATTTCTGTATGAGCTATCTGGTTCTGATGAGACCATTGCCCTTACAGAGAAGAACTTTGTTTTGACTAGTCAGTTTATTTAACCTGGAAATGAATGTTACCTAAAAATAGGGAAAGGATGTTGTAAGGCTTGAATATTTAGGAATTTTTATATTTTCCATCTCAGTTATATTTGTTTTCTATTTTAGCCACTTTGGAGACTAATTAATGATACTAAAGACAAAAGAGTGTTAGTTTATAAATCTGAAGATATCAAGAATGTTTCACGTTTGCAGTCTCCAAAAGTGTGTGGTTATATAAAGGCGGATAATGAAGAGTTGCTTCCAAAAGGGCTGGTAGGCAGAGAGCCACCTGATGGTAAGACTAAGAAAAATATATTTCAAATAAGAAGCAAGCATAACAGTTGTCTTCAGTGGGTGGTTGTTAATTGATAAAAAGGAACATGATTGTCAAGTAACTATAGTATTTGGCTTGAAAATAGTTTTGTTCAGAAATTTCTTGATGTTTTTTCTGTAAGAATTGAAAACACTAGAAAATAATGATGGCAATAAAGATTGGACTTTTAAAAAGATTGGGGAAAGGGGAAATTGAATAATCTGAGGGAAAATATTTTCATTTGTAGGTATTTAGAAATGACAGAATAGTACTGTGAAAAAACAATCTTCAGATAAGTTTATAAGAAATTAGTTGGTAGCAGGAGAGGTCTGTCCTGTTCAGAAAGAAGAAAATTATGTCTTGGGACAGATGAATTTAGAGTCATTTAAAGACCATCTACCCATCTTGGAGAAATATTCTGTCCTCATTTTTGAAAACTTTAGAAAAATATTACTAGCATTTTAGTATATAACTGAATTCTTAAGCAGTGTGATTATTTGATAAGAAAAAATGACCTGTTGACACAAAATAATTTTTCAAAAAAAATTTTTTTTTTGGCTGCCCTGCATGGCTTGTGGGATCTCAGTTCCCCGACCAGGGATTGAACCTGCACCCTCAGCAGTGAAAGTGCGGAGTCCTAACCACTGGACCGCCAGGGAATCCCCACTAATTTTTTAATGTTTGATTATCTGGATATTTTTACTGTTACTTTTGTTAATTTGTAGACTTCTTCTAGAAGAAAATGACACCTTCATAGCCCAGCAATAGATAGGTGATTGTTTTATTCTGTTAAGTACTTTTGCACTTTTCCTTGGTTTTGAATTCTACAATTTGAAAACCTCATATGACTTTTCACTTTTTGTCTTTCTCCAAATTGTTTTCCTGTTCAAGATACCATTAAGGATACTGAGCTCAAATAATATTTGTTTCAAAAATACAGTAGATTTAAAATGTTACTATAAAACACTCCTTGTTTTGATGAATTTTGATTTAATAGTGCATCCAAATTCATATTAGAGCTTGTTCATCGGGTGAAGAGAAGAGCTGACCCTAATCCCCTGAAGAACACGTGTAAATTATTGGTGGTAGCAGATCATCGCTTTTACAGATACATGGGCAGAGGGGAAGAGAGTACAACTACAAACTACTTGGTAAGTGTTTGATACTGGATGAGGTAATGGACAAAAAAGCTCACGTAGGTAGGCAAATTCCATTTAAGAGAAGACTGCTATAATTTGAACGTAGTGAAATGAGATCTGTTTCAGATGCTCTGTCATTCCCTAAAATATTTGAGGGCTGTCACCTGAGGTTCTTACATTATTGTATAGAGATTCTAGTTTCAAATTTTTGAAACCCCATTTTGCCTTTCAACTAAGATTTTCTGCACATCAGAATTTTTATGCATATTATGTTTAGGGAAAGTTCATAACGTAGGCCTTCCTTTATAGAAGTGAACTCTGTGAAAACATCTCTGCTATAATGGCAGTGATCCTGTTGGTGACACGTACGGATGTATGCTCCAGAGTGGGGGAAAAAAGTATTGATATTTCTATGAACTTGTGTGTATTATTTTTGCTTATATGTATATATCAGAGGAGTTGGTCAATTTGGTTTGTGTTGTACTGGTATAAAATAGCTAATTGTTGGACTATAACTGGATGAAATAGATGGGACTTTTGTGGTCATAACTATAGGGCAAAGATTTGAAGGCAGGATTACAGAAGTATTGATGCTGGATTTTTCAGCATTTACTATTGTAATTTTAAAAGTCAAGGGAATCATATTTCATTGACATTTTTTTGTCAGTATGACCTCATTCCTCGTGATAACTTGGCACTGACAGAAATGATGTTGAGGGAATAAGAGAATGCAGCTATTCATTCGTAGTGCAGAGCCCGGTGCCGCAAAGACGTCTTTCTCCTTGCCTTGCTATCCCCATTCTGTGTTTTTTTGTGCCCTTCCTCACCCTTCTTTCCCTTCCCTTCCACGTCAAGTGAATTTATTATGAGGGTAGTAGGAGTAGTGTGTGAAGTCACTATAGTTCTTGTTCCTAAGTAAGAGAGTCCTTCTTGAAAAGATGCTTTCTTAGTATGGGTTTTGTATTAGGGGCTCTTAGTTTGCTTCTTTGTTCATTACACCAAGAATATGAATATAATGAGAGGTCTGGTGTTAAAAATTGCATTTCTTGGTTTATAGTTACTATAAGCAAAAAACAATTTCTCAGATGTATCATGTGCTTCACAGCTGCCAGAACAAACCTCATTTACCCAGTTTTTGAACAATAAAACCTTCTCTTTGAGGAGCAGATTGGTAATGAGTATTCTGTTCCTATATATTCAATAGTTTGAATTGTCCTTGGCTATTGTACTGTGGCTCTTCCCTCAGTAGCTCTACCCACCTTCCCCCTCCCCACATCAGAGGACAGGAGAAAGGAGGTGTGGTGAGACCTCATTCCTCTCTCTCTGTTTCTACCTGGTCCTCGGTGCTGAACTTTGCCCAGGGAGGGTCTTGTGTAGGGTTAGCAGTATCTGTCACTGTTCCTTACCTCTTTCTGAAGAAGATGTTTTTCTGAGGTACGTGGCAAGAGATAGAATGAACAGAGTACTTATTTTTAGGAATATTTTAGGTAAATTGATTGACTTTTAACTTTCACTTCTGTAGTTGACTGGAATGGCAGGTTTTTTTTTTTTTTTTTGCGGTACACAGGCCTCTCACTGTTGTGGCCTCTCCCGTTGCGGAGCACAGGTTCCAGACGCGCAGGCTTAGCGGCCATGGGTCACGGGCCCAGCCGCTCCGCGGCATGTGGGATCTTCCTGGACCACAGCACGAACCCGTGTCCCCTGCATCGGCAGGTGGACTCTAAACCACTGCGCCACCAGGGAAGCCCTGGAATGGCAGTTCTTAAAAAAAACTTGTTACTTGATATTTTGGTTCCCTGTGCAGTTGATTACCTGAAATTTGGGATGAACTGTACCACTGCTCTATTCTGGTACCAACATTTTAAGTTTGAGGCTAGGAATAATTTCTTTATTAGCGCTGTCAACGTAAAGCATAACATCTTAATGCGAGTTTTTGTAATTGGTGAAACTTTTACAATGGTATTTTATCTGAACTGATTTTTTTTTTAACCCCTGCAGAACTTATATTGCATTGCAAAGAGTGGTAAAGATATACATAATATCTTTCTCTCGCCCTTTTATACACACAGATAGAGCTAATTGACAGAGTTGATGACATCTATCGGAACACTTCATGGGACAATGCAGGTTTTAAAGGTTATGGAATACAGATAGAGCAGGTATTTATCAATGGATGTGGGTTATAATACTCAGCTAAGTTATGTGTTGTAAATATTTGTCACTTGTTTTCACAACCCAGAAACTTATCTTCTACTTTACTCATAAATAAATATTCTGAAATGCCAGTGATTTTTATCTGATAAACTTAACAGTGTTTTGATATTATTTATAGATTATGAAATATTCTTTTCTTAGGCTTATTTTAGGCAGAAAGCCACCTTATGCTGCTATGATCTCTCTTTTTTCTGAATTCATAGCCTTTTTATCCCCTGCCTTGCTTTAGTTTTCTATGATTATGCTTAATGTCTTTAGTTAGAATTCTAGCACGTATTGTTGAATGCTTAGAAAATTTACTTAAAAATACTATGTACATTTGCAAGGCGTTTATACATACAGAACCATTAGATCTCTTTTCCCAAAAATCTCCTGAGTTCTTATCTGTCAATAGAGTATGTCCAGCAATGATGTATTAATGTCATCCTAATTATATCACATAGTAAAAATTGTTCCAAATTGATAAGACTGATTAACAAGACTTCTGAAATTGGGTATTGCTTTGGACAGACATTTTGACATGTAAATTAAGGAAATTACTGTCTCTATTTTTTTCCAGGCTCTTTGTACTAAACTAGACATATTCTTATAGGTTCTGTAGGTTAGAATTTAGAGAATAAAAAGAAAAAAGCATTTGAAATCATACTTATAAATGCTAAACTTTTATAGTACTTGTAGAAAACTAAGAGAATTATTTTCCCCTTTTCCATTCTTTTACTGTTTTGCATTTTCTTTTTTAAGTTATTATTTGAATAGGTAATATATACACGGTACAAAAGCCAGTGAAAAGTAAGTCTCCTCAACCCCTACCCATTGTCAAACCAGTTCCTTTCCCCAGAGACATCCGTGTCACTAGTTTCATCCATATCTTTCCAGAGATATCTTATGCATGCATAGCATGTGTTTGTATATGTGTGTATTGACATATTCGTGGTATGTTGTACTCTTGCACCTTGCTTTTTCATTTCATGAATATGTTGGTGATTATTCCATTGTGGTACAATAAAGTTGTCTCACTTGTTTAAAATAGCTGCATCATGTTTGAGTTTTAGAAGACCGATAAATAAAGCTCCTTTTTGCTTTAAAATTTGGAAACAATTGAAAAAATTAGGTGTGATAGGAGATTAAAAAACCCGTTTCTTTAAAGATGATAGGTGGGTTGGAGGCTGTGGTTTAGATATGCTGTCACAGTGGGCCCTCACCTGGTTCATCGCAGAATTGATCTTGATCACCCACCGCCAAAGCTGCAGAGCCGCCCCAGTGAGCTTACCACGTGGTGGCAGAGCAGACCCCAGTATCCCCTATGTAGGCAGGCAGATCTGGAAGAGATACCAGAAACAATGAGCTGAGCATGGCTCTGTTCCTTTGCCAGATTTTCCAACCTATACGTTTCATCTCCTTTGGAGAGAAACCTTTGTTCCTTTTTTAAAAAATTAGGATTAATATGAATTTGTACTGTGTGTAAGGAAAAGCCCTTATTTTTTGTACTCTTACTCCTGTGGTGTGCAGTGCTGCACATCTTATTGGTCTGTATCTCTGAATCAATGACTGTAGTTGGAATAAATTATTTTAGGCTCATGGAACCTAGGTTTTCATTTTTTCCAACTAAATATAGAGGAAATAAAATTTTAGGAGTACATTTATAAATCATTCTTTGACATATGTGTTTTCCATACCATTTGCTTCTCGGTTTGTTTTTAAATTAAACATTAGATATTAGAGCTGAAGAATTTTATGGAATTTTGACTCTAAAACTTTTTATTTTTAAAGAATGGTAGATGGTCTTTTTTTGAATAGCTGAAACAATGCAGTATTATTTCAGTCTTGTGACTTTTTTCTGAAGTGTTCTAAGTATTTTATCTCTTTAAGTATAGATTCGCATTCTCAAGTCTCCACAAGAGGTAAGACCTGGTGAAAGGCACTTCAATATGGCAAAAAGTTACCCAAGTGAAGAAAAGGATGCTTGGGACGTGAAGATGCTGCTAGAGGTAGGTCGTGGAACCCTGAAAATGATACTATTTAACACCATTTTCTGATTCCTAAAAACGTGGGTCATGTCTGTATTAATGAAGGGGCATCTTAGGAAAGGTGACTGAAAACCAGGGGCAGCCCACCCCAGCTGATCCAACAGTGACCTTATCCCCTGTAGCAGGGCAGACAGCAAGGTGGGCAGAACTGAAAGCGAAAAATGCTACAAAGCAATGCTTCTTAACCATAATATCTCTGCGAATCTAGTGAAGTAATAGGCCTTTAGAAAATAGATGGATACCCAACTTACAGATATTTTACACACCATTTTGGTAGTTCAGGTCTCTTTGAAGCTTATCAGTAGATCTTTTAGGTCAGTAATTACCAAATGGTATGAAAATGTCTTAGATGGTAGAAGTATAACTTGGAGATCTGAAAGTTCTCTATGGAAATTTAAAATTTTTGTGTTTTTATTCTGGTAACAAATTTAAAGATAACATAAACATTCTATGTCATATGGATTCTTGCCTTGACAAGATATGATTTATCCTTTTTGTCACATGATCTCAGTTTCTGTCTGTGTGTCCTATTGCTTTGTTGTAAAATGACCACCTGTGAAGTGATAGTGTTTATCTTTCGCTGTGTTGTTAATGTGTTAGTTTCCTATGGCTGCTGTAACAAATCACTGCAAATTTGGCAGCTTAAAACGACATCTTTATTTATCTGATAGCTTCTAGGGTTGGTCCAGGCACAGTGTGGCTTATCTGGGTTCTCTGGTTAGAGTCTCAACAAGGCCAAAGCGAAATCAAGTTTTCAAAGCTTGAATGGAGTTAAAGGATATTATCAGGTTGAGATCCGTAGAGTGCTGTATCTGTATAATACTCTGACATACCTTATCTAACGTGGGCCACTAGCCACCGGAGAGGTTGTCTGAGATAGCACCATTACTCTTCTAAAGAGACTCAGCCAAGTGTATTAGTCTATTAGGGCTGCCAATAATAAAGCACCACAGAGTGGGCAGCTTAAACAATAGAAATTTATCTTCTCACGGTTCTGGAGGCTGAAAGTCTGAGATCAAGGTGTTGGTACGGTTAGCTTCTTCTGAGTTCTGTCTGCTTGGCTTGTAGGTGGCCGTCTTCTCTCTGTGTCCTCACATGGTCTTCCCTTTGTGTGTGTAAGGGCACCAGACATTTTGGGTTTGGCCTACCTGCATGACCTCATTTTACCTCCATCACCTGTTTAAAGGAAGGCTCTGTCTCCAGATACAGTCACATTGTGAGCTGCTAGGACTTAGGACTTCGACCTATGAATTTTGGAGGTGGACACAATTCAGCCCATTAACAGCAAGGTTAAATGACTTGTCTACGTTTAGTTACACAACTAGTGATGACAAAGCCAAAAACAAGTGGCCAGATCTCCAGACATCTAGGACAGCTGAACGATCCCACCTCTGCTTTTCTGTGGGCCTCCAGACAACTCACACCGGGGGAGGAACAAAAGGGAATGACTTGCCTCTGCAGATGCTCTCTCCAGTTCTCTTCCCTAAGGCGCCTAAGAGTGTCCCAGAGCCTAAGCCTATTATCATGGAACTATCAAAATCCCTATGTGGCTAGGGAGACAGCTCCCGGGAACACCTCATTCCGTATATGGGGCTTTCCAACCACTCATTTTAAGCATTAAAAAAATCAGTCTTTTTAAGTTGGAGTCTCTGACTGTTATGGTAGAGGTTTTTAAAGTAACATGTGGACCCGTTCTGGGGAATTCCTTGGCGGTCCAGTGGTTCGGACATGGTGCTTTCACTGCGGGGACCCGCGTTCAGTCCCTGGTCTGGAACTGGCGTCCTGCAGGCCGTGTGGTGTGGTCAAAAAATTAAAAAATGAAAAAAATCAAGTAATATGTGGACCTCTTTTAAGAAAAAAAAACCCAAAGCACCAGTGTTGACTTGAATGAATTTTTATCTTAATTTTAGTAACATAAAACTAGGTATATATGTTTTCCTGTAAGTTTATAACTCCTATACATTGTAAAATCAAAGCAAACTTTAAAACCCCTACAAAACCAATAGAATCCTTGAAGTCCTTTAGAGGGATTTGTTTTGGTATGAGGTGCTGAGATCCTCTGGAAGAAGTATCAAAGCCCTTCACCTTGCAGAATTGGAGTGTCCCCGGTGCTGAACTGCATGTGTTCACATCAACCCTCCTAGTTCCGAAATGCTATAAAAAGCTCCAGTCTCTTTCCCTTTTGAACCCTCCCCACGACAGTCTGCTTCTCATCTGTGTAGATGAGTGAGAACCATAGGTAAGGAGCACTATACCGCACAATTTTGTGATTGCTGGTGAAAAACTGCAATTGACCAAAGAAACAAATACTAATTTGAAAAGATACAGGCATCTCAATGTTCATAGCACTTTTTACAGTTACCAAGATATGGAAGCAGCCTGAGTGTCCATCAGTAGATGAATGGATAAAGAAGATGTGACGTATATATATAGACGCGCGCGCGCACACACACACACACACACACACACACACACACACACACACACACACACACACACACACAATGGAATACTACTCAGCCATAAAAAAGAAGGACACTTCGCCATCTGCAACAACATGGATGGACTTGGAGGGTGTTATGCTAAGTGAAATAAGTCAGAGAAAGACAAATACTATATGATATCACTTATATATGGAATCTAAAAAGTACAACAAGGGACTTCCCTGGCGATCCAGTGGTTAGGACTTGGCGCTCCCACTGCAGGGGGCATGGGTTCCATCCCTGATCGGGGAACTAACATCCCGCATGCCGCCCAGTGCGGCCAAGAAACAAACAAACAAGCAAATAAATAAAAAATGCAACAAACTAGTGAATGTGGCAGAAAAGAAACAGACTCACAGACAGAACAAATTAGTGGTTACCAGTTGGGGGGGGTGGGAGGGGCAAATAGGGGTAGGGGATAAGAGGTGCAAACTGTTATGTGTAAGATAAGCTACAAGGATATATTGTACAACATGGGGAATATAGTCAGTATTCTATAATAACTATAAATGGAGTATAACCTTTAAAAATTGTGAATTACTATATCTGTAACTTATACTGTCTATCAACTACACTTCAATTAAAAAAATGTAAAAAAAATTGCAATCATAAAGTATGGTAGTATTCTGGAATATTAAGTTGATATATCTTTTAGTCTGATGTAACTGTTAATCTAATTAAGAGTACTTTTTTTTTAAAAGCAATTTAGCTTTGATATAGCTGAAGAAGCATCTAAAGTCTGCCTAGCACATCTTTTCACCTACCAAGATTTTGATATGGGAACTCTTGGATTAGCTTATGTTGGTTCTCCCAGAGCAAACAGTCATGGAGGTGTTTGCCCAAAGGGTACGTTTTCCATTTGTTGTATGAATATGTGGGGATAGCAAGGTGATAGGATTATATTATAATTCTGTATTGAACAAGCAGTTTTTTTCTGTTTCCTTTTTCCTGTAGCTTATTATAGTCCAATTGGAAAGAAAAATATCTATTTGAATAGTGGTTTGACCAGCACAAAAAATTATGGTAAAACCATCCTTACAAAGGTATGTTCTTTAATTTTTAAAAGTGTAGATTTTGACTTTATTGTAGTAGGACCTGAGCTATTACATATTTATTTAGGTATCTTTTTTAAAAGCTATACATACTGTTTTTTGTTTCTGCCTAAAAAGATGTATGCTTTTAGTGGGAAATATGAAAATAAAAAGTATAAAGAAGAAAATAATTGTTAGCTGTCAAATTTCTTTTGAGACAAGTCGGGATTATTGTTTTCCCTAAAGACATCCCTTCTGGCACCCTTCATCTACAGCTCCTGTTAAAGGACTGCTATCCAAAATATATAAGGAATATACTGAAAACTCAACAATAAAGAACCGAACACCCCCACTTAAAAATTGGCCAGAGATCTTAATATACACCTCACCTCACCAAAGAAGATATACAGATGGCAGATAAGCATATGAAAAGATGCTCAACATTATATGCTGTTAGGGAATTGCAAATCAAAACAACAAGCAGGGCTTCCCTGGTGGCGCAGTGGTTGAGAGTCCGCCTGCCGATGCAGGGGACACGGGTTCGTGCCCCGGTCTGGGAAGATCCCACATGCCGTGGAGCGGCTGGGCCCGTGAGCCGTGGCCACTGAACCTGTGCGTCCGGAGCCTGTGCTCACAACAGTGAGAGGCCCGCGTACCGCAAAAGACAAAAACAAACAAACAAAAAAACAACAAGCAGATACCATTACACAACTATTAGAATGGCTAAAATCCAAAATACTGGTAACACCAAATGCTAGCGAGGATGTGGAGCGACGTGAATTCTCACACTTGATGGTGGAAATGCAAAATGGTGCAGTCACTTAGGAAGGTGGTTGGGCAGTTTCTCATAAAACTGAACTTACTCTGGTATTACCATAGGATCCAGCAACCATATTCCTTAGTGTTTACTCAAAGGAGCCCTCACAAAAACCTGCACACGGATGTTTATAACAGCTTTATTAGTAATTGCCAAGACTTGGAAGCAGCCAAGATGCCTTTCAGTAGGTGAATGGATAAACAAACTGTTATATCCAGACAATGCAATACTATTCAGCACTTAAAAAAAAGAAAGAAAGAAAAAGAGCTATCAAGCCATAAAAAGACATGGAGGAACTGTAAATGTATATTACGAAGTAAAAGAAGCCAATCTGTTTGATTCCATCTATATGATATTCCGCAAAAGGCAAAACCACAGAGGCAGGAAAGGGATGAGTGGTTGCCAGTGGTTGCTTCCCCACGTGGGGAGGGATGCATAGGTGGAGCACAGAGGATTTTTTCAGGTGTTGAAACTACTCTGTATACTTTAATGATGGATATAAGACATTATGTGTTTGTCAAAACCCATAGAAAGTGCAACACAAAGAGTGAACCCTAATATAAATTATGGACTTTGGTTGATTTAAAAAAAGTGAAATGGGATGAGAGAAGAAAAATATACTAAGCAGTTTTTGGAAACTTTTTAATTTCCAAAATTGTTTCTTATGGTACTCCTTTACCTTTTTGGTAGCACAGCATCATCAATGGTTTGATTTCATGACATGTCTTCCTTGGTCTTCCAGAATTTTTCTGTTACAAGACACACAGAACAAAAAATAAATTGCTTCGATGTTTTTAAAGTGTCAGTCTGTTAGAGAATCCACTAATGAATTTTTCCAAAGCACAGTTTGGAATCACTTCTCCATATTGCACCTTTAGGATTTGAGTACTTTTTTGCTAAAATGCAAAGTTTTCTTTACTACCATTTTAATATAAACACTTGGTAATCTTCAACACACTGGTTTCAGAATTGGGACTCTGTCTTAAAAAAAATTCCCATGTCTTGCAAAATACATACAAATTTTTTCAGATTCTATGGAGTGATTTTTCCCCCCCTCTTAGGAAAAAAATCAGTAAATAAATTTGTTATTTTTTGCAGTTAAATACGGGAACATTTTTAGCTTTACTGGCCAAATTCATTGTTACATTCAGGTAGAAATCCTCTGATGGTCTCATCGGTTCAGTGCAGCCCTTTAACTGGATTCTGATAAATAAAATCCTCTAGGTCATTAAGATTGTCATTGGACATGAATTCAGTCACTGGGATAAGGAACATTGTTTTGTTGTTCTTCAGTTGTCTTATTTTCACCCACCCCCTCCCCCGCAATAGTTAGATCTTAACAGGAGTGTGATTGGGGTGAGGGGCGGGAGGTCGGGTGATTGACTGTTAGCTATTGGGTTTACTGGTGCCAGGCAGTGTTTGGAATGGCCAATGTTTGGTGCCTCAGTAAGACTGTTCCAGTGTATCTTTTAAGTTATATTTTCTTACACTGATTTAAATTCATCCATATAATACTACTTGCAATATTAAATAAAATCCCATGAATTCTGTTTAATTTCTGTAATTGATAGAAGTCGTAGTCCAACATCTAAGACAGCAGGGCCCAGCTGGCGAGAGCACTTGATGGTTGGCTATTAGGAAATAATGTTTGCTCTGCACGATCCTTCAGGAAGCTGACCTCGTTACAACGCATGAGTTGGGGCACAATTTTGGAGCAGAACACGATCCAGATGGTCTAGCAGAATGTGCCCCAAATGAGGACCAGGGAGGAAAGTATGTTATGTATCCCATAGCTGTGAGTGGCGATCATGAGAACAATAAGGTATGTATCTTTTGGAGCGTTTTTTATGTGGTTAGGAAAGAAAGAGGCTATGTTTAATTATAATGAGAGCTCAGAAAAGCTTTCCATTCTAGGGATGGAACAGCAGATTATGAAGTACCTTGAAACTTGGTTGTGTGTATTAAGAGTGAAACACGGTCCATCTAAATCTGCTCCTCTGGACTGTTTGTTGTCAAAGATGATCATGTGTTGGTTTGGGCTGTGTGGAAAATTAATTACTTAATATAATGGCTTGCACTGGAGTCCTAGTCTGCAGGATCTGGTGGGCTCAGGCTTTCAATTAAAAACTTCATTTAATTTACAGGTTTGTCATTCATATTAACCCTACACTGCTTCACAATTTGCACGTTTTAATAAACCTTCGCAAAAAAATATGTAATTTGCCATATGTAAGCGTCCTGTGGGTAGGGCCCTTCCTTGCCTTTCTGGTTACCGGTTCTGTCTCCACTGCCTGTTCAGGGTAGCTGGTACATAATAAATACTTGTTAGGTAAATAGAGGGATGATTTTTTGTTTTTTTAGAGGAACGATTTTTGAGGGTGTCTGGGGGCGTACACAATACTCATTGATTTGGGACATGGTAAACAGCTTCAGAGACTTTGCTAAGAGTGGCTGTGACTAACTCGTAGCGCCTGAACTGAAAGTGTTCATAGATGTCTGTCTGGGCCTTCTTCCTCTTAGTTGAAGTTGAGCAGCATGGGGCATCATGAGGAGAAGATTGTGGTTTTGTGCAGAATTTAAGTGGGCTGGGGGATGGGCTAACCATCTGCATCTAATCGGGAAGGAAGCGTCAAGTTATTTGTCCTGACTCCCCTTTTAAAGCCTGACTAGGAGCTAGAGGAAAGGATTACTTTTGCGTTTCCCTGGCCCTGACCCTGCCTTTTAAAATTCTGGTCTCATGTTTTTTGTTTGTTGCATCTTGTTTTCTTTGGCTGTTAGGTGTAAAGTCCATTGCTCTCTTTCTTTGCTTGTTATGCTTTGTTTTTCCTCCACTGGACAACCTGTGCCTGAGGAGCTCCCTGTTCTGCCTGTTCTTCCATTGTATCACATTCCCTGTTTTTCTCCTTTTTTCAGAGGTTGTCTCTCTCTTTCTAATGATGTGCATTATAGTTCAGCACTGTTCACTGGAAGGTTCTGTGATGGGGGAACACTCTGCTGTACCCAATACAGTGGTCACTAGCCCCATGTGGCCAGTAAGCGCTTGAAATGTGGCTGGAGAGACCAAGGAACTGAATTTTAAATTCTGTTTTATTTAAATTCAGTAGTGGTTGCCTGGGGCTGGAGGTGGGAATGGGCATTACCTGTAAAAGGATCTGAGGGACCTTACTGAGGTGATGAAATGTTCTAGAACCGATTTATGGTGATGGTTTCATTGCTTGGTAAAGTTACTAGAAATCACTGAATTGTACAATTGAAACTGGTAAATTTTGTGATATGTAAAATATGCCTTAATAAAGCTGCAAAAAACCCAAACAACAACAACAAAAAACTGTGGGAACAGAGGGAAAATGGTGAGGATATAGGTGAGTCACGAAGCCATGAGTTTGATAATTGCTGAAGCTGGTGAGGGGCCATGTGAGCATTCATGAATCCATTCTGTCCACTTTATAGATGCTTGAACGTTTCTGTAATAAAAAGTGTGAAATGTGTGGTGAGGAAAAAGAAATTTAAATAATCACATATGGCCAGTGGCTGCCGTGTTAGTGCAGCTCTAGTTGTTAGTCACTGCTTCTTGGTCATGAGGATGGCAGCAGTACTTCGGGGTAAAATGTTTTACTTTGCAGACTGTTCACGTGAGCATGCGTGGTGCTAACTCTTCCTGTTACAAGTTCTTCCTAAGGGAGACTTCCCCAATGGGCTCTTGGAACAGCCCTGTAGGAACTCGCTAATGAGAATGGAGGCTGGGCAGAGCCATTTACCTCTGGAGCTGCTAGTCTATCAGCGAAGAACACTTTATCCATTTATTTATTTTGTCCCAAGTGTATTTTCTTTAATAGTTTGGTTTACCCAAGTAGCAATCTCCTTGTAAAAAGATACTGAGCATCTTCTAGTCCACATTTTAATTCCTTAATTAAAATTAATTCCTTAAAATGTTTTTAACTAGGTAAAAAAGGCTCCAGGACAAAAATAAGGTGGTTCCTCGACCTAGAAAGACAGGACCTGGCACCTTACACCAGACAAGCCACTGAGAAGTATCAAGCCACAGGCTCTGCTGTGAGCAGACGGCATTAGGGATTGTAACCTCTTAGAGTTTATTGGTGGGAGGAGAAGGGGGTGTGGTAAGGATACAGAGAGAGGGCTCAGAGGTCTTCGAGGAGTGCGGAGGCAACAAAAGTGAGAGTGAAGTGGTCACTTTTCCCTCAGCTCTGTCCGGGGGTCCAGCTGCTTAGGGGTGTGACTCTGATAAATTAGCAAAGAGATCTTCTTATTGGTTCAGTGTGAATTTGAATTCATAAGGACCTGGCCTCCCATAATGAACTGGTAGAATTGAGCTCATGACTATGCAGTGCTGGTGAATAAACGCAGCAAAATACTAACTGCCTGAGGTCTAGACTGAAATAACCAGGCCCCTTAAAAATGTCTTTACCGTCCTTTAAAAAAATCCAGTTAGTATTTCCGTTTAGGGAGATGGGGTCTTCAGTGTCTTTCGGAGAGTAATCCTTTTGTATCTGATTCAGTGGTCACAGTCACCTTTGGAGGGTCGAAAAGGAAAATCAATTCAGTTTTTTCTTCCTGTGTAGGGAAAACCTACACAGTTCTTCCCTATTGTGTGTTTCTTCCTGTGTGTCTACTTTACTATTCATAGAGCCCACTTCACTTCTGACCCTTCTGGTCACCAAACGTGGAGGTTTTTCTTTACACTAAGCTGTTTCCTGCAATGCCAGCTGGCTTTAAGTCAGTTCTGACACTCTCTTCCTGGAGATAGCATCAGATCCCAAAGGTTAAGGGCTCAGTCCCATAAGAGTGCCCTGATGCTGCGCTCCCCCCCCTCACATCCCCAGATGCCACTCACAAGCCCAGGTCATCGCCTGTGCTTCTAAGCAACTGGCTATAGATTGGGGGTTCCAGTGACCCTCTCCTTGGGTTCAGTTAATTTCCTAGAGCAGCTCGTAGAACTCAGGGAAACACGTTTGCCAGTTTATGATAAAAGGCTATGATCAAGGATACCGATGAGCATCAAGATGGAAGAGATGCATAGGGCGAGGTGTGTGGGAAGGGGCGTGGAGCTGCCCTGCCTCTGAGTGCACGCCTCTCCCAGCACCCCCCTGTGTCCACCAACCCCTAAGCTCTCTGAACCCTGTACTTTTGGGATTTTATGGAGGCTTCATCACATAGGCACGATCGGCCATTAGCTCCGTTTTAAGCCCTTGTCCCTTCGAAAGAGAATGGAAGGCGGGGCTGAAAATTCCAAGCTTCTCATGGCGGCTTGGTCATTTTGGTGACCAGCCCCCATCCAGGAGCCACCAAAGAGCCCACTCCAAGTCGGCTCATTACAACAAAAGACATTCCCATTTTGACCCAGGAAATTACAGGGGCTTCGGGAGCTCTGTGCCAGGAACTGGGGCCGGAGACCAGTGTATATTTTATACCATTTCATTAGGGTCCTGTGCTCTCTGCTCCTCAGGGGTCTCATGGCCCTTGTCTGGGTTGAAAGTGAAGCCATTGTAGCCGTTTGCAAACTGTGGCGGCCCTACCTCTACAAGTACCCGTGCTGAGTTTTACCCAAGTCTTGATCCGCTTCTCTTGATAATTTCAGATGGTTTGGGAAATGGACTCCATTTTAGAGCTCCAGGTAAAAATGTCCAGATTTAGGTCATTTTCATGTTTCTGTACACCAAGTGGGCAAGCTAGGGTTCAGGTTTCCTTTGAGATGCTGGTCAACTGTAGAAACTCAAAGAAACTTAAGATCTTGGGGACTCATGAAAACGTTTAGGTAATAATTTAAAATTTAATCTTTTAATAGACTATATGTAATAACATTCCTCTTACTAAGCTCAACTATTTAAACACTTTAAACATGGATCATTGATGTAAATATTCAGGGAAAGATGAAGAGGTAAACCATAGGAGACCCTGTTTTGCAGGCCTGGATCGTTACATCTAGGAAGATGGCCGCCTGTGCCCTCTTCTCAGTGTCCCTGCAGCGGGGCCTGTGCCTGAGCCTGGGGTGGCTTAGAGTCTGGTGACTCTCTGCTCGTGCTAGACTGGCTGGGGTGTTTGGTCTCAGCATTCGTGTAGCTTACTTTCCTGTGAAGAATGTTAGGCTCTTAACCACGTTCATGTCACCTTTTTAGCATCTTGCAGAGGGCCATGATTCAATTCCATACAAATGACATTTAGAGGCGACAGTGAACCTGACATACCTTCAAGATGGTTCTGATTGTGGCTTTTGTGTTAAAGTTTGTCCCTGGAAAAGAAGCACAAACACCACCTGGGAATGAATTTTTATGTTATTTTGGGTCCTATGTGGCCTCTTTTCTCTTAAGATGTTTTCAAACTGCAGTAAACAGTCGATCTATAAGACCATTGAAAGTAAGGCCCAGGAGTGTTTTCAAGAACGCAGCAACAAAGTGTGCGGGAACTCCAGGGTGGACGAGGGGGAGGAGTGTGACCCCGGCATCATGTACCTGAACAACGACACTTGCTGCGACAGTGACTGCATGCTGAGGCCGGGCGTCCGGTGCAGGTGAGGAGCGTGGCGTGGGGTGGAGTTGGGCGCCTGACAGGGGTCCTCACAACAGCGGGCTGAAAGCGCGGGGCTCTAGAATCATCAGAGGGCCTGGCAAGTGTGTGTTTACCCCTTCTGCCCTTTATAGCGAGAAAAATGTTTTCTGGAAAGCAATGTGACATTGTATCACAAATCCTCCATCTTGCATCCTCTCTGCTGTAGCGATGCCATGGTACAAAGAATCTTTTCTAAGGAAACAGAGATGTACAAAGATGATTTAGCAGGGGTGTTCATGGCTACATCCTTTTATAATAACAAAATATGGGAAACAATCAAAATGACAATCCTGGGACATAAATTAATTATTGTGTATCTATACTGTAAATAGTGTTGAAGAATACTGTTTAATCCCAGAAACTGTGGAGGAAGCAGGTTACAAGTTAGAAGGTACTTAAATTTCCATTTTTAACGTCCAGTGCCTGGCTTAGAAGTAGGGGGGACTTTGATTTCTGGTCACAGATTTAATGGTATTCAGTGCTTATTAGCACTGTAAGTACTGATAGGGCTGACTAGTTTCTTGACCACTGTTGCCTTGTGGGCTTGAGTTTTTGTTTTTTTAAGTTTTTGGCTGCGCCATGCGGCATGTAGGATCTTAGTTCCCTGACCAGGGATCGAACCCATGCCCCCTGTGTTGGGAGTGTGGAGTCTTAACCACTGGGCCACCAGGGAAGTCCTTTTCTTTTTTTTTTTTTAATTACTGTATTAAGTTAATGAAAACCAAGGACACCAAGATGTTTTAAAGATGGGTCAATTTGGACCACTGTGCTGCGTGAGTCTGCATCAGGAAGGGCAGATGGACCATGTGCAGGTGGTGCTAGCGCCTGGGAGTCTGTGCAGGAGTGGGTGACCCAGCCAGGAGCCCCTGCCCTGCCATTTCAGGGCCCCGTGGCATGACCGTAGTCTGTGCTGTGGGGCTGTTCTTTGACTTGGACTGTCTGCTCTTCCTCTGTAGTGACAGGAACAGTCCTTGCTGTAAAAACTGTCAGTTCGAGACGGCCCAGAAGAAGTGCCAAGAGGCCATTAATGCTACTTGCAAAGGCGTGTCTTACTGCACAGGTATGTCCTCCCGTCGGTTCTCTTGGAATAATTTGCTCTAACAGGTATGTGTGTGTTGGAAAGCAAGATTGTGTTTCATTCAGATGAATATAGCCCTTTCTTTTTTTTAACCTCATGTGCAGAGTTGAGTTGATCTCAGCACACTTGTCATTGGTCTGTGCAAGGCCCGTGATTATTTCTCTTTGTTGTTTATTCCCTTTTATTCACTTCCATTCTCCTTCCCCTCATAGGCATCTGCTTTAACGTGTCTAATATTTGCCTAGATAGGTGTATATCCTTGAAAGATAGTGTGTTTATCTTCTGTATATGTGTGTTTTTAACGTGCCAAAGCGATACTCTACCTTAGATCATTTTTTTTTTTTAACTCAATACCATGTTTTTACAACTCTTGTTTTCTATTGCTCTGTATTTCTGTCTGTGTATCTGTATCTTTGTATCTAGTTCATTGTTTTGGGCACTTGCTGAGTGTTTAGTTTTGTGATTTACTATATTTTACTTATCTGTTCGCCAAGCAGTAGCTGCTTGGATTGCCTTTATCTCCTAATACGACAGATAGGACTACACCGAACACCCTTACACATCTACTTCGGGAGCTCTGAGAGCTTGATGAGTGCATATGGAGGAGTGGGTGCATACGGAGGAGTGGAATTGCTTAGTCGTGGAGGGAGGCACTCCAGCGTTCTCTAGAACAGCAGTAACGGGTTTTGTCAGTGCCCCCGCCAGTGGTCCAGGTTTCTGTATTCTGATGTCCTTGCTGACACACTGTATTATCCAGCTGTCTTATTTTTTTTGCTGGTCTGATGAGTATAACGTGATTTCTTATTATTTACATTTTTCTTGAACATCTCTTTATATTTGTTAGCTATTTAGATTTCTCCTTTTGTGAATAACTAGTTCATTTATTTGGTCCATTTTTAAAAATTGCATTTCATTTTTGCTGTTATTGATTTGGAGGAGTTCTTTTATGATAATCCATTTGGTTTAAACATTGCATATGCCTTCCTCCTATCTGTTGTCCTTTTTGGAACTGAAATCTTTCACTTGAATCAAATCTGTCATTTTGTTTGTGTGTTTACTTTTTTGAGTTGTGGATAGTTACAAAGATATTTTCCACAGCTGCTTCTGTAGCTTCATAATTTTACCTTTCACATTTAGGACTTTATCTGGAGCTAAGTTTGAGATTGTATTGATTATCAATATTACCTGTAGTTCTTATTGCCTGTAGTTAGTTGTTCCTTTAAAAAATCTCCAAGCTATATTATTAGGTACATGATTGGACATATTCTCTACATCTTCTTGATCTGCTATTCCTTCATCAGTATGTAATGCTCCTTTTTGACCCTTGTGATTTCTTTTAAATTTTTTCTTTTTTAATTTGTATTGGAGTATAGTTGACTTACAGTGTTGTGTTAGTTACAGGTGTACAGCAAAGTGAATCCGTTACACATATACTGTTTTAACTTGTTAATATTCAGTCTGCTGCCTGTTTGTTGTTCTTGTGCCTGTTTGTCTGGTGTATCTATCCCATCTTGTATTTTTCTAATCTCTGTGCCCATTTAAAGTGTAAGTTCAGTGGTTTCTAGTATCCTCACATTTGTGCATCCACCTACCAGTCTGTTTTCATCACCTCAAAAAGAAATCCGCATCCTTCAGCCACCATTTCGAGTCCCCTCATCATCCCAGCTCCAGATAGCCACTAATCTACTTTCTGTCTCTATGGATTTACCTAATCTGGATGTTTCATATAAATGGAATCATACAATACGTGGGCTTCTTTCCCTCAGAATAATGTTTTCAAGGTTTATCCATGTTGTAGCATGAATCAGTCCTTCATTTATTTTAATTGCTGAATAATATTCCATTGTATGGATATATCACGTTTGTTATTCATTCATCAGTTGCTGCTGTTTGGCTGCTATGAATAATGATACTGTGCAGATTTGTGTGCAAGTTTTTTTTTTTAATGAACCCACCCAACTTTTAATTAATTAATTAAAGTTTTGGCTGCATTGGGTCTTTGTTGTTGTGCGCGGGCTTTCTCTAGTTGTGGTGAGCGGGGGCTACTCTTCGTTGTGGTGCGCGGGCTTCTCATTGTGGTGGCTTCTCATTGCAGAGCACAGGCTCTAGGTGCACAGGCTTCAGTAGTTGTGGCTCGCGGGCTCTGGAGCACAGGCTCAGTAGTTGCGACGCATGGGCTTAGTTGCTCTGCGGCATGTGGAATCCTCCCGGACCAGGGCTCGAACCCGTGTCCCCTGCACTGGCAGGCAGATACTTGACCACTGTGCCACCAGGGAAGTCCCTGTGTGCAAGTTTTTGTGTGGACTTATGTTTTTATTTCTCCTATATATATATCCTTTTGTTGAATTGCTGGGTCATGCGGTAACTGTTTAATCCTTTGAAGAACTGCCAGGCTGTTTTCCAAGTGGCTGCCCATTTTACGTTCCCACCAGCATGTGTGAAGGTTCCAGTTTCTCCACATCCTCACCAATACTTCTTATTGTCTGTCTTTTTTTTCTTTTTTGGCCGCACCACACGGCATGTGGGATCTCAGTTCCCCAACCCAGGGATCGAACCCATGCCCTCTGCAGTGGAAGCGTGGAGTCCCAACCACTGGACCATCAGGGAATTCCCGTCTTTTTGATTGTCGCCATCCTAGTGGATGCGAAGTTTTATCTCATTTTGAGTTTTCCTTCGGCTTTTACATGTGCATTTTATGAGATGTTACTCATGATTCTTACATTCTGAGATCTGTCAGCATCACATTAGTTTGGCAAATGTCAAGAGCCTGAATATCTCAATCAGTCTTTAAAAAACACTTTCTAGGGGCTTCCCTGGTGGTGCAGTGGTTGACAGTCCGCCTGCCGATGCAGGGGACACGGGTTCGTGCCCCGGTCCGGGAAGATCCCACATGCCGCAGAGCGGCTGGGCCCGTGAGCCATGGCCGCTGAGCCTGCGCGTCCAGAGCCTGTGCTCCGCAACGGGAGAGGACACAACAGTGAGAGGCACGCGTAGCGCAAAAAAACCCAAAAAAAACCCCAAAAAACCACTTTCTAGCTGTGCTCAGTGTTTGTCTTTATTGTAATAATAGAAAGATGTTTTCTTTAAATAAGTGTAAGTAAAACAATTTGAAAAAAAGATATTCCTTTTCAAACAGCCTTTTGTTCCCTTGGTATTTTATACAAAGTAGCAGCAGCAGCAGCACCTGGGCTCTTGTTAGAAATGGAAATGCCTGGTCCCCTCCCCGGGCCTCCTGCAACTGGCGGCTTGGGGCAGGGCCCAGCCCTCTGTTGCAGCATCCACTGGCGGATCTTCGTGCACGCTCCACTTTGAGTACCATGTTAAATAGGTGATGCTATGTTTTTAATTATTTTCCTGTGCGTTTTATACTCTGATTTTAATCTTTTAAGAACAGATGTTCAACAGATGTTCTAAAGCATTTTTTATGTCTCTGCTGAGGGCAGCATAACATACTAAAAATATGGTGACAGAACAGAATACAAACCTCCCCTGAACTTGCTGTACTTTTTCCAGAGTTTGCTTTCAGTGGCAGTGAGTTTGCTATAAGACAGTCTTGTTGGCACTCTGAATGCCCAGCACCCATAATGGGTTTTATAAAACCAGAGGCAGAGGTAGCAGCCTAAGCAAGTGTCTCATATGTGTTAGGTAGTTAATGAAAGGCTGCTTTTGTAGGAAATAGGGCAGATGCATTTAGGTTCACAGCCCTTTGAGTCTGAACCTTTCGACTGGCTCCATTCCTCAGCTGAGAGGCCAGGCCTGTAGTGGTGCCGTGCAGAGGTCTCCCTTCCCTTTTAGCGCTGGCTTTCAACTGCGTGTGCTTCTCATTTTCCAGAGTGAGTCATTCGTTCCACCCTTTCTCTCGGATTTAACATCCTCGGTTGGCTTTTCTTTGTCCTTACGAATCATTGATTCATTTAAGAAATATCTGTGGCTTACCTACAGTGTGACAGGGATTGGACATCACCGATTCATTAATAGTTGTGGGCTCTGCTCTCATGGAGCTTACCAGTCTGGTGGTAAGAAACAGAAAATAACCACAGGTAATCGAATAGATGTAAATTGTAAAACGTGTGCTGTGAAGGGGAGAAGCCCGTGGAGTGGCAGAGCATGGCGGGGATGAGGGGCCACCAGCTTAGGCAGGGTCCTCGGGGATGGCTGAGAAAGGCTGAGCAAGGAGGTCTTGGAGAGAAAATCTGAAGGGTGAGAAGCAGCCAGTCCTCTTTAGAGAGTGGAGACAAGAACCTTGTGGGTACTGAGCGCATACGGTCAGGTTCTGAGGTGAGAGAGAAATGGAGTACATTGAAGGGTGGCCGTTGGAGCGGGCGTGTGGCTTGGGGATGGTCGTGTGCCTTCCTAGGGAGTTTGCGTCTTAGTCAAGGGAGGGCACACAGGTGTCTTTTATTGGTGATAGTAGTGGAGATCTCTTGTATATACATTCTTTTGTATGTTATGTTTCACAATATAAAGGTAAAAGAATGCTTGGCACGTGTAAGTAGTGACGGAGGCGAGGCCGCGGGAGCCGGGTGGACGCTGGGAGGAGCGGGCAGCTTGGTGCCCGGCACGGCCAGGCCTCGGTGCTCCCCGGCTGCCGGGACACGGGCCGCCCCGTGGAACTGGGCCACGTGACTCAGGGCGGCCCGTGTGCCCTTTGCGTGCTGCAGGTAACAGCAGTGAGTGCCCCCCTCCTGGCGATGCTGCCGACGACACGGTGTGCTTGGATCTCGGCAAGTGTAAAGATGGCAAGTGTGTGCCCTTCTGCGAGCGGGAGCAGAGGCTGGAGTCCTGCGCGTGTAACGGTGAGCACATGGCCCTGCCCATCCTTGCAGCGGGTGGTGTGCGCAGACGGACCGCTGCCTCCGGGTCCCGCTCCTTCCACGGTCGTCTCCGGAAGCCGTCCTGTCCATCTCCCTCGTGGCTGTGTTTTCAGACCGTGAGGCCGCTCGGCGGCGAGACCAGAGGGGACTGCGGAAGGGCGGGCGGCTGGAGGTCCGTCCTCACTCCTCCTCCCGCTGGCCTCGAGCTCTGGTGCGGCCCAGGACCCACCCGGCGCGGCCCAGGCCCGGGTCCCCCCTCTGTTGGGACGTCTGCTGGGCCAGCCGCCGCCGCTCCCTGCCAGACGCCTGGGGCAGGGGCCTCTCAGCCACGGCCTCTGGGACCCTTGTCCTCAGATTTCCACACTGTTTTTGGAACCTTTGGGTCTGAGGAAGGGCCTGAGGGACTGGCTGGGCTCTGAGCTCCCCGCCCTCCATCAGAGAGAGTTCTGCTGCGTTCACAGCAGAAATCCCAGAAGTCAGAGCCCCTGGGATGGGCGCTTAGCATCCACACAGCGGAGCAAGCGGCTCTTCCAGGTGGAATGACGTGTGAATAAAGATAACACACAGTAAGCGCCAGGTGGTTTATTCAGTGAGCGGCACGCGGCTTGGGGTGCCCTGGAAGCACACATAGCAAGTGCCCAGGAAATGCCTGACACGTGAATGAATGAGGAGAAGGTTTTCGTTTTTCCTTTAAAGTGGTTTTGCTTGTTTTTGTGTTCTGGCTGATTTCAGTTTTCCTAAGAGGTCAAGTAAAGATTGTCCCGAGTTACACGGCCTGTTGACCTTTTGGGCATTCCTGCAGTTTGTACGTGTGCCAGATACCCCATGTGCTGTCGGAGGGTGGTGTCCATGGAGGGGAGAGGTCGTTCTTAGGCTGCGGTGCTCCTGTCGCTGGCGGGTCACTCAGATCTGCACCCGAGGCTGGCAGTTCTGTCACAGTGGCTTGGCTCTCGCTGGAGCCTTGGCTTTCCAGAGTGTGCCGGAAACTGAGAAGCCAGGGATTGAAACCCACAGCGTAATAACGCCGGGACGAAGGGAATCATTTAGCATTATGAAGGGTTTGAAGTAGAGAGAATCTGCCTTTTAATCTCTTAAAGGAAACTTTTCTGTGTAAATTGTTTTTACCTTTTGCTTTACCTCTCTGAGGGCTGAGGAGCCTGAACTCGGGAGTTACTCCTTGGCGGGGGGAGGGGAGTGGAGGGGGCGGGTGTGAAACCAGGATCATATTCGCTGTTGGAATAAAAAATGAGTGCAATTCCTTCCCTGCGGGAGCGGGGTAGCAGCGGGACAGGCAGGAGGAGAGCGCGTGTCTAAGAGGCTCTGCTCTGTTTCAGAAACCGACAACTCGTGCAAGGTGTGCTGCAGGGACCCCTCGGGCCGCTGCCTGCCCTATGTCGACGCCGAACAGAAGAACTTATTTTTGAGGAAGGGAAAGCCCTGTACAGTAGGATTTTGTGACATGAATGTGAGTATTTATTTATCTGCAGCTTTTTCTCTAACAGCCAGATGTGAAGTTTTTATTTTGTAAATGCTGGGTTTTGCAAATGGAAGGGAATCAGAGCACAGATGCTCACATGTCTATCCGTTGTCCTCGTGTGAGAGTCTAGTTACATACTGTGCGTGTGACCTCAGAAGACCAGGTGCTCTCAGGAGACTGGGCAGGACCTGGGGGACTTTGTGGTAAAGCTGAGTTTGAGGCAGGGAGTCCTACTGACTTGGTTTTCTGGGCTAATTATAAAGGTCACTAATTCTGCAGGATTGCAAGCTCTGATTTTGAAATGGGTGCCGAGTGGGCAGGAAAGACCTACGGGCAGCTTGACTCGCCTAAGTCAGACCCTTCTGCTGTCCACAGAAACACGATTTTATCCCTGCGCTGTCACGGGGAGGGCTTAAGGGGCTTGAGAGGCATCTCCGGCAGTGTGTGTGTGAGATCAGTGCAGTCCTTACTGGAATTGGCCCATCTTTAACAAACTGGTTTTCTTGAGTTTTGTCTTCTGGTAATTCTAAATTCACTTATAAAAATGGACTGAGTGTGGCGTGTCAGTGACAGAGAATGCACCTTCTTAGGTACCCATTCCAGTGTGTCAGAGATGGCTCTCCTGGCCGTTTGGTTTCAGTGGAGCCCTTTTCGTGTTAATTATGTGTTTGACTTGAAGGAAGCCATGTTCCTTCTAAGTGCATGGCCGCTGGGGTAATGCCGGGTGCTTTCTGTTCACAGGGCAAATGTGAGAAGCGAGTGCAGGATGTCATTGAGCGGTTCTGGGAGTTCATTGACAAGCTGAGCATCAATACTTTCGGTACGTGGTTTCCCCAGGTGGGTGGTTGCTTGGAACTGAGCTGATTTCACTGATGACGTTAAAAAAGTGTGGTTTCAGACTGACAGGCCCTAATCGTGCAATAGAAGATGGAAATAGTTACCACTTTTGTTCTGAAGCGACTTTGTTGGCTAAAGAAAATGTGGACACATTATAGGTCTGCCCCTGTGTAGCACGGATGCACAAATTTTAAAACAAGGGAAGTAAAAATACTGGCTTCTTTACTAAAAAATGAACATGTGACAGTTAAGTGTCCTTCAGTCCTGTAGCTTGCAAAGCTGAATCCTGCTTGATATGAGTCATTTACTTAAAAGTGGGCCTCAGACTTTGCAGAAGCAAGGATGCACTGTGTCCTCTAGGGCTCATCATTTAGGGTTTAGTCACAAAAACAATAGTACCCAGACAGCATCAGCGTTGTCTTCGCAAGCACTGTTCCTAGTAGGAGCCTCCTCCAGGATGAGTCCCCTGCACTGTCCCTCCGGGGACTGTGTGGGCCCTCCTGTGATGTGATCTGTTCTCCACAAGCACATGGGTCCATTCTGGGGAGAGCTCCCGTGTGTGGGGGGACAGCTGGGTGTACAGCAGTGGCACAGAAATGCTTCTTGGTACCAGCTCAGCTGTTACATCCCGCCAGCAGTCTGTGCCGTTTGACACGTGATAGTACTCTGAGAAGGTTGCATTTTCAATTTCTAAAGTACTTGGTCAAGACATTCACTGTTTGGAATTGTTCACAGGGAAGTTTTTAGCAGACAACATCGTAGGCTCCGTCCTGGTTTTCTCCTTGATATTTTGGATTCCTTTCAGCATTCTGGTCCATTGTGTGGTAAGTCACCAGTTTTTAAGTAATGAAACATTTTATTAAAATTTTGAGCAACTCGAACCATGTTACCTTCGGAAAAGATAAAAATTTGTTCTTAGAAAAATCTGACCTGCTGTTTCCAATGACATTTTTGGTGCTGTCCCTGGAAAAGCATTTTTGGTAAAAAGATTAATGGTCTGTAAAAAAATTACATTTTTTGTGCACGGATGTTTCGCTCTCATGTATAAGAACTCAGAGAGACTGGTTAACTGGGCTTGTCCGGAACCTCTGAGGAGTGAAGCTTCTTAACGAGCGCACCCAGGCTGACTTTGCTGTGGCAGAGCAGATGCCAAACAGCAGCATTCCAGACATGCTGCCCCATCAGGTCTGCAGTCTTGGCATCGTCGTCTGGGGTGCTCGCTCAGATGCTTCCACATGAGCAGAGGGAGCTGTCTTCTTTATTGTTCAAAATGAGTAACAGCTAACAGTTGAATAGGGCTTTGAGAAACTCCAGGCACTTTATGAAGTTTGATTTTGATTTTGAAACGGTGCTGAGTGGGTAGGAAAGACCTACAGGCAGCTTGACTCGCCTAAGTCAGACCCTTCTGCTGTCCACAGAAACACGATTTTATCCCTGTGCTGTCACGGGGAGGGCTTCAGGGGCTCGAGAGGCTTCTCTGGGCGGCCTGGTCCTGTTTTCCCGAAAATTTCTTTCTCCAGAAATGTTCTTATAGATCCGTTCTCCTTGCTTCTGTGGGAAAAGGAGGATTTGTCTGCTGTGTAGAGATGAGGACGTCAGAGCCAGGCTTCCAGGCCTGTGCCCTGAAACCCCTGCGCGGGGCCCTCCCGCGAGCACGTGGGATGCTCCGGCCCGGCGAGCTCTCGGGTCTTCGCGGCCCCGTGCCTTTCCTTGGCTGTGCGCTCTCACTGAACGGCTCTTCTCTCGAGCGGCGAGCCTGCCGGATGCCAGGAAAAGCCCTGCGAAAGCGGAGCGGTGTTAAAGGGGGCGCGGTGGAGGCTTTGACAGATGGGCGACGGTGCCGTCCATTACGGTCGCTTTTACCTGAGAGTCAGACCTGCGTGGTTTACGGCGAGAGTTACGACTGTGGACCGAGAGGCCTGACGCTCGATTTCTGCGCAGGGCTGCCGACGGGAGGGCGGGCAGTGGCTTGTCTCTGACCTTGGCGGCCGTTCAGGGCGGCTGGGCTGGAAGCCAGGCCCCGGGCAGGGAGGGCGGACCACGTGTCCAGCCTTCTGCAGGGTGTGTGTCAGGACTCGAGGCCTGGCGCTGCCAAGAGCTGGGGCCACAGCGACCCTGGACACGGCCGGGAGGAGTGACGAGGCTCTGGTGGGCTGGGCCGCTGGGAGGCCAGCGCTGGCCGCACGGAGCCGCCCTCGTTGTTCCTGCCCGGGGCTGGGCCTCAGACACCAGCGCTTAAACCTCGCCCGTTTCCTTACTTAACGCCAAAAAACACATTTCTTTGACGTGCAAACACCTGGGCAGAACCCTTAAAGCGTGGCCGCGAAGTTCCTCTGTGCGACCTGCTTCCACTTTGTACACCTCCAGCTCTGAGTTCGTTCTTCCCTGGACAGTAGGAGGGGCTCATGAGGAAGGGGCGCTGAACCAGCTGTTTGCAGGAGTGACGCTGCTCTGCTCTTCTTTCTAGGATAAGAAACTGGACAAGCAGTTTGAATCGCTGTCTCTGTTCCACCCCAGTGTAAGTATCTCTCACGAGTTGTTCTCGGTTGTATTTTGAGGCCTGCTAAGCAGAGACCTTCACTGGCCTCCCCAGCAAGAGCCACCAGCCTTTCCAGCGGCACCTTCTCTGGCAGGAAGGTCCTGGGGTACCAGGAGGGATCTAGGTTGGATGGTAAGGTCAGTTCTCATGACAGTGACAGTGAACGTTTGCTAGTCGCTTGGATGGTCAGCCCTGAGTGGTCAGCTGTTCAGCACGGGCTTAGTTTAACACTGAGAGAGCTTTTCCTGTCTTGGGATCCTGACAGCGTTGTTTCTCGTGAGCCTCCTTTGGGTCTTCAAACGGCGGTGTGTCAGGACTTGAACGCTAACTGCTCGAGTAGCTTCTTGGGGTGCCTTCCCCAGCATGGGGATCAGGGCACCGACAGGGGTGGCCACCTGCCGGGTGAGGCTGGGACTGTGGGACCTGGGGTGCACCTACTCCGTGTCTTCCAGAACGTCGAGATGCTGAGCAGCATGGATTCCGCTTCGGTTCGCGTCATCAAGCCCTTTCCCGCGCCCCTGACCCCGGGCCGCCTGCAGCCCCCACAGCCTGCCCCTGCGGTGCCCCCCGCGCCTTTGGTGCCTGTGGCCCCGAAGCTGGACCACCAGCGGATGGACACCATCCAGGAGGACCCCAGCATGGATTCGCACGCCGACGAGGACGGCTTCGAGAAGGACCCCTTCCCAAATAGCAGCACGGCCGCCAAGTCGTTCGAGGACCTCACGGACCATCCGGTCACCAGAAGCGAAAAGGCCTCGTCCTTTAAGCTGCAGCGTCAGAACCGCATTGACAGCAAGGAAACCGAGTGCTAGTTCAGGACCACGTCCCGAGCGCTCTGACTTCCGTGTGCAGAATATTTTTATAGATTTGTGAAGATTTGGGAGAAAAAAAGGAAGTGACTTCACAGCAGATGCCGGTCATGTGTTTGGACTTCCTTCGCATACGTAATACTTGTGTGGTCAGGCCCTTTTCCTTCCGAAGAGGTAAGGTGAATCTCGCTTAATTTGAGGCTTTCAGGTTTTAGTTTTTTTGATCTTTAAGATATCCTTCAACCTCTGACGCAAAAGCAGAAACTACAGCTGGATTAGGTTATGAGTATTTACATTTTTGTAAATTAACTTTTTATATTGGGAACGGCACTGATTAGGGAGATGCTCAGTTTTGTTTTAAACACTGTAATGATCCAGCAAACATGAGGCATTTAGCAGTTTCTTGTGAGGATAACTGGAACACAGAATAGATTTATTTATTCTTTTGCCTTGAAGACAAAGGGAGAAAAAAACCAATGTATACATTGTCTCCAAAATGTGGGTTCTGTTTCTAGATATTACCTAGAACTTGTAGCAGAAGAAGGGAATTACACCGCTAAATTTAGGGATAAGGTTTCTTAACTCTGAATTGTTAAGAATCTCTAATGTCTGGAATTAAAACAATCTAGCTTAAATTGTAGCTCCATGAATCTACAGAATTCTGCCAACTGTTTTAGGACCCCAGATAGCTGGGCAGTTTTTGTGTGTTTCTGAAGTATCTTCATGTATCAATACTGTCACCATCCTCTTAAAACATTCGCCATTTAGAAAGCCTGAACTACTTCAGAATAAGAAAGTTATGGTCGCCTCTTCTCAAACACTAGTGGCCAAGAATGCACAGGAGATGGTTTCTGCCAAAAGAACCGGGTGTGATGTGCTGGTCTGGGGCTTTCTCCCCACACAGCTGATTGCTAGAAACCCTGGGTACTGACCCATGTTACTTCTTGATCTAGTGCTTCAGTATGGTCTGCATCTACTGTGTGAAGGATAGAAACCATCAGGTTGAATTCTGATTTCCTTTTAAAAGCTTTTTTCCCCTGCTAAGTACTGAAATGTGCTCACCAGCGAACACATTTTAACTGAGATAACTTGTAAGCTTTGAGAGCAATCAATCAACCAAACCTGTGACAAATCTTATCTTTTTTTCTAAGGATGTTTGTTACGCAGATACACGCAGATACCTGTTACACTAATACTTGAACTTGTACCTTGTGGTATTTGCTGTCTTTTAACTAGTCATAATATTCTTATATTATAGTTAACACTTTTGCAGTCTGATATAAGGTGAGTGGGGTGTGTGGGTGTATGTATGAGAGTGAAATGGTTCCCAGCTGAATGTAAGAAATCATTTTTTATAAAATTGTGACTTTTTAAAAAACCAACACTGTCTACCTTTTTTCCATTTATAAAATTAACAAGCTGCTCAGGGTGTATTTTGTAGCTGTGGCACTGACGACACCTGCATCCATCAATAAATATTTATTATCAAACCATGACGTGCCTAGGTACAAAGCTGTCCTGAAAACTTCCGATGCTTTGATTAATCCTGGTGGCAGATGTTTGTTTGTGATTTTTATTGCAGGGTCACGAGCAAAGGTTTAAACTTCTCTGACCACTTATCTTGGGGTCTTTGTGCACTGGCGACTTCCTGTTCTGTAGATTAACAGCTGGACTTGGTTTTCTGTGACTAGTGGGCCCCATCTCCCAGAAGCCTTAGTTCTGGTTTTGCTTCTGCCATGTCTTGCCAGTAAGGGAGCAGCAAAAGCAGGGAAGAGACTTTCTTCTCTATCGAAGGCCAAAGATGAGAGAACAAAAACTCATTTCCTTTTGGTGATAAATGTAGTCCGTCTGGCAAACAGGAAGAAGAAAAGTCCTGTAAGGGGAAGAGAACGCAGTTAAAGGGGTGGCTGGTCTCCCAGCTGTGGCCCCAGGCGGCGAGCCCCCGGCCTGAACAGCAGCCTCTGGTGCTGCGTTAGCTCATCAAATGCTCCCACGCCCTTTGTGGAGGGACAGTGTCTGCATATGACACATGGAGCGTCACAGAACCTCACACCATTAATGAGCGCCTGAGCCGAAGTGTCCTTCCAAGTCAGCAGACGGAAGAGGATCAATGAGTGAGTACAGCACACTGATGTAGCCAACAAAGTGAAAAATTTGTTACAAGAGCTCAGGGCCCAGTGTGTCAAATTGTTTTTGACTCTTCTCGCTCTAGGAATTAAACTGACAGGCACAGTATTAGATGAAAAGACTTTGTACTGTCCAGAGTCCAGACGCCCCACCCCTGGAGCCCCTTCTCCTTTGGGGAAGAATCCTTTCCCTACGCGGGAGCTCCACCTACCCCCCATCCCCATTAGAACTTGGAACTGGTTCATGACTTGCAGACCAGGGATTCCGATTAGCCGCACTCCTCCCGGGCCTTAGTTTTCTCATCTCTGCTGTGTTTGTTAGGTCAGATGATCGCTGAGGAAGACCTTCCCAGCTCTGGACTCTTAATACGTTAAGTAAGTCTAAAAGGACTTCAAAGAGCCACTAGCCCAGCAGTCTGCAGTTTCCTTTTCTCTAGCAGCATTACTTTTCCAAACCATCTCAGGTGGAAGCGTAACGCAGACAAAAACACAGCTCTGGGTGCTGTCTCAGCGGTCACATGGCCAAGCCTGCTCCCGACCTGGGAACGGCACAAGGTGGGTCAAGTCCAGTCAGGGTGCAGAGGAACACAAACATGGCCTTCTCGTCTGCGGTGGGACTGCTGGGTCCCACGTAAGCGCACGTTTATTTAACTGTACAGGAGGCTGTTGTGCTGTCTTCCGGGGTGGCTGTGTCATTCTGCACGGGGACTGGCTTTTTTACCTTTTATATTTGTAAGTGGGCTTTCTGGCTATAAACCAATTAGAACTCCGTACCTCAAATATGAATTTTAGTTAATACCATATTCTACTTAAATGCATTGTTTTGCCTCTTTTAACTTTCCCCCTCTCCATATTATAAAACTTGGCCTAGATGTTCTTAAATATGAACCATTTACTGCTCATTCATTTCACTACATGCCAACTCCTATTAAAGGGGTTCCCAGAGCATGGTGCCAGCTGCTGGGTGCCGGTACAGCACCAGGCCAAGCACGGTGCTGGGTGTGCAGGCGGCCCTGCAGCTCCTCCACTCCAGCCAACGTTTTCATTCCATTTGGTGAAAAGGACAACTGTCTCACCCACTCAGAGCTGCTCCAGGCGACAGTGCACAGCGTGGTCACTTCTGCGTGACCCTACTCACCCGACAGGACCGAGCATGCCACTACACCTGACTGTCCTTCTGCATCAGGGTCCACAGGTCAAGTGCATCAATCCCACAGTCCTGGGCCACTCGTAAACAGGCCCTGGCATATTCACCAACGACTAAGTTGAGGCGATTTAATTTGCACCCTATGGAGAAGAGAAAATCCAACCGCTGGATTTTATGCAACTGATAAACCCAAGTGCTGGTCTTTGTGCAAGTTCTACTACCTGGAGGGTTTCTCAGTTCAAGTGAACAGGCGTGTGCCTGCAGACCCAAAGTGGGCCAGCCACGGGGCTTGGGGGACACAGGACGGGCCTCACGGGTCACTAGTGTGCTGCCCTCCTCAGCACAGGACCAAGGACGATGGGGATGAGGGGCCATGGAGGGCATTTAGAGGACACCGAATAGACACAGAGGCAGAAAAGGCCAGGGGAGCTGAGCGGCTTGGCTAGAGCGCAGGCCAGAGGCGAACGGAGTTGGGCAGGTGACTGCTACGGGGTATGGTGGGGAGGACCGCTGGGCTCAGGCCCCGAATTATTATGTGTAATGAGAAGCCACAGCCACGTAGTGGAAAAGTCACTTGTAGACTTTGGACCAGAGAAGGCGAGAGCTGGAAGGGAGCACAGAGGTCACCCAGGCCAGCCTGGCGGTCAGCAACCTTTCTCTGCCATGGGCTGGACAGGAGTCAGGCTTTACGGGCAACTATTCAGCCCTGCCGTCACAGCTCCCAAGTAGCCACAGACAACATGTAAACCATGGGCCTGGCCAGTGAAACTGTTATTTGTTGTAGGCGACAGGGCGTGGTTTGCCTACCGCCCCTGCAGTGTGGGGACTCTCACACTCAGGTACAACAGGATCACTGGGAGATGCACTGGGCGCTCCCCTAGACTTCAGCTTCCATAGGTCTGGGATGAGTCCAGGAATCTGCACTTCTGCCAAGTTCCCAGATGACACTGATCTGCTAATCTGGGACCACGGGAGAACCACACGTGGTCCAAAGTCATAAATCTGGCTAAAACTAGAGTGATACAGCAGGCCTCATTACACACACGTCTACAAGAGTGCAACAGTCTCATGAGACGTGCCCACCGCATTCTAGATACAGATTTTTCTATTCTATTATAGTCCGTTAAAAAAATGTCACAACTCACTTGGTTTCGCGATCCGTGCATGGGTCGCGACCTGCAACGTGAGAAGCATTGAGCTCTGGCCGCACTCCTCTGCCCGTCCAGGCTCAGCCTGAATGCTTCCTGTAGCGACTTTCCACCTCACAAGCCATCATTTTGACCTAAAATCGCCCTTGATGGTGCCCATGGGGGTCTTCCCTTTGCCCTGTGGAGCTAACAAGCAGGGCCTTCTGTCCTCTTTATGTGACGGTGCCCTTCAAATATGTGATGACAGCTGGCCTAGCTCCCCTGCTAGCCCAACAGCAGGAACTGGGTTCTAGTCATCTCTGTATCCTGCGCACCTGGCCAAGTCCTGGTATTGCACATAAAAGTGCCAAGACGCATAGTTGGTGGGGACAGAATGGGAGCCAGAACCCTGGCGCTGGCGAGCCCCGGAGCAGCCTCCGATCACTCAACCACCAGCTGGCGGCGGCAACTGGTGGCAGCGGAGAAGGGGCCACGTGCAGGTGGAAATGGGCAAAGCAACCTCCCCCTGCCGTTCAGAAGTCAGGAAAACACCCCGAGTGCGGATATCAGCGTCAAAGCGCAGCCAGCCCGACCCTCAGCGCCACGGCGGTGGCCTCCTGTGCACCCCGGAGTCGGGCAGATACCAGGCCCGGGGCCTGACTCACGCACGGCCAGAAGCCTTTTCTGTGTCATGCTACGACATGCTGGGAGCTCTGCTTTAACTTCTGTCGACTAAAGCAGACAGACGGGAATTCACAGGCCCCCAGGAAGCCGAGGCCCCAGGCTGGAGACCAGGTCCCACCTGCTCCTCCCTGGGCCCGGCATCCGGGCCCATGCTCACCTGAGCTCAGGAGCTCACCCGCTCCTGTCGCTGTGCGGCCTCACAGAGCGGCGGCGGCGGCGTGGTGCGGACGAGCCTGCTCTCGGGCGCGCCCACGGACTGCAGGTGCCGCACCGCGTACTCCTCCAGGGGGATGCGCTGCTTGGGGTTCTCACCTGTTTGGGAGGAACGCGGACACTTCAGCCCAAATGCACATTTGCTGTAAGTGACGACAGTTAAGGTTAATGCACATTCACAAATGGGCATAACTCGTGGCGTCGCTGGGGAACTGTTTAGCGCCAAGCGCAGAAAGAGAAGGGGCAAGAGTTCAAGTACAGAGTCCTACATAAAACAGACTCCAAAGGCTCTGGCTCAGGGCCTTGTAAGCGCTCTCGTCTTTCCTCCTTTACTGGTCACGCGGCTATTAGTCAATTAGGCTGAATTTGTTAAGAAGACAGACCTGCGCCGGGCAGTGAGCCTGCCCAGGTTCTAGCCCGGCTTTGTCACTGGCTAGCCACGTGCCCTTGGACAAATGACCAGCCTTTCTGTACCTCCGTTTCCTCGCTGGTAAAATGAGGATGACAGTAGGGTCTACCTCATAGGGTAGCTGTGAAAATTACATAAGCAAAGTGTGTAAGGCACTTAGAGCAAGGTGCCTGCCGGGAAGGAAGCCCTCAATAAATAAACTAAGCAACAGCTAACGTCACTGCAAAGGGTTCCTTCTAGACAGGCTCACACACGGCTCCCGGCAGGCCATTTGCAAACCACACGAGTGTAATCTAGGAGAAAAGTAACAGCACTCATGATCCTGCCACCCAGAAAACCACTGCTGGCACTGGGTCATACTTCCCAGTCTTTTCCATGCAGATATGGAGACTTAAAGAAAAGAGGGGTCACACTGAAGATAAACGGCCATGTTGTGCTTTTCCCACATGACATTATGAGCGTCTCTCTGTGCCTACGAAGAGTCCTCAAAAACACGGTGTTCAGTGTCGGGTGACCACAATGGATGCTTCTATTTCCTTACTGTGCAGCATTCTAATTTTTTGCTATTATAAATAACTGTGCGTAGAAGTCTTTACACATACACCTGGCTGCATTACATACTAGGTGTTTCCTTAGGCTGGGTTTCTAGATGAGGGAAGTCTCTAGGGAAGCTTTCCAGAAAGGTTTCAAGTTTTCCCACCAGTACTGTAAGAGTGCCTGTTTTCCACACTTGTCAGCTGTAAGTATTACTGCTTAAAATCATGGATTTGAGAGTCAAAAAACCAAAACTCCTTGTTTCAGTTTTCATTTTGTGGCTAACAGAAGTTTTACACATTTTCAAACATGTAGTGGCTACTAAATTTCTGTTTCGATTACCTGTTCCTGCCTTTGCCTATTTCTTAAACTGGAGTTAACATTTTTCTTAATTGATTTCTACATTAAAGACATTAACCTTTTGTCTCTCATGCCTTTGCAAACATTCTCCTTAATGTGTCATTTTAATAGTTTTTTGACACAGCTAATTTATTTCACAAATCTATGTTTTCCTTTGCAGTTTCCTCCACTGCAATTTCCTCTAAGTTTTTATACTTAGAAAGTATTTCTCCCTGTCCTAAATTTGATAGAAATTCACCTGTTTGAAAACTTATGGGTTTTTTTGGAACGAGCTTACAGTCTCCACTAACACCTGTAGTCGATGATCTCACAGGCGGCAAGACTTCCTTGCATCACAGTCGGCAGCTGTCCCTTCCTTCCCTTCTCTCCAGCCTCACCGGAGAGGCCCGACCGTGTGCCTGTTAATAGCAGACCTTCTCTGCCGGGGGTGGGGCATGGGAGAAGCCTCTGGAAGCTGACTACTCTTCTCCTTTATGCTGAGCAGAGGGCTCTCCTTTCACGAGTAGGAAAGGAAGAAAGGCCTGTGCCTCTAGTCACAGCAGCAGTTCTTCCAGAAATACGGAGACATGTCTCCTGTTCAGACCTGCTTCCCATGGCCCAGGAGTCAAGCCTGTGCTGGGTCAGGGCGCTGCTGCCCTGAGCTACCCTTTTTCCATCAGTGTGAGTCACACAGCAAGGTGTCCAGTTTGACCTCTCTGCTGCCAACTACATCAACTAAAGAGAAAGAAACATTAGAAATTGAGCACAGCACTACTGGACTCTAAAAAACAGTCAAGTGCTTGAAATTTTAGATCTGCCAACGACCCAGGCATGTAGAAAATAAGTCGGGAATAAAATTCACTGACATTAAAGAAAGCCAGAAGAAATACAAGGAAGTAAACTCAGGGAACTCATTATAAATTTGGCAAAACTTTACCTACTGGGAGATAGGTAAACAGATGAAAAAAGTATATAAATTTAAGTTTGCCCTAATGAATAAAACAATTAAAAATGAACTAGGAAAACAAGAATGCCTTTACCTTTTAGTGCACTGTCATTGGCACCGAAGAAAACTGTAACTGCTACTGGGCTGTGCAAACTGTTTCCCTTCCGGATCAGCCTCGGGAGGATAATTTTCACCCATCTGGTATTGTAACCCGAAAACCCACGATTCAGAACATCGCATTTTCTGAAATGAAAAAATTTTAAAGATGAATTGTAGGGACTTCCCTGGTGGAGCAGTGGTTAAGAATCCGCCTGCTGATGCAGGAGACACGAGTTCGAGCCCTGGCCCGGGAAGATCGCACATGCCGCGGAACAACTAAGCCCGTGCGCCACAACTACTAAGCCTGTGCCCTAGGGCCCGAGAGCCACAACTACTGAGCCCACACACCTAGAGCCCGTGCTCCGCAACGAGAAGCCACCGCAATGAGAAGCCCGCGCACCACAATGAAGAGCAGCCCCTGCTCGCCGCAACTAGAGAAAGCCTGCGCACAGCAACGAAGACCCAATGCAGCCGAAAAAATAAATTAAAACATAAATTTAGAAATAATAATAATAAAAAAAGAATAATTGTGAGCAAAGAACTATTTCTGGTCGCCTGCAGCCAACCTTCTGTGTGGGGGGGGTGGGTGTGGGCTCACAGCGCCCGCTCTGGGCCATGGCCCTGCTGCCGCCCAGGTGTCACTTTGGTAAGATCAGAGCAGCAGCAGAGTAGAGGCATGTTCGTCCCCTTCATGGTTCCAAGATGTAGCAAGTCCATCCCGTTCCTTGATGAGAGAGGTTATGAATAATAATGAACAGAGGGGCTATGCAGACTAGCTGATTCCACGCATGGTCGATGGGGTACTTTTGAAATGGAGTTTACAGCAGGCGGGTATTAAAGGCAGGAAGGCACTAATAAGCTGGAACTCTAATGGGATAAGCGTACAGGGAATTCCTGAGACTTATTTTACAGACCGTTTTTTAAGGGGAGGTTTAGGTTTACGGAAAGACTGAGCAGAAGGTACAGACTTCCCCTAACCCCCAGCCCCACTCCCCGACGACCTACACCCCCCCCAGTGGGTGCATTTGTTACAGGTGCCAAACTACACTGACACACGGTTCTCATTATTACCCGGTGGTTTTGATTCAGTAGTTTTAGTAAATATGTATTAGTTGTGTTTCAGTTTAAACCAGTTTAACGGGCATTTTATTCCTTCTTAAAAATGTATGATTTGATTCACAGTACTGTATGGTATACTGAAAAAACCAACCATGGAAACTGAGCTGGCTGCCTGCGTTAGAATCCCAGCTCGAACACTGAGTAGCTGTGACTTCGGGTAGGTTTGTAGATGTTTCAAGTTGTCCACTAAAAAAAAATTTTTTCCCAGTGAATCTCCAACTTCAATTGATGGTTAGCAAACCGATGTGGTTAATTTTGGTGTATGGTTCAAATTCCTACATATAAGCAACTAAGCAGAGAAGCCAGGGCACCAAGAAATAACTGCAGGCCAAAGGCCAAGCACCAGAGGCCAGAGAACTGCAGGAGGGACTCCGGTTTGACGCTTCTCAGCATTTAGAAGCCTTGGGGGCAACAAAATTTCAGCCACGTTTATTTCTAAGTGTGGTTCTTGTGTTTTTAGTGTGTAACGATTACAAAATGCTGACTAGCCATTTTAAAGCCTCCACTTAGAATACTTTAAGATGGAACACTCTAGAATTTTGACAAGTCTGTCTTACATCCATCCAGTAGTTCAGTCACGCACGGCAGCACTTTAAAAAGCAAGAGGCAGGCGGAGCGCCTGGGCCCGTGAGCCATGGCCGCTGAGCCTGCGCGTCTGGAGCCTGTGCTCCACAAAAAAAAAAAAAAAAAAAAAAAAGCAAGAGGCAGAACAGCTCCCTCCTTGAGGCCTGTATGCTGTGGCAGTGACGCAGAGCAGCCAGTGCCTGGATCTCGCTGCCCTCGACTGGCAAGGAGGCCTTGACAACTTACTTAATTTCTCCGGGCCTCAGTCTTCCCAGCTGTGAGAGATGAACACTAATACCCACTCTGCTAGGATATGTGAAGATTAAAAGTAATGTAGTGGCCAGATACATACAAGGAGCTCAATAAATGCCAGCCATTATAGATTTTAAAATATATATATATCATTATTATAAGGCCGTGAACCAAAAAAACTGCTAGTGAGGCCCATGGTTGAAACTGTTAAAGTTCCCTTCTGAAAGGGGAAGAATATCTGAATTTCTCTGGATTGAATAACATAATCAATAGTGCCCAAGTTATTCAAAAGGCTGGAAGAAACTGGAAAATTAAGAAAGATTTTTACATGAATTCCTGGCTAATAACAGGTATTTAAGTTCAGATGAAGTTGGGAAAAGGATAGGAATTAACTAAAAGATTCCTCCCAAAACATCCAGGCTCTGTAAGATTGACTGCCTTCCAGAAAAAATGTAAATTAGGTTTTTATAAATAACAACAGGCAAGAACATATCTTTAAAAGCAAACAGAAGCTTTTAAAAACTGAAAAAGGTGAGTTTTTTCTAACCTTTCAAACCAAGTATTTTTGGTTAAATACTTGGATAAGGCTAAAAAAGACTGATGAAAATATATCAATAAATTAAAAGCATTTAAGTGGATTTAAGAATGGTTAAAATGCTTTTTGTACTGAGTATACAAAGATCTTATTTAAAGCTAAAACTTAAGGACGTCACTGTGGGACACAACTACATATTTTAAATTTATTGCTATCCACGTAGGCAGCACAGAAGGGCAGTCACAGTAAGGTGACTCTTAATAACCTTCAAACTTGGAAGTTAGGTGAAATTAAAACACTGAATCAAGTCAGTTCTGGGCCTTGCACGTGGCTGAAGCAGACAGTCTCTGCAAAAGATTCACCCCCAGCGTCAACGTGGCTAAAGACCGCGTTCCTTCGGGCAGCTGTCGGTGTGGGACAAAGGGCGGCGCTGCGGGCACACAAAGGGGGGGCTGGGCTGGAGCTGCGGTCCCTCTGCCGCGCCCCCCTCCCGACGGCCTCCTGCTTTCTCCCGTGGGCCTGCCTGGTGGAAGGTGGGCGCGCCCGCCCGCCCACAGGAGGAGCCCGCTCTGCCTGGGTTCTAGCTCCCGGGCCGCGGTGCCACTCTGGTTCACAACGGGCTCTCTCGGGCTTGGCCGAGGGCAGTGAGCCCAGGAGAGGGGAGGCGGGACTCACCCAGCTGAGGCCTCCCGGTGGCCGCTCGGTTTTGTGCCTGCTGTCACAAGATGCTTTTAAGAGTGACATAGATAAAGCCTAACAGACCACACACTGTCTGCAGCTTCACCTTTTCCTATAATTACTCTCAATTCTGAAAAATAACTACTTGCTAATTAAATGGTCTTCTAGCAATCACACCTGTAAACAATTCTGACAAGATTTTAGTACTAACATTATTATGTACTGGAGAAACATTTGCAATGCCTGCAGTTTTTCAGACCATTTGAATAATTATTTAGCTTTCCCATATCTTCTATTTGATGAGAAAAGGTTAATGGACTAATTAAACAGGTACTGAATTTTTAAAAAATAAGGAGCCAGTACTTATGGAGCACTTCTCGCGGGCCCGGCGCTTGACTAAGCGGTGCACAGCAGCTGACTCACCCTCCGGCAGGAGAGCAGGGCCCTTGTCATCCCCAGAGCTGGAGGATCCTGGGCTCTGGGGCCAGGCCACCTGACACTTCTTAGTTGTGTGACTTTGTTATCTACCTCTCTCCACCTTATTCTTCTCAGCTGTAAGATGGATAGGAGGATGATAAATCACTGGGCAGTTGTAGAGATTAAATGAGACAATAAACATGAAGTATTTTAAAGTCTCTGGCACCTGAACTGGAACATTGTTTCCCTTTTAATGATTTCCGTTTGGCAAATGGAATACCAAAATCATCACTATTTTTATTAATCTGATATATTTTAAAATATTTTTTATATATCTGATATATTTTATTATTTATTTTATATATCTGATATCTTTTATAAAGAGAATCTGGGGGGAAAATCTCTATCCAAAAATAAATCCAACTTTGGTTTTAGAATATATTTTGTATTCTTTCAATTGAACTCCTTGCTAATTATTTAAATCGTACCCACCATAACTGAAAAAGAACTTGTCTTGTTTAGATAGTGAATAGCTCTGTTTTCGGATCCAAGGCCCTAATATATTTTACAACTTTTAGGGTTTGGTTTCATGAGGTGGCAAAGTTTAACTGAACCTGAGCGCTGCCCTTCTCTCCCCCAACCCCTCATACACACTAACTAGGAAAGGCCTGCAAAGACAAAAAAAGGAGGAACTTCCTGTTTCAAACTGCATCATTCACTCTCTGCTCCATCAATAAACACTCAAGTAGGAATCTAGAAACTATTCTCACCTGACCAGCTTGTCCGCCAGTGACGCTCCCCACCCACCCTGCTGGAAAGAAAACTGCAGAAAGAAAAGCCCATTATGCTTCATCAATGTAATTAGGCCATATTGCTCAGCAACTCCCCTCTTGTTTTCTCTTTGTACTCCCTGACTTCTCCGCCTTCACCATTTGCTTTGCTCCGCGGTCGTTTTAGGGATTACTAGAGCTACACCTCAGCAGCACTCCAGAAGCAAGAGGTAGTTTTCTTCCCTGTCGATTAGATTTGAGCCAATCACCTGCATTTTATTGAGACCTGTATTAGACTCACTGTTATCTAGAAAAGTTACTTAAATCTAGGTACCAGAGATGAAATCAACTGTATGTTCAGTTAGGAAGTGAAACCCACACTACACTACCTCTTCATAGTTGAAAGAATAAAGAAATTAATTACAGAACTCGGTGAATATTTTTTGATATACATTCCCATGGAACTTGGAGAGTACTTACTGCCCTAGATGCCTAAAAATAATGTTACCAATTGTTAGCATACACACAGAAAACTGGTTTAGGAAGTCATGTCTGAATGTGAGAAGAATAAAACAGAATGAAAAACACCATGGGAAGGTAATTTTTAAAACGTGCTCCCCCTCCCTGAAGTAAGAACATCTATTTTTCCTTGAATGAGAGTTGAAATCATCTTGGCTGAAAAGGTGATCTGGGACCTGGGGTCCCCTGGACCTACGTCTCCTCCTTCAGCAACAGAATACAAAGAAACGCTAAGGGACTAAAAATAACCGCGTTCCTGCGCAGCTGGGGCAAATTATGGACAAGACACAAAAAAGGCCAAAAACCCAAATGACACTTCTGAAGAGCAGAGAGCCAAAGCAGGGTCCTGCGCGTGCCCCCTGCTCTCAACACCGCCAGGGGGTGGGCGAAACACCTCAGCCGCCCCTCCGCCCGACCCCTGGACACACCCGTACCCTCACCCCATGTAAGGAACGAGCTCGCCTCCCACCGCTCTGGCCTCTTTTTGGGGGCGGGAGCGAGCAAGGGAACCTGTTATTGTTTTCGCTCCCCTCCTGCTGCTGCAGGAGCCCCAGTCAAGCAAGCCCTGCCTGAATTTCTGGACTGGCCTCTTATCCATTTCTACTGATTGGGAAGGCCAAGAACCCTGGTCGGTATCACTTGGCGGCATCTCATTCAAGAGAGCGGCGAGATGTTCCATCAGAGGAAGCACGGGGGTTGAGTGTTTTCCGCAGGGAGTGGGAGGTACGAAACTGCAGGAAGTGCTTCAGGCGCCGCCGTGATCTGTGCAAGGTGACGCCCCAGGAAGCTCCGCGTGGCACACAAAGCACTGTTCCCGCTGTGAGCAAATTCAAAGTACCTTTCAGGGAAAAGGACAACAGCCACTGACCAGGAAGACACTACGATGAACACAACGTGCCAGGTCTTCCCAAAATCCCTATGAAAAATGACACTGAAAGGAAAGAGCGGCCAGCCCAGGCCCTGGCACTCCCAGCGCGTGGCGTGGACAAGTCCCTGAACTTCCCTGCACTTCGTCTCATCCGTCAAACAGGCGCCCTAAGACTAAAAGGAACGTGTGTCCAGGACTGCGAAGCCGCGCTGCCCTCCTGAAGATGTCATCCTCCCTGAAGTTACCAACACCGAGAAATGAACCAATGCCAGGGTGTCACGAAGGGGTCCTGGAGAGGGCGGGGACACGACGCTCTGTGAGCGTCCAGGCCTTGGGGCAGCATCTGCTGGGGGAAGCGGGGTGCAGGGAGGCGGCCCCGACAACTTCATAACAGTCGGGAGGAATGGGCCCCTCCCGCGCGGAGGGGAGAGCCAGGAATCACCGAAGAAGCCTGGCCCGCGGCTCTCGGCCAGGGTGCCGCCCCCCCGAGGGCGCGGCGAGGACGCCCAAGAGACCAGGCCACGTGGGGGCCGAGCCAGGTTCCGCGGAATGGACGGCGCCGAGCGGCGGTACCTGGGTGGTGGAGTCGCCGAAGAACAACACCCGAGGCCAGAGCAGAGAGCTCCCGCACGCCACCGCCTCGCACCGCGCCATTATCCCGGTAGCCGGGAGGCGGGGCCACGCCGGATATCCGGGCGAGGCCATTAGCCGGGGGCGGGGCAAGGCCGGATATCCGGGCGGGGCGAGCGGCCGGGAGGAGGGGCTCCCGGGTGGCTGGGAGGCGGAGGCGCCTGCGGAGTCCGACGCCTTCGCTCGTTGGCTGTCTTCGTGCGTGGCTCTCTTTCCCGGGTCGCTCTGTAGGGGCTCCGGTAGCAGGGCTCCTTCGGCGACCAACTGGTCACTTTTAAGACGTGCGATAGCTGTTGCTTCTTGGAAAGCTCATTTTTGTCCGTTTACAAAAGCTTGGCCCCCTGCATGCATTCGCTTTTTGTTCACTTATCCGAGTCGTTAGATGCGGGGCGCGCGTGGCTACCCTGCCCTCGGGGAGCCCACCTGCCCTCTGGCCATAGTCGCCTGTCAGTTCCCCAGGCGGAAACCAACCCCGAAAGGAGAGCGATTTGGCGCTGCCACCAGATCCAGCATCACCCACCCTGCGAAGGTGGGTTCAGTTTGAGCGAGTCGCAAGCACTTCCAAGGGGCTCGTTCATCACGCAGCCCTCTCTTGTTAAGTAAAATTAGGCAAGCATTTGTCCAGCGTTTTGACCTCAAAGAGAAACTGACGACATGTGGTAAAGACAGTAAGGCCGACTATCCAGGAAGGACAACGATGGTGGGCTTTCGCAGTAGGGAAGATTAGGCTAAACCCTAAATACAAGAAAGAAAAGGGATTTATAGCCAAGGAGCAGGGTGAGGGGTCAGGTGAATGTAAAAGTACTAAGAGGCGGGGTAAATCTTTGCTAAACTGCCCTGACAGGGTTCCTGCTGAAGGCAGGGCAGAGTGACATCAGGATGCGGAATTTGAGCAGCTACTCGGGATCAGACCAAGAGGGAGGGATTTTTGCTAAACCGACTCGGCGAGATTCTTGCTACAACTGGGCTGAAGGGGCCAAGTACAGGACCCAAGGTTGGCGGGGGGGGCTTAGAGAGAAGACAGAAGAGCCTGGCGCAGGTTTGCTCAAGCACTTAATGAAGTGTGACAGCTGTGATAAAATCGAGCCAGAAGGGTGTCCTGAAACAACTGAGCTTAAGGTGAAAACCAGAAGGGGAGCAGTGTGTGTGAGAATAGCTGCCGTTTCCGTGGCTTGGACGTAGGGTGTTGCGGGGGAGAGTGGCTGGAGCTGGAGAAGCAGGTAGGGCGATACAAAGCGGGACGCCGTCTTCAGGCTGGATTTCCCTGGCTTCAGCTAGAATCAACTGGGAGCTTTAAGAATGTGCTGATAAAGGACCACCACTCTAGACCAACTAACAACACTTCTGATGGTAGGTCATGGGCATCAGTACATTTTTAATGCTCCCCAGGTGATTCCAATATGCAGCCAGGGTAAAGAACCCCTGTTAGGCCAAGTTAAGGTGTTTGGATTTCATCCTAATTAATCACAGTAAAGAAGCCCTGAAGGATTTTCAGCAGGGAGGCTTTCAGCAGATCTGTTATTTTAGGAATCAGCTATAGGGAGAGGAGGGAGGGAAGCTGGGGCAGGAACCAGAGGGGAAAAGATGACTTGGACTCCGAACCACAGTGGAGATGAGATGAGGACAGATTCAAGAGCAATTTAGAATCCTTAACCGAAACCGGCTACCTCAGGGAGAGGGGCTAGCAGAAAGGGCTTGCCATTTTTGCTGTGTATAACCTGCATGGTAAAGATATCACAAGTGTGCAGGTTTTGTAACTTAAAAATGTTTTAACATCTATCATAACACACTCTTACATGACATTTATAAAAGGTGACCCTTAGGCCTTTGGTTTGGGCCAAAGACAAAGTAGGGTATCTTATGGAAATAAATGTATTTGGTTTCAAGTAAAAATTCAGATTCAGGCACCGAAGTGTGTCACCAAAGCACAGGGAAGGACTAAGCAATGTCAGTGCAAATTAGTGACTGTGGCTGACGGATGGCTTTAGCTTGACAGTGAGGCTAACAGCTCTTTAGCTGCCCCTTCCCGTGCTTGTTCCCACCCGCTCTGCTGAGGGAGCAGCCAGACCCTGCACTGAAGTAGAGGCCAAAGCCGCCCCGGGCAGTCGACCTGCTCCCCCAGCACCCGGCACCCGACAATCCTGTGTCCAGTTACTTGCAAGTCTGAACTGCTCGTACTTGGAAGAAAATGGATTAATGATTAAGTTATACAGGAAACGATTCAACGAACATGACAAACCCTTGAACCTGAGTCATAAAAATTATATTTTGAATATCTCTGAATTGAATGTAGACATACAAAGAAAATATTATTGAATCTCAAAAGTCCCAATTTTACAGACATATAAATTAAGGAATTTGTCAAGAATAATGGGAGGGAAGAAACAGAAAAAGGGCTTAAAACTTTAAGTGATAATATGTAATTATTAATTCAAATTCAGAAAATGGATATGAAAATTCAAACCATCACTCATTTCCTTCCTGAAAACGGACAATAATACATTCTGTTTCAGCTGCTATGAGCAGATCTTAAAGGTTTCAGTGGGAGCTGCATACAACCCCAGAAGCAGAATCAGTAACGGCAGTTTATTTAGCAGTGCTAGAATAATGGACAAATGAGTTGGTAATTTAGCAGTATTCAAATAGGTGCTGGAATAAAGGCCATTTGCCATCAAAAGTAAATAGGCTACCCCAGAGAAATTAATGTATTTTATTTTAAGTAACAGAAGTAGAGTCAAGCATTACAAAAAAGTTTAACATCTACAGAGACATAAGGTTATTAGTGAACTGGCGTGAGGGCCTCATATAGTCTCTGGGCCGCCAGTTCCACCATTTCTCGGAGGGACTCGTCATCTTCACTTCCTTCTTCACATTCTACAGTCTGAAAGCGAGAGCACAGACATGCCTTTCAATGGAAGTGTCTAGAATTATTATATGGAAGATAAACTAATGCTCTTTAAGAACAATCGTTTCCCATAGGGGTGGGGGGTCTTGGTTATTAAGAGCCAGAATCACTGCACACCTTTGGGTCTGCACCTGGATGCAGAGACATTCCCAAGAGCATGATGACTTTGTTAGAGATTAACTTTGGAAAAAAAAAGAATAAAGGGAAAGTCAAATGAACTATGTTTACTTCAAAGCCCATGTTTGGACCTAGTAGATAATACTCCAAGGAATCTAGTCTGTGCGACACAAATTACTCAGCAAGCAATGGATGTGGTCATCTAATCAACATTTGGTTTAGATTCACTAATCATCTTCCAGTTACTCCTCAACTACAAAACACTATGCTGTTTAAAACAATTTTTATCACACAGTAAATATCCCTCATGTAAAACTTTAGGAAAGAAAAAAAAATACCCTTAATTCTATGACCTAATGATAAATCACTGTTAACATTTCGGTGCATAACCTTCTAGACTTCTGCCTATACACGTGTATTTCTTCAAAACAAAAATGGGATAATTCAGCACATTGACTGTTTTGTAACTCCCCCAGTCAATAATGTAGGTGGACAACCCTGCACGTGAACAAACCGTTTCTAGTGGCTGTGTAGACAGCATATAAGGGTACACGTATAAGGGTATACATGTGTATAAGGGCACACCATACACATTATTCATTCAGTTATTTTATTAGATCCTACTCCTCTAGTGGCTGTGTAGATAGCGTTCCGTGTGTAAGGGCACACCATACACATTATTCATTCAGTTATTTTATTAGATCCTACTCTTCTAGTGGCTGTGTAGACAGCGTTCCGTGTGTAAGGGCACACCATACACATTATTCATTCAGTTATTTTATTAGATCCTACTCTTCTAGTGGCTGTGTAGACAGCGTTCCGTGTGTAAGGGCACACTGTACACATTATTCATTCAGTTATTTTATTAGATCCTACTCTTGGAAATTTAGGTCTCTTGCAGTTTTGCTAATCAATACTAAAACAGACATCCTTGTATATATATATCTTTGCTCACTTGCCTAATTATTTTCTTTGTTAAATCCTGCAAGTGGAATTGTGGATAAAGGTATTTACTTTTTTAAGGCTTTTGATGCAGATCAAAACCGCCCTGCAGAAAGAACACACCACCTAACGTACAACCTTCTCCCGGTCCTATGTGGCACTGGAAAATAACTGTTTCCCTCTTCTTTCACCATCACTGGGTCATATCACTGTTTTTAATCTGTGCCAGTATAAGCTCAAAACAGTGATATTTCATACTTTCAATCTGTATTTCCTTTAAGTATTAGTGGATCTGATCTGAACATTTGTTTCATGTGTTTACTGGCTCTCTCTGTCTTCTCTAGTGAATTACTTGTTTATGTACTTAGCTTATTTTTCTATCGAGATAAAATAAACCTAGTGTTTTCTCAGAATATATAGAAGAAACCCCAGACGTGTTACTTGTTGAGATGAACTGCGGTAAACTTCAAAAACAACCGCACGAGGAAGGTGACGCGATTCACTATGCTTGTGAAGTAATTGTGAAAGGTCGCTAGTGCGGCTGGCGTGGGCCTCACGCTCTCAAGTTCTATTGTTTGGAAAAGCCACTTGGATCTTGCTGCAAACAGAAGAGCAGCTTCTCTGAAAGTCTGGAATCAACTGGATGCCAAAGTAGAGAAATGCTGAGGTGGATTAAAGCTTTCCATTATGAAAATGTGAAACAGTGGAGTAATAAAGACAAGGGAAATGTGTACTATGTAGCAAATGGAAAAACGCTTATGACGGAGAAATAAAAGATGTAAAACCTGACGTATGATAGCGTAAACACAATCTATTAAAAAAAAAGTAGGAAAAAAACTGGAAGAAAACGCCAAAATGCAAAAGTAAAGTGCAAAATAGATTATTTTTGCTTTCACTTTATCTCCCAAGTGTCTTAAAATGTAGGAATGAACAGCTACATACCCGTGTCTCCAAGTTTATGTTAGCAGTTTTTCCGTCCACTGTGACGCTAAGGATAGAACCATCTTTTACACTAACACAGTCTTCTCCAAATATGTCCCTTAAGATAAACAAAGATGCAGTATTAGTGGAAAATGCTTTACAAATATATAAAGTACAATTTTATCTATTTGGGGAGAAATAATATTGAAGATAGGCCCTAGTTCTGAAGTAGAATACTGACTGTATCTACCCCTGAGATGTACTTCTTAATTATTTATTTTCACATACTTTGTTCATTTTATAATACAGGTGAAATACACAGCTATCGTTCATTAAGAATGCTCCATTCAGCAGGCATTGCACTAGGCACTTTATATACATTATCTTAACCTATATTAATTTTGGTAAGGAGCCCTTTTCACCCAGACCTGGGACTGCTATAGCCACAGGGTTGGAAACCAACCAACACAGAACCCACTGCCTTTCTACCAGCAATAGAAATCAGCGCTCCTGCACAGGTGCCTGCTTTTTAGTTTGTATGACAGGCATGCTTTTTAAAATCAAAATGACAACACCAAGAACACTTCTGAAGATGTGTGACGGCTTCTGTAGGCAAAGTCACCATTTAAAGCCTAGCATTCATTTTTTAAAAGCCACTAAATGGCTGCTTTAAAAGATTATCAGTGTGGAATTTTGAGGAAAGGAAAGAACAGAAGTGTTAACATAAAAATCTCCAAACATGCAGAGCACCTCAAAATGTCCAGTTAAGTAACTTTCAATTTCAAAACAGAAGCATTGGGACTTCCCTGGTGGTGCAGTGATTAAGAATCTGCCTGCCAAAAAAAAAAAAAAAAAAGAATCCTTCTGCCAATGCATGGGACATGGGTTCAAACCCTGGTCTGGGAAGATCCCACATGCCGTGGAGCAACTAAGCCTGTGCACCACAATTATTGAGCCTGTGCTCTAGAGCCCACGAGCCACAACTACTGAGCCTGTGCTCTAGAGCCCGTGCTCCACAACAAGAGAAGCCACCGCAAAGAGAAGCCTGCATGCTGCAACGAAGAGTAGCCCCCGTTCACTGCAACTAGAGAAAAGCCTGCATGCAGCAACGAAGACCGAATGCAGCCAAATAAAAAATAAAAAATTTAAAAATGGAAGCATTTATTCAACAAGTATTTGAGAGATCTGCTATATGTTCAAGGCACTGTGCTAGATGCTGAAATTATAAAACTAAATTCAATCTTTTTATTTTTCCTTTTTGGGGTACAATACATAAGCTTAAGTTGTAGTTGTCCACTAAGAAACAGTTTTTAAAAAAAATAAATTTATTTATCATTTGTTTTTGGCTGCGTTGGGTCTTCGTTGCTGCGTGCGGGCTTTCTCTAGTTGCGGCGAGCAGGGGCTACTCTTCATTGCGGCGCGCGGGCTTCTCATTGCGGTGGCTTCTCTTGTTGAAGAGCACGGGCTCTAGGCGCCTGGGCGTCAGTAGTTGTGGCACATGGGCTCAGTTGCTCCTCGGCAAGGGGAATCTTCCCGGACCAGGGCTCGAACCCATGTCCCCTGCATTGGCAGGCGTATTCTTAACCACTGTGCCACCAGGGAAGTCCCAAGAAACAGTTTTATATGATTATTTTATTTGGAAAAAAACATTCTGAAATCAGGCTTAACAAGTACTGGAGGAAAGGGGAAAGACCTAATATTTGGCAGGTAAGAAAAATGAGTTTAAAGGTAATTCATAGTTTACAGATTTACTGGGAAGAGTTTAAAAAAACATTCTTAACGTGGAATTCACATTTAAGGGGAAGTAAGTACGTATAACAATTCTTAAAGGTATAGTAACACTAGGTTAAGATTTTAGCACACGTCCTTGGTAACAGTGCTTTATTCAGCGACTTTAGCCACGGAAAAGCATCCTGAGCTCTATATTAGTGAAACGTATTTCACAGGGAAGTGGCTGACCAAGCAGGTCACAGGCTCTCAGAACTGGCTAGAGTGTGGAGCTAGAAGCAAGTGGTTCAAGCTGCTTCACTGATAGAAACAGAGGCACCCAGACCAGTTAAGTGACCTTGTCTGACCCCACCCCCGGCACCCTGCTGAGCGGTAACATATGCAACACTTACTGGAGCATGATCTCCAACCTCTTGCTATAAACGTGCATTTCTAATTTTTTAGAAACCTTCTGTACTGCACCTGGGGAAAAAAAGCAACAGAGGGTTCAATTTCCAAATTCCTGTTTAGAATAATTTCCGAATCAATAATTAGAATGTAGCTGCTGAGAAACCAAAGTGGTTAACTGTCCAATCCTTCAAGTGACAAGTGTATACAGAGCATCTACCTGCTGAGGCAAACTGATATTTTCATCACGTTATTTCATGTTCTTGTGAAGAAACCACAAGTGCATTTAAGATGATTTAAAAATTTATTTCCAATGCTTCTCCGTCTTTTCCATATTTATGAGCAGAAGTGAGTGAAATTAGAACTCCAAGAGGTCTAGGAGCACATCCATCCTCAGAGGCCTCTGAAGTTTTTGTTTCATCTAAAATATTAAGTAAATTTAGCAATTCTACTACATATAATGCACTTACAGTAGTTTTAATAAAATATTTAAAATCACTTGCCAGTTAGATTACTTAGCTTTTCCCCTAAAACAAAGTAATCTGACAGTTCAGGAAGATGAGCCATACTTGATCTGAAGTTTCAGTATTGCCCGGGGAATATCACTAAGTACCTCCCAGTTCATCACCAGCAACAAAACAGTGAATTAACTGGTAGTTTCTCAAAAAGTTAAACAGCGAGTTAACATACGACCCAATAATTTTACTCCATAGACCCAAGAGAAATGAAAACATGTCTGTACAGAAACTTGTACATGAAGGTTTATAGCAAGATTATTCACAATAGCCAAACAGTAGAAACAATCCAAATGTTCATCATCAAATGAATGGATAAACCAAATGTGCTATATCTACACAATGGAAGATTATTTGGCCATAAAAAGGAATGAAGTACTGATTCATGCTATGACATGGATTAACTTTTTTTTTTTAAAGTCTTTATGCTTGTTGTTTATGTAGTTGAATTCAGCCACACAATTCTATATTTTTACAATCCCCCGGGCATGAAAAGCTCACCGGCTGTTCATTAGTAAATTCAAACGTCATAGTTTCAGGTTTTAACCTTAGAGTGTCAATAAAAACACAACACATGGCCAGGAGAGGTTGTTTATGAAAGACACGGATGAACCTTGAAAACATTATGCTAAGTCAAAGAAACCAGACGCAAAAGACTACCTTTTGTAGGATTCCATTTATATGAAATGTCCAGAATAGGTAAATCCAGAGAGACAGAAGTAGATTAGTGGTTGCCTTGAGCTGGGGAGAGTGGGGAGTGTGGGGAATTATAGCTAAAAGATACACAATGTTACTTTTTGGAGTAATGTGTATGTTCTCAAGTTGACTGTGATGAATCTACTCTATGTGGAAAAGAGCCAAGGTGTCATTTCTCCTAAATTGTTCTATAGTTCAGACCATAGTCACTCTAATTTTAAATTCATCGGTTTTAACTGAATATACAAGTAACTAAATGCCAGCCAAGAAAACTATATAATAAAACTTTTATACTTTAATTATAATCAATTCTGTTAAGTATTAAGCAATTAGCTGACATGTAAAAACAATCTCATAAAACACATTATTAAAAAGCAAACATCTAAGCTATGAAATTGTCTATTAAAAGAAATTTTCCAGGGCTTCCCTGGTGGCGCAGTGGTTAAGAGTCCGCCTGCTGATGCAGGGGACACGGATTTGTGCCCCGGTCCGGGAGGATCCCACATGCCGCAGAGCGGCTGGGCCCGTGAGCCATGGCCGCTGAGCCTGTGCGTCCGGAGCCTGCGCTCCGCAACGGGAGAGGCCACAACAGTGAGAGGCCCGTGTACCGCAAAAAAAAAAAAACAAACAAAAAAAAGAAATTTCCCAAAGTGTGTGTATATATTTATTACTAATGTTTATGACAAACTCCTCAGATACATGAGATTATACTAAATGTGAAGTCATACACTCATACACATACATCTATCTGCCCTTAGATCTATGTGTCAAAACAGGGCACAGACATGCTGAAAACAGGTACAGTGTGAAACAGAAGAATGTAAAGGAATATAAGGACATTAAAGAATACATTTTGAAAATGTATAAGATTTCTCATGTGTCCTCAGTGAGAACAGGGGGACTATATATAAATGGAAGTTGGAGCTAAACACACACACAGATACAGATATAATTGTATTTCCAGAATCTCGACCAAAGTGTCAGCAGGCTAAGAAATGAAAAGGGAGCAAATGCTATCAAAGAAGAATCAGTGTGTTTCACAGAAGTGGGTATTATTTCTAGAATAGAGCTGGCCAACTTTTTCGGTACATGGCCAGATCGTATCTTAAGCTTTGTGGACCACATGGTCTCTGCTGCAACTACTCAACCCTGTGGTGGTAGCTCAGACAGCAGCATTAGATGGCATATAAACAAATGGGCCTGGCTGTTTCTTTCTTTCTTTTCTTTTTTTTAAACATTTTGGCCATGACATATGGCATGTGGGATCTTAGTTTCTTGACCAGGGATCGAACCTGTGACCCCTGCGGGTGGAAGCACGGAGTCTTAACCACTGGACTGCCAGGGAAGTCCCATAGCTGTGTTTCAATAAAACTTTATTTACAAAAATCAGGTGGAGGACTGGATTTGGCTCAGGGGCCATAGCTGCTGACTCTGCTCTAACATGTTAAAATATCAAATTTGGATAGGATACAGCCAATTAGTTTAAATGATAAATATACAGAATGAACGCCCTCAACTTTGAAGACAGGGTATGTGCTAGTCCTTGTGATACTTTTTCATCTTCTGAAGGAGCAAGTACTACTAATTAAACCCCTGTTTAATAACTTAGCCCCACGGGGGACAACTTTCCATACTGATGTATCATATACACACCTCGGGTCACTGTCTTATCTCTTTAAAACTCATCTTGTCTGTTTCCTTTCTCACGCTCCATATTTAATCTTTCAGGAAATACTGCTGGCTTTACTTTCTCCAAAATCCAACCACTTTCTGCTACCTCCCCCACTTCCACCCTGGCCTGAGCCTCTATCTCCCACCTGCATGACCACAAAAGCTCCTCACTGGAACCTGTCAGCTTTCATACTTGCCCTCCTAACAATCTCCTCTCAATAAACACCAGAGTAATTAAAAAGCCCTACAATGTAACCCATTTCACTCCGACTACAAGTCCAGAGCCTTAAAATGGCCGACAAAGCCCTACGCACCTGTGCCCACTCCAAACCCGATCAAGCTGCCCAGCCTTCATTAGAGCATCAGCTCCTACAGGGCCAGCATCTGTTTGCTTTGTTCATGAATGTACCCTAAGCACCTAGAATAATACCCACTAAATAGCAGGTGCTCAGTAAGCATCTGTCAAATGACTGTTAAAAGAAAAAAGGGGGGCTTCCATGGTGGCGCAGTGGTTGAGAGTCTGCCTGCCGATGCAGGAGACACAGGTTCGTGCCCCGGTCCGGGAAGGTCCCACATGCCGCGGAGCAGCTGGGCCCGTGAGCCATGGCCGCTGAGCCTGCGCATCCGGAGCCTGTGCTCCGCAACGGGAGAGGCACAACAGTGAGAGGCCCGCGTACAGAAAAAAAAAAAAAAAAGAAAATAAGGAAGCACCTCATTACCCAGAAGAGTATAAAATCCCACTCTCGATACACCACAAAGTGGGGAGAAACCAGGCAACATGAGGCAGCCAGTTAGCTTTTACAATCACTCATGGAAAATGCCTCTTTTGACTTCTCAGCAATGAACCTCTTCCGAAATGCCCAGAGGCTTAACTTGGTGAACAAATGTTTTGTAATTAGTTTAAGGTGGATCACTAATAGCAGGATGATTATCTTTAGTTCCACTAGTGCAGATCAGAGTAAAGGTGTATTTTCACTTTGGACCAGAGCGCTAAGACAAATACCCAAGATAAAGTCAAACCAAGCAACGATAGCTCATGTATTCCTTCCTGTACAACAGACATTAAATATTTGGTGATTATCTGTTAAACCACAGCACCTTTTCGGTTTTTCAGCACAATCATTAGGTGGGGTCTTCACTGGAACAGCAGATGACATCCTGACAACATAGCTGACAATCTCACACCAACACGCGCTGGGTCCCCTCTTCTGCCACCCAGTGCGGAAATGGGCTTAGAGGAGCTCAGGTACTTAACATCCCCGAAGACCACACAACATCCTAACTGGCCTTGGAAAAGTGTCATTTTTGCATAGAAATTTCATTTTACAGTAAAGTATAAATATCTGACTTCATTTTACAAAAGAGTTATCAGAATTTAATGAACAGAAAGCAACCTTGGAGGTTAAAACACAAATCAGTTCAGAAGCGTTCGATTCCAAGTGACCAAGGCCATGCTACGAAGCGAAGTGGCCGTGCTCCTGGAGAGCTGGGTGTCAGCGTGGGGAGGTCGGCCGGCTCATGGGCTCCAGCCTTGATCTCTCACTCCTGGTCTCTGCACTTAATCCTGTCCCCCACTTCGCTGCTCCTAACTTTGCACCATGAATTAGTTATGACCTTGGTAAAAGGTCCTCTTTCCCATCTAGCCCCCCCATTTTTATATTTTTACCAACTAAGATATGAAAAATGTAAAATAATAAAAGAAAACCGACAACTGCCTTTAAAACTGTTCTGGCATGAATGTACTTGTACCCCCGGGCGAAGACTGTGAGACTGAACATCATGTGAGAATCCACGGTGTGACGTTCTTCTGTGGCTTGTATGAATGCACAGCTCCATCTCTTATGTTACAGGCACACAGGGGCATCCATTACCCACTAATTAATTCAACTAAAATTATCAAATAGTGTCCAAATTGTAATTTTACAATGACTATTATTCAAATTCAAAAACTTACCAGTAACTTAGATGAATAATTTAGATTTGTCTAGGCATTTATTAGTTTCATGTTATAGATGTGACCAATTACAAGCAGATGGATTATGAAGTGGTTACCCAAGCTTGCTTTCTCCTGAAATCAAAGAACTAACTATTTGCTTACTTATAAAAAAAATTTTAAGAAACAAAAATATTCTATCAGAGATCTGTTGCCATGTGAGGCTTCCCGGAATACTTCAAGGGTGGCTTCTTCCCACAGGAACACAAAGGGCTACCGTGTACATGCACCGTAATGTGTTATACTGAATTATGTATAAAACAAAACCAAACTATAAAGAAATGACACAAAAATATTTTCATTGGTGTTGTCTTTGATTGAAAATTGCTTCTTAGAAAAGGAAAGAAAGCTACTGCAAAATTGTCCCATGTGGAAATTGCATTCTAGTCAACAAGTTTTATTCAACACAAATATAGCAGCATATTTTCCTATTAGACATTCTGGCTCAATTCAGCAATATTTTGGAATTTCCAATTAAATTGTTTTTAAGAGGACTGTTACTAAGAGATTCTTATCTTTGTGTTAACTGCAGCCACGTTTTTACAGCATGAACGAAGACTCAGGACAAAGAGTAAAATATTAGTAATACACATTGTTATGCATGTATCATATCTTAAAAGTTACAGGGATGAAAAAAATCAGGATATTTTAAGTTCTTTAGGACTCTTGTTTTCTGCTTTTTATTTCAAAGAACCATGGGAGAAATGAAAGAAGTGATAAAAATGAAGTAATTCTGTACCTTTCCTTATTTTCGGGTTTGACTGGACTTCTAATATCACGGTTGTTACTGTATCTGCATACATATCATTGGAAGGGTTTGCCAGCCACTGAAAAGCAAGAGGCAGAATTAGGGAGGTACAACCCAGCCAACCCCCAAAACTGCAATCACTACCACCCATCCACGGACTATACGTGTGCGATTATTGCTTCTAGCATTTCACTGAAATCAACTGTTTTCTCAAATTGATTAGCATTACTAATTAATTTCAGTAAACCCATTGTTTACTGAAATTAATTAGTAATGCTGGAATTCTCTAATTTTTTTTTTTAAACAACACTAAAATGTACGGAGCATGTCCTTTGTGGCAAGTGTCTTATATGCATTATCTCATTTAACTCTCACATCTTCATCATAAAGGAGTAAACTGACTCAAAAGTAACTCGCGCAAGATAACATAAGCAGTAATTAATTGCTGGTTCTGTGACTCAAACTCAAATTCCTAGTCACTATATTTTAGTAGCATAGACAGTAATATTTTTAAAGTTTTACTTTTGTTTCTCACATAAAGCCTAAGATCCCCTGACACTGTGCCATGTGCCCGCTGCTCTAAGAAAGTTTTCCATGTCCACCAGGTTAGGGTGAGACCAGATGAATTCTTCAGGAATGAGTAACCCCCTTCTTTTAATTCTCTCTCCAAAGAGTACTTTTATGAGCAACACGAGTCACTTGAAAAACTTCCTCTAAGATCTTCTTTGATCTGTTAATTCTAGGGAATAAAAAATGCATTCTCTAATACTATTTGGTAGCAAGAACCAAACTAATGTCTCTAACAACTTTTCCCCTTTCTCAGATAACACTTTATATATTATTGTATGTAACTTCATGTTATAGATAACTATTCCTCTTGATAATTTCTCCAGTTACCTTTAGCCTTATAAATCAAATTCAGACTTAAATCAGTGAACTGCAGTGGAACCAGAGCTGACAGATCTTTTTCTGTTTTAAAAAATAATATGTATGACAGAACAGTTGACCACATAGCTGGGAAATTTACATTCAACCTTGAGGCAGAGCAACAAAGTATCTCCCTGTATCATTCGGTTCCAGGATTCTCTTTGAAAGTCCTTCTTTAAACTGAACGGATGCTAATCTATTAAAGTCAATCATCAAAGTCATCTGGTGTCTGGGTTCTAAATTCTACCAGTATGGATTTAAAATTCTAACAGTGGCAACCACATTTACCTAAATTAATGATTTCTAGCCTTTGTGGATTTGGGTCATTTTAATGTTGCTTATTTGAATCTTCAGAATTCCACTCTCTTAAGAAGTGTTGCATGACAAGTTTGTTTGCTTTAAAGTAACAGAATTATATTTTTATCTTGATAATTTTAAGACCTTTTGATATAACTGAAGACACCTGTGGTACCACAAAATCTGTTAAGACTCACTCAGGTGAGAGACCTCTGCTCATTTCACATACTAAATATTGTCTTAATTTATTATTAGTTTCTATGCTACTGTAACTATATAGAAAATGCTTAGTTATGTTATATTTAATGTTGATCTTAGAAAGAAAAATATACACATATATATTTTCCAACAATTTTTTTCCTGACTGGGAAGAACCCAATTTTCTCTACATTTACATGTGAACTCAAAACTTTTTTCCCCTCCTTGTTTAGGTAAATGATCTTACTTCTAATACCACCATTCCTGGTTCCTGTATTACAGTAATATTTTTGAACACTTTCAAAGCGGGTTTTTCTTGAATTTCTAATTCTTCTACATCACCTGAAAAAAAGAAGTTGTAAGATGTATATAAGATTTTTTGGGGGTGGCAATATAAGGGTGGGGAGTGGGAGGTACAAACTACTGGGTGTAAGACAGGCTCAAGGACGTACTGTACAACACAGGGAATACAGCCAATATTTTGTGATAACTGTAAATGGAAAGTAACCTTTCAAAACTGTATATAAATAAAATTTTTTTGAGAAAGCCAGCATAAAAAATTTTTTAAAATAATCTTCTAGAGTATGATTATTCATTTGTTTATAGAGACAGCTGAAATATGGTGATACACAATGAAAAAAATTTAATAACTTGTGTATAGGCAGATTTTAAGTAGCAAAGTTTTTTTTTTTTTTGCGGTACGCGGGCCTCTTTCTGTTGTGGACTCTCCTGTTGCGGAGCACAGGCTACAGACGCGCAGGCTCCACGGCATGTGGGATCTTCCCGGACCGGGGCACGAACCCATGTCCCCTGCATCGGCAGGTGTACTCTCAACCACTGCGCCACCAGGGAAGCCCAAGTAGCGAAGTTTTAAATTAATTGCTTATAGCAACTAAAAGATCTCAACATGTATTATAAATATTCATATAACTAGATAGGATTTACCTTGGACATTAAACAACTTATCAGTTGCAAACTTTGGTGACTGTCAAACACCTATGTTTGTACAAGGGATTTAGTGACTAGCATCTTAAAATTTAACATGAACCTCATCAACTACGTCACTTCTACCATCTGTCTTCATAAGTTTAAAGGTTCTACAAGGAAATTCCGTTGTCTAAGACAAGGCTTTTCTGGTCTTCCCAGTAGTAACTTCTTAGTTAAGGATTAATTCAGATGTATTTTATTAACTTCCTGTGTTATAACCTATAATTCTAACATGAGGTTCTGAAGTAAAAAAAGATATATTCTACTGTTTTATTTTATGGCAGTACTTCACTGTATGAATTACAAACAGCATATTCACAGAAAGCATAACTTTGTGATCTGAAGTGTTCTTGCTTATCAGGGAGAGCCCACACCTTTTAACTTAACTCTTCACCTCTCATGATGTTAATACACAAAAATCTCTAATTCAAAATGGTCTAATATAAAAACAGAATAGGTTTACTTTTTACTGGCCTTTGGCCAGTGGTCATGCACTCTTATATAACGTGCTGTAAGGGTTTGTACTGATGGAACCAGAAAAATTATTTTCACTGAACAAAGAAAAGAAATTATGATAAATTCTAGGTATAGTAGTTAAAGTAGATTTTAAACACAAGAAGCAAAGACTACTGACAATTTTAGAATTTTAAGTGGATCATAATAAGAGGTATTATGAGATTTAAAAATTGTTTATCAGTGTATAATCAAAATTTTCACCTGAAGGTGGTAATAACATGACCAAGTAAAGTACAAAGAAAATTTGTGCAATTCTGACACAAATACCAAAATTAACATCCTTTCCTAGATATATAATTATCTTACTCAAAACTAGAAAACAGTCAAGTGACTGTCAATAAATATACACACCTGTCAATTTCTGTAGCTGGTAATAAAGCAAATTAAAAGGACCAGTATATGGAATGGCTTGGGTCTGCTTTACAGTGCTCATGGCCAAGTCAGTATAATCTGGACAGGAAATTAGAATAAATATACTTTAGGAAACAACACTAGTCTCACAAAATACAATTTGCAAACACACACCAGGAGTAAAGAAAAGAGAAGTAAAAGCAAAGTATGTGAGAACATGTTTGTCAAGCTAACAAAGTGCTCCACAATTGGTTCCCATCCTACACTCCTCCCCCGCCACCCCCGGCCAATAGTTAGCTTGTGCTTCAGCCATAAGAAGTCACTCTCATTCTCCAAGACACATCTGGTCCCTAACATCTCCAAGCCAGTAAGCCAGCTGTCCTCTGCCATCTCTTCTGGTTAGCTAACCTTCACCACCTGGCATGAGAGCTACCTGGTATGCAATGCTTTTCCCAACCCTTCTAGGCCCATTCTCTCCTTACATGTTATCTTGCACTTCTGTATGTCCCGGGTCAATACTGTGATTAGCTCTTCACAGGATGGTTTCTCTCAACAGACAGTTTTTCAAGGGCTGGGACTGTGCTTCTTAGTACCTCTCTAGTCCTCCAGCACTTAGCACAATGCCTGGCATACAGTAAGACCTCGACAACTGTTAATGGAACAAGTTATATTCTACTGTGTGATAGTCTGAAAGCTGACAGTTGGCTTATCTCACAGTTGGACACCTAAACACTGCTGCTATTTCTTATTCCTTGATAAAGCACTTTTAATTTATTAGTGCCATATAAAAAAAATTGAGCACAGTTATTTACTTAAAGATAATATCGTAGTTACTGCAAAAGTAATGACAGCTTAGCATTTACACGTGCATAAAACACAGGCTCAGCAAGCAACTTAACACTACAGGTCATAAAAACCAAAAAGCCTGTGTGGGGAGTCCACAATTACTTCAGGAAATAAAAGTAGCAGTATTCCATGGAGAAAGGTAGAAGACAGGCTTCAGAAGGCAGTAGTCAATCTGTCTCACAGGGGAACTTATGTTTCCAATTAAGAAAAAAGTTATTTAAATACTGTCATAGTTCAAGGAAGATTTCTTTTTCAAATGAAGCTATAACTAGATTATTAAGTTTCAACTATTTATACTTTGTTATTTGGCTGTTACTTAAGATTTGACCACGGGGTAAGAGAAGTTTTTGAAGATTTTCTTTAAATGCTAAAATCAAATTACATTTGACATTTAATAGTATACTTACTAGAGAGGTCACAAGGAGAAAGTATGTGATAATTAAAGTTTCTTTTAACAAGTATTCCTGAGACCCGCTGGCCCTGTTCTGGTTTTTTGTCTGCTAAAAAGCCCATGACCTATTAAAAAGAAAAAAAAACCAAAACAATTTGAAGAGAACAGAATCTTGTAAAATGAAATTAATTATTCAGGGACTCAATCATAATGATGACCATTTGAACCATGAAAACAACCCATGAATCTAAACATGAAAAATATAAAATATTATATACCTCTACGACCAGGGCAGTAACAAGGTTACCAAGAGACCAAAGGCAAGACTCACGGGGGCAGACCTGGCAAGAATGGTTAGGTTCCATCAGTTCCAATCAGTTCAGCAACCAAGTAAACCTACTGGGTGCTGGGGCTTAAAAAAGCTTTCAACAGGGCTTCCCTGGTGGCGCAGTGGATGAGGGTCCGCCTGCCGATGCAGGGGACACAGGTTCGTGCCCCGGTCTGGGAGGATCCCACATGCCGCGGAGCGGCTGGGCCCGTGAGCCATGGCCGCTGGGCCTGCACGTCCGGAGCCTGTGCTCCACAACGGGAGAGGCCACAGCAGTGAGAGGCCTGCGTACCGCAAAAACAAAACAAAACAAAACAAAAAAAACTCTCAACAGAGACAGCATGGTGGGAAGGACAGCAACTGAGGGCCAGACGTGCGTGGCTCCCTCAGGCTGGCTCTCAACCCTGTACCTGGAGGAGCCCCAAAATACAAAGATGCAAGGCCATGCCAGATCCAAAAAGCAGCAGCATCTCTGAATAGAAAGGTCTGTAAAGACAGGTATGGATGAGCTCATACAACTGAGGGGGAACATTTTTTAAGAGAAGAGAGTACTGACTGACTGTTCAGAAACTAACAATAACACCAAACAAACAAACAAGCAAACAAAACTCTTACAAACATGAAATCCAACATTCTTAAATATAACTTTTCTCAGCTACAAAGAAATGAACTCAAAGGGGACAAAGACTCTATATTTCGTATTTGTTTACCTTTCATCAGTTAAGGGCAGATGGCAGTGAGACAGTGGTAACATTTGCTCTTGTAACTATAATGGGACCTAGCTCTGTTTCACATGGTTTGTCAGCGTTTTTTTCTCCTTAAATGCTGGTGACTTAAGGAGGCTGATTTCAGTGCAGTGACATCCCGGATGCTGATGAGGTGTCTGCCGGGAGAACCAAGTACCCTGGAGAACAAGACTGAGTGGTTCTTCTGGCCTCACCCTCTGCTGCCAGCCTCGGTCTCTTTCTTTATTCAGCTGCGTGCTAGTTCCCAACATGCTGATTTCTTACCACGCACACAACTGCTTGGCCTGACAATTCTCGACGGTAAATTGCACGGGTTTTTTGATAGTTTTTGTGGATCTGATTTCTTTACCTCCTTCTTAGCTCCTGTTTTACATGCCTGAGGATGGCTGCCATAATAAATCTGACTTTTCCCGAAGCAAGGTTATTACACTTGAGGAAAAAAAATAACTAAAGCTAATGATTTTAAATAAAATTATGGCTAAAAGAACAGAACAACACTCTAATACAAAACTACATTTGGGGAAACAGACACTGACAACAGTTTCTCTATGCCTGTATAAAGTTAAATATAAAAATGACACATATACCTAAAGTGTGTTTTCAGCTCTAGAGTCAAAAAAATATTTTTTACAGCAAAAGCAGTTCTAAGAGGGAAGTTCACAGCAATTCAAGCTCACTTCAAGAAACAAGAAAAATCTCAAATAAACAATCTAACCTTACACCTAAAGAAACTAGACACAGAAAACCCAAAGTTAGTAGAAGGAAAGAAATTGTAAAGATCAGAGCAAAAATAAATGAAGAAACAAAGAAAACAATAGCCAAGATCAATAAAACTAAAAGCTGGTTCTTTCATAAACAAAATTGATAAACCTTTAGCCAGACTCATCAAGAAAAACAGGGAGGGCTTCCCTGGTGGCACAGTGGTTGAGAATCTGCCTGCCAATGCAGGGGACACGGGTTCAAGCCCTGGTCTGGGAAGATCCCACATGCCACGGAGCAACTGGGCCCGTGAGCCACAACTACTGAGCTTGCGCGTCTGGAGCCTGTGCTCCGCAACAAGAGAGGCCGTGATAGTGAGAGGCCTGCACACCGCGATGAAGAGTGGCCCCCGCTCATGGGAACTGGAGAAAGCCCTCACACAGAAACGAAGACCCAATGCAGCCAAAAATAAATACATAAATATATAAATAATATATTTTTTTAAAAAAAAGAAAAATAGGGAGAGGACTCAAATCAATAAAATTAGAAATGAAAAAGGAGCGATTACAACTGACACTGCAGGAATATAAAAGATCGTAAGAGACTACTACAAGCAACTATAGGCCAATAAAATGGACAACCTGGAAGAAACAGATAAATTCTTGGAAAAGTACAACCTTCCAGGATTGAACCAGGAAGAATTAGAAAATATAAATAGACCAGTCACAGGTAATGAAATTGAAACTGTAACTTAAAATCTTCCAACAAAAAAAAGTGCAGGACCAGATGGCTTCACAGGCGAATTCTATCAAACATTTAGACAAGAGTTAACACCTATCCTTCTCAAACTCTTCCAAAAAATTGAGGAGGGAGGAACACTCCCAAACTCATTCTGAGAGGCCACTATCACCCTGATACCAAAACCAGACAAACATATCACAAAAAAAGAAAATTACAGGCCAATATCACTAATGAACATAGACACAAACATCCTCAATAAAATACTAGCAAACAGAATCCAACAACACACTAAAAGGATCATACACCATGATCAAGTGGGATTTATCCCAGGGATGCAAGGATTCTTCAATATACGCAAAACAATCACTGTGATACACCATATTAACAAATTGAAGGAGAAAAACCATATGATCATCTCAACAGATGCAGAAAAAGCTTTTGACAAAATTCAACACCCGTTTATGATAAAAACTCTCCAGAAAGTGGGCAAACAGGGAACCTACCTCAATATAATAAAAGCCATATACGACAAACCCACGCAAACATCGTTCTCAATGGTGAAAAACTGAAAACATTTCCTCTAGATCAGGAACAAGACAAGGATGTCCACTCTCGCCACTATTATTCAACATAGTATTGTCCTAGCCGCAGCAATCAGAGAAGAAAAAGAAATAAAAGGAATCCAAATTGGAAAAGAAGTAAAACTGTCACTGTTTGCCAAAGACACGATATTATACATATAAAATCCTAAAGATATCACCAGAAAACGACTAGAACTAATCAAGGAATTTGGTAAGGTGGCAGGATACAAAATTAATGCACAGAAATCTCTTGCATTCCTATACACTAACAACAAAAGATCAGAAAGAGATATTAAGGAAACAACCCCATTTACCATTACAACAGAAAGAATAAAATACCTGGGAATAAAGCCACCTAAGGATGCAAAAGACCTGTACTCAGAAAACTATAAAACACTGATGAAAGAAATCAAAGAGAACATAAACAGATGGAGAGATATACCATGCTCCTGGATTGGAAGAATCAATATTGTGAAAATGACTATATTACCCAAAGCAACCTACAGGTTCAATCAATGCAATCCCTATCAAATTACCAATGGCATTTTTCACAGAACTAGAACAAGAAATTTTACAATTTGTATGGAAACACAAAAGACGCCAAACAGCCAAAGCAATCTTAAGAAAGAAAAATGGAGCTGGAGGAATCAGGCTCCCTGACTTCAGACTATACAACAAAGCTACAGTAATCAAGACAGCATGGTACTGGCACAAAAACAGAAATATAGATCAATGGAACAGGACAGAAAGCCCAGAGATAAACCCACGCCCATATGGTTGCCTTGTCTTTGACAAAGGATGCAAGAATATACAACGGAGAAAAGACAGTCTCTTCAATAAGTGGTGCTGGGAAAAATGGACAGCTACATGTAAAAGAATTAAATTAGAACACACCCTAACTCCATACACAAAAATAAATTCAAAATGGATTAAAGACCTAAAGTGGTCTTTAAAACTCTTAGAGAAAAACATAGGCAGAACACTCTATGACATAAATCATAGCAAGATCCTTTTTGACCCACCTCCTAGAGTAAGGGAAACAAAAACAAAAATAAACAAATGGGACCTAATGAAACTTCAAAGCTTTTGCACAGCAAAGGAAACCACAAACAAGATGAAAAGACAACCCTCAGAATGGGAAAAATATCTGCAAATGAAGCAACTGACAAAGGATTAATCTCCAAAATATACAAGCACTTCATGCAGCTCAGTATCACAAAAACAAACAACCCAATCCAAAAATGGGCAGAAGACCTAAATAGACATTTCTCCAAAGAAGATATACAGACTGCCAACAAACACATGAAAGAATGCTCAACATCATTAATCATTAGAGAAATGCAAATCAAAACTACAATGAGATATCATCTCACACCAGTCAGAATGGCCATCATCAAAAAATCTAGAAACAATAAATGCTGGAGAGGGTGTGGAGAAAAGGGAACCCTCCTGCACTGCTGGTGGGAATGTGAATTGGTACAGCCACTATGGAGAACAGTATGGAGGTTCCTTAAAAAACTAAAAATAGAACTACCATATGACCCAGCAATCCCACTACTGGGCATATACCCTGAGAAAACCATAGTTCAAAAAGATATACGTACCACAATGTTCACTGCAGCACTATTTACAATAGCCAGGACATGGAAGCAACCTAAGTGTCCACTGACAGATGAATGGATAAGGAAGATGTGGCACATATATACAATGAAATATTGCTCAGCCATAGAAAGGAAAGAAATTAAATTATTTGTAGTGAGGTGGATGGACCTAGAATCTGTCATACAGAGTGAAGTATGTCAGAAAGAGAAAAACAAATACCATATGCTAATGCATATATATGGCATTTAAAAAAGGGGAACTGATGAACCTAGTGGCAGGGCAGGAATAAAGACAAAGATGTAGAGAATGCACTTGAGCGAATGGGGTGAGGGAAGGGGAAGCTGGGATGAAGTGAGAGGGTAGCATTGACATAGATACACTACCAAATGTAAAATACATAGCTAGTTGGAAGCAGTCACATAGCACAGGGAGATCAGCTAAGTGCTTTGTGATCACCTAGAGGGGTGGGATAGGGAGGGTGGGAGGGAGACGCAGGAGGGAGGGGATATGGGGATATATGTATACATATAGTTGATTCACTTTGTTATACAGCAGAAACTAACACAACATTGTAAAGCATTTATACTCCAATAAAGATGTGAAAAAAAATTTTTTTTTAATGCTGTATACTGTATTTCTTGAGGATTTATAATGCACAATGGCCTAATAAAAACTCTGCAAAGTCTCGCTATAAACTCAGCTTAATTTTGTTCAACTCGGCTTCTCCTCAATTGACCGAAAAACTTTCTTTTTCTCCCCACACTGCAACCAGTAGAGTTTGGGAAGTACCGTTCTAGATTCCCAAATGTAAATATTCTTATACCTATAGAATATATTTTTCTACAGGTATAACATCTCTTCCATTAAACTGGCCCCTGGAAAGTTTTGTGAACAGTAAGATTCAGGAGTAAATACAACCATTTGCTCTTCTTTGGCAAGAACAGCCTCACATCCTAAGTTTTGCAAATTTTCCTCAAATTCAACTTCAAGAAACGATATTCATCCATTAGCTTCCTCATATTTGGCTCATTATGTACTGAAAGAATTCTGTAAAGTTGCTCATTAACACGTTTGATATTTAAAACTTCAGACAGGACTTCCCTGGTGGTCCTGTGGTTAAGAATCTGCCTTTCAATGCAGGGGACGACGCAGTTTGATCCCTGGTAGGGGAACTAAGATCCCACATGCTGCAGGACAAGTAATCCTGTGTGCCGCAACTACTGAGCCTGTGCACCACAACTAGAGAGAAGCCCGTGTGCCACAACAAAGAGCCCGTGTGCTGCAACTAAGACCCAATACAGCCAAATAAATATTAAAAAAATAATAAATGAAACTTCAGACAGATAATTAAAAAGTCTCCTTTAGAGGTATCTTAAAAAGATGTTTGATGAACAGGAGGTAAAAATGCAGACTTCTTATAGCATCCCTCTAAAATCCCAGGTAAGGTTTTTTTTTTCGTAACCATTTCTTTTTTAAATTCTGAAAACCTTATATTTCATCATCAAAAATGATTAACTCTTGAAAAGAAAAATCTATAAATTCCATCATATCCACAGACATTATGTTTAGATATGGGTCTATTTTTAGATTCTGAGGGAGAATGCCAAGAGGCAGACAGAATACTGTATTGGATGTAGTGAAAAACAGTAATGGAAAAAAACAAAACAGTAATGGACATTTGTTTACTCTCTAACATGGGTATGATAAGTAAATGGGAATGTGGATTAAAAGCCATCAGACTGAAGATCTAATTTATTTGAAAATTTTCCATGTGAAAAACAAATTAGTGGAACCAGAAAAAGCCTAAAAGCACAAGGATCAAGGTCTTACAGCATATTGAGTTAAATTGACAGAAATCATCGTTGAGCACATTATTTGATTAATTAAAAGCTGGATATTCTTAAGAAGTATACATTTCCCTAAAGGGATTAGGAACTATTTGGAATGGACAGGATTAAAAACCATAACCTTTTACCTTGGCTAGTTTTTCCCCCCTGAAGTTCAAGGTCACTGCTTCTGTATTCCGAGGATTATGAACCTCTATGTGAACTTCATCGTTATCTTCATATTCTCGAATCAGGGCTGCTTTCAATCTGGCCATTTCATTTTGTTCTCCATGGACTAAAATCTACAAAGTGTAAATTGTAAAAGAGCACAGGGAAGCATCCTTAGTTCAGATTAATGATGGCTGTTATCTGAATTAGTTAATTATATGAAATGGAGATATACTTGAAGTTATTAAACTTTACTACTTTTAAGGATCTCCAGTCAATCAAACTTGTGTGACGTTTTCATTCTACTTGGCTTTAAAAGATCCTTAAGTGGAACTACTTCAAGAGAGAGTAAAGAAACTTCTTTTCTGTTCCAGTTTTTGCCACTATCGAGATACACAACTTTATGAAAGCTGTACTTTTTCTAGGCTTCTGCGCTCACACTAGAAATGGGCTGGACCAGGTGACCAGCTTTAAATGCATGTGGTTCTTGTACGCGACTATTGCTACTCCTACTATCTCAGAAAACGCTCACGGTTTTCTTTAGGTTTCTTAATATAAGACTAACAAAATAAGCTTTTTATGTGAAAAAAAATGACTTCTGATACTTTGTTAAAGTAATATCATATAAAATATTCCAGAACCAAATGAAACCATGTTTTAGAGAGGTGTTTACAACGACTGCATTAGCTACCAGTCTTTCTAATTCATTTTCATAACTTATTTTTTACAAGACAGATCATTCTTAACCTATAGACTACGGGTAGATGATTTCCTGCCTGGACTGACAGAAGCTTGTCCAGTGTCACCACCAGGCAGAGGCATATGGCCTAGAGATGACAAGCCCCAGCTCTGGGGCCTGGCTGCTGTAACACAAATCTTGGCGCTGCCACTTACTAGCTGGGTAACTCTCGGCAAGTTATTTAACATCTCTGTTTTCTCTTCTACAAAACAGTCGTTGGTTGTGAGAAGCGACTTGATACATGTAAAACACCAGTACAGTGCCTGGCGCACAGTAAATACTCGATAAATGCTAGCTATTATTTTTACCACTACCACCAACACTACTATTATTTTATCGTGTGGACAGACTTGCTGACTTGGTTATTGGAGGAAGGTAAGCATCAAATTCAATCTAGGAATTTAAACTGACGGCAGAGACAGAGTCTGGAGAGCAACAAAATGGGACTGAGGATGAGGTGGTGATTCCAGAGAGAGAGCAGTACAGCTTTTCCTGCACAGCTTTAAAATCTGGGAGGATATCCATAAACAACACACACCAGAAGGCACCCATGAACTGCCTACACTGTAACTAAACCTGACGTGCTATAAAGCCAAGTAGGTGAGGGATTTTCTCCACCAAAGAATCTGCTCATTAAGGGCCAATGGTAACTACCTGTGAGGACTATATGCTAGAAAAAACTAAAAAACGAACAAAAGGGCACACAAAATGCTCAGCATCGTTCGTCACCAGGGAAATGAAAATCAAAACTACAAAGAGGTACTACTTCACCCTTACTGGTATGGTGACAATTTTAAAAAGGGAAAATAACAAACTGACAAGAATATGGAGAACTGGAACCCTTGTGCATTGCTGGTGGGAATGTAAAATGGTGTAACTGCTATGGAAAACAGTTTGGTGATTCCTCAAAGAGTTAAACATAGAATTAGCCCATGATCCAGCAATTCCACTCCTAGGTATATACCCCAAAGAACTGAAAATGGACTCAAACAGATAGTCACAGGCCAATGTGCATGGCAGCATTATTTACAATGGCCAAAAGATGGAAACTACCCAAGTGTCCATCAACAGGTGAATAAACAAAACGTGGTCTATACAGACAATGCAATATTATCCAGCCATAAAAAGGAATGAAGTTTTGATACATGCTACAATCAGAAAGGGTACTTCATTGCTTCATCTGTTTTCTAGACTCATGTTCCATAAGTGTTCCTCTAATTTAAGATACTTTTTTTTTAGCTTAAGTCTCTCCAGTCCCCCCAAAATATAACTGCTACTGTAATAATTACATAAAACTTAAAAATATAAGCAAATCACATAAGTAAGGAGCTGTGTAATGTATTTCATATCTAACTGCATCTTTAGCTTTTACTATTATGACTCGCCTTTCTCCTCTCTCCACATTAATAGGTATTTCCCATTTGCCAGGCACCCTATTACGTGCTTTAGATATATGTGCTCTCATTTGGTCCTCCCAATAACTTTATGAGGTATTATCATCCCTATTTACACATGAGCTAAGGAGAGGTTAAGTAACTTGCCCAAGGCTACAGAGCAAGTAAGGGATGGAATTGGGACTCAAAATAGTCACATTGCAAAGCCAGGGCTCTTAAGTTATTGGGGAGGCAGCAGAAAAAAACAAAGAACGCAGCAGAAAAGAACAGAAAGAACACTGGAGCTGGTAGATCTGAGTAAGAGATGCCATGTAAAATGGAGAAGACTGAAGTGCACAGCTTGCCTAAGTCAAAGGGGAGTGGTAAAGGTCAGATGCAAGTGCACGTGAAGGCACTGCTGAGAGCGCTACTGGCTGCTGTAAGGAAGACAGTGTCTGCTCTGAGAACCAGCTGCTGCTGGGCATGCCTCTTCCAGCCTTTAATGCTGAAAATCAAATTCACAGACTAACCACATGAGGCGGTTTCAAAGCACGAATAAATTCACTGGTTTGCTGGTAATCTGTGTGAGCAGAGAAAGAAATGTAATCCACAGACATTTTCAGTGGTAGCTTCTGTCCGGACATGGTAGTGATTTCTTCAGGTTCAGACATGATATGCTGTTAAAAAACAAAGAAAAGTAAACAAAACAAAACACATAAACTCTCTAATTAGAAAAGAAAAGGTACATTTTCTACTTTTTCACCCAGCCATAAAGTCTTACACTAATTTAGGACCTTTAACACAAAAAGCATTCTAACACTATTGATGTAGCAAATATCAAATACTTCTTTTCTCGATCAAGCAAACATTTAATCAGGAAAGTAAGCAGATTAACAAAAATTCGGTATACCTGGGATCCTCGAAGTGAAAATTATAACTTATGATTAGAAAGGTACACTTGTATCCCGAACTATCTGCTCTAAAGAGTCACTTTCCAGGTAAGAGGATTTGTATAGAGGACAGATGTATTTCTATTCTGGAAATCTATTTTAGATACACAGCCAACACTGTCTAAGTGACTTACAGAGTAAGGTAATGTAATAAAAATGATTAAAGCAGGGAATCATAATGTATTAAAAAAATAAAATTGAAGTTATCGATAAAAGATAAGAGAACATGATGCAGGAATATTCCTAAACTTTCTCTAGTTTTGCACATCAATGTCTATATACCTCAGAGTTAATATCAACCACCTTATATCAAGAGTAAGATGGGCAATCAACCCAAACACATTCTCCAGCTTTTCAAGAGAACACTTATTAGTAAACCTCTTTCTCATCAGATGAGGGTATCCATGTGTTTGTCTCGAATAGATTCCCTTCCATTTTTTTCTCTTACTGCAACCAGATGAGTGCATCTCAAACTTTCATGTGCCAACCACTCAGGTGAGGACCTCACTCTTCAACCTTAAGAACATCTCCAGCTGCCTACTGCCATCCTCATTTTTAAAAATCAAAACCTGCACTATTTAAAGAACTACTTCAATGGAAAAACCTGGGAGGATACTGCCACCTCTGCAGCCTTGATTAGGAAGAACACGATGGTCTCAGGCTCTGACTGACCTTGGCAAGCGTCCCTTCTACACAGTATCCCGCTATAATGACGCCATTCCTCTTATCAGTACACCAGCTTTCAAAGAGCTCTCTGGATAAGCCACTCTGCATCATGCCTGGGGAGGCCATTACAACACTGGGACCAATGTCATCAAAATGATCCATGCTCTGAGAAAGAAAAGGAATGGTAAAAGCATGTTAAATACCAAGGTTTGACAAAGCATTCCTTATTTGTAAAGAATACCGAAAAGTGAGGTAAAAAGGTTAACCACACGACTGGAAGGGCCTTGACAAGACTAATAAACATTTTAAGTCTAATTTCTAAGTCCCTAAACAGTTGATTTAGGCTGGGAATGAAATGAAAACAAAATGATAAAAAGCAATTAGTTCACATTGACTTCAAAACCTTCTACGGTAGCTAAAAGATAATTAGGACCGTTTTCAGTGCCTAGCAGGCACGCAGGCAGAAAGTAAAAGGAAGAGTCAAATGGGTTTCTATCCACCCAAGAGAGAACTCTGAAAGAATTTCCCCGAAGACTCACGATGGCTTTGTACACTTCATCAATATTTTGAGCTGGCCAGAAAATCTAACTAAAAACTTTAACATTGTTTCAAGGGAAAACTTGGCTCTAATTCCTAAGCAATTAACTTAAAAAATAATACTTTATGAACAGAGCCTACTGATAACTGGAAGACCACTTATTACTTGAATTATTTGGGGTATTATGTTTATTATGATTAGAGCATTAGTTCGAATGAAACGTTTTTTAAATTAAAGGAAGTCAGATTTTACTGAATGCTCTAGAAATATAAACATGAACATTTTCATATATGGAATCTGCAGTGCTAATGAAAAAGATGATTAGGTTTGAGTAGGAACAGAAAAAATATGTAACAGATATTTTTCTCATCAGGGCTTCCTATTTCTATGGCAGAGAAATCCAAGTTACTTAGCAACAGTAAATATTGAGAACATGCAGAGACTTGGAACAAGTGGCAATATTTGTTTAAGCAAAAAAGAATGCCAGTTGCTAAATTTTTGATTTCCCTCAGAAAAGTGATGCCTGCTTCAGAAAAGGTAAGACTTCAGCAAGGATGCAGCCACAGAATCAACGTCAGGCATCTCTTACTACTAACGACTTACTTGAGTATTATCTGTCCTTCTTTCTTCACAAGCACTCACCTTAAGGTTACTAATATGTTTGAAAACAAAGGGATTGTTGATGTTGATCTGTTTGCGGATTTTGTCATTCATGGCGTTTACATATGTCTGGTACACCGCCATACACTTCTTGGCCAAAGACGATGCATAGTATATGGGAATATCATGGAGTTCTGGGTGATTCTGCCAGTACTCATCTAGAGAGATTTGACAAGAAACAAATATTTTGTTATGTGGAGTAAATAGTTCAAATAATAAATGACGTGTACAATTAGTTTTTTAAAATTCAGACAAGAAATAAAGCACATAACTATATTTTAAAGAGGTTAAGAAAAATTAGCCTGGTCTTAAACTTATAAAACAAGAACTTCTTTCTTTCTTTCCTTCTGTTTTTTTTTTAATTGGAGTATAGTTAATTTAAAATGTTGTGTTAGTTTCTGGTGTACAGCAAAGTGCTTCAGTTATACATATATATACATATTCTTTTCCATTCTAGTTTATCACAAGATATTGAATACAGCTCCCTATGCTATACAGTAGAACCTTGTTGTTTATCTATTTTACATATAGTAGTTTGTATCTGCTAGTCCCAAACTCCCAAGTTATCCCCCCGCCCCACTCTTCCCCTTTGGTAACCATAAGTCTGTTTTCTGTTTCTGTTTCTGTTTTGGAAATAAGTTCATTTGTATATTTCAGATTCCACGTATAAGTGATATCATATGATATTTGTCTTTCTTTGTCTGACTGACTTCACTTAGTATGATAATCTCTAGGTCCATCCATGTTGCTGCAAATGGCAATATTTCATTCTTTTTTTATGGCTGTGTGTATACACCACATCTTCTTTATCCATTCATCTGTCAATGGACATTTAGGTTGCTTCCATGTCTTGCCTATTATAAATAGTGCTGCTATGAACACTGGGGTGCATGTATCTTTTAGAATTAGAGTTTTCTCCAGACATATGTCCAGAAGTGGGATTGCTGGATCATATGGTAACTCCATTTTTAGTTTTTTAAGGAACGTCTATACTGTTCTCCATAGTGGCTGCACCAATTTACATTCCCACCAACAGTGAAGGAGGGTTCCCTTTTCTCCACACCCTCTCCAGCATTTATTTGTAGACTTTTTGCTGATGGCCATTCTGACCTGTGTGAGTTGATACCTCATTGTAGTTTTGATTTGCATTCCTCTAATAATTTAGCAATGTTGAGCATCTTTTCATGTACTTATTGGCCATCTGTATGTCTTCTTTGGAGAAATGTCTATTTAGGTCTTCTGCCCATTTTTTGATCGGGTTGGGTTGTTGGTTTTTTTGATATTGATTTGCATGAGCTGTCTGTATATTTTGGAAATTAAGCCCTTGTCGGTCGCGTCATTTGCAAGTATTTCTCCCAGCCCATAGCAGTCCTCTCACAAAACCTATCCCTAAGTATTAACGCGTGACCTACAAAGAATGCTGTGATCGTAGTCCCAAATGTGGAGGCTTCTAAAAATAATTTGGTAGAAGGTGATGCTGAATAACAGACCATAACTTATTACTCCAGAGAGACACTAAATTCTGTGATGGTTTTAAATAAAATGTTTTATTAATATTTCATATAGACTTACTGATATTAGACACTTTGTAATTAGACTTTACTAATTACGAGACAGGACCACCAAAGGAGTTAAAACCGATTTTGAACACAAAGAAGTCACATTATTGTGTAACTATATTTTTAGAAAACTGCTAACCAGTTTCTGATAATTACTGAAAACAGTGGGCAACACACCTTCAAAAGAAGGCTTGTTTTCACTGAAAAATTAGCTGAAAATCCTCATTAAATCCCAAAATATTATGAAGGTAGTATGGCCAGGACATCATTCATTCTACTAGGTACACCTGCATTTAGGAAATTTATTAAATGTCTAGTATGCAATTTGCATATATTATTCCTGTTTTCAAAACAAATTTATGAAGATTTATTTCCATCTTATAGATTAGGAAGCTGAGGCTAATAAAGGTTGAAAAGTGTGGGAATGTTCTTTTTCCACTTGATTTATAAGTGAAAACTCTACATAAGGACAGGGACTTTTCCTGCCATGCATATTACAAATACATTTCCTGCTTTGCCCTCTGGTTTAATTGTTCATGTTCTTTTAGATGTAATTAAAATTTTTAATGGTATCGATGTTTTCATGTATACTCTCTTGATTTCTCAAATACCTTGCAAAGTATGTTACATCCCATGATCACATCACAGTCTCCTATTTTTTCGGGTGTATTTTTAAGAAAAAATTTTAAATGTTAAAGAAAGTTGAATAACTTGCCCAGGGTCACATGGTTAGATCGTAGGTGGGATCTGAAACCAGTGGCTCGACCCTCTTTCTATCATAGCGCATTACAAGGGGAATTTAAGGGACAAGGAGCAACCAAGTGTATAGGGCAGTCCTGGCTCATAAAAGGAATCATAATATACTTGATAGTATGGTTTTCAGACAAACACAGCAAATGCCCAATTAAACTTGAATTTCAGACAAATAAAAGATTTTTAGTATAATAAAATATATTAAATATTTGACATACCTAGGCTAAAATATTATTATTTATCTGAAATTAAAATTCAACTGGTGTCCTGTATATTTATTTGCTAGATCGGGCAACTCAATTTGATGGTGACAACATGGTTTCACTCTCTTAATTTCTTCTGCTCCTCAGATTACTTTGTTATGGAGACTTTCCATTTCAAGACTTCTATAATGACAAATGTGACTTGCAGTTTGAAAGAAGAACCAAGAGAAAACGGACTGGCTTAGGCTTTAGAAAATTTAGCTTCTGCTAAGTCCTGTCTCTCTCAGATTTGCTTTTGATCTGAGGTCATTTATTCTTTTTCCCTTGTTTCCCTTTTCAGTGTAACAGGGATACTACTTATCCCTGTCATCGTACAGATAGAAGAACTGAGAGTAAGAGCTCAATATCATTTCTAGTTCTTGACATTGAAGCTATATACGTACGAGGCACTTATCAGTTATTCTTTAAGAAGAGTGTATTCCCCAGAAAATAATCACAGAATGTTAAAAAGGGTCATTAAATACAAATATACGCAAAAAGTGACACCCATTGTTCCTCTTATTACAAAAAGTTACACATGCTCATTGAAGTATTTGGAAAACGGAGAAAAGCAGAAAATGAAAAAGAAATCATCCACTTTCTCACTATCCAGATTTAACATCTGGGTATCTTTAAATGTCTTTCCAGTCATTTGTGTGTTTTTTACCTAACTAGGATCAGCGTTCACAGTTTTGGATCCTATTTTTTTGGTCCACTTAATATATTACTTAAAAATACGTAATGACTCATCTGAACCATGATTTTTTCCTACAATATGTTTACTAACATAATATTTACTTAAAAATATTTAGAATTATGAATTGTCTTACTTACATAATTTTCTGTGTATTTATTTCCCAGAAGTTGAACTGCTGGGTCAAAGGGTAGCATATTTTTAAGACCTCTGATGCTGATGGTACACCATTCATATTCCAGTGGCACTGTATGAGACTCACTATTGCTCTGGGCTCTTTCGGGCACCAAGTCCCTATTCTTAAATACAGAAACTGCAGCCCCAAAGGGTAGAATGACCTATCCAAGGACATGCAACTATCTTGATATAACTGCACTGTAAGATTTTGAGAATCTCCCAAATAAAAAGGAAAAGGCATACCTAAAATCAAGAGAAGCTCCTGAGCCCTTCCAAGAGCAAAGACAGGAATGAGACCTCTGCCCCCTCGGTTCACAATATCGTGAACAGTGTTACAGAACCTTGCCTCTCGCTCTTCTCGCTTCTCATGGATGTGGGTTCCGTAAGTAGATTCCTAAAGAACATATCAGAAGTGTTGAGACCAAGGTTGATAACTCTCAAAGAATACAAAAGTTAAACATCAATGAAATGCAGAAGCAAAGTGACCTATTTCTCTATTAATATGCCATTTACTCAAACATATATTGTTAGAACACTAGTTGGAAAGAACAGATACAAAAGTTAGAATTCACATCCAAGTAATAAGAACTTTTTAGAAAATGGAATCAGGAAATAGTCCAAAAATGTATGTTCCCTGCTCAAGATAATTTTGTGATGCCTTTTTTTTTCTTTTAAAGCGTTTTGCTTTCCATGGCTGGGGAAAAGGATATTTCTCCCACCTCTGTTAAGTCAAAGCTTACAAATCAGAAATGGATACTGTTTCTTATAGTTTTAAGAATATCCCCTAGACCTTACTCTGTGTGGTGCACTGACCAGCAGCGCTGGCATCCCCAAGAGCTTACTGGAAGTGCTGAATCTCAGGCCCCAGCCCAGCCATAATCAGAATCTGTATTTTAACAGCACCACCAGATGATCCATAAGCACATTAAAATTTGAGAAGCACTGCTCTACAGTACCAGATATAATGAAAAGAACTCTTATTCCTGAGGGTTTAAAAAAAACTTCCTTTAATTTACGGTCAGTTTATATGCCAGGTATACTGTGAGCTGAGCCAACTGAATTTGCTCATGACACACTGCACATGGTCAGCAACACGCACCGGTCCCTCACTCTTGGGCAGCTGGGGGATGCCGTAGGTGGTGAGGGAGAAACAGACAGCTCTTCTACCTTGAACTAACTGTCCTTGATATTCTTATATAAACCACAGGCCCAATGCACATGTATTAATTTGCTCCTCACCAATCACCCCCTCTCCACCAAAGCTTCCGTGTACAGTTAATATTTTTAAAATTTTTCTGAGACTCGTAACCTAGTAGTCCAGTAGAACATAAAGTTAGCAGGTGCTACAGGCCAAAAGACAGTTACCATGGCAAAGACAGTGGGGCCGTGCCATTCTACACAACCTTTTAAGATACTCAAGAAATTTGAGGTAATCAACCTAGACAAGAATATTCAGGAGACAGCATATCATCTCTGATATTAGACTAGAGTTAATATATTTAACAGCAAGAAATTGGAGCTGCACTACAAAGAGAGGCCCCAAAATGAATTTTTATACTAAAAAACCAGACACATTTATATCTGATCATATATTATGAAAATGAGATATTTTTTCCCATTAGAAAAATTCTGCTTACATTACACTAATTACAATACAGGGCAGTAATACTTACAATGATAAGAATATCAGGTTTAATATTAGGAATTTCAGCTGCCATTAAGTGTCTATCTTCTTGTCTTGAGAAATCACCTGTGTACAAAAGCTGTGAAAAAGATAAAGCCAGAAAGTTAGGATCTTGGAAGGCTTCGTTTTACTACTCTCTTTAGCTCATAAATTCTTTTATTTATTTTTGGCTGCGTTGGATCTTTGTTGCTGCACGCAGGCTTTCTCTAGTTGCAGCGAGCGAGGGCTACTCTTCTCTGCGGTGCGCAGGCTTCTCACTGCGGTGGCTTCTCTTGTTGTGGAGCATGGGCTCTAGGCGCGCAGGCTTCAGTAGTTGCAGCACGTGGGCTCAGTAGTTGTGGCTCATGGGCTCCAGAGCACAGGCTCAGTAGTTGTGGCACACGGGCTTAGTTGCTCCGTAGCATGTGGTTATCTTCCCGGACCAGGGCTCAAACCCGTGTCCCCTGTGTTGTAAGGCAGATTCTTTCCCACTGGACCACCAGGGAAGTCCCAAACTGATATCTTTTAAAAGCAATTGCTAAGTACTTCTTGAGTAGCTTCAATCCACTGAACAGGAAAGTAGAGATCATCCAATTCAGAGACCTATTTATTTAGGTCTTCTTTAATTTCTCTCAGCAGTATTTTTTTTTTATTGGTCAAAAGACTTTATACTCCATTAATATCTAAAAGGACAATTACTGAGTTCCATTTTACTTTCAATATCTTCAGATCCTCTCTGTGTTACACTTCTGCCATTAGTCTTTACGTTCTGAAAGTAATGGGAGTTTCATGCCATTTCTAACAGATCATTCAAGTAAAACCAATTATAAAATTACTCCTAAGTCTACCAGCTTCCCTGATCACTTTGTTTTTATTTTTTTGCCACTTCTTGCCAAAGTTTATTTTTTTAACATCTTTATTGGAGTATAATCACTTTACAATGGTGTGTTAGTTTCTGCTGTATAACAAAGTGAATCAGCTATACATATACATATATCCCCATATCTCCTCCCTCTTGTGTCTCCCTCCCACCCTCCCTATCCTACCCCTCTAGGTGGTCACAAGGCACTGAGCTGATCTCCCTGTGCTATGCAGCTGCTTCCCACTAGCTATCTATTTTACATTTGGTGGTGTATATATGTCCATGCTACTCTCTCACTTCATCCCAGCTTACCGTTCCCCCCCTCATGTCCTCAAGTCCATTCTCTCTGTCTGTATTCTTGTCCTGTCCCTAGGTTCATCGGAACCATTTTTTTGTTTGTTTGAGATTCCATATATATGTGTTAGCATATGGTTTTTGTTTTTCTCTTACTTCACTCTGTATGACAGACTCTAGATCCATCCATCTCACTACAGATAACTCAATTTCGCTTCTTTTTATGGCTGAGTAATATTCCATTGTATATATGTGCCACATGTTCTTTATCCATTCATCTGTTGATGGGACACTTAGGTTGCTTCCATGTCCTGCCTATTGTAAATAGTTCAGCTCATAAATTCCTGAAAGTGAGGTTCAATAGAAAAAAGTGGCCTATAACTGATGAATTTAGATGCAGTGCTTGTGTCTGATTCAAAATGTGTAAAGTAATTCAGTCATAAACCATCCAGTGTTTCAATTATTAAACCTAACTAATGGGAATAATATATTCCAAGAATCAGCCCACAAAGATAACCTCCATATTAATGAACTTGAGACATATGCTCAATATCTTAGAGAAAAAGGTCATGATGATGGGGAAAGAAATCTACTGAAGTATATGGAAAACCTATCCAGATAGAAGATAAAATCCTATCTCCAACAAATTTCATCAAATTTGAAATGTGACTTTAGATTTGCATTTGTGCTGTTCTCTGTGCTTTTGGGCAAGCGGCAAGAATAAATGGTTTAGCAGTACGCAGCACAAGTCACTGTGTAAAAATTTCAAACAATGAGCAGCTACAAAAAGTTTAGAATACTATTACACTATAGCACTGGTTCCCAACTCTGGTTGCACAGAAGAATCACCTAGAGGGAATTCCCTGGCAGTCCAGTGGTTAGAACTGCATGCTTTCACTGCCGAGGGCCTGGGTTCAACCCCTGGTTGGGGAACTAAGATCCCACAAGCCTTGCCATGAGGCCAAAAAAAAAAAAGTCACCCAGAGAACTTAAAAATAAAAGGCCAAGGTCATTCTCTCAGATTCACTGGTATTTTATTTTTAAATTTTATTTCTGTAAGATTTCATTTATTTTTGGCTGTGCTGGATCTTCGTTGCTGCGTGTGGCTTTCTCTAGTTGCGGCGAGCAGGGACTACTCTTCATTCCGATGCGCGGGCTTCTCATTGTGGTGGCTTCTCTTGTTGTGGAGCACAGGCTCTAGGCGGACGGGCTTCAGTAGTTGCGGCACGTGGACTCAGTAGTTGTAGCTCACGGGCTTTAGAGCGCAGGCTCAGCAGTTGTGGCACATGGGCTTAGTTGCTCTGCGGCACGTGGGATCTTCACGGACCAGGGATGGAACCCGTGTCCCCTGCATTGGCAGGCGGATTCTTAACCACTGCGCCACCAGGGAAGTCCTTCACCTGTATTTTAGAAAGCTTCCTAAGTGATTCTAATGTGCAGCCAGAGTTGAGAACTGGTGCACAAGTGAGTCCTGAAATCCATTAGTCCACCTACGTTTTTCTCAAGTTTTTCAAGACTTCCATCAATCTTTTTCATCAAAGATGGTTGGAAAGATCCTTTCTGATTAACCTCCACCTACGTTTTTCTCAAGTTTTTCAAGACTTCCATCAATCTTTTTCATCAAAGATGGTTGGAAAGATCCTTTCTGATTAACCTCTTTCACTCACGCAGTCTACCCTCTTTAGGGGTTTATATGTGAATCCCAGAATATCAAGAGGACATGAACGCCAAAACGTATTTCAATGTTAAATGCATGCAGCCACAAAGAAGGCTCTTCCCTAAAGAGCTTTCAGTTTTCTAGGGACACTGAAAAGGAATTAATCCTACGGTAACATGAGGGGACTTTACTGAGATGCTTATCGTTCTCTTTTCTTAATCATGATTAGAGAATTATTATCATGGGGGTATGAACTATGATATTTACAAGGAAAAAGTATCAACTTAATTTTATCTTATGTTTCAGTGTTTTGACACTTTGCTAGTCTTAGGGAATATTCTTTAAAGCCCTGCACTGATTTCTTGTGAGCAGGAAATTCCCGAGCTAGAGCGTACCTTCACGCCCGCGATCTCAATCATGAACATGGCAGCTCCCAGGACATGGCCTGCGTGGTAACACCAAAACTTGATTCCTGCAACTTCCTTCACTTCATGAAAGTTGATGGTTTCAATTTTGTCCATGCTCTCTTCCAAATCTGTCTCAGTATATAGCATGTCGTCTGCTGATATATTACTAAATTTTTAAAGATGCCAACAACAAAAATTAACGGTAAGATTTTACAAGTCTTTGAACTCAAAGAAATTATCTGTGGATGACATATCCATGTATTTCTTAAAATTATATTGTACATATTATGCTATTTAGAATCTCTTGGACCTTTTGTGTATTCTTTTTTACTCTGCTATTATAATAAAAATGTTCAGTGTGTGTAGCTATAAAGCATGATTTTAAGCAAAGCACAAACAGTAAATTAAGGCAAAGTACTCTTTAGGTTAGTACTTCTCAACCTTTCTTCCTGCCCCAACACTCTTGCGAGATAAACTCACTCACATACATTGAACCATGCAGAGTTTTTCACTCTGGGATGTGAAAAGATTTCTCTAAAAGAGAAAAGGTCGTGTTAGAAAGTCTAACATAACTGTTCTCCTGAAAATTATGCTAACGTACTTCCAAAAAAGCAAGAGAGAGTAGGGGTTAAGGACACACACTCTGGAGCCAGATTGCTTGGGTCCAAATCCCAGCTTTGTCTCTTACTGTGACCATCACAGGCAAATTACCTAACCTCTCTGTGCCTCGGTCTCATCATCTGTAAAATGGGATTCACGACAGAACCTACATCATGAGGTCGATATGAAGATTAAATGAGTTAACATATATTAAGAACTGAGGGCTGTGCCTGGCACATGGTAAGCTTTAAGTGTTAACCAGTATAATTATTACTAAGGATAACTGTTCCATTTGTCTGTATTTATATAGAAGAATAACAAATCGCATCTTAGCTACCCTTGGAATATACGTATTAAACAGTAAACTTCTGAAGGCTAATCATTTGTGCTATAGGTATCATAAAAATCCTTCAAACTTTCTGGTAAAGGAGTAGATTTTCCTCTTGCAACTGGAGAAAACTTCCCCAGAGAACTTTTTCAATGAAGATAGTCAATTTCCTTAGATCAAATCATCCAAAAAAAGATTTCAGTATACAGCATTGTAAAACGTATTTTGTTTTAAATTTTAATAAAATTATGAAATTCTATTTATAGAATATTGCTATCATACCTTATAGCTCACCTACATTGCAAAGATTTAAAAGGATGCAAAAACGACATAAAGACTTTAAGGCCAAGGAGGTGCTGGGGACACAATAGGTATTTGATGAGTTGTTATCACGAATGACTAAATTAACGACAGCCTTGTGGACAGAAAGAAAACACCGCATCTCAAAACACAAAGTGGGCTACATCTGGAACCGTATGTACTGTGTAGAACCACGGGCATGTATAAATCTAAAAGAGTAATTTACCTAACTTTGACATAATCTGAAAGAAGCCATCTATAAATAGCTTTTGTGGCATGAGTCATAAATGTTCTTCCTTTGAAACTTGTCTTCTGTAGAAACCAGGGCAAAGCTCCACAGTGATCCAAATGGAAACTTAAAAAGAAACAAAGGGCTTCTGTCAGTTCTTAAAATATTATCCATCATGTATTTTATGTAATAAAACTCACCGTACAGAAAAGTTCTATGTAACAATTACATACTGATACTTTCAGAACACCAAGGATAGGTATGTACAGAAGGAAGGAATAATGCATCTAGTTCTAGTGTAAGAAAAGGATATTAAAAGTATATTTTAAACATCAAAATGTAGCCAAACCTATTCTCAACAGCTAAAATTATAACAGGCGCTTTAGTCGTATAAAGTTGAAACATGTCACTGTTTATATGTGAAGTTCCCACAGAACAATGTCACAACACAGTGGCCTCAGGAGATATTCTGCAAAAGAGCTTTCTTGGTCTTAAGTTTCACAAGGATCCAAGGCATATGTTACCTTCTTCTCACTCTAGAAATGGGAAAGTAAGTTTTTCATAGTAACCTTCTCTCACCTATGAGGATGATATGGTGTGCTGTCTTAGACTTAGATGTCTGCAACATAATTCCTAGTATAAAATACTCTTAAAACACCAGAATCTTAAAATCTGGCAAAGAATGATCTTTACGGTAAAAGTCCTTGAAAAACAGTGTCCTTAATAAAGAAAAAAACCTTACTGACTAATTAGTAGGAGATCAATCTCAGCTGGGTCAATTAAATCGATGTAAGGAAGAGCATCCATTCCTTCTAGGCCTGGGTGGATCCCACAGTCCAACTGAAAGAAATAGAAAAAAAGATCATAATTTCCTCCACATTATATTAAAATTCATTCAACAAATAGACAATAATTATAACTGATCCATCACACCATACATAATCAGGATGGACTCTATACACGTGGGAAGCATTTGGAATGCAATTCTTATTAAATGGGCAAATACGCCATTACCTCTAACTTTCCAAACAAATTTAACTGTAGCTCACATTCAGAGTCATAGGACACAAAATACAAGACATCTTCTTTCCAGCTACTTTTTGTAGGCACTATAACAACGAATGAACTCTTTTTCAAGAACTTTAATATCAGAAATGGTGAACATTTTTAAAGTTTATAGATTCGCTACTACAGATGCAACTATTGTGAGAAGACAATGATTAGAAACTGGAAACTTCCCTGATCAGGGCAATTTAAGTATTAGAAGGCAAAATCTGAAGAGTCAGTCATTAAGGGGTTATATCCTCATTTTGGTCATATCCTATCAATTAATACAATAAATGACTAAAGAGATGACCGTGTCTGCCATACGCCCGTTCTTTTAAGAGTGGGAGAAACAGAGGAATGGGACCAAAGGACCACGATAAGCCACTGCACCGCCTTCCTAATGAGGACCAGGGAGACCAGCTCTTCTAGTCCCTCCACCACTCAGTCAAGGAAATGGGCTGAGGAGAGACTGACTTGCCCAAGGCCAGGTATCCTAGTGCTAACTTAGGTTCCTAAGCTGCCAGACCAGGGCCCTACTGTCACACCACACGGGGGTGGCTGGAGCTCTACATGTGTTCAGGTGGCCAGTTTCTTGGGGTCTCCCACTGGTGGTGGGGCAGTTAGGTTGGCCAGACCTTGAGGAATGGAAGAGGGACTTTGAAGATACAAAAGATCAGGAGATCCAGTTGACAATTTTACAAACTTAGAATATATTTTCTCAGTTTACTTTATGTTTTGTCAAATTACTAAGTGGAAGGTGTACTAGTTTTCCACATTAGCATTTTACACAGACGACCTATACCAACTATGACATTATTCTGGGAGCTAAACAGACTACTGAACTAGAAAAAACCACCGAGCTAGAAAAGACCTAACACCCGAGGCAGACAGGAACATACTGTTAACCGGACTACAAAATAATAATTACCATTATTTTTCTTCCTTTGAACTCCAGAATAATACATGATCTTCCCACTTCTTGCCCAGCTCCACTGTAAACATTCAAAGGAAGAAATAAAAATGATTGAAAAACAATCAAAGTAAAGCCCAATAAATTCAAACTTTTTTACAACTTAAACTATGTTCCATCTGATGCCAGCACTCACTTGAGGCAGATAAAAGTTCCACAAAGTTACAAAGATAGCAAAGAACAGCATCAATGTGGGAAAAGATGAAAAATGACCTTTGGGAGTTCAGGGATCTTTCAGTTGTTAAAATTGTGAGAGAAGCTGGTATAGATCTGAGAAGCCCAAAGGTTAAATCCAACCTTCTGAATGTTACGGTTAAACTGTGATGTATTCAACATGTAAACTAGCAGTGATTCAGATTATTTAATAAGACTCTCGAATTAGCACTGAAGTAAAAACCCATCAGCACTTAAAAATTCTTTCATTTTCTTTAAGATGAAAATATGCATTTACCAAATAGCTTAAATTTAAATAGACTTATGTTATTCCTACCTGTGAATCTCATTCCCTTTTCCTTCTACTTTCTGTTGTTTCAGTATATTTGATACCAAGTATTTCAAATTAATTTCCTTTCTTCTTAAATTAATGAAACAGCCTTGCTTTCCAATTCCCGGAAGACTTTAGGTTAAACTTCGCCTGCTTTTCCAATCCCTCCCCTTCTCTGACTGCCTCTCCCCAACCATTCTAGCTCATGACTCACCCACTCATTCAAGACCAAGCAGGTTTTTGTTTTGTGTGTGGCTGCACTGTGAGGCTTTCAGGATCTTAGTTCCCTGACCAGGGATTGAACCCGGGGCCACGGCAGTGGGAGCACAGAGTCCTAAACACTGGCAGCTTCTATTTGCCAAGCACTGTATTAAGTGCCTAGAATACGGGAAGGCCTAATACCAAGACGCTGAGCTCAAGGAACGCATAGGCTACCAGGAGACAGACATGAGGTGGGTGCGTCCTCAAACTGAGATCCTACTCCAGAGCAGGACAAAGAAAATCAGACCACCACCGTGCTACTGTGAATTCCTGGCCTTCCACTTTGACTGGTCCTCTGCGCTCCCTCTTCAGTGTCCCTAGCTCAGTTTTCTCTTACAGTCAGTGTGGTAACTATTTCAACCTTTCCCCCCGTTCCTAAATTTTCCAACCCTCTATCCTAACTCTTCACTCGAGGCACGGCTTTCTCTGCATCAAAAAATTGTACAGTTCAGCTGTCAATTTCCTCAACTTACCAACCCACCCGCATCTTCCTCTCCTTCCATTTCTCCTGCAACAGAGAACAGACCTCTCTCTCTAAGGCTAATCCTTTCACCATGGTTCTACACGCCGCACACTCTCTCCTTCTGAGGAACTGACCCCTGCCTGCTACATCTTGGCTTTTCCCTCACCAACCGCATTTAAACATGCCACAGTCACGCTCAACCCCAAATGAAAATCCCTTAATTCTCATCTCCTTTAGTCTCTCCCTGTCCGCTTCCTAAAAGCTGCGTACACTCTCTGCCTCTATTTCCTCACCTCCACTCACTCAACTCACTGCAATATGGCTTTTTACCAACCGTTCTTCTGAAACTCTCCCTGCAGAACAGCTCTTTGTTGCTAAGCGCAAACAGCCCCTTTCAGTTCTTATCTCACTGTTCTCCCGGCAGCAGGTCATCCCTCCTGCTCCGTCCCTCTCCAAGCTTAGTTTCACTGACTTCATGCTTTCATCCTGTCCTACTGGTTTTCCGCCTTAGTTTCCTTTGCTCAGCTGCCTCTGCCCATCCGTCAAATGCTGTTATTCCAAGGGTTCTCTCCTTGGTCGTCTTCTCAGTCTTCCTGATCTCCATTGTCACATTTTTAACATGCTGAGGACTTCCAAATTTGTATCTGTAGCCAGATTGTCCTCCTGAATTCCAGACCTCTAACAGTCAGTCACCTGGCATTGGTATCTCTCCCGGGACATCCACAGGCACCTTATATTCAAACATGCCAAACAAGTTTACACCTCAGGTCCCTTGCCCTTGCTCTTCTTTCTTTCTGGAATGCTCTGCCCTCAGATATTGACATAATTGGCTCCTGTGTATCATTTGGGTCTCAGTTCAAATGTCACCCCCTCATCTGCCCTTCACAACATTCTATAATGACACTTAAAACTACATGAAGTTATTGTATCTACTTCTTTATGGCTTTTCTAACTATTAAAATGAGAGTTCCATAACAGCAGAGACGTTGTCTATTTCATTCACTGATGTATAGCTAGCTACACTGCCTGACACGTAGTAAACCTCAAGAAATACCTATTGTGGGAATTCCCTCGTGGTCCAGTGGTTAGGACTCTGTGCTTTCACTACTGAGGGCATGGGTGCAATCTCTGGTCGGAGAACTAAGATCCCACAAACCGCAGCACGGCCAGGAAAAAAAAAAAAAAAAGAATTAAAGAAATACCTATTGAATGAGTAAAAACTCCCAAATTATGAACCTTGGAAACATTATGCTAAGCGAAAGAAGCCAGTAACAAAAGGTTACATATTGTAACCCATTTATATGAAATGTCCAAAAGAAGATAATCTGTAGAAATGGAAAGTAGATTAGTAGTGGCCTAGGGCTGGGGAAGTTGGAGGTAAATGGATATATAAGGGCTTCTTTTCGGAATGATGAAAATGTTCTGGAATTAGACAGTGGTGATAGTTGTAAAACTCTGTATATATTAAAACCCATTGAACTGTACACTTTAAATGAGTGTGCTGATGTGAATTCAATCTCAATAAGGCTGTTATAAAACAATAAAACTCCCAAATTTACTCCAGACCTGCCCCATCTCCTGTACTCCTGGAGTGAATAACACAACCACTTACCAGCTGTCGTACCTAGGAGTCCGTGTCATCCTAACACTCCTCTCTACACTGCCTTTCCCCCAACAACGGCCCCTTACAATACATCTGATCGGTTACAAAGTTCTGAAGATTTCACTTCTTTACTGTCTTAAACCTCTCTCTGTCCAATCCACTGCTGCTCATTTCACTCATTCCAAGCTCTCACTGCTTCATCACTTGGTTTATTTCAATTCATCCCACTGGATTCTCTCCACTTAATCCACCCTATTTTTTTTTCTTTTGGCCGTATCACGCGGCATGCAGGATCTTAGCTCCTCCAACCAGGGTTGGAGCCTGTGTCCCCTGTCGTGGAAGTCTTAACCGCTGGACCGCCAGGGAAGTCCCTTGTTCCACCCTTTTATTCATTTGCTACACTGCTGCCAGGAGCATCTTCGATCTTCCTCAAACATAATTTCCATCACATCCCATCCTTGCTTAAGATCCTTCCTTGGCTTTCTATCACTGGTGATAAAGACCCCAAATCCTCACACAATGTCCTTCATAAGCTGGACCCTGACAGCCTCTACCATCTCATCTGCTAATCTTCTAGCCGCAGCCATGGGGAGACTGGCCACAAACAGAGCCCTCTCATTTTCACACGTGCCACTTCCTCGGCCTGGAGCATCCTCGCCCACACTTCAGCTGTCTTTAATTCCTACTCCTTCTTTAGGCCTCAGCTCGTATCATAATTTCCAGGATGCATGAGGTGGCATGCTCATCTCTGCTGGAAATCCCTTTTGCACTCTCACGGCCTTAGTGCAATGCCTATCTGTACTCTTACAGTAGTCACCATTGACTGAGCACCTACCGTGAGCTTTACTCTGCACAGTTAAGTACTGCTATACTATTTCCACATGAGGAAATGGGTTCAGTGAGGTTGCTGTCCTACCAATCGATAGTGTACAGATAGGACTTCAGGTCTGACCCCAAAGTGATGGTCTGCTATTCCTCCAAACTATCTTTCTGGTGGTTTTCATGGGGCGCTGCAGCTCCCTCCAAAAGGGTGAATCCAGTTAACTCAGCCCTCCGCCTTATTTGTATCCCTAGTGCCCAGTGTGGCCTTGACACTTGCTCAGTGTTTGCTGAGCACAGGTGTGAACTGAGCAGCGGCAAACTTGGGGCACGTCCCCAGTAGGTGCTCGAGGAGTCCTTACTAAAGGAACATGTAAAGGAAATATTTCTGCCTTTTGAAAAAGGCACGTGTTCATGTGGTGCTGACTCATTTCTAACAGTGAGCATGTTTGTGGATTCTAGCTGCTCACTTACAGCATAAGTTCCTCCACATTTATATTTCCCTTTCTAAGCAGCAGTCCAGATCTGTAAGGTGCTTCTCTGACAGAAGGCCATTTCCAGTGAAAGGCCAGCCCTCTCCTGGTCAGTCAGGGGCTGAGATTTTGTCCTTAACACCTCGGCTTTTTCTTCCCTCCTTATTCTCCCAGAGTTGGAGCTCTGAATGGAGCTCACAGCGAGTCCCTAATTTACTTCCTTTCCCATCTTGGCAAATACCAAGCTCTGGAGGTAACAGGTTAGCTCTTCCTCGCACTGCCACAGCCTTATCCAGGTCCTCCTCTCATCCTGCCATGCTCGGCGTCACCGGTTCCCTCAGAGCTTGCCACTCTTTGGCGAACAAGAAAGCGCCCAGCGGCCCCACAGACCTTCTTTCCCCGCCCCCCAACTCCACATACTCTCCTCCCTTGGAAAAAGCAAAATCCCATGAAACCGAGCAGGCCCCTTCCTATCCACAGTTCTCCAAAGCCCTGCATCCGGAGGCCTGGCCCGCAACTGCGGACCAAGGGACCAAGGGCCGACTGCAGAGGCGCGCCGGCTGCGGCCGACTGAAGAGCCCAACCACCCAGGTACCCTCCTCGCCTCACAACCCGTGGCTTCATTCCCTCTCGCTGGTCCCTTACAGGGGTCGGATCAGCAGCTGGTCACTCTCTTCTGCGGGAATCGCAGACATCTGCAAACGGGGACGAGGAACAGGTTGCGGGAGGCTTTCTAAATTGGAAGAGCAGCCACAGGGAACCCAGAAGGACGGTCGCCGTCCACCGAGAGCACAACTTCCGGCGCCCGGGCGTCAGCCACCCTAGGCTCCTCCCTTTAACTTCCGGTCGTAGAACAAGGTCGGTCCGGGCACCGGGGGCGGGGTCAGGGCTGCGCCTGCGCGAGGCTTCGGAGGCGGGCCCCGGCGGGCGGTGCCACTGGCCTCGAAAAGCGGGCGCTGGTTTTTGACAAGGAGTGGCTGCCGCGGCTCGGGCTGCCTAGGCTGTGGGTGTCTGACCCCGACCGCAGTCGGCGTTGAGGTGAGAGCCCGGCCCTCGCCGCGCTTGGGCTGAGCCTGGCCGGGAACGCGGGTCCCGACGGCGGCTCCGGTGGGGAGGCCCGCGGCGGGGCGGATGGGTGGGGCCGCGGGGGCCACGGTCTCCACCGGGATCCGCCTTCCCTGGGTGGGGGACCCAGGCCCCGAGGCGGCGCGGGCCCGGGCCTGCGGGAGGAGGCAGTGCCCCGGTGCCGATTCCTGTCTGGGGTGGGACTGCAGCTCCGGTGACGACGGGTGTGGCATGTGGCGTGTGTCTGGGTCCGGTCGGAAGGGAGATGGAGTGAGAGCATCCGCGGGGCTGCTCCCCACGTTCCTCATGTCAGGCTCTGATTTGAGGGGCGATGGAGAGCGTTCACTTTTTGTGCGGGATCCTGTTGGTTCCTCCACGCGTCGTGGCTGTTTCCCCGCAGCGTGGGTCCGGGGTTGCGTCTGTTTTGTTTACTGTCACCGGCACGTGGCAGGCGCTCCCGACAGGAGCTGGGCGGGGTCTGGAAAGAGCTTTGGAGCCAACTCTACCAAGGTTCCAAACTTGGCCCCATGCATTACCAGCCTGGTGGCCTTGGGCAAGCTGCTTCATCAACTTTGCACTTTGGCTGCCTCATTGGAAAGGGGCTGTAATACTGCAACCTTGCTGGTCAGTGGAGAGGGTCAGAGGTATACACAGATGGCATAAGGGTGTGTGTGTATGTGAGTGTATAAAACATATCACCTGGCACTGGGTGGCAGATGGTAGGTGCTCAGGACGTGGGAGTTGTCATCTGGATGTTATCTCACAAGAAGTTTCTCCGGTTCATTAAGCATGGCCTCTGCCAGGCTGTAGCAGGCATCGGATATACCGAGCTGACCTAGCCCTGGTCTCTGATGAGCTCACAGTTCTGAGTGAGATAGTTACAAGTAGACAGTAGCTAACTAATGCTGAGATCAGGGTATAAACTCAAGCTGTGGAAGACCCATCCCGTAGCCCAACCTGAGGCTTTCTAGAAGAGAAGCCTGAACTGAGTCTTGGAAGGTGACTGGTTAGCCAAATAAATAGAAGGTGGAAGAGCATTCTAAGCAGAGGGAATGGCAGGAGCAAAGTGTGGAAACAGGGAGCTGAGTGCATGCTGAGAACCGCAAGCCAGTTTGCCTGCATTCCTTACAGATTAATTGAGTGTGAAACTGGTTGTGGACGATGAGACTAGGGGTCCACACGAGCCCGGTCATGGAGGACCTTGCGTGTCCTGGCAAAGAGCCTGACTTCAGTCTCTAACTTTGAGGAGGCAACAAAAGATTTGAAGCAGGTTAAATGGCATCTGACTTGAGTTTTAAAGAAATCATTTCAGCTGGAGCTTGATGACAGAATTGAAGCGGCAAGGAGTCCAGCTGGGACTGATACCGACCAGGGTTCTTGGCCTTCCCAATCAGTAGAAATGGATAAGAGGCCAGTCCAGAAATTCAGGCAGGGCTTGACTGGGGCTCCTGCAGCTGCAGGAGGGGAGCGAAAACAAGTAACAGGTTCCCTTGCTCGCTCCTCCCCGCCAAAAGGGGCCAGAGCGGTGGGAGGCGGGCGAGCTCGTTCCTTATGTGGGGTGAGGGTAGGGGTGGGTCCAGGGGTCGGGCGGAGGGGCGGCTGAGGTGTTTCGCCCACCCCCTGGCGGGGTTGAGCGCAGGGGGCACGCGCAGGACCCTGCTTTGGCTCTCTGCTCTTCAGAAGTGGTAGTTGGGGTTTTTTGGTCTTTTTGTGTTTTGTTGTCCAGAATTTGCCCCAACTGCACGTGCATGCACGCAGCTATTTTTAGTTCCTTTATAGTTTCTTTGTATCTGTTACTCGAGAAGACGTTTGTCCACTTGCAATCACTGCAGCAAAGGGTCCCAGGTCCCAGTCTGTCTCAGGACAAGGTCCCTCACCCTTGAAATATCTCCTGATGGCTTTTGAATTCCTTACATTGTATTCCAGACTTTGTGCATTTTTATGGGTTAAGGGTCCATTGCTTTCATCACATAATGAAAAAGTGTTTCTGTATAGCCGTAGTCTAGGATGATGCAGGCCCTGTTTAGAGACATGGATGAGGGAACTCTTCAGGTGGTATAATCAGTGCATCTTGGACTTGGCTGGATGTGAGGGCTGGAGGACAGAGAGGAGTCGGTGATTTCCTGGTTTCTACCAGAAATAATGGCATTTATTGAAAGGGAGAGGAGAGGGGCAGCTGTGGAGGGGAAGAGGATGGGTTCTGCTTTAGGCCTTTTGGCCTTTGATGAGTCTGTGGAACATCCAAGTGACAGTATCTTCGGTCTCATTTTTATGCACGAATAATTTAGAGACAAGAATGACTTGCTTAATTAAGAACATGCGTCAAAATAGTGGCAGATATCAGAGGTTTTCATAAATGCATTTCCCCTTCAGCTCCTAGATGATGATGGAAAGAAAGTCTTGAGGAGTTGCAAAGCCCTTATTAAGTAGTGATTTTCGAATCGTTCTAGTATTCCAGGGGTTTGAAGAGATGCTTCAGGATTTCATAACAATACTATCAAATTTTTAAAAATCATATTTAAAATTGTTATATATATATATATATATAGTACTTATATATACTTAAAATGTAATGTGCTTAAATATGCTATACACTGGCCCTCTAGCCCATCATTGCGGTATTTTATGCTGCCAGGTTAGCCCAGCTCTGTGCAGACCGTGGAATAAGGCCGTCTTGCCTCTCCTTCTAACTGAGGAGTATCCTGTGATGGCAGGGCTCTCGTTTGCAGCGAATTATCTACGGAAGCCTTCTAAGCAGGCCCCCTCTTTTTACTCTTGTCCTGTGCAACTAGTTCCCTACCCAGCAGCCAGTCATCTTTCTAAAACAGAAATCTGATCATATCACCTGACTGCTTTTTTAAAACCCTCTGAGTCTTCCTGTGAAACCCAGAACAAAACCCCAGCTTTCGCTGTGGCCTGCAAGGTCTCCCATGGCTCTTTCCCTCCTGTCACTCTCCCTCCTCCTCCTATTCTTAGTCATATTGGCCTCTCACCGGTCTGTACGTCAGAGGACGTCCACTCTCTTCTCCTCCACGTTCACGGCTGCCCCCCACTTCCCTCAGGGCTTAACTCTCGCTCCCTCAGAACATCTTTTTCTGTCTAAAATCGTCCCCCCTTCCTTTGATCACTATCTCCTTAAGTTGCTTTAGTTCCCCCCATAGCAATTATTGTTTCCAAATAATGTGTTTTATATTTGGTTTTCCTGTTGGTCTGTCTACTCCCTCTAAAAATGAGCTCCCTGAGGTCAGGGGCTTTTTCTGTCTTATTCACTGGTATATCTCCAGCACCTGGTAGGTGCTCACTGGCTACTCAGGAACGAATGAATGAATCACATGTTCTCGTTACTCCACAAATGAAGCAGAAATATAGAAATAAGTTGGCTGATGGGGCTGATTAAAAAGCTTGGGCTCAAGTGAAGTTTTGGGTCAGTGGCCTAAGGTCAGATGCTAGTGAGTGGATTTGGCGGGGGTGGCCCTCCAGATTCAATGGGAAAAACTGTGTGTTGGAGAGGGGCATGCATTGACCACCCCGTGATTTACTCATTCTTTTCCTTCATCAGGTCCCTTGTTTTTCTGACAAGAATTGACCATGTTGGAATGAAAGGAAGCTATCTGTGCAGACTGCTGTCTGTTGAACATTTGAAGACGATAAGATAGTGTTCGATTCTGTAGTGAGCAGGTTCCCTTGTTCCCTCTGTAGAACCAACCTTTAGGAAACATTTGTTAGGTTCTTGTACTCATAAATCCTCCTGAAAGATGGGTCACAGTTCCCTTGTCTACAGAATGCAGATTCTAACCTGTCTTCTGTAAGCCCCCTGATGGGGAGCCTAGAGCTCCAGCAGAGACCCTCAGAGGACATCTGTGTCACCAGCTTGCTGTGAGGATAAATTGAGACAGTGTGTTTGGAAGTACTTGAACTATGAAACATTGTGCAGGCTAGTTCGTAATTTTCCAAGTATAATATATGCGCTCCTATGAAATGTGCAAGGAGAAATCGAAAATTTTAAAAAAGAGATACATAAGCCTGACTCTGGGAAACTTAAGGTCACCACCTCCTTCCCTGGCCTTACTGGAACGAGATGAGAGGTAGCACCTGGCAAGGTTTTCATGTCAGCCTTTACTTAAAGATTGTTGGAGACTTGAAGAAAAATGCACATTTCCGAGATGTGTCAGCGCCTTCAGTTCTTAGCCCTGCCATTCACAGAACAGGAACCAGAGACAGTGACGTGGTTGATAAACTGATATGTCACATATTTTACTAACGTCTTGACTTGGTTAAAGAGAAGGCAGGCACTTGAATATATTGAGAACTAGATGTTACTTCTGAACAGTGCTTTTCACGCCTCCAGAGATGCCAAGAAGGTTCCTACCTTTTTGGTTTATTGGGTTAGAATCTTGTGATTCAAAAAGAGAATAAGAATGAAAAAGAATAATACCCACATTTTGTGCTCAACGGAAAATATTTATGTTTCAAGTAAAAGGAATACGCCATGGAACTGGGAGGAATTGATGGTTTTTATTTATTTTTATTCCTATTACGTGTAAAGGGATTTAAAGTTGCTTTTCTCCATGTATCTAACCAACCCTTGTTCTTCCAGGGGGCGTGCCTCTGGATCGAGCTATGGTGGAAGATGTTTCGGAAAGGGAAGAAGCGACACAGCAGTAGCAGCTCCCAGAGTAGTGAAATCAGTACTAAGAGCAAGGTAGGGGTGATGGCATGGAGGCCGCAGTCATTAAGTGGTGAGAATTTTGTTTCTTCTAACCGATGCTGCGTGAAGGGTACTAACCCCGGCAGACCTGCTGATGTTCTTCAAACTAGAGGTTTTTCACATTCATTTTTTTGCGCTCAACACGCATTGTGCGCTTGATTTAATTTTATTTTGTTTTGGTAGATTTTCTGGAGTTCTTAACTCCGCTAACCTAGAGGGATCGGGACTTCCAGATGGTCTCTTTGAAACGCTGATTTTTAAATTGTTTATATGACAGGAATTGCAGGCACTCAGGGAGCTGGATGTCTTGAATTCTAGGGCTTGAGGTGTGTGTGCAAATTATAATTCTGTTTAGTCACGGTGAGCTAGTTGGACAGTGAGGCAAATGCCCTGGTGTGAGTGTGCGGGACCCTTCGAGTCCCAAGTCCTGGTCCACTGGGTCCGCTAGACTAGGACTAGAGAGCCTTTTTAAGTCATTTTCCACCTTTGTGAGCTCTTGGTGCCCAGTGCCAGGACTGGGTGAGGCAGGAGAGGAGCCCTCGGCTCACACGCACGGGTGCCCACCTCCGGGGCGCCTCTCACCAGCCTGTGGGCAGCGCCCTGGGTGACGACGGCCACGCCCAGGGACGGACACACGCACCACTGCCCTTCGGGAGTTTCCAGCAGGCAAGGGCAGCGGTGTTGTCACTGAGCTGTCAGCACGTAGCCAAAAGCACCAAAACCTGACCTTTTAGCAGTCCTGTGCAGTCTTAAATGGGAAAATTGACCATTTTCCTGTCAGGTTTCAGAACTCCTGAAGCTAGCTGAGGCCCACCCTGCTGTTACCTAAGTGTGAGGACCTCAGCCTGGGAATCAGGCCCAGCTTCCTGTTTTCTAGATCAGAAAGTGGATAAAGGGAGACGTACTGACCTGCGGCTCGCAGAGTAGGACCAGAGCGCGGTTTCTGATTCCTGAAGGACCTGCTGCCCCGCGCAGGTGGCGGAGGCAGGGCCAGAGAGGTGCAGGAGGGCTGCGGCCCCGGAGGGAGGTCTTACCCCGAAGTGATGGCGAGCCTCGTGCGGTTCCTAAGCAGGGTGCTGTGACTCAGATTTGTGTTCCAGGATGATGTAAGCTTCTGCCGTTATGATTCGGAACCTCAGAAAAATAGGCCAGTTTCTCCCTTCCTGTTCCTCTGTTCTGAGGGCTGTTAGGTTCTGACAACCTATTTGCTTTTCCCGTGCGGAGGGGTAATTTGAAGCACAGAACCTCACTCTGTTACACGCTTCCCAGAAGCCAGCCTGACTTTGTAACGGCATCTTAATTCCAACTCCCCTTCCGTCACCCTTTGAGTATTTAGGTTTTTTTCCGATTTGTCAGAACCACACACATTGATGTGGAACTTCTGTGTGCATACAGCTCTGCTCTTAGTTTATATTCCAAGAAGTGCCGTTATTAAGAAAGGGAAGAAGTACGGCTTGATACATTTTTGCATTCACCTTGATTCACTTCTTAAACATCTAAAATTTCGAGTGTACTTTTAAAATTTAATTTTGATTTGAAGTGTAAAGAAGTGATTTTTTTTTTTCTTTTTTGGCCGACCTGCGCAGCTTGCGGGATCTTAGTACCCCGACCCGGGATTGAATCTGGGCCCCGCCAGTGAAAGTGCCAAGTTCAAACCGCTGGACTGCCAGAGAATTCCCAATAAGTGATTTGTTTAATCAGAAGTTTTTACTGTTATTTCTAAAAAATGAGAGTATGATGCGGAGGAACAAACTATACTAACATGTATGATTCATTAAATTTTGCTTAACAGATTTGTTGGTTTTTCTTTGTAATTCACATTGCAGTTATGCTCTGGTCCACCAGTCGGCCTGTGTTTACCTGTTGTAGGCCAGGTAGTAGTTGGAGTCATTGCAGATGCTGGGGTGAGAATTAGGAGACGTAGATTAGAGATCTAGGGTATTTACTAGATGTAACCTTGGGTAAATCACTTCACCTCTCTGTGTCTCTCTGCTCATTTACTAAACAGGATGATCTTAACTCCCTGCCTGCTTTCTGCACAGGGTTCTTTGGAAATATTACAGAAGCAAGGTGTAGGTTTTCACATATGACATAAATATCAGGTATCTTACAAGGAGATACAGGTAGTGGCTCTGATTTAAACTGGGAGTGTTGACCTCACGTTTATCCAATACTGTGTGATGGCAAGAGCAGTTGGGACTGTCTTCTTTTTTGGAAGTTTGCTAAGGAATTTGTCTTTAGAAAAATCTGTCCCAGTCGATCTACCTGAATAGTTGACCTGATTTTATATGTGTTAATTCACCTGTAATAAGTCATTTGAACGTTTGGTAGAGAACTTGAGAGAAGATAGCGCTTCTAATTGCGTTTACAGTTTTTCTGTTGGTTGGTTATTTCTCAGTCTGTAGACTCCAGCCTTGGGGGGCTCTCTCGATCCAGCACGGTGGCGAGCCTCGATACGGATTCCACCAAGAGCTCAGGTACGGAGGGCGGATCATTTTGGCGAAGGCTGCTAACTGACGCTTGTGCAGTTTTGCCAGAGTAGCACAAGGAGTCCTTGAGTATTTGGGGTTTTCTTCCTCTGCTCTGCCAGAAATGGTCCAAGATCTGGTGGAACGCGGGTTGGGGTGGCGGGTGGGTGGTGAAAGACGCTGCCTTGGAGGAAACTGCTCTTAATGGTCATGGAGCAAAAACTTGTGGAAAACTTCATGGTGACAGTTTAGAAGTATCAAAATAGCTTTGTAAGAAATGGGCTGGCCGATGGTGAATTATTTTGGAATTACATTCTTCGTGGGGGTAAGACAACGTCCTGCTGATTAAAAAAAGTTAACATCAGCAGCATGTGGTAACGAGGGGAGCATGTGTCACAGGCCCTTGAAAACATTTATGCAGCCCCCAAAGCAGCAGCTCTTCAGAAATCAAAAGGTGGTTTTTGACCCACGTGCTAGCCGGTGTCTAATTGGAAACCTACTACATTCATCTTCTTGTATAAAATCCTTGCCCTTTTCCTTTCGGGATTATAGGCGACTCTATCCATAAAAGGTGGTAGGAGTGGGAGAGAAGATGTAAAAGGGAATATAGTAGCATAAGGTCTATTGTCTTTACTTCCAGATGCTTTCAAACATTAAAAAATGTGGGCATCTTTTTATTACATAAACATAATCTAAAAGTGACCACAGGGTATTCCTTTACTATTGCAGACGTTGTAAAATCCTTTGTGGTACTTTTGTACTGGCTGGATTTTACGGCACACACAGTTCTTCACCTATTACCATCTCTTTTGTAAGGGACTTCCTGTCTGGCATTATTCCATCTACATTGAAAAAAAAAATTTCTGGTCTTTTCTGACTGAATGGGAGAGGTAGATCAGGCTTCCTGAATCAGGAAAGGAATCTAAAAGTGAAAGGTAAAAAGGGAGAAGAAACCAAAAAATAATTAAATGTCATATGCATTACAGAGGTACTCAATCATTGTCAAATTGACAATTTAGTTTTCTTCTTTTTGAAGAAGAAATGAAGCATAGTAATAATGTATTCCTTTTGAGATTTTTATATATTTAGTACATTGTGAGTCACTGAGGAAAAGGTTAGTGAAATTTTTAATTCTTTCCCATGACATCAAAAAGTTTGCATTTAAAATTTTTTAATTTTTATTAAAGGTTAACTTCTGATGACACTGTCTATTTCCTGCCTGGGGAGAGGTTGAGGATACCCTGTAATGCAGCTATTTCTTCTGAAGTCTTACTCTTACAATTTTTCTTTTCACCTTTAGGACAAAGCAACAGTAATTCAGACACCTGTGCAGAATTTCGAATAAAATACGTTGGTGCCATTGAGAAACTGAAACTCTCCGAGGGAAAAAGTCTCGAAGGGCCACTAGACCTGATAAATTATATAGATGTCGCCCAGGTAAAAAAAAAAAAAGTTCAGTTTTCTCAGATTCCGGAGTGAACTCCTGGCTTTGGAGAAAGATAGCACTCTTCCAGGTCTCCTCACTGCTTCTCCTGAAGCCGCGCTTTTATCACTGTTAGTTGTTACTGAGCGCTGGGGTCAGAGGAGGTACAGGGCACCTTGGATACCGAGTCGAAGAGGAGCACAGGGACACAGTCCCTTCCTTCACACAGTGCTTTTCACTTTTTCTGGGGCTGACTGAAAAAGTCCCCTTGTTTAAATGGGGAGCCGAGGGCTTCCCTGGTGGCACAGTGGTTGAGAGTCCGCCTGCCGATGCAGGGGACACAGGTTTGTGCCCCGGTCCGGGAAGATCCCACATGCCGTGGAGTGGCTGGGCCCATGAGCCATGGCCGCTGAGCCTGCGCGTCCGGAGCCTGTGCTTCGCAACGGGAGAGGCCACAACGGTGAGAGGCCCGTGCACCGCAAAAAAAAATAATAATAAAAAAATGGGGAGCCGAGTACGGTGGCTGGGTACACACCACAAGCTTCTCTCTCAAAGTCTGGCAAGTCTTACTGTATCACCGTTGAACTAGGTTCAGCTCTTTGAATAATCTAATTCATAGTGGTGTTGACCTACCATATCTATTTATTCATACCCTGTTTCCAACAAGAACTGAGGTAAGTTTCAAAAATATATCCTGGTCAAGAAGATAAAAAAATACATCACCACGAAGGAAAATTTAGTGTGAAAATTAAGACAAATCAAGGTGTCAGGTTTGTGCCTAAAGTATTGTTAAGGTCCGTACCCTTGCCAGAGTTGGGAGTGGATGAGCCAGAAGACTTAATACTGTCAACAGTTAGTAACTTGCTTCCCAAGTTTCTAGAAGATGGAATTGCTTGTCTTTGTGTTCATTAACAAAGGGATATTACTGCAATGGGAAGAGTCCCTTATCAATTTACAGTGTGCTGGTTACTATTAAGAGTATATGGTCTCTTAACTCATGGAGATGGGATCCTTAAATATACTGTTTCATATCCTCATGAAAGTGAAGGAAGTCTCCGGTGTCTCAGGGGAAATCAGCTCATCTAATCTGCCATTTAACAGACAACTGTTGGTAGTCTGGGCAAACACAATTATCCCAGCCTTTAGTTTGAAATATAAAGTCATTCCAACGTGCAAGCAACAACTAATCTAAGTAAAGTATTCTACTGAAAGATTGCTAATAATGTTTTCTCCCAAAAGTACACTAGGCTTTTCATTCTGACATGACTGCTCAATTTCTCACATCACTGTAGGAATGGGGCTTATTAGAATTCCGTTATTGACGATAGCATTGCTATTAGCCCATCTGTTGATTCTTGGAATTGGTTTAACCTGCTGTGAGAAATGACTGGCAAGAGTTCACTCTTGCACGTGAGGACCCAAGAATTAGGTAGGTGGACATGGCTCGTTTACCATGATCTCTTTAGTGCAGGCAAATGGTTCCACAGAAACACGGACCGTATGGAATATCTACTGACTGCCAGCAACATCATATTTGTTTTAGAGAAGGCAAGTTAGGCTACTTAACAGATAAAACTGGACCATCTGCTAGGGAAACCATCAGGCATCGTGTGCTGTTTTACGTGTTCTGAATAGCTCAAAATACTGACTGATATTTTTGAGAGCCGAGTAACCATTCTTCAAGCAGCGTTTACTTGTCCAAAGCCCTGGGGCGCTGGGAATACCAGACATACCCAACACCCGGCTAAGATGTAAAGCGGCTGAGAAGAATGGCTCTTGCTGCATGTTACCTGTCACTTAATGTGCTGACATGAGTATAAACTTTGAGTAAAGGGCCTTCATTTTTCTAATGTTTCTAATGTAAGTATTTATTTAAGCCTCGCTGGGATCTGTGAGGAGTATCAGTTTGTAACTGGGGTTAACAGTAAGCATGGGGTACATGGATCTGAGTTTTGGTCAAATTTGCAGACTGTAAAACAGGTCGGGGGGATATTTCTTCTGCCTCTTTGGAGAGAAATTCCTGCTGGGCTGTTGTTGTATGCCCCACATTCTTCATTCTTTAAAGGGTTTGGGTTTATGATGGCCAGATGCTAAAATTGACCAATCAGAATTAGGAATGAAACATAATTTTTTTAAATGTATATTATGTAATTTATTTTTACTTTAAAGCAAGATGGAAAGTTGCCTTTTGTTCCTCTGGAGGAAGAATTTATTATGGGAGTTTCCAAGTATGGCATAAAAGTATCCACGTCAGATCAGTATGTAAGTAATTTAATTAAGGGGGAAAATGTGTTTTAGGTGTTGGAGAGTTCAGGCCGGGAAGGGCCCTCTTGTAGTTAGGTCTGCTTCTGTTGGCAGAGTGGTTGGTTTGTAAACACTTCTGGCACCTGGTCTTAAAAGTGACCAATCTCCTAGGGTAAATGAATACGGGCTTTTGCTTCTGTGTGTGTAGGGCCCAAGCCAATCCCCTCCCCTCCCCCGGCTGGTCCCCTAATGCATTTTCAGCTTAGGACTCCATGCCAATTCAGAGCAGGCATCAGCTTGGAAGCTGGGCGTAGAGGACGGGATCGTGAACTTAGATCATCTCACTCCATCTTCCTAGAACTTAAGTAGGAAGGTATGATCCTAAAGGCAAATTGGCCCATAACTGAGCATCCTTGAATGTCCCTTTGGGTGAAAAATCTGTGAAACTACTTTCGGCCCGATCCATGGATGGATATGCTCAGTTTAAAACCTCATGATAAATTCTGCACAGGAAAATGCGTCATAAGAATGGAGAAGCATGTAAAATAGCACGGTCTTTCTTCTCCCTGATTTCTGCAGGATGTTTTGCATCGGCATGCTCTATATTTAATCATCCGGATGGTGTGTTATGATGATGGTCTGGGGGCAGGAAAAAGCTTGTTGGCTCTGAAGACCACAGATGTGAGCAACGAAGAATACAACCTGTGGGTTTACCAGTGCCACAGCCTGGTGAGGTTTTCAGTCTCCTTGGTTATCAGTCTAATAATTCATCAAACAAAGTGGCAAAACCAGAGACTGTTTAGTCTCTTCAAAGGCTGAAGAGATGCTCTCTGCCATGTGCCTAGCAAACACCTGGCATAACAGGAGAAATGAGTATATCAATCAGGCCCCAGGTCAGCCGGGCCAGACCTCCTGCAGGCTGTTTGTTAGGCCAGCAGATGTAAAGCTGGTGAGGGAAAGCGGTGTGTCCTCCAGGGCAGAGCCACGCCTTTCCATACCTTGTTCTGACTCGTGAGGGTCCCTCCCAAAGGCCACGGGGTCCTGTGTTACCGCGTGCACTTCCTGAGGGGCAGAGGAACACGGTGACCCAGGCAGGCCGTGTCCGGGGCTTTCCAAAACTGGTGACGTGTAGGTTTAGGAGAGGCGTTAGGAGGGTCACGTTTACTTCGGGAAGCGATTTATGAACTCTTACTGTATCTTTTCACTTAACGCAGGAACAAGCACAAGCAATCTGCAGAGTTTTATCCACTGCATTTGACTCTGTGTTGACATCTGAGAAACCCTGAATTCTGCAGTCAAGGGGAGGCAGGCTTCACGCGCAAGTTCAGCTGTTTTCCCAATAGTTCTGTTTTCACTCTGCGGTGGTGGTGAACTATTTTGGAAACGTGAGCGATCCCTGGCTCTGGATTTTCTGAAGAGACGCAATATATAAAATACCAGTCGTTTGTTTTTCTATTAAAATGTGTCTTATTTAACAGTGAGTTAACGCTCAGTGAAGTTACCTACCTACTGGGACTAAAAAAGCAACGTCATTTGTCGCCTTTAAACACAAATAAGCTTAATAACCTTGACGTGTCGCAGAAGTGCCCTCGGTGATGAATGAACATGGAGAACTTTCTGAGGATGACCAAGGCCGTCTATCCTGCGGCACCGGCAGGTGACACTGCCAACTCAAGTCACAGAGGAAAACTTTAAAAGTGTACTGTCAGGATGACACGCTGGTAAACCGCAATAATCATCTTCAGGGGAATGAGAGTAATCAAACCTTCAGAGGTTACTGCTCACGTTACAAGTCACACGCTGTAAAGAATCTCACGTTCAGTAGGCTAGTGTATCTTTTAAAGGACTGTTTTTATATATAGTGCTTTACTAAAGATTAAAAACATGAAAAACACCATGACCATTTAAAAGTATTTTATTTTTTTCCAGTCAAAGGACTAGCTAACAAGAAGAGTAAACTTATTAAACATGCTCTAATTAGGACAATGAAAATAAGAACTGATTTAGGTTATACAGTATATACAGTTGCGCTGCAACTAGACCGAAGTAATCAAGTGAATGAACTGAATATCATACATCTCAGACAGTATCCACCCTGTGGACCGTGGTACCCGCCCACCCCTTCACAGATCACACAGTAACCATTAGTCTGTGGACAGATTTCTGAGTCGCCATCCCTAGAAGTCAGATCTGATGGAGAATGGCATGCCAAATGCCAGAATCCTGCAGCTAAGTTCATGACATGTAAACTTTAAATATAAATAGATATCTACAGTGTTTTCCTTTCTCTCAGTTGCTTTTTTTTTTTTAATTTGCAAAGAGCAAATAACTAGGAAAGGATATTAGTAGGGAAGTTAATATAATTTCTCCTCTGGCAAGAGCAGTATTAATAACCGCACAACAGCGCCACCAAATTGTAGATTGATGTACCAGTGAACCTGATGTATCAGTTTGGGGCTGGTGTTCAAATGCTGATACGAATCAACTTCAATTCCGTATACTGCTCGCACCAAGTAGTCAAAAGGCTGATTATAAGATACAGATGTGGGAGTGTTGTATTAAAATATACATAGGAAGTGCACTGTGCAAAACATCTGTTTACTTTCTTAAACCTATGAGAGAATTAACTAAATGAAGGGTTCAAAACCAGAAATTAACCATTAGTGAAAACAGATGTAGTGCTTTTAAAGAAGACTTTAATTACAGATCTAACACATTTTTTCCCAGAACTCTGGAAGGCAGATTGCCACACAACATCATAAAACATTCCAGTTTATTCTGTCTCCCTTTATAATAACAATGAAAAAAATACAACGCAATTAAAAAAAAAAAGCTCTATACTTACAAGAGTCTTGCATAATAAAGACAGGCTGCTTCAATCAAATGTACCATCATAACAAACACACTAACAGCATCGTCCGTCTCCTTGCTTTCCAAGCCTCTTCTTAAATTTGCTCCTTCGCTTTGGGTAGAAATCTAAGTGGTCATCATATGCCTGTTTATTCTCAAAGAGTGCCAGAATTTCCAATATACCTACCATGAGTCTTACACAATTACCAAATAGAGGTATGATAGTCAAGTTCATTAAACTAATGAATTTTTGATTTTATCATATACAACCTAATCCCTCCACCCCCAGTAGCTTAAGGATGATACGATGGACTTCAATAGTAAAACCGGGATGTTTGAGAGTATTTTATTACCTGGGACCTACAGGTTTCTGATATGCTCTTGATTACAAACAAGTGGACAGATTAAATTTCAAGACAGTGTGACTACCATTCCTGTTGGTATATTATATAAATACAAGACACTAAACTGAGTGGACATTCTCTTGGGCTAGAAGGGGAAGGCAGTGGTACACTCGATAGGAAACAGCAAGTCTTGTGGTAATATGGCGGGGGGGGGGGGGTCGGTCTGCACCACGGTACTCGAGCTGTGTGACGCGGGAGGCTCAGGAAGGCAAATCCCGAACACCTAAAGCGTAGAAACCAGTTTAAAGAACTGTTTCGCAGTCCATCAACCTTAGTTTTTAACCAGATTCAGGAAATGCAGTTAATATAATCTGGAACTGAATTAACTGCTGTGACATATGCCATAATAAACCATCTACAGTCGGGTCAAGTAGGCTTGTTCACAACAGGTTACACACACATGCAGGATACACTGATAGCTGCAACCTCACACACCAGGGCTGGAAAGTACAACGCTTATGTATACATTTCCAATAAACATTGGGTGGATTTCAAAGGAAATCTTTAAAGGTATCTTTAAAGAAATAAAAGTCTTTAAAGGTGAACTGAAGCATTTTAGCAGAAAGTGCGGGCTGGCTATGGACTTTGAGAGCAACAATTTCCTGGCTTCCTAAAAAGAATAATTGTGCTGAAGGTCACCAACCCCAGAAGTGGGCCAAGAAAAACAGGACGAATTTCTTTCCCACACTCAAAACATTTTTAGGTTCAACTAATGCTGTAGATTCAGAATCTTCATTATTTAGTTAAAATAACTTTTCAGTTCACCTTTTGGGAATTCAGTTGTTCCTAATAAAAGTGTAGCAATGTTTCATGAAAAACACGAATTATAAAAACAATTCATTGATGTATATAAATTGCCTTTGAGTTTTTAAAGCAGAACAGTGGCCTTAGAGAAAGTGGGCTACCGTACAATACAATTCATGAAACAGGTTATCTGGCAAGAGTTTTGGTACCAATAATGAGACAAGACATAACTTTAAAAAGAAGTGTTTTTGTTCAGTAGCAATTTAGTCAGCAATAAAGTGCACAAATGACACGGGAAATGCTCCTTTGCGACTGGGATCTCCGTCGATGTGGCCGATCTGAAATGAATAAAAGGTTATGTTGTTACACAAATTCCAAATGTGGAAACTTTGAAGGGCATTACAGCATTTGGAGGGGAAAAAAGATGTGTTTGGAAGAATCTCTTCTGGGAAAGAATTACTTGGGTACAACATCTAAACTGTTTTTCCTTTCGCTCCCGTCTCAAATAGTGCCGGCCTACTACCCGCAGGGACTTCTCTCCGCGGGGAGTCGGTGTCTGCACACACGCCCCACCGTGGGCCTGGTGGTCTCGGGGGGCAGGCAGCACAGATCAGACCACCACCCCGACCTCCCTTTTTGGTTTTTTTTTTTAAATGGATGAAGAAACAATGTCAGAAGTCTGTGCGCTGCCAAGTCACAGAGTGGCAAATGTGAGTTGGCCCAAATGTCGTCAAAGCATTTAAGACCTCAGTGAATCCATTTACTTTTGCTCTGGGAAAATTATATAAATTATGCCTCAGGTCTGATCTCAACGATGTAAATTAAGTAGTTAAATAAACATCTAAAAAAACTCACCAAAATTTAAATTATTATTTTTGTGTGTGTGAGGGGGATACCCTGAGATTATAGACAGCATTTACTTTCTTTATAGCTTTCTGATTTTGCCACAGTTTTTGAAATGAACAGGTGTTTTCCAGATGCCTAAGCCTGGTGTCAGGCTGGAGCCCCATCCTTGTGGTGGGTTGTACACAAGTGTGAAGGCCAGACCTGTCTCGGGGCCATGCGGGCAGCGGGCGGGCAGAGCCCTGGACGGGCACCAAGGGGCACCAGGAACTGCCGCCCCCTCTGCCGCCCGTGGCGTCGACTGCGCTGCGTGGAGCAAGGCTGACGGAGGAAGGGGCTCTGGACCCACAGGCACTTGAACCCCTCGAGGGGAGAGGCCACAAGAAGACCCCTGAACCAGCCATGCCAGAGGCGGTGCCAGGCCCCGAGTTGGTTCACAAAGGCCCTGGAGAGAGAACACACAGCTCACCCAGGAGGGTGCCTGGCTAGGGACTCTGACCAACACCCCTCGCCCTTGAGAGAGCGGAGCTGTCCCCGTGAGTCCTGGCTGCGTCCTGATGGCAAGCATGACCCATCTGATATCTGAGCTCAAGCCCCGGAGCTGGGCCGTTAGCGGCCCCCAGGTGGCAGACGCTGCCAGGCGTGCGGGAGCTGTTTGCACGACTGCCCAGTTTATGACAGCCACCTCTCCCTGGGGGCCACTGTGCCCGTCGCTGCAACAGTGCTGTGTCACCGCCCTTTCTCAGACGAGCTGGCTGTGGCTTAGCAACATAACCACCTTGCCCAAGGTCACCCAGCCTGACCTTGGCCGGGGCTGGACACTCAGGGTCATCAGGGGAAGCGCCACGCTCATCCCATTCCAGCTCCCACCCAGATGCCACAGCTGGTTTCAGGACCAGCCCGACACCCAGCGTCTCTGCCCTCCGGGTCAGCTCTCCCTCTGCGCCCCACTCCACCAAGCCTGAAACGCCGGGCAGGAGGCACCACCGAGAAAGCCAGGGCCTCATCTCAAACCCTCAGGTGCGCTCTGCAAACTGCAGCCCACGTGGCCCGTCCGCCCTGACGAGGGAGGACCCCACTCAGAAGTGGGTGCATGGAAAGGGCAGCTGAGGCGTGCGGGGCACAGTGGGCGCCGCCCGGGAACAGACCCCCGGGCCCGACTCACCCACCACTCCTGGTCCTCCTCCCCGTCCACGACAATCACGTCCCCCTCGGAGAACGTCAGCTCGTCGGGATTGTCGGCCACGCAGTTGTACAGGGCTTTGACCCGCTTGGGCTTCAGCTTGGTCTGCGGCAGGGAGAAGAGGGCTCACAGCTTAGTGTGTGGGGAAGCGTCCGCTCCAGGGCAGAGAACCGGGCCACTTTGCTTCCAACTGGTCCCGAGGGCCACCCGCAGGCCTGGGAGCCCACGGGTGTCAAGATGGGTGGCTCAGCGCGCTCGGGGCAGGGGGACTTCCAGGTGGAGGCTAGCCGAGGGAAGAGAGCAGGGAGCGGGCCGGCCCGGTGCCTGGTGGGCACGTGGGGGCCTGTCCTGGAGCCGGAAGGGCCCAGCCCACTGGCTGTGGGCTCTGGGTTGCATCCTGCTCCGATCCGAAGGACCAGGTGCCCAGGAAGAAGCCTCCCCCACCCCAACCAGGGCAAGAGGGAGAGTGTCCTCTGAGCCCTTGGACGATAACCCACCCGCTCCTGGCCAGGGCAAAGAGGCAGAGAGGAAGGGGCTCGTCCGCTTACCACCTGTGACTTCCTGGGCATGGGCGCCGGGGGCTGCGTGACCATGGCGTTGGACAGAGGACCCAGAGTTTCTGTCCCAGAGAGATCCACTGCTTTAGGGCCAAAATGAACGGACTTCACAATATGCCCCCTCAGTCAACACCATGAGATAGAAACGACATAAACGCCATCTGTCACAGCCACAAGGCAACTTGCCTGAGATTTCCTAACTGTTGAGGGAAAGTCCCCTAACGGCCAAAGAACCTTGTGACTTCCATGCAACCTCCCTAGCATGTGCCGGCCTGCAGGTGTCACAGAGTGAGGCAGACGCCAATAACCTCCTCCAATGACTCCCAGACCCCGCCAGGGCTCCCCCACACCCCCGTCCCCATCGGCAGAGGGGGACAGGAATGCAGGGCGTGGGACAGAGCAGCCCAGGAGCAGGGGCGCCAGAGGTTCTGCGAGGGCAGGGTGGCTGCCAGGGCAGGACAGCGGGCCTGACCCAGGGGTTCACCACAGCTGGAAACACCCTCCACTTTGCCCCCGAGACCCAGCAGAAAGTAATAAAGCACATGCAGTAATTACCAGGTCCTCTTGGCTGGCCTTTGTTGATCAGTGGGCTTGACTTGTCAGGCCTACAAAGAAAGGGAAAACAGATTCACTGGTGCCCGAGGCTGGCAAGGCACGCTACCGCTCTGCCTCACTCCCTTTTCTGAAGGACCTGTGTTCGAGTTGAAAACGGTTGACCTGATTTCATCAACTGCCATCCAACTACCTCTTCTTTTTTTTTTTTGGAAGTAGGAAGCATGAGAGGTCCAGAGGGCAGCGCTAGATCGAAGGTTCCCGACTCCCAAACCAGGCTCCTCCTAAGGGTCTCCTGTCCCATGTGAGCCCGTTGCCAATGCCCCGGGTCTGGGCTGGAAACTGGGCACCACCAACCAGCTCTAGCCGTGATGTGCCCCATCCCCTCCCCGCGCGGCCTGGGTCTCTTCCTACGTCAGGTGGGGCAGTATCAACCTCAGGGCCCTGGTGGCTCTGCCAGGACCTGTCCAAGCACCACTGGCCCGCGTTATCCATGCCTCTGTACTCTGTGACCCCTGCTGCCTATTAACCACCGTGACGGACATGGCTCAGCACCCCCTGCCCCATGAACCCCGGGCCCGGCACGTCCCAGCACCACAGGAAGGGACACACAGGTAAGGGGCTCCCAGGGCTGGCAGACAGCGGTCTGTTAACTCAGGCTTGCCGGGTGGGCCTGGATAAATGTGTTTCTGTGAGTTGGCATTTCCACCTGCAAAAGGTGTGACACCAGTTCTGTCAACTCTCAAAGTAAGGACAAGTGACAAGAATGTCTGTGATGAGCCGAGAGGAACCCTATTCCAGTTCTCTGCACAGAGCCAGACACACAACTGGGGCCTGACATATGATGGGAGGGGATGGAGGGCAGAAGAGGCGGATGGGGACAAGCCAGGGACGAAGCGGCTCTCCACACACACACACGTGTGTGTGTGTGTGTCTGTGTCCCCAGTTCTGAGCACTCAGAGGGCCTGCCTGAGTGCAGTGACACTCCAACAGCAAAGAAGACACGAAGCACCCAGATCTTGGCTTCTAAATGTCATTTCCACTAAAAAGGAACCATTTTCCCACCATAAAGATCCAGACTGGGAGCCATGAACTGGATTCCTCCGTAGTAAAGGACGGTATTTAGGTATTATGTGTCTAAATAAACTTGGATTCTGAGTTTTGGAAGGTAGCATCCACGTTAATTTCCTGATTTTGCTGGTTGTACGGTGTTTATGTAGGAGAATGTCCTTGTTTGTAGGAAATACATGTCCCGCACTACAGAGGGTCCATGTAGTCGACATAACCCTGTGAGCAACCAACAAATAAGACCTAGAGGCCTCGTGTCTTGAGGACTTAAACTCCCCAAATCCTGGGGTCTGCACTGAACGGAAATCTAAATTCATCACGTGGATTTAAGATGTACATCGGTATGAAATTTTTTGCATTTTAAACATTTTTGATTATTTTTTAGACACCCGAAGCATAACCACTTAGTTATGTAACACTTGACCTTAGGGGTCACGTAGTAGAGACATGGAAGATTTCAAACGTTCAGAGAAACCTCAGCAGGTGAAGTTACGGGGCTGCTGCCCCTGGGAAGCAAGGACGGCAGAGCCGGCCCGGCCCGAGGGGCACGCAGAGGAGCGGCCGTTACCCGGGAGCAGGCCTCTTCTGGGGCAGGCGGCTGGGCAGCTGCGGCGGCAGCGGCGGCGGGGCTTTGCTGGGCGGGAGTCCGGGCTGCGCCGGCTTGCTCTGCTGGCTCAAGGCCTCCAGCACACTGGGCGTTTTTGCTACCGGAGGGGGCGGCGTGGGAGCCAGGGGGTCTGCGGAGAGAGGAAAGGACAGAAACGCGGAGGGTCACACTTCAGGCGCCCCCCTCCCAACCTTCTCACCCGAGGCTCTTGCGATAAGGGCTTCCTTTTTCCTTCCGCTACCTACCTCATAAGGAAAAACCTACTTTCATTGACGATTTTCGGAAAACAGTGCTGGCGGGGAGTCTTTCCGAGCCTCAGGTTGGGACTAAAATGCCTCTATGAGCCTGGGAATATTTTCTCAGCTAGAACCCGCTGTGGGTTTCCGCCCTCCACGGGGACCTGGAGAAGCGGCAGCAGGAGGCCCGGCCTGGGTCTGGCGCCGGTCCGCCCCGGTGCCCCGCCCATGCTGCTGGTCGGGCCCCACCCATGCCGCTGGCCGGTTGGAAAGGCTCCCGGTCCGCGAGCGGGGCAGCGGGACGAGCTGTATCACTCTCTACCTTTCACAGGTGAGGAGGCCGCTGCTTTCCCCAAGCGCACGGGCCAGTGAGGCAGGGAGCCCCGCCTCGAGGCCACGCATCCTCCCCGTCTCCCCGGCCAACAGCAGCCCACCCCTCAACGTCCGGCGTTCGTGTCCCGCGGTCGCTGCGGGGGGCGGTGACCTGCCCCGGGCCTGGACGCTGATACCCAAGGACCTGGCAGCCCCTCTCTCCCAGGGCAGCGGGCGCAGGGAGCCGGCTGACCAGGGAGGGGTCGGCTTAATCCTACTTTCCTTTTGCCATTCTTCTCTCCTTTCTCGGCTTTAAAGGGAAAGTCAAAAGGCAGACCCTAGCATGCAGAGGTACAGCCCCCGGGACGCCAGACTGCGAGTGCGAAAGTGGGCTTCTGAGACCCGCTGGGTGCCCCCCGCCCCAGCGTCCCGAAGACCCCGTGCCCGCTCCGCCTCCAGTGCGCGTACGACACCCACCGCAGCCAGGGCTGGGCTTCTCCCCACTTTAACTCCGGGTAAGGAAACCGGGGAAACCAGGGAAAACCCTCAGCGCCCTCAAAGCACCCCTGACCCCGCGATGCCAGTCCCTCCCTCCTACAGCGTCCAGGCCTCGCCCCCCCCTCCAGTCGACCCCCCCCACCAACCTCGCAGCTGGAAAAAAGCCCCTCCCCTCCCCCGGGTGCTGAGACTCTCACAGACATGTGACACTGAAGGGCAGAGCACAGACCAGATTAATTCACAGGAACACAGCCCAGCATCGAGAACCACCCAATGGCCAAAGGCAGCCCCGGGGCCAATGTGTGAGAGACAGAAATGCTGCTGAAGTGCTCGGGAGACAGAGCAGGAGAGTGAAGGGCCCCCGTGGGGTGTGAGGCAGACAGGAATCCGCCGCTGGGGGGCAGCGGCCGCAGGGCTGGGGCCACGGAAGAGCCACAGGCCCCCAGGCAGCACAGGGCAGCCGGCAGCGAGAGGCTGCCGAGAGACACCCCCGCCCCAGCCATCCAGCTGCACAAAGCCCAACAGCGAGAAAGGAAAAAGGAAAAAAACGTACTGGTAGATGTCACGCGGAGAGGGGGCAGCGGTGGATGGACAGCTGGCGGATCTGACGAAGATCGCTGCCGGCTTACACCGTCCACACTTACAGAGTTTGTCTTCCACAGGGCGTTAGCTGAGGAGGCTGGTTGAACTGTACGCACGGACGTGCACACGCACGCACGTGCACACGCAGGCATGCACACGCACACGCACGAGCACAGAACAAAAACAGAAACAGAACACTGCATTATTGATCCTCTCCCCTATAAAATGGTACACATGACCCTTCCAGAATAACATTAAGGCCACAAATAGGACGTTGATTTAAAAAAAAATTCTTGTTTCTGGTATCTGGAAGACAGATACCAATACACACCGAACCAACGATGCTCCGGGGAAAATTCCCAGTTGGTCTTCTCAGTCTTACCAATTTTATTTCTCAAATTTAAACACTGTTTGAAGTGGGAAATGATGACCACAGTGACCCCCCTGAGCACTGCACTCGGGGACAGGACGTCTGCTTGTCTCTACCCATCTCAGTCCTCCCTGTGGGGTCACCACCTTGCACAGGGGGGCACCTGTCCTCAGACAGAGCACATGGAGAGAAGGCTGCAAATCAAAGACACCTGGTGAAGGGCAAACATTTCTGGCTGAAAGTCAGCTCAGGTGACACACCAGGGAGATGGCACCACCCTGGTCACACCCTTCCTCTGCCCACAAAGCTCCTCCTCATGGAGCAGCATCTGCTCAGGGCACAGGCATGACCGTGTCTGAGGCTGGGCCTGGAGATGGAAGCAGGCCACACCCGCACAGGGCCCACCAGGGTCAGAGGGAGCCTTCACACGTCTGCCGTGGACAACGTCCTCCTCGATGCAGGGCCCGAGAACATCAATCCCGTCCTACTTGTTGTGTGGGGACTCCTCGTGGATCGAGTGTGGAACAGATGGAGAACAAAGGTACCCTTTGGGGGGCTGGCAGGGATGAAGGGCAATCTCCGTCACCAAAGGAAGAGACAGAGCTAACGGTGGGAGTGGCAGAAAGAAATGGGGGGAAAAAACCCCAAACTTTCTCATCCTAAGATTTTAAGAAAACAAGAAATAAAGGTGAACAGCTTTCTATTCCTCTTATATGACCCAACAGAGCAAAATAAAATCTTTCCTAACATGGCACACACAGTCAGTAAAAGTCACCAATGGGGTGGAGATAAACACAGGCACTGGGATCTGGGGGGAGGCAACGAGACGCACCCACAAGGCCCCAGCCACCGCAGCGGCCCCCGCCTGCCCGGGCCCCTCGCAGCTGGGGGACGTGACCTCCTTCCTTGCTGAGGGACCTCCCGGTCAGGCCTGGGTGCCCTGGACGAACGGGCTCTGTGGGCGGTGAGCGGGCCGGTTTCAGGAGTCTGCCCCGTGCAGTGTGGGTCCGCTCCTAAGGCGTGTGGCTCGGTGACCCAGACAGGAGGCTCATTAGCCTTCTCTGCCTCCCTGAGCACTGGGGGCAGAGCCGTGTGGGAGGGTCTGCAATACACTCAGGGCAGCTGGGGGGCGGCGGTGGGCACAGCCACCCCACACTGTGAGCACAGACCCCACAGAACGGCAGACGTGCGCACTCCTCCCTCCCGGGGCTCGCAGCACCACGGTCACGCGCCTACACGCCTCTGCCGGAGAGCAGCTCCCGCGCAAATGCAACTTGGGATTTACTTTGGGGACCACCATCGGCCTACAGCAGCCGTGGGCCCAGACATCACGCCCCAAGGAGGCTCCTGCCCCCGGTCCCCTGGGAAGCCCTCTGGAGGCCCCAGCCCAGAGCTGGCCTGGCTACTTGCGGGACCTGCTTCAGGGAGCATCATGGCCAGTGGGCCTTCAGTGCTGGGCAAATCGCTAAACCTCTGGGGGCTTAAGTTTCCACTTTTATAAAAACAAGAAACAGCATCTGTTGAGTCAAACTCACCGCTGTGACCGGGCGACTGGGGTTAAACTCACTGCTGTGACCGGGCGACTGGGGTTAAACTCACTGCTGTGACCGGGCGACTGGGGTTAGCACAGGGAGCTGTGGCACTGAAGGCGCTGGTAGGACCCTCGGGACTATTTCGTATTTTTACAGTTAGGCTGAGCACCGTTTCCCAAATTAGCATCTCTTTATCCTTCACTTCACAGGGACCACAGAGATAGGAAATAATCGGATGCCACAAGCTGGCCGAGCACAGGTCGGAGAAAGATAAAAAGGGAAAGAATGAAGGCAAAGGGAGTGGTAGAGAGGGGCGGACCGCAAAGAGAAAAGGACCAGGAAGAAGGTCTGCAGGAAAACATCCAGGGGCCAGCAGCAGGTGCTGACCCCTCCATCTCAGGCCTACCCTGGTGGCGTCCCTGCATCCCTCGAGTCACACGTGCCACACCCCTGCCCAGAACGAGAACGGAGTCAAGACACTCTACCACCATCCCAAGAATGACGGAGTTCTTTTAGGAAGCAAACAACGTAAGTACAAAACAAAGGACCCCAAATGAAAAAACATGTCCTGAAGCTGGCCCACACAAAGCAACTACAGCTTCCCCAAAGCAAAATCCCAATGACACTGCTCGTGCGTCCAGGGGCTGCCAACAGCTCAGTACCTTTGGCAACGTTCCGCGGGGGCAGCGGGGGAGCACTGGCGGTGCTGGGGGCCGCGGGCTGGGCGGGCGGTGGGCTGCTGCTCAGGATGGCTCCGTACGTCTCGTTCTGCAAGATGCTGGGCACGAAGCCCCTCTGCTTGTCCTTGGCCAGACTGGCGGCATCTCTGGCCAGAGACGCGGCGTTGGACTGCAGCTGGCTGGAGCCCAGCTGGTAGAAGCTGACGGGCCGGTCTTCTCGCCGACTGGGACTGGGCTGCGGGGGTAGTGGGCGGAGGTGTGTGAAATACAGACGCGCGGACCTCTTGGGCACAGCGACTGACGTACTGGGTACAGCCTCAGGTACAGCAGTCTAACACCTGGGCACGGTGCATTTTTTACTGTTACATGACAGCTGCAAAACCTAAAACTCACTCTTACCATGTCCCTTAACAGAAACACACACATGAAAAAAAGCCATGATTTACAAAAACTTACAATTCTTCATTCTGTGCAGAATTTAAAATATAAGCTATTTCACCTTTACCATCCAGAGTTACCTCAGCCTAGCTCTGTATTTCACTGCGTGTCCCCTCCATAAACACCCTTCTCTGACGGCAGAACAGCGCAGCTGCTCTAGGCACGCACGGCCACAGCGGATCCCCAACAGCCATACGGCTAATTCGGGGGAGATCAATGTCTTCTTCCCGTAGGAACTGGGACTCTTAAGAGTCCTCTAAAACTCAGGGGTCAGCAAATCACGGCCCATGGGGCCACAACCCGTTCTTATAAAATTTTATTAGACAGCAGCCACGCCCATCATTTGCATATTGTCTGTGGCTGCCGTCAAGCCACCCTGGCAGAGCTGAGGAGTTGCAACAAAGCCTAAAACATTTATTATCTGGCCCTTTACGAGTCTGCTGACCCCTGCTCCACCTGAAAGCCATGTGCATGGAACCACGGACTTAATTAGATGGAAACTGTATTTCAAAGTCAGCTTCGTTATAATAGCTGTGATCTTGAGCAAATTAACCTTCCTGATCCTATTTCTCATCTGATAAGTGGGGCTAACCTTATTCTTTTATTTTTATTTTTTGGTCTCGCCACGCGGCATGTGGGATTCTCAGTTCCCCGACCACGGACTGAACCTGGGCCCTTGGCAATGAGGGTGTGGAGTCCTAACCACTGGACCGCCAGGGAATTCCCTAGTGGGTCTGACTTCAACTGCCGGCACTGTGCCCGGAGCTTAGCAGGTATCAGTATCGGCAGTCACGGCCTCCTCCCCTCACAGGACCGACCGCCCGCCCGGCCAAGGCTCTGGCCAACCAACGGCTCACGCCCAGCTCCAGTACGAGGAGCTCAGTGGCCAGCGGCTCTTCATACACAGTTTAAATTCCAACAAAGCCCATGGCTGTGCAAACCACCACCCGCCGCTCTCTGCTGAAGGGGTGGGGACGAGTGTCAGCGCCGCTGCCGGGCTTTCACTGGGTCCATGGCACCTGCCGAGTCACTGCCTGCACAACCCCGGGAATGCGACGTGTGCCTGACCAAGAGGCACTCGCTCCAGGGCAGGTGTTTCAAACCTTCTCCCCCTGTAAAGGCAACTCTAGCGTGAAATAGCCAGCTCCCCTCACTTTGATACCGTTCTACAGCTACCTCGGAAATTTCTTATTCCAAGAAACCATAAGTATGGATACTAGCTGCTCCATAAACCGGGACAGTCCAGTACGTTTCGGAAATGCCATATATAAATAATCAGACATCAATACACATCAGGGCATTCAAGTCCTACAGTAAAAATTAAAACGTTACACCCGGCTTTCCCACTAATTTCACAGCGGCTAGGCGTAGGGGCTTTGGCGTCAGTCTTCCTGGGTCTGACTCTGAGCCTCGTGCGAAGGTGCCAACCTTCCAGGGGTGCCCTCAAGTGCACAAGACAGAGAGCATCGTGAGGAGTGGCTGGGCCAGGAGGCAAGAGCCCCAGGTCGGTCTCCAAATACTGGCTTCCCTGTGGCCAAGACATCCCCTCTCTTGAGGCCTGAATGACCCCATCTAATAAAGGAATGAGTTGGACCCAATGATCTCTAAGGGTCAGTGACTTCAGTGAAGGTTTTAAAGATCGACTAGGTGAACATGGTCACTGCTTCTGGGGGAAGCTGGCTCTTTATCACATTATCCATAGAAAGAGCGCTCCCTCTAAAATCCCCGAAAATCCAAGGCTCTCTGTATCTTTCCTTCGTATCAGAAGGCGAGAAGCTGCCTCTGATTACATAGTTATCGTTCGTTCATAGTCACGTCTGTAGGAGCTGGGAGACAGGAGGCAGTTATGGGAAGGGTAAAACCACAAACCTACTGAGATCACTGGAAGCAAAAAGTAAACCGTATTTCGTTTTCTGCAAACAGCTCTCTACCCTAACTACAGGCCAGGACCCACACCGCTCTGAAGGCCGCTGATCGTGACACTCTCAGCGCTCCACAAGCTGGCACAGACCTGCAGCTTCTCATCCACGTCGTCATCGCTCTCATCCAGGTCTTCGTGGAGCAGTCGCCATTCATACTCGACGTGAACGTGAGAATTAAACCTTCCAGATAAGGCTTGGGTCAGCTGAGAACAACAAAGCACTGTTGGTGACGCTGCTCAAATACTCGGCCTTGTAAAGCGGGTGTCCACCAAGATGGCCAAGACGTAGCGGGCAGGGAGCCTGCACCCCAGTATGAGGCTGGCTTATACAATTCGCTGCGTCTCAAGTCAAGCCCCCACACTCCCTAATCCACAGATAACCTTGAAGCTCAAATGCGACCACTCCCATTTAGCGCTTTGTAAGCTGCAAAGCTGCAGTACACAGCCAAGGGGTGTTTGAGATCTAAAGGGTGACGGTCAGCCTGCAGGTACCCACAACTGCACACGGGAGCATCTCAATCTGAGGAGAAGGAACGTGTCCACTAACTGTTAACCCCGTTTTTCCTGACCAGCACGAGGGAATGAAGCCCTGCGGAAAATGACGTGAATGACCAGCTTCTCAACTCTCTCCAGGAAGGCAGACAGCTGGTTCCATTCTAGGTGCGCAGGAGAGAAGTTAATCCATTAGATACATGGATGCCTTAGCACTTTAGCGTCTGACTTTTCTCCAAAGCCAGACAGCAGCCACGTGGTCTCGGGCGACTTACTTAACCCTTCCGTACCTGCCTCCTCATCTGTAAAATGGGGTAACAGTAGGTACCTATTAATTAATGCTTTACGGTAATTATCAAGATTAAGTGAGTTATTGGACATGCAGTGCTTAGGATAAAAGCTGTTAGCAGTCCTACAGCTCTGCAGCACCGACTGTTAATGGCGCCACGGACTGAGCACTTCGTGCCCACTGCTCTGCAGAGTTCAACAACGATTCCCCCCAAAAACCTGCGAACTGGTATGCCTGACACCCCTTCACACACAAGGCAACGGCGGAGAGAGCCGGCATGACCTTCCCAAGCTGCAGCGGTGGAGCCCCCTGTAAACCCGGCCTGACCCAGAGGGGCCTCAGCTCCACTCACCCCAGACGAAACCAGGGCCGCCATCAACATGCGCCACTAGCACATACTGACTCGTGTTCCGAGTGTCACCATAGCGGGGGATGGTCACCTCCTCTCTAAGGGGCCCCAGGACACTTTCTCCGAGCCGTCCCCTCTAGGCCACTGGGATCTGCTCAGGACCCTCCTGCAGCCTCCGAGAGAGCCCTCACCAGGGAGCGGCGTCCCCAACCCCACCCTGTCCGTGCCGGGTGGTGGGACACTCACCAGCTCCTCACAGCGCTCGTGCCTGAGGCGCTTGGCGATGTCCAGCGGCGTCTCTCCTGACTCGTTAGCTAAGAGGCAGGGGAACGAACAGACGTGTTACGGCAAAAGCAAGCAGAGGTCTGACACTGAGAGGCAAAAAGAACCTGGCGAAGCAGCACCAAACGGAACTAAGCACGACTGATGAAATCCAGCTAGTTTGCCCCAGTCGGTGCTGAACTGTCCTGAAATCGTACAGAACTGCAGCAGTGTGCAGTCGGCAAGGTTTTATAAGACAAGGTTTGAGCTAATCTAATGAAGATAAAACACCGAAGTAGCCAACTAGTGGAAATAAATATCCAAGGTACAAGTTGTTGAATAAAGCAGTTCACGGTAATTCTCTAAGCAAAAGCACTGCTAATCTAGTTCCAGGCATCTGACTGTAGAAGACTTTACACCTCCTTTAAAGCAGTCTGAAGATTTGGAATTGTGTATTTTCTTCTAAATGAGCCTCAGTCAATGAGATGTGATGATTAATTAAAAAAGAAAAAAACCCAACTTGGCTCGCAAGCAGGCATGTGCCTTCTTTCTGCTCGTTGCTCTCTGTTTAACAGTTCTTCAAAAGCTCCACCTCAGGACAGCATCACAGCCGGACACCCTTGGGCTAGACTATGCCTGGCCGGCTACAGGTCAGGGTCCCACAGGGGAGGGAGGGATGAAGCCCAAGCAGACGTGGGTCCCTCGTGGAGGAGGCTTGGTGCCAGTGAACGGAGGGGCAGTGAACAGTGACTCTCACCAGTAAACATGCCCACCCAGAGCCAGTGAGGGGCTTAGCATGATCCCAGGTGGGGGTCAGGAACAGGAGGGCAAGATGCCCAAACCTGGTCCAGGTCACCTGGGTACCAGCGACAGCTGCAGGGCCATCCTCTGCCTCTCAGAAAATGCCTGCACATGACGGCAAGCCTACGAGACAGCAGAGGGAAACTGCCGATGAGTACGAGACCATAGCAGCCTTGCAGGGCGGGACTGACTCCCCGGCTCTGCCCAGAGCCCCGCACCAGGAACTGCATGGGGCGGTGGGGGGAGGCTCACCGATGCCGATGGAGGCCTTGCCCCGCAGCAGCAGCTTGAGGCACTCGGCGCTGTCGGTCAGGCAGCAGTAATGCAGGGCCGTGCTGCCCTTGCCCGTCTGTTTGTCCAGGTTCCCACTGGCAAGGACGGGAACAGAGAAAGAGAACAGTGAGTCACAGGCCAGAGGACTGGGGCTGCCCGGGCAGGGACTCTCAGCTCTGCCAGGGTGGCTTGAAAGCAGCCATAGACAATATGCGAACGATGGGCATGGCTGCTTTCCTTCCCCGGGAGAGGCAGCCAGAACTCGGGTTCACGGAGGGCAGGGTTTCTCTCAGTCCTCCTCTGGGGTGGGGGGCCCACAGCACCAGCCCTGCCTGTGGGCAGGAGAAGGCCTTGGCTTAAGGCCATTGGGGAATAAACAACAGTGGCAGAGCCCGCCAGAAAGGCAGCAAGGCACCTGTGCGCACCTGAGCAGGGGCACGGGCAGGTGAACCTGGCATCCCTCCCGCTTCACTGGCAGTGCCCGTCTGGGCCATAGGAAGCATGCGTGACTTGCCCAGTCTGTCCCACACAGAAGGACGTGGTAAGCTTTTCTCATCTTACTAACAACACTCTTGCCAGGAAGGGGAAAAGCCGCTCTTCCAAAGTTCGGAGTCCCCAGGCTCCTCTGAGCTGCCCTGAAAACAGCCTACGGGGGAACCGTGAGGAGACCACAAAGATTCTTCCAACACAAAACAAAACCAGGAGATCCCAGGACAAGCCACTCAACCCACTGGTGGAGGTGGCCCTGGGCCTGTTCGGAGCTGGACAGACGTGGGAACAGGAGCGTGCCCATCAGGAGGTGATGCCCGCAGCTCCCATCAGCAGGAAACCAGCCACACTTACTCCTTCCTCCCGCCCTCCCTTTCTTTTTTAAAGCAGCTACGTTTTCAATGTGAAAAAGGAGCCTCGCTTCTGATCTCCCCTCTACTCCTGCTGTCCTCCTCCCATTCTGGAAGAAAAGAAACCAGGATTCTGCTTCTCCTGCCCCTGAGAATTTGCACTGAGGGGGATGGCACCGCTCAGCTGCTCACGGAGCTGGCCCCTGCCACGCTCCTGGCACTGGGACAGCATTCGGGCTCCGTCAGAGGACAGGGCGGTCCGAGCAGCTTCCCCCAGGCATCCAGAGAACTCCCGGCTCCTGGGGAAGGAGCTGCCTCCCAAGCTCCTCCACCTCTGGCCATGTCTTCTTCTGAAGACAGCCGGGGATGGCAGAAGATACAAAATGCAAAATCTCTCCTTGCTTCTGCTTCTTCTATTCCATCTGAAGCCAATTTAACCAGCACCGCCCCCTCCGGCACCTACCCACCCACCCACGCCAGGGTCAGGCAGTCAGGATGCTCCTTGATGGGGCTTCACCACTGGCCTTCAGCTGCCAGGGAGGCCCCGCACCAAGCAAGGCAGAACGTACCAAATGGGACTACTGGGGCCAGGGAAGCCGTCTGCGCATGTCCTCTCTAAAGTCAACTTCTAATTAAAAATAACAGCTTTTCCAACCACGCAGAACGCCCACAACCCCGAGTTGCGGTTTACAACGTCAGCTCGGCCAGCGGCTGCAGGAGGATCTCTGCTTCCTGCTTCCCTCTCGCTCTGCTCAGGGTGCCCCGCCTGGACCTCGTGGGACCCGCACCTCATGGCACAAGCAAAGGGGTGGTCATGGGGGCCACAGACAGAGGCTGCTTTCCCGGGGCTCGGAATTCAGCAGGCCTATCAACGGGGCGTCTCCCTGAGTCCCAGACACTAGAGGCGGGACCTCGCAGACCCCGGGAGGGGGCTTTATTAGGATTGCATCCGAACAGTCCACACCTGGCAGCACTGTCCCTGTCCCATGATTCCTATTCAGACCCAGGGAAATTCCAGCATCTTGGCCACACGACTAAAGCAATGGGGCAACCCCTGGCTCCATTCTCAGAAACACCAAGGAACGAAATCAAACACCTTCCCTGATTTTAGAACACCTACCTGTTCTGAACTAGAAAGTCTACAATGTGAAGAGAAGTCCGGTCCACGGACCTGACAGCCAGGTGGAGGGCAGTTTCATCCGGCTCCTGAAGACCAAGCAGAAACATCCCAGAATTCCAAGGGGCGCATTCAATTCTGTGTCCCACATGAGAAAAATTGTGTATTTCTCTTCCAAAAGCCTCTACATCTTTCCTTTGAAAAACGTTACCTCTAAGATACCAAGGCCCCCTTTAATCTCCACGGCAAACTCTGCCCCTGGGAACCTGCAGTTTAAAGACTGGCCCTATTCCTCCTTACTCCACGGGAAATAATGAGGAATTCAGGGGTTTCATGGCAAAGTCCTCTCGATCTTTCTGCCCTCATCCCTGCACCTCAACATGAGGCGTTGCCTGTAAGAGGGGTCTCTGTTCTGGCTCCAGGAAGGTTCCCCGGGCTCTTAAACCTGCTCCCTGGGTAAATATAAATGTACGTCTTAAATGCCGGGTTAAAATTTTTCATTCTATACTTAAGAGAGAACGCCATCAATGCTAATACCTGGACTGCCTTCAGTTGCCACTAAATGGCACATGACGACCCCTGCCTCTTCTGAAGGAAGTTCTGGCCGGTGGGAGAGAAGAATCACGAATGAAGGCTGTTTCAGGTAGGTGGGTGGGAGGGAGCTGGAGGCCAAGGGAGATCCAGGTAACGGGGAACGTGGGGCAGAGGGAGACAACGGGGCACCCCCTCCTCCTCGGCTGCAGCACAGCTCTGAGCACACGCGGCCCTGGGCACCCATCTTACTCTCGAACACCGGACATTACGGTTCCATACAACGTGCTCAGCTGCTAAGCGTGACCCAGTCCCGTGCGCCTTTATTCTGAGGGTAAGGAGGGGCCAGGGGGCTGTGAGTGTGCGTCCAAGAGCACACCCGCGGAAGAGATTTAGGACACACCGGCCGTAACACTGGTTGTTTCCTGCAGACGGATCCCGACGGTGAGACCCCACCCTCTTGGCCCAATTTCCCCAGGGAGGAGGGCATGGGGAGCAGGCTGGACAGCGGTGCACCAGGCCTGGTCCAAGCTCTCCTTCCCGGTGTGGCCTCGGGAGCTGCAGCCGAGGCTTGGCTAAGGCGCTAACGCGGCTTTCGGAAGACAGAAGGAGGCGCTTAGGCCTCTGAGAAGATGCTCCTTCCCCCAGGGATGGACCTTCCTTCCAGAGCTGCCCTTACAGTTCTGGTTTAAGAATCAACCACTAATTTCCTCCCCCAGGACTCACTGCCTCTTCTTTCAGAGTCACACTTTGGACCACTTTGTCAGCATTTCTGCTGACACTGCCTTGCCACTCCCCGCCCTCTCACCCTTTCTTTTCTCTTTTTACAGGTCTTTTCTTACATGTCCATTGGCCAGCGGGATTTTTTCTGTAAGATCCACACCATCAGCGTATGCTTGGAGTAATCCAAAAATATCTCTTGCTTTGACAGCCTCACAAAGGCTGTGAAGTTTTGCCGCGTTATCCGCGTGTCTTTTCCTTGCGTACTTCCTCTCAATGTACTTGGCAGTGATGTAGTCCTTTCTTGCATTCCTGAAATCAAACATAATTGCATCGTAAATGATTAAGGGCCTCTATTCAAACAGATCCCAATACCCACTCATCTATAACTACTTAAAAAAAAATCCCGTCCCACCCTCCTCATAATAAGCAGTACTGGCAGAAAGACGGGAAGCGGGAAGTGGGCACCGTGTGGCTCCCGCTCGGCACCTGCGTTCGCTCAGCCTCCAAGCACTTTCAAGAGGCCAGAAACCCTCCAACTGCCAAGACAAGTGGAATCAAGGCCCGGGTCTAAGGGCTAAGTGGCCAGGTCGCGGGGCTGGCAGCCCTCACGGGAAGCCTGTCTTCCTGTTTGCGGGCACTGTGCCTAGCAGACAGGCTCACCGCACACCTGACGAACCAAACGAACTGCCCATCTTCGCGGTCCATTTCCTGGCCTTCACGCGGCCTTGTGTGTGCAGACCCCGCCTCTCAAAGGAGCTCGGAGTGCCAGCAACTCCAGGGGAGCCAAAGAAGCCCGCGCTCAAATCCCGCCCCACAGACTGACGTGCAACCCTGGGCAAGTACGTGGCCTCAAGTCTTCTTATCTGTGCAAATGCACACGGCCTGTGAGAAGGGAATGAGCTGACACGTTTGCTGCGCTCATGGCAGGTCCTTAGGGCCTCGGAAAGTACCGATGACCTTGAAAGACAGAGAGCAAGAAAAGCAGCAGCTCCTGTTTCAGAGGACGCAGCATTTTGCCCCAAGGACTCTTACAGCAGCAGCAATAATAAGAAATGGAGACACGATTTTTGAGGGACAGTAAACACTAATTACTTCACGTGACAATCAAGTCAGAAGTGCCAAGAAACGACCCAGTGTCCATCAGCTGAGGAACAGGTGTCCGTACAATGCAATACGATTCAGCCACAAAAGGAAGGAAGCACTGACACAGCCCATGATGTGGACGAACCCTGAAAACGTTAAGTTACATGAAAGAAGCCAAACACTGAAGACCACACACTGTGTGATCCCATTTACCGAAATGCCCAGAACAGGCAAACCTGCAGACAGGTAAGCAGCTGCCCAGGGCTGGGAGAGCGAGGGGACAGCTAACAGGTATGGGGGTTCGTTCTGGGGTGATAAAAATGTTCGAAAATTGCTTGTGGTGATGGATGCACAGCTGTGAATATACTGAAAGCCGGTAAATTATACATTAAATGGGTGAATTGTATGGTATGTGAGTTACATTTCAACAAAGCTCTTTAAAAAAAAAGAATGTCAGGGAAAACCAAATTCCAAATACAGAAACCTGACTTTAGCCAATAGAGCTACCAGGGATATAGGAAGAATGACACGAGAGAACTGAGCCCCCTGCTTCTTTTGTCCCCTCTTTCTGAAAAGTGTGTGTGTACACTGAAATTTCACAAGGTCAGGCAGGGGAGGCTGAACTAGAAGAAGGGGCCTGGGTTCCTCCCCCCCCCAGCCCCCGCAGGCCGGTGGTCAGCTCTGAAAGCGCACAGTCACTCGGGCCTGGCTCTCGGTCACACGGCCGGATCTCAGCCCGGCTCCACGCTCCCCCACCCCCGGTGACCCTGGGCTGGCTACTCAGCCTCTGTATCGTGAGCACAGCTGCTTGCAGGGCCTTGCAGGATTAGATGAGATGCCACACTGAGGGCTTTAGCCCAGGGTTTCGGATGTAATTACTGTGGCAGCATGGAATGAAGAGGGGCTGGTCGTGGCCCGGGCGGGTGGGACCCACCAGCTCTTCTCTGCTGGGGCACTGCTCACTCCCACCCTGCCACCAGGGCTGCACCCACCACACCTGCTTCTACTACCGTCAGGGGCCCAACCCCCCCATCAACCCACCAGGCTTCGGGAGTGGGCAGGTCAACTCCAGGCTCCAAGGGTGGCAAACACCACTCCGACTGCCTCACCCGATAAATCCACTGCCTGGGTGTTTCTAAACGCAGCCTTGTGTGAACCGTGCTGGTGGACTTCACACATCACCCCACACGTGGACAGCTGCTGCGGGCTTACAGGTCACATTGAGATGTGCTGTCCATCTGACCCTCACAACAGTGCTGTGAATGTGAGCCCGTCCCCTCCAGCAGCCGGACAGCTCTGGGGGCTGCCCTGCTTTGCTGGACTGAGCTCTCCTTCCAGGGGCTCCCAGCCAGCGTGCCGCTCAGGCTGCTGCCTGGTTCCTGTCTGTGGTTGACAACTGACAACCTGTCTGATGAAACTCTATGGGTCCCTTCTGATGGGCAGTGGGGCTGGACATGTGTCAAGGTTTAGGTGGCTCCAGTAATCACTGTGGGACAGTCAGGAAGGGGCTAGAGATGAACTGGACCCTTTACTTTTTAAATGTATTATCCACTTGTCCAGGGCTCTGGGTCTCGTCCCCTGAAGGTCGTCCCTCCACAAGCTCAGGTACAGGTCTGTTCTGGGCAACACCACCCCATGGTTTCGTGGAGGGAGTTCACTCTGCCGGAGCGATTCCCCCACCCCCTCTTTTTTTGGGAAAGGCTAAGGCTTTTGGAGAAAAGGCAATGAACTTAATGTAAGAATGCATTTGGCATTCGTGTTCAGAGAGAGGGGCTTCTTATACTCCCGAAGGACAGGACGTGCACGAGGGCCCTAAGTCACAGGAGAGAAACAGTCCTGTGGCCTCTGGGAGCAGACGCAAACCTGGCTGCTCCCCCTTCCCGCCTACGTGTATCTCTCAACATCCCCCAAATCCATCTGAGGATTCACAGGCCACGAGATGGTCTTTGGCTTCCCTTTCAACAAATTTATCTGCAGAAGGTGTGTTGCTCTGAGATAAGCCAGATTTAATCTGGAAGTAAAATATTAGCTTATTTAAGTAGCCACAGAGCTAGGACTTCACCTCTGACCCGTTGATTCATTATATATGTATTGCCCACCACAAGCAACATATTGTGGTTGGAGATACAAAAACGAGTAAGACGCGACTTATTAGAAAAATACGTGTAAATACCTCGGTACAATGTAAAGTGGGATGAGCTGCTTTAAAACAGAACTAAGTGCTACAGGAGCACAGGAGCCCAGTGACTGATTTCAGCTGAGGAGGTATCAACGTGGGTAGCATTTTGCCATCACATTGGTCATCTGCTCTCATTTTGGAAAAACAAGAGGGGGAGGAGTAAACGTCCTTTTCATCTGTGCCAAGGCTGGGGGGCGGGGAGGGGCCCCAATGCAGATGCAACGTTTATATCCAAGAGTCCCAAGCAGATGGTATCCATTTTTTAAGAATCATCTTGCCCCACAGTAAACAAATGATCTGCTTTTATAAAGTGCCCCTGGTACTTGGAAGAAATGAGTTACCATATACTTTGTTCAAAGTTGATCAGTATTACAGCATTTAGGGAGACCAGTCCCTTCACCACGAGAGCAGGTGTCCGTTAGACAGTAAGTAGAGTGCCGCAGTGGGCCACGATGTTTCCTGTCCTAAACAGATCTTCTCGTATCCTAGGAAGAGTCAGCTCTCCTTGGGGTAACTCTCCAACTGACACCTGCCTCGAGAGGACCCTAACTTTTCACAGCGTGTGGAATCAGCTCCCAGCATATGTGCTGCCCCACTGCCCAGGCCCATGGTGAGCAAGCAGGGCTGCCGACACCAACCCGGTACAAGATGTGTGACCGCTTCACCCCTTCGCACGTCCCAGCGACTCTGCGAGGGATGGCTGCACCTCTGTTTCTCTTAGAGGAAAAGGGCTCAGAGAGGTTGACGAACCTGCCCAGGTCCCACAATCGGGAAGGATGCAGCTTTCTGTGTCCCGCGCTGCCTCTCCAGGTCTGGGTAAGGATACAGACTTGGAACTCGGATCTTCATCAAGAAAGGACCATCACTTTATAGGCCCTGTGCCTGGAATCTAACGTCGCACCTCGTCCAATCTCAAGGAAACGCTTCCCCACTGACCCTTGCTCCAGGGCCTGGACGTGAATTGACTGTCACCCAGCACCAACGCATGCGCGCTCACCTCAGACGCCGACACCTGCGAGGGTGTGGAACGCACACAGTACCTGCTCCTCCCTTTAGTTTGTCTAAGCTCCTTCACCGTATTAAGTCACCTCACTCAAGCGCAGAAGAACACAGATCCCGTGAGCTCAGCTTCCAAAGACCGGCCGCCCACAAGATGTTCCTGCCAAGGGCCGGGAACCACACCTCTCTGCAACGCTCTCCCAGCCACTGGTCTTCCCTGTCCGTGCCGAGCCCCAGGGGGAGCCCTGCCAGCACTTCTATCTCAGGCTGCTCCCAGGGAAGGGCTGTCTCGGTGGATGAACTTCCTCCTCTCCCTCACCACCTGTTTCTCCCTTGGCCTCCCCTGCCCACAGCGGGCCGGCTGGACGCCTCATGAGGCACGAAAGCTTCTTGTTCAGGTTTTGTGTCCAAAGTAAAACAGAAACAAAGAAAAGCTTTTTGAAGGAAACAACACGCTCGACATTTGCACTGGGAAAGAGAACGGGACATAATCATGTATCTAGGACAACGGACCCTCCGCGCGGCTCAGAATTCACACTGAGAGAAGGCAGGTGGGAGAGCGACTCCCCTGCCCTGAGGCAGAAGCAAGGTGGTGCCCACACACCACCAGCAGAGGGCGCCACTCAGGACTCCCTCCGCCCCCACCCACTGGCAAATCCGCTTTCCTCTGGCTCCTAAGAAAAGCTGCCAATCCAAGTTTCTACTTGGACATCCAAAAAGGTTAAAGTGACTTTATAAACAACACAGGCTGATTTCTTCCCTAAAGAAGCAACAATCGATAAACCCAAGCTTGTTTATTCCCCTGCCTCGGGGCAGGGGGTGGGGGGTGGGGCCCGGGGACAAGGCCAACCTTTGCTCAGAAAGCGAGAACAGCCAGCCCCATACTTACATGTCACTGCTCGGGTTGGGTTTGATCGAGTCCTCAGCTGGAAGGCAACACTCCATAATCTCATTGAAGCCTGCATTCCCAATATTCTTGGCAAGCTGCAAAAACAAAAGTCTATTTCAGGGTTCTCAATTATTAATACCTTCCACTGCTACACACGACTCACACAGCTGATTTATTTAACGGTCACTAAGAAACAGAGCAATAAAGTGGTTTGCCTTTAATGAAGCTGGACAAAACCCAAACCCCAAAGGTACCCATAAAACTAGAGATAAGAAACAGCATGGCTCTCACAGAGCAGTGTTCTCATAAGACGTGCCCTAGACAGAATGCTCCGCGGACAGGGAGAAGCAGTAACTCGGCCCAGCTCGAGTTTCTTCCCCTTCTCCCCACCCCCAAAAAGAACCTGTGCTCGCTCCAACTGAAACAGATCTAACAGCCTTTACCTGCACCAGCAAGGGGGTGGCTCAGACAGCAGAGAGGGCGCTGGGCCAGGAAGCCAAGATTCGGGTTCAAACTGTGGTCTATTTCCTGGCTTTGTGACCACAGGCAAGGCAGTTTACCCGAGCTTCAATTTTTTTAAATTAATTAATTTATTTTTGGCTGTGTTGGGTCTTCGTTTCTGCGCGAGGGCTTTCTCCAGTCGCGGTGAGCTGGGGGCCACTCTTCATCGCGGTGGGCGGGCCTCTCGCTGTCGCGGCCTCTCGTTGCGGAGCACAGGCTCCAGACGCGCAGGCTCAGTAGTTGTGGCTCACGGGCCCAGCTGCTCTGCGGCATGTGGGATCCTCCCAGACCAGGGCTCAAACCCGTGTCCCCCGCATTAGCAGGCGGACTCTCAACCACTGTGCCACCAGGGAAGCCCCGAGCTTCAATTTTTTAATAATAAAATGCAGATACCTACCTACCTACCTTGCCAGGTTGTAATAATGATAAAATGAGATGATTTCTGTAAAAGCATTCGATAAACTAGAGCGCTAAAAGTGTATCTGTTCCAATGTAAGGTCCTTACTTGCCGATCAACCTCCTGACTCATCAGAAATGAACAGGTTTTCACCAGTGCTCACTGATACAGGCACTGTGCTGGACGTGGCAGGTACAAGATAAACGCCAGGCCGCCCTGGCACGCTCCTGAACGGATGTGCAGATCTGGAGTGACCAGGATCCTTAAGAGCGCGGATTTCATCCCACCCCCAGCACCCAGCTCAGCACCCGACCGAGATCAGACCCTTCAATATCTAACGAAACAAAGAAACCGAATGGAAGCACCGGGCCCAGTGCTTTGGAGAGAACAGACATTTTCACTTCCACGTTGAAAACGATGCCGTGGGAGCAGCGACACTTCTGGTGCTTCTGCCCTCGGTGAGTCACGTGGACACAGGCTGAGTGGGACTCTCTGCGAGGAAAGGCTGAGCCCCAGTGGCCTCTTCTCGCTCCAGGGGGACCGGCTGGAGCAACAGCCAAAGGGATGTGGGTCAGACAGGGCCGAACTTCCTGGTGGCAGGTAAGAGGGGATCTCGAGGGAGGCCGAAGGACAAGGGAAACACGCAGTCAGCCTGATAATCGGGTGGGGAGCCTTCCTAACTCTTCCCTGTCCTTGACAAGTGAACAGAGCTTCTGGATGCCCCGAGCCCCACGCTCTCAGCAGCCCTGCCTTGGGTCCTCGGTCCTCAGCCCTGGCCCCGGGGCCTCAAGGCGACGTCAGGTGGCAAAGCCCCAGGCTGCCTCACTGCACTTTCCTGGAGACGGGGCTGCCCGTCAGGGTGGTGCAGAGCAGGGGGCCCGGCGTACCATGGAGCTGACGCCCCGACGATTTCGGGGGCGCCGGGTGCCAGATCCAGGCTGAACCTCGGCGTTGGGGCCCCGGTTTAGAGCCAGGCCCACGCTTAAGGCCCCACCGTTCAGTGCAACGTGGACGCCATCCCGCACCCAAACCTAGTTATCTGCAGGGCAGTGACAGGACAAGCCACAGCACCTGCCCCTGGGAGCCTCCCGGTCTGCAAGGAGGAGGATCCCCCGGAATCCGAAAGCTGCTCCCCTTCTGCTTGGGCTTGGCTGGCTTACTAGGGGACAGCTGGTCCAGGGAGCCACCATGGCTGTGCGTCACACTCGTCCAACGCGGAGAAATATGCCGCCTCACAGCTTCACCAGGCTCCAGCGAACAGTTCAGCCTGCAGAGAACCCTCTGGAACCATCAACAGAAGCAAAGCACTTGCAGATGGAGGCTGCAGGGTCAGGTCAAGAAAATGTGCGGTCCAGCAGGCCGCACGGGCAGGAGCCTAGGCAGCAGGAGGGCTGGTTAAACAGCCCGGACACACACGCCCTCCACTCCCAGAGCCCCATCCCCGGCACATGGGGCCGCACCGAGGCTGATGGGGGACCCTGGGGTGTTCAGGTGCCGCGTCCTCAGGGAAGCGAGCCCCAGGACACACGCGGAGCCCTCGGGCAGGCTGGGCTCCGGGCCTGGCACACGGGCCTGCTCCAAGGGGCTCGGTCTAACGAGACAGAGGTGAATGAAAACGGAAAAGAAGGGCACCGTGATACGGGCTAGACTGAGTGCTACGGAGATGGCCAGGGGCCGGCAGCAGAGCAGGGACCTGGTCTAGACACCCGGTCTCCCAGAGCCCGAATTTGCACGAAAGCCTGTGTGTGTCTCTCTCACTGCACAAGGCGCCCTGTGCACGGGGACCTGGAGTCACACATGCCTGGAGACCTGCAGCACCAACCCTTGAGGGGCCCACTGAGCCAGAAAGAGGCCATAGGTTTTGTCTAGAAACTGTTTGCAGAGTTTGGGGTGAGGATGGGGAACCTCCTGCACCCTGTTGTCATGTTTCCAGGTGGAGGGTCACCAGTTCCTGTGACATTCTGTTTTCCTCTGTTTTTACACACCCGGAGGAAAGGAGCGGACAGTGAGAGAGACGACTTCCCTGCCCGAGCGGCTCAGAAGAACGGGCACCCACAGGAGGCAGCATCTGGTGGGTGTGCCGCTCTGCCCGTGCCTGGGGCTCGGCTGCCACCACACGTGTGAACCAGATCACCGATTCTGCTGTTTTCAACCATAAACCAGACCTTTGCTCTCTCAAGCTGTTCGAAACGCATGTAGGGAAATGGGGTGTTAGCTACTGGGCCCCCTCAGGTCCCAGGAGGCTGGAAGGCTTGGAGCACATGGCATATCTTTAATATACAGGTGGATAAAAAGGCCCGGGGCAGTGAAGGAACCTGACCCTGGTAGGCGAGCTAAGAGACAGCAGTGAGCCCTAGACTGCTGCCTCCAAAGACCGGAGCACGAAAAAATACCCTGTGGTGCGCAAAGAGAGCTGTGTGTCGTGCCTCACCTGCGCCTCTAGAAATTCTGCTTTTGGTCTATTTGACAAAGTATATGATATGCTCCTTAGTAAGCAGTACAAGTATAAACTATACATCACACACATGTATATGTTTGGGGGCTCAATTTTTTTCTGGTAGGGTTTGTGGTTAAAAAAAGTTCAGAGTTGTGATTTAAGAACAAAGAATAGAACACAGGCTCCGGCTTCCCTTTTAAAATGGGGTTCTTGTTTAGGTTAGATAAGACAAAGGACCTGGGACAATGCCTGAAGCATAACAGTCACTCAATAAACGGTACCTGGTTCTACACTGCTTGCTGCCCTTTGCAGCCCAAGTGGCTTCATTTCGGACCCCGGTGAAACCGCAGTACGATCTGTGAGGAAGCTCTTGGTTTCTGAGGGCTTTCCTCCCCACTCCCTCTCTCGGATCCAGCTGTCGGCTGGTCTGCTTTATATTTAACAGCTGGTTAACAACTTCATGAGGAGGCAGGAGAAAGTCATAAAATAGGCCCGAGTCAGTAATACGTGCTCCTGGGGGTTTCTGACCCTATTCTTTGATGGAAGAAGGTTTTTAAATTACTGACTCAAATTCAATTCCATAATACTGAAATTTCCTTTACTAATTTCACTTACGATGTGAGACTGATCATATGATACTAGGACCCTCGTACCGACAATACTGTTTTATGTAGCACCTAAAAATCAGAACTAAAATCGTAATCTTCTATGTTAAGGAGAAACTTTATCTTTTTAAAATTTATGCTTATCAGGAGGTTTTCTGAAAGCAGATTGGCTTTAAAATCTAAGGCTCTTAGGCTGGTGCATGCTAGAGTAGTTAAAATGGCACAGCTTCCCTGAACTCTAATCAAATTAATACTTCAATTACCCCAGTTTCTTTCCACCGAGTAAAAAGTGATTCTAGAAGCAGGAGGCAAAGGGAAGGAAAGATGACTGCTGACCAGCCACCTTCACGGATGCTGCTGAAACCCACTCGGTTGACATGGGAATCAAGCATGCTTTGAAACAAAAACAAATCAAGAAGGAAATGGTGAAACCGCCACGACATACCATCAGGGGAAACTGTTTACAAACCCCAGGCCAGAAAATACTTTATGGAATTAAGCAAAAGACTTCTGTCATGAGGACCACGGTGAGACCGTATGGGGGGACAGGAGCTGCACTTTACAGGGTGGGTGAGCATCTGTCTATTTAGAACACAGTGCCAGCCAGGAAATGAAAATCCCTGCTCGTGTATCTGCTGTCTCCATCAGGCCGTGCAAAAACCCCTCTCCTGTCACAGCGCATCCATGTGTGTGGCTCTGTGACTCTGCTCTGGAAAGCCGCCCTATCCGGGCTGCAGCCTCGGACACGACAGCAAGTTATCTTCCAGTTCACCCTCTTATCTCTTTAATAGGGTACAAGGGGTCTAATTAACACGTGCTGCCCAAGAAAACGCATTCTGATGAACACAGCAGCCCAAGACCCTGACACCGCTACAGACAGAGCAGTCAACCCGGGTGGGGTCTCCCTGCGGATTCACACATTAGGACACGCAGATGATTTTTCTGGAAGGATTTTGTTCAAATCATCTTGGAGGAGAAGGTAACAACGATAATAATAAGAGCTAATACTTCATAGTTCTCACTATGTGCTGGATGTAATTCTGAACACACACACACACACACGTGTGTGTGTCAAGCCTGCAGGAGATCTTTTGTTCAGGCATCTAAGCAAAATAAGAGCCAGGTGTTCTAAAAAGGCTCGACATTCTCATGCTTTACAAGTGGCACTAACGACACCTGACACACACCCTCCACCTATTGCTTAACAAACGGCTGAGGAATAAGGGTCTGGAGGTGGTGTCATGCCCGCAGTACCAGGGTTGGGGTGAGAGGGGGAGACGTCTGCCTCCTGTGAGTGGCCAGACAGGCGAGTTCAGGGGCAAAGAGAGGGTGGGAATAAATCCCACGTGATTCAGGCCTCTGCCCTTTGTTTTTCTGATAACCACTCAGGAAAAGAGGCTTAGATAAGGGAGAGTTTAAAGCTCTGGCAGAGATTAGACATCAGAAACATGCAGGTCCTAGTTAAGCAGCCTCTTCCCGACTTCTCCATAATGGCTGAGAGTTGGTCACACTTTGAACGCCTAGGAGAATATACAGACAGATACAGACGGAGGCTCCAGGAGAAGACACAAAGCTCTGGGCCTGGGATCACAAGCCAGCTCATCTTTTCATCGAAATGGAGACATTCTCCTTCCAACCGCCTCTGGTGTTTCTCTCTGCGGTAGGCAGTAGTCTCAGGCAGATCATCAGTTAAGTTTCTGAGACACGTGTAAGCAGGTGTAACAGATGCGTCAGGATCAGGCTCCTGCCAGCTTGCACAAGCCAGCTGTTAGACAGCCGTTATTAAAAATTACATGATATAAACTCATGATCAAAGAAACTATACTAGGGAAGTCCCTGGCGGTCCAGTGGTTAGGACTCCCCGCTGCCACTGCCGGGGCCCAGGGGTCAATCCCTGATCGGGGAACTGAGATCCCATAAGCTGTGTGGTGCAGCCTCAGAAAAAACAAACAAAAAGACTATACTAAAAACAAAGTAATACTCAAAACTCATCACTTCCTAACTATTTTACTGTGCTGTTTTTGAGGCTGTATTTGCGCGGCAAACTTACTACATAATGTGTGCGGTCTTTCCCACCGCGCGTTCAGTTATCCACACTGCGGCCTGCAAATGGCCACGGTGGGAGCATTTACATCACGTGACTGGGACTACAAAGCCGGGCTTTTCTCCCTCCCAGAGAGCTGGCGGTTAGACATTTGTCAGGCATGAGGATGGGGAATGAGGAGGGACGGTAGTGATGTTTAAACGCTCTCCACAGGGAGAGTCCTCAAGGGTTGAGAGTGTGAGCTCTGGAATCAGATTAAAGAGGCCGCCACCCCAGATCTGGTGCTTTGATAACTACATAACCTTGGGCTTGTTAACACATTCTAAGCCTCAGTTCCTCTTTTGTAAAATGGGGATAATACACCAGGGCCACAGGGCTGGAGTGAAGAGCAAAATGACCTAAGACAAAGCGCTGTGCAAAGCGCCTGAGAAGCGCCTCGTACAGAATCAACAATTATTACTTCAGCATAAACCACTTAACACTTCCAATTGTTTTTAAAAAAACCACCAGGGCAGTACAGCCACTGCCGTAGTTTACCAGTGCTCACTGAGAAGTAATTTATGTGTCTCTGAATATATACCGTGAGCATTTCAAATCTATGCCATCGCCAGTTACCCAGGATACCGCCTGCACACACACAGCTCTATGATGGAGGCTGTATGCGTTATGACATTAAAAATAACTGTAGTGTGTAACCAAGCATACACTGCTTGGGTCCCGCCAAGGCTAGCTTAGCTGTAAACCTGAAGTCGTCAGTGATGCTACTAAAACTGGGCTACCAGAAGCCACTCCAGTTTCTCCCAGCTTTGTCTCTCAAGACGGTAAACGAACTCCTTGGAAGGACACGAAGGATTCGACAAGACAGTTCTAAACGCATTACAAGTTCAGACACGTTGGATCCAGGATAGTCATCGGTACGACTTACGGCCCCGAGAGATCTACTGACCACGGTAATTGATTTTCTGCCGAGACTACTGCTCTTGACATTAAAATCCATGGCAATCAATATCTACTTAATAGTCACTGTCCAATGCTCAGCCACCTCAAGAAACAATTTCAAATACTACCTTCTAATCGGCAGTCACAGACTTTGAAAACAGTCCGAAGAGCTCATGTTTTAGATGCCCCAAAGCACCGCCCATGTGTGATATGCTTGTTCCTCAGTGGGGCCGGTCTCAACGCTCTGAAAGTCACTTTACAGGAAATGCTTCAAACCCCTAATACATTGCATGGCTTATGTGTTATCACCCAACCAACAATCAAACACTTTTTTCTTCAGAAACAAAGGCAGTAGAAGCAAATACCAGTACCTCTCCCAAAAGGCAGCAATAAGAGACAGAGGACAAGTTCACCGGAAGCTTGAGCCAGGTAGTGACCGCACCGCAGACTCGGCAGACGACTCAGGAAGAATGAGTCCTTTACTGTCTCTGGGCTCTGGGTTCTGCACCTGCTTAATGACTGGGGTGAAGTGGACTCTGCCACCATCCTATTCCAGAATCTCACACCAGGCTCAACGCTCCTTTATAAGTTCAATTCATTTTATTCATTTAAGGATAAACCTTTGTGGGACTGCCCTGGTGGGCCAGTGGGTGAAACTCCGTGCTCCCAATGCAGGGGGCCCGGGTCTGATCCCTAGTCAGGGAACTAGATCCCGCATGCATGCCGCAACTAAGAGTCCGCATGCCATAACTAAGAAGTCCGCATGCTGCAACTAAAGATCCCACATGCCACAACTAAGACCCAGCTCAGCCAAAGAAAAGAAAAAAAAAGAAAGAATAAAGCTTTGCAACCCTCAACTATCATACTAGTAGCCGAGGAGGAGGAATTACCAATGAGTTTCTAACTGCCCAAATCCACTTGGCAACATCAACAGCCACCAGCCCAGCGGAATTTTAAGAAACAGAAATGGATTCAAGTGCCAAAATGAAAACCTCGCTTTCAGATCATTTGTTTTCACTCCAAAATCAAGGATTCGAAACGTACCAGCAGCTCAGATGTTCCTAACACATCTAGCGTCAGGGACTGCATCCTGGAGTAGTGAACCCCCAGCTCTCGGTGGATCCCAGAACACTCAATGCAGGTCAGAATGCCCAGGTTGGTGGAGAGCCACGTAGGATCTGCCAAAGAGAATAGGGAAAACCGGAGCTTGTAAGGAGAGGGCAGGAGTCAGAACTTTTTTCTTGCAGTTACTGAACATGGAGTTTTGTTGCATCATTAGCATTTTTTTTTGGATCCTTCATGTAGCTGGAGCCCTCGTTCATCATTAATCACCACCAATTTACACACAATACACACATGCGCACGCATCTGTTCTCCCTCCTCTTCCTAGGGCTCCACCTCCCCGTCCTTCCATTCATTTGTTAAGCACTCCCAAGGGGCAGGGCTGTCTGTGCAAGAATAGGACACAGCGCCCTCTAGTGGCCGAGGGTCCCTGGATACAGACCACCCCCATCACCAACCTGATGGTACCAGCAAAGGGGACAAAGTCTAGCACCACACGGGGGACTGTCTTAACACACGTCTGTATGTCAAACATGCTAATAACCAGCAGAGAACACCCACTATGTGCTGAGGCCATGCTCTGTTCAGCACAGAGTTGAAGCAATTATAGTAGCAATAATAGCTCAAGGTGTGAGAGCTTCAGAAATGACAGGTGCTTTCCCTTAATTTCTCATTTAACACATACAAGAGCGCCTGGAGGCACACAGGGCAGGTGTCTTCACCATCTTGCTCAGAGAGGTGAAGGGCCTTCCTTGCTGGAGGCTGCAGAGCCAGACCGCAGCCCTGCATTCATCCGGGCTCAAACCCACACCCACACCACGTGTTTACTTGCTCAGAGACGCCTCCTAGTCGAGCGCCAGAGTAGGCACTCAAGAAATGCATGACGGATGAACGCTGAATTTACTGAAAACACGGAATTCAAAATGAAACATTCTTGAGGACGTGATCACAGCCCAGAAGTACAATTCTCTTTAGAATTGCTTGTTGCCCTCAGAAACTCATAGGAGGCAAGTACTGCAACCTGGGTCACTAGTTGATTGCAAAGTTATTTTTAAAATGTTCTAATTATAAACATTTTATCTCAGTTCGGAAATACTCCCGGGTGTGAAAAACTGGTGTTTTCACTTCACTAGACCTATTCTACCGAATCGACTGTGTCATGCTTTTGGTGGGTATGAGTGTACATTTAGACTGCTTTATATCACTCAGACTGTCTTTTAGCATTTTAAAACAAAAACGTCATAGCTTTGATTCTTAGAAGTGTTTTAGAAGTCCAAGTACTACACTGTCCTCATCTAAGAAAAAGCACAGTTCGCTACCTTCACTTCCTGCAGCATCTCCTGCCAAAGGTATGTTTTTAACAGTCCGAGACCCCATGAGGTAATTCCTCAAATTACCCCCAGATACAGCCTCCAGGGTAACAGGAACCTACGGCACTTCTCAACTGTCCACTCTATTTTTGTTGCGCCTTTTTTTTTTTGCGGTACGCGGGCCTCTCACTGTTGTGGCCTCTCCCATTGTGGAGCACAGGCTCCGGATGCGCAGGCTCAGCAGCCATGGCTCACGGGCCCAGCCGCTCCGTGGCATGTGGGATCTTCCTCGACCGGGACACGAACCCGCGTCCCCTGCATCGGCAGGCGGACTCTCAACCACTGCGCCACCAGGGAAGCCCCGTTGTGCCTTTTTTAAAATGGAAGTTGTCACAGAACCAGGGGAACGAAAAGGCACATGGCCACCCTAAGCAGCCAAAGCTCCCCTAACACCGGCCCATCTGAGCTACAGGAATAAGTCAGCTCATTAAACGCTTAAAATACTGGTTGTTAAAATCTATGATAGTTTATATCCATTGAAAATGAAACCCCAGTAGGCCTTATGAAAACACAGAAATAAACACCTCATTTCACGGAATGTGGCAGCTGGCCGGGGCTCACAGACAATCTCCACTGGTCCCTTCATCTTCCAAAAAGGGAAACTGACACCTAACAAAGTAAGTGGCTCTTCCAGGGTCACAGACTAGACAGCGGCTTAAAGTAGCTGCAGAAGTTCTACAAAGCTGTACAAAGGGAGGACGGATTGAATCCCGGAAAAAGCCGCAGTTTGGAGCCAATACAATGACCGGATGACCCCGCTTCCACCCTCGCTGTGTGCTTCTGTTTTCATTTCTCAAAAAGCATTTAAACCGTTTCAGCTCTATGGGGCTCTCTCCCCGCAGGCCTGCTCTGAGGGCCCGGAGGCAGGCATCTTCCCACCCTTTCCCCCACTTAGTCTGCGCACAGTTCAGTAAGCATCTGTGTGACAGCGTGAGCTCAGGCTGGGCTGCGCTGAACTTGGTGTTTGAAATGAAAGGGAAAATCAGTGACTGGCTTCTGTGAATCGGAACAGGATTTAAACGTCCTAGAACTGGAGGGGGTGGCTGGGTCACCTGGCGCCCCGCAGTCGCAACACACGTCATTGCCTGTCATCCTCTGGACCTCGGAGATGATCTCCTTTGTCAGTTCTTGGACTATGTTATTTTCTCCCGTATTGTCATCTCCCTTAAATGCATTGTTCAGAGCTTCTTCTTTGCTGTTTTGCAGCACAGACATCCATCTAGAAAAATAACAGTGACGCTGTGTTAAATCCCAAGGACAACTGCCCTTCCAAGGTCCCACCCCCAAACAACTTACATTTGACATTCCTGTTCGTCCTCTGCTTGAAAGTGGTATGTCCTGTCATCTGCACGGCAAGAGGGGTTTCATCAGTTGTGAGCCCGGACAGTAATCCATACACAATTCCAAAAGAAAGTGGTTTGTAATTAACCTCAGGAAGAGTCTAAACTCTGCCATGAAGTCAATGATTTGTATACAACCAAGCACTTCCTCCTGCCCTTTACAAGCCCTCGCCTGGGAACTGTGGCTTTCTGATGCAAATTATCGAGCCAGCTCCTTTCCTCCATTCAAGTCTAAAGAGAAGCAACTTCCAAAAACTGAAACTCTTCAATGAAAACCATCACTATCCTTTCAAAAGCTTTTTTTTTTTTTTTAACTTGCTACAGAGTTGGCCCCCAATTGTTATGGCCCTTTGAATAGTAAAAGCCTTATCTAAAGCGAGTATCTTACAAGCTTTCTGGCCTTCTTAGCCCAAAGTGTATAGCCTCGGTCCAATTGTGGGAAAGCATCAGAGAAACCCAAACTGAAGGACATATGACCAAAAAACTGATCAATAATTTTCAAAGTATCAACGTAATGAAAGACAAGGAAAGATACAGAACTGATACAGACTGTACGTGACTAGGGTGAAATAACAGCAGCAATGTGGAATCCTGGAGAGAATTCTGGAACAGAAGGAGGACACTAGTGGAAAAAATGGTAAAATCTGAATAAGATTCTTAGTTAACAGCATCACACCAATGTAGACTTCCCGGTTTTGACAGTTGCAGACATGGCTGATATTACGTACCAAATAGTAACTGATAACCCGTACTATATGCTGTCAGTATTAGGGGGAGCTGGGTAAGGGATATACAGAAATTCTTTGCCTACAATCAGTCCAAAAACAAAGTAAGAAAGAAAATTAAATTTAAAAAACAAAAAAGAAAAAAAAAAGGGAGGAGATCCAACTTCTGCAGATGGCAGAGCGGTGACACACCTGTGCCCCTCAAAGTGAGTGAACATTGTGACTTTTACACTCCTGAAAGCACTTTAGTTCTTAGGATAATTCTTGGTGAGCTGACTGGGAGGAGGCTAAGGCCCAGAGAGGTTAAGAGGCAGGAACAAGCGCACCCAGCGGCCGAGGGGTCAGGTTTTGACCCCAGCTCTGATCCTCTTCCTATTTTCCTGACACGGAGGGGACACCCCGCACCCTCTACCCCCAGCCTGTTGCTGAGGAAAGGAACAGGGTTTAAGAGAACTGTGCCAAGGGACCTCTCTGGTGGTCCAGTGGTTAAGAATCCGCCTTCCAATGCAGGGGACGCGGGTTCCATCCCCGGTCCAGGAACTAAGATCCCACATGCCACAGAGCAACTAAGCCCGAGCGCGCAGCAACTACTGAGCCCACGCCCTCTGGAGCCTGCGCCACAACTAGAGAAGCCCGCATGCCACAATGAAAGATCCCGCATACCACAACTAAGACCCGACACAGCCAAAAATAAAATAATTATTTTTAAAAAAAGAGACTCGTGTCAAGTTCAGAAAAATAAACTTAATCCTGTGATCCAAATGTTAGTGGTCGGGTGCTAGGAAGAGAGGCCGCTTTCCCTGCCCCCACTCTACCTGGTGTGCAGAGCCTTACCTGCAGGAGGGCCGGAGGGGGCAGGTCCACATCCACTCTAAGTGGAACTCAGAGTCCTCGGGAAGCCATGACCATGGCAGGTTGCACCAGAGGACCGGGTCTGACACCAGGCCGAAAACCCTGCAAATTTTCCCTGAGGCCACTTCATGGTCAGACCAGGTACAGATGCCACAGGAAAATCAAGGAGACGGGGGAGCAACCCATTTCTCTGGCCAGTTCTGCATTTTAACACGTGAATGGTGGAGAAGCAGGGGAAATTCTCAGTGAAAATTTCCAAATAAAAATTCCCTTGTATGGAACCCTCTTGCACTGTTGGTGGGAATGTAAACGGATATAGCCACTAGGGAGAACAGTATGGAGGTTCCTTAAAAAACTAAAAATAGAATTACCATACGACCCAGCAATCCCACTACTGGGCATATACCCTGAGAAAACCATAATTCAAAAAGACACATGCACCCCAATGTTCACTGCAGCACTGTTTACAATAGCCAGGTCATGGAAGCAACCTACATGCCTGTCGACAGACGAATGGATAAAGAAGATGTGGTACATATATACAATGGAATATTACTCAGCCATAAAAAGGAACGAATTTGGGTCATTTGTAGAGACGTGGATGGACGCAGAAACTGTCATACAGAGTGAAGTAAGTCAGAAAGAGAAAAATATCGTATATTAACGCATATATGTGGAATCTAGAAAAATGTTACAGATGAACCAGTTTGCAAGGCAGAAACAGACACAGATGTAGAGAACAAACCTATGGACACCAAGCGGGGAGAGTGGCGGGGGCTGGTGGTGGTGGGATGAACTGGGAGACTGGGATTGACATGTAGACACTAATATGTATAAAATAGATAACTAATAAGAACCTGCTGTATAAAAAATAAATTGAAAAAAAAAAAAGAATTCCCTTGTATGGACACTCTTTCACGATGTCTTTACACCAAGAACAGTTTCTAGCAGATTCAACTAGAGGGAGGAGAAAACAGGAGGTTTCCAGAGCCCTGCTGCGACGGTATCCTGGGAAGGGCTGCTTCTCGGCCCCAGGCTTGGGCTCCAGCTGGCCATGAACCCTCCATGTGGGCCTGGAGAGGCACCCTGTGGGTCCATCCCACTCAGGGGACTGACCTAGATCATGTGCACCTTCTCCTACACCTCCCACCCCACCTGGCATGACTGCATGATCTGAGGATAATGGCTCAGGACTTGAATTCGTAAACAGTGGGGTCAATCTGAGGGCAAGAGGACTAGACAGGCTCCAGAAGGGCTGGCCTTGCCACAGGGACGTCCTCCTTGAGAAGCCAGGCCCACTGATGGCTTGATCTGGGTGGGGAGTCCCTGTCTGGGGGAAAGATCGGTAAAGGAGGATCCTGCAGGGAAACAGCTGAAGCCAGCATCCAGTCTGTTCCTCCCGGGCTCTCTGGGTGATTCCAAGCTGGCTTTGCAGGTTGAGGGACAGGAGGAAGGGGCGGCTCCTCGGGGCCTGGTAGACTCACACCTGAAACAGCATCCTCACTGCCCATCTACAGCTTGACTTGTTATTTCTCCAGCCACCCAGATGTTTCATGAGCACAAAGGTGTCTCGGGGATACGTGTGTGTCCCAGCAGCCCCGTCAGCAGGTAGAGTCAGACCCGAAGCCAGGCCCCCACCTCTCAGGACGCTCGTCAGGTCACGGTTTTCTAGCTCTGCAGTGTCTCCCTTGATGGTTCCTGGGGGTGGGGTGGGGGGTCTGACCAGTTTCGACGTTTCTCTGTAACGACCCAAACCCACATAGCGCTGCAACAAAGCACTGCCACTACACATGCTCCCAGGGCAGCATCACCTCTTGAAAACTAGCTGAGGATGACAAGTGTGTAGGACTGGGATTCATTCTACCCACTGGAAGACAGTGGCAAGAAGAGATGAGAGCATTTTTCAAAGACGACAGTGGACTCAGCGCCTAGGACCAAATTCGGCAAGCCCTTCCGGGTACCGGAGGCTGGAAGCTCTTGACCCAAGGTATTTATCACGTCAGGCAACAGAGCAAAGACACTGATGGAATCTTGCGAATGGGTGGCCAGTGCGCGAGCACAGAACCAGATGCCCGGGGCCTGGCCAGCTGTTCAAATGTGTATGCTGGGAGGCTTCGGAGTCATCTACACGCCTGAAAGAAACGCTTCTGCACACGTGGTCTCTGACGGGGGCCCCACAGGGGTGCTGGAGCGACTGGGGCAAGCGAGGGTGTGCGGGCCCACCTCCCCAGGCGCAGAACTCATACTCCGTGACTAACCGCCGATCAGCTACTGGAGGGGAATGCGCCCCTTCCCATGAGTTAGTGCTTCAGAAGATGGAAAGGCTGCAGCCCTCCAAGTGTCCCCTAGACACTGGCTGACGTCACATACGACCCTCAAGCTGTCTCCCTTTAACTGTCACTTTTTATTGCCATCCAGGGGCACATTTTAAAGCATGGGCAATCCTCCACATTCCACACCGTCCTGAGGGAGTGAAGGATCGGAGAGCGAGGAGGGTAAATGAACCTGCGGGCCTGACGAAACTGAGCACGGCACACAGCCCTGGAAGCCGGAGAGAGTCGATTTTTATTTTGCAAATCCGTCTGGAAGCTGAAGATCAGAACCAACAGCACCCAAAGCACACGCCACACCGCGCAGCTCGGGAGCGGGCGCGTGAGAACAGGAAACCGGCCCGGGCCGCTGCACCAGGCGCGTGAGAACAGGAAACCGGCCCGGGCCGCTGCACCAGGCGCGTGAGAACAGGAAACCGGCCCGGGCCGCTGCACCAGGCGCGTGAGAACAGGAAACCGGCCCGGGCCGCTGCACCAGGCGCGTGAGAACAGGCACCCGGCCCGGGCGGCTGCACCAGGCGCGTGAGAACAGGCACCCGGCCCGGGCGGCTGCACCAGGCGCGTGAGAACAGGAAACCGGCCCGGGCCGCTGCACCAGGCGCGTGAGAACAGGAAACCGGCCCGGGCCGCTGCACCAGGCGCGTGAGAACAGGAAACCGGCCCGGGCCGCTGCACCAGGCGCGTGAGAACAGGAAACCGGCCCGGGCCGCTGCACCAGGCGCGTGAGAACAGGAAACCGGCCCGGGCCGCTGCACCAGGCGCGTGAGAACAGGAAACCGGCCCGGGCCGCTGCACCAGGCGCGTGAGAACAGGAAACCGGCCCGGGCCGCTGCACCAGGCGCGTGAGAACAGGAAACCGGCCCGGGCCGCTGCACCAGGCGCGTGAGAACAGGAAACCGGCCCGGGCCGCTGCACCAGGCGCGTGAGAACAGGAAACCGGCCCGGGCCGCTGCACCAGGCGCGTGAGAACAGGAAACCGGCCCGGGCCGCTGCACCAGGCGCGTGAGAACAGGCACCAGCCCGGGCCTCCGTCTCCTCCCCAAGCACAGAGGAGCTGGTGATCGTTTCGTCTAAGTTTGCTGTGAGCATGAACTTACACAGGAACTTCCTACCCTCAATAATACAAGCCAGCACACATGTTAAAAAGCAGCCACCTCACGCTCGGGATACTGAGGCAAATAAGACAGCGCTCATCTTCCCCAAAGGCACGGTCCGGAGGTTTCCTCTATAAATGTAACTCTTGTGCCCAAATCCCCAGTGACTGCCTTTTGAAAGGGGAGCTGGCCCTTTCCTTCCCCCAAACCGTAACCCTGCCACCGAAAACTGCCAAGACCAGAAAGGCCATCACGCTTCTTTAAGACATCGCTCGCCCTTTCCCTCTTCCGTAGGCGATGCTGAGAGGCCACTCGCCACAATGTGCTTCTGTGGTGGTTCTTCTGGGTCTGCCACAAAGACGAGCAGCACGGGAGCAGAAACACTAATTCTGGGGCGGGAAGACAAGTAGATTTCAACCCGAGAGTTTCAAGGGCTCTGCCGGGGGCCTCATCGCATCAGTGGTGCAGGAGTTCTAACAGCGCCCAAGTTAGGGGAGCTCTGATGACAGAACTGCCCTTTTTTATAGTGAAGTGAAGGGATTTTTAGGCTTGAGGGCTGATCTAGTATAATCTCCTTGTTTACGAATAGGAAACCCAAGGCTTGGGAAGCTGAGAGGACGTGCCCAAGTTTACAGATCCCGCGAGTGGAGCAAGGCCGTCCGCAGGTTCAAGCCCTGAACCGAGAGACCGGCAAGCAGACCATCACCAGCGGAAATGAAAAGCACGCAGTCACCTGAAATAAAGGGCTTTCTCTTTGAAAACCAATTCTTTAAGTTAATGCACTGTCTGAAATGGGGTTGATGCCCTAGATGAGAGTAAAATAATTTCTCTGCAGCACAGCGTCTGAGAAATAAACTTACGTGAAATTAGGTCAAAACACTTCTTCTCCTCAGGGTTGGTTTTCACTTGGCAGGTTAATAGATTAAGCTTTGCAGGAGGCCGGTTAGCCTGTTGAAAGATAAAAAAACAGAGATGGGTGGAAAGGATTGGGAAACCACAGTATCATTCCTCATTAAAATATAGCAAGAACAGGTTCTCACTGGCTTGCAAAGATAGCTATCAGAAGGCAGGTTTTCATGTGGAAGGCATGACAGAGGCACATCACAGGGTGTCCCTGGACCTCAGCTCCCAGGGGGCAGCTGCCCCTCCCTGAAAGGGACACGGGGGGGGGGGCACCCACCCACCCAGACAGGGATAACAAGTGATGCCAGCCCAGCTTTGAGGTCAAGGGCAGTGGGTTCCCCGAGATCAAAATGCTCCCCGTCTAAAGCTCAGAGACATTCCGTCCTGATCAGCTGGGCACGTGGGCACCCACATCAATTTCTGGTGATCTTAAAAGTGGTTTCCTGAGTATAAACACTCACTTTCAGGGAAAGTAACCTCACAGCACAAAAATAACAGAGAAATTATATATATATATATATATATATATATATATATATATGAAATGACAGATTCATAATCCTTAATGCCAGCCATCTGTCACTTAAATTTCAACAAAACCCACCTTGTTCACATACGTGACCCCCACCTTCTGCCCTCCACACACAATGGTAACAAGAGATTACAATAAGTTTTTGTCAGAGATGTGTCAAAAATGACTATTTTATTACCATTTCAGAAACTATCATAACTAGTCCAAAAAAGCAAAGGGCAGAAGATAATTTCAGAAAAAAACAAAAAAAATTCTGAATGGCAAAACGCCTCTCAGAAATCTTGGAGAAATATTCAAGTATGAAAGGCTTATCTTACCCACCCACCAAGCTGCTAAAAGAAAGACCAAATAAAATGTCTTAAGAGTTCAATTGTTCTTGTCTACCCCTTCCCGTGGCCACCAGCCATGTCAAGAAATTGTAAAAGCTTGGATTTGGGATTAATCGAGATACACACTCACATGTGTCTACATCTGGGCAGACCTGCATTTATAGACCCCTCTCCACTGAGCTCAGAGTCAGGGGCGAGGCAGCGTGGCCTCCATTAAAACAGGACTGATCCTTGCAGTGTGAACAACTGGGTTTGATGACAGCAATTTGGGACAAGCAGAAGCTGGATGAACAGGGTTGGACTAGACTCTCCTGGTTCACGGCTGTGCTGACATCTCTTACGTGGAAATCACTGCGTGTTCTGCAGTCTGCCGATGCCTAACGGATGCCCTTGGGTCATCAGAAACCAGTATTCAAAGACTCCAAGCTCTGCCTGATCTTGCAAGCCTTGACAATTCCAAGTAGAAGTACCATCAATCCTATTTTTGATCTTTATTAATACAATTAACTGGCTCGTCCAGGAACCAATACACCAAACGATACGTTTCTACAGGAGGAGACCACAGCACAAATGCAACCAAGCACTCTACCAAGGTGTTCAGCCCATAAAAAGTATGTGCCTGTTCCATCACCTCATATGGTCACACAACTACACAGGTGCATTTAGGTGATGTTCCTGGACTACTTCCAAATGCTGGTGTCCACTGAGTCTTCAAAGCAGGAGCAGTAAAGGGGGTGATGCACTTTGGTAAATACAGAAATCTTCCATGGACAAGAAGATGATTTCGAATAGTAATAGCTACCTTTACTCAGTTGCCGCTGCCGCTATTGTTATTATCCTATTATGTGCTTACCTGAGGCAGGCCCTGTTGTAAGCAATTTTAATGAATTAACTCACTTAATTTTCCCCGCTGCACTCTGAGGCAGGAACTACTCCACATTTATAGATAAAGATACTGTCCGCGACAGACTAAATAATTTTTTTTTCTTTTTTTTTGCGGTACGCGAGCATCTCACTGGTGTGGCCTCTCCCGTTGCGGAGCACAGGCTCCGGACGCGCAGGCTCAGCGGCCATGGCTCACGGGCCTAGCCGCTCCGCGGCATGTGGGATCTTCCCGGACTGAGGCACGAACCCGCGTCCCCTGCATCGGCAGGGGGACTCCCAACCACTGCGCCACCAGGGAAGTCTTGTCAGGCTTTTAAAAGGAAGTTTCTAGTCTTCCTTCTGCATGACTGATGATCATTTAAAAAATTGTTTTAGATTTTGTTAAGAAACAACAGACATTTCTTCCAGCTTAATACAGTCTCCAGCCTTTGGCGGTTTGGCAAAGCGACGAATTTGGCAAAGAGGATATCTAATTAGAGTAATTTTGTCCCAAGGATAACTTCTTTCCAGGGCCAGAAAACACAACAATCAGCCTTGTCTAACGGGGAATACCGACTTGGGCTTTCTACTGAATTCATCCCCGATGCTATCACTGTCCCTCTGCTAAAATACAGAATACAAGAATCTCATGTCCTAACCTGTCCCTTTTTTCCTGACGGTAAGTTAACAACATACTCAGGGAGATGCTGGCTGAACAGGTAAGCCACGAAAGGAGCCAAACCCAAACCAAACCCAACCCAACAGGCATGTCTCCACTGTCTTTCTCGGTGGAGGTTAATTCACATCACAGCAGCACTGAGGTGTCGGGACCTGGCCCCCCAGAGCACGCAGGGTGCCCCGCGGCAGAGACGGCTGCCACAGGGACCCACTCCTTTCCCAGGAGAGGCAGCGGGACGGAGCCTCCACCTGCCACTCCTCTGGGCTGGAAGCGGCATCCAGAGAGCGGGATTCCCTAGAGAAGGGTCCCCGCAAGGGCGAGGCACTAACACAACATGCGAGTGGCGTGACAAGCTGAGCCCTCCGCATGCTGGTAAAGCTACTTATAACCGTACTGTCTGCCAAAAACTGCGGCAGCCCGTCAACATTGAAAGAAAACTAAGCCTCCACGTCTCTTGAGAGGAAGCTCAAGCAACAGAAATGAAGAGACCCAAAGTTTATGCTGTCGGCAAAGGATCACCAGACCTGCTGTCATTTCTGTGGTCGGGGGGAGAACCACTTTTTGGCTTAAGCCGAGGCCCTGGGTCTAGTGGACACGCCAATGAAGCAAATATCCCAACTGGCTTTGCCGCTGTAAACAAATATGAAGCGAGACCCAGTCTTGTTTTATGAGATTTTCTGCACTGAGGCAGTAAACCTGACCCAAAACAGAGTAGAATACAATTCGAAAGCAAATCACAGAATCGCAGGTGTTGGAGCAGGAAGGGAACCTGGCCTTCATGCAGTCTAACGTTCTCCATTTGAAACAGCACTTACACCCAGTCTCTCTCTCTCTCTCTCTCTCTCTCTCTCTCACACACACACACACACACACGCGTCCATACAGGAAAAATATTACATCAGGATCCAAACTGCACGGCCCCATGAGGGACGTGGTGAGTGTAAAGAAGGCCAGTGAAGGCTGGATTCTGGAAAAGAGAAACGACCGTTATTTGCCCAGGCAGGAGCCACGTTCAATCCCCCAGGCCAGAGGGCCCCAGAGGGCCCTCCAGACACTTGGTATCTGCTAGTTCTGTGGTCTCTCTCCCTTCTCATACAGAGTGGGTGAAAAGGAAGGGACCCCACTCCCACCCCGTGGAACACAGTCCACGCTGCAGTGCCACCCTTCAGGTGGGGTTTTATTCTGTCTCCTCACTCCTAAATACTGACAAGGGCAGGGTTTCTCTGGAACCACACTGAGCCATGATCTCTGGCCAGGGCCCTGAAAAGGCTGTCTGCGCTCCTGCCCAGCTCTGCCTCTCATGGGGGAGCTGGTGGGGACAGAGGAAGAAAGACGAAGGCTGAGGCTCATCTCCACTATGGGACTGAGGTCAGGGCCAGGCCTCCTACCTGGGGTGCAGGAACCTAGGCCACCACCAGCATCCTCGTTCTCAGCAAGACAGCAACCAACTCTGCCTTCAGACGTTTAAAAAATATCTACCGGCCTCCACGGCTTTCACCAGATCCCGTCACACCAGGTAAGGTGATCATACGCGTAAAGCCCACCGTGGAAAAGGGCTGTGTTTGTAACTGTGGTTACACAGTCCCTCGTCTCCGAAAGCCAGATTAAGAAAATCATTTTATTCCAACTGGCATTCCAACTGGCCCAGCATATGTTGGCTCAGTTTCCTGCACGGGCAATTATACACAGGGTTGTAGAAAAAGAACCCGATGAAGGCTGGGTGCAGTACATCTACAATAAAATTACTGAAATTGCTCTTCTCTTGGATTTCTGATTCCCAGACTCCTGACTACCTAAACTCTTTTCCCTTGATGGAAAAGTAGAACTCTTTCCAAGTGTGATGTTCAATTTCCACAGACAAAGGAAGCTGGGGAGCGGTTTGCTGCTTGTTTCTGGGAGTCACAGGCCTCTGAATACAGACCACCTGGCTCCTCAGGTGTTCCTGACCCTGTGAGGCAGTAAGGGCCCCTGCTAGGGGAGCGTCAACAAGGGCACCAAACCGAGGAGGCACCCAAACAGGCTCTTCTCAGCAGGGACCTTGTTTAAAATGCACGCCTAGTGCCACAGCACAGGGCTCGGTCCCCTTGCCAGGCCTCCAGCCCACATGCCCTCATCCCGCTACAGCGGAGCCCGTGATGACAGAGGATACTTACGGTGCCATGGGATATGGTCAGAAAACCATTTTTCACTGAACATTTCCTTTTCTGCCACACTTTTCGGATCCTTACAGATAAATGGGGAAAAAATAAAAGAGTTCAGAAATTTTGGACACAGGAGATTACAAACACACACTGAAACCCTAGCAACGCCGTCTACGTACCCATCGCTTTTCTTGTAGAGGTTGCCATTCCGCTCGGTGCCGTGCTCTTTGTTTCCCTGAGGCTGGTGTAAACTATAGGCTGTGCTCTGGCGAAGCTGTGAATCCTGAAAACAGTTAAGATGTTAGTGGTTTTTAATCCTGTCCAGGTTCCAATTTTTAAAAAGCAGTACACAGAGACACTAACACCCTTAAAAATTTTTTTTTCTTTTTAAATTAGAGAATTTTCCCTCTTAAACACACCAAAAGAGGGACATGAAATTCATACCCTGGAACTCATAAATGCCACCTACCAGGCTGGAGAAGGAAATGACAAATGCCAGTATCCCCACACTGGCTGAAAGAATGAGCCATTTGGAAATTACGAGATTTTACTTATTTACTAGCCTTAAGTCCCTGACAGTGGCAAGAAGCTCCTGGTGTGGCAAAAGCAGCCCTTGAGAAGGAAGGCAGGAATGCTACATGTTGGAAGGGGCAGGGCTTTCAAGCAAAAGAACACAAAAACAGTGTTCTGCCTCTTACTTTGGGCAAGTTACTTAAGCTCCCTGTCTCAGTTTCCTCCTGGGAAAACAGGCAAACAATTTCTAGTAAGGACAGTAAATACAGGAAGGCTTAAGTGAGACCACGTGTGTGAATACCTGCTATGTAACACATACGAACAACATCTGCTTCCCGACCCCATCAATCCCAGCAGAGGAGCCATGGCCTTACACCCAACTGCTCCAGCCTGAGGGCAGACTGTCCACCTGGTCAGCTGAGAATTTGGCCAAGTCCACCACCGCTGGGAAACTCCAGCCTTCAGCTTCTTGAGGGCAAAGACCATTAATGAATCCCCTGGGCCTAAGTCCAGTGTCTGGGGTCCAACATGCGCTCGACTGGTGTTTCACAGATGATACCAGAAGCGCTAACCCTGGAAATTCTGGCAAAGGAAACAAGGGGAGCAAAACATGAACAAGGAGTTCACAGGTCAACCGGGCAGGACTAAGAGCTGCCTCCATCTGTTGTGAGAGCTCCCGACCCAGTTCACTTCATCACAGAAGAAACAGAAACGATGAAAATAAGGGACTTGCTCAAAAGGCAGGGCTCGCTGGAGCCAGAGCGGAGGAGGGTGGAAGGGTACTCTGCCTCGCACCCTGAGGCCCCTTCCACTGCGCCTCGTGCCCTCACCAGAGGACGCCCAAGGATCCAGAGCTAGCCTCACTCCACTGTCGAGCAGCTGACCATCCCCTGGGACCCTAGGCGCTGCCCAAACAATGAAAGAACCAGTGCACGACAGTCAACATGATCCGAACTGAGAATACACCAGCTCCAGAAGTGAAGAGTCAACCGGAGAAAACAATGGGAGCGTCTGGAAGAAGTGAGTTTTAAAGATGAAGGTGAGAATTGCCAGAGGATAAGGGGAGGGACACACGCAGAGGCCTGCAGAGGAAAGTGGTGGCTGTGGCCATCCTCCAGGGAGGGAAATGAGGACAAATACTGCAGCCAAGATAAGGGCGCCCATCGGCCGAAGGGACAGGCGGGCTGGAGTCAGAGCCTAGACTTCATCCGAAAGCCACAGCCAGCCACCCGAATTCTTGACCGTTTTTTAAAAAAAATCTTGAAACGCAAAATTTTAATTTGGATGAAGTCCAGTTTATCTACTATTTCTTTTGTCGTCTGTACTTTAGATGTCACATCTAAGAAGTCATTGCCTAATCTAAGGTCATGAAGATTTACACCTATGTTTTCTTCTAAGTTTTTTTTTTTAGATTTTTAATTAATTAATTAATTAATTTTGGGCTGTGCAGGGTCTTCGTTTCTGTGCAAGGGCTTTCTCTAGTTGCGGTGAGCGGGGGCCACTCTTCATCGCGGTGCGCGGGCCTCTCACTGTCGCGGCCTCTCTTGTTGCAGAGCACAGGCTCCAGACGCGCAGGCTCAGTAGTTGTGGCTCACGGGCCCAGTTGCTCCGCGGCATGTGGGATCTTCCTAGACCAGGGCTCGAACCCGTGTCCCCTGCATTGGCAGGCAGATTCTCAACCACTGCGCCACCAGGGAAGCCCTCTTCTAAGTTTTATAGTTTTAGCTCTTACATTTAGGTCTTTGACCCATCTTGAATTTTTTATTATGGTGTGAGGTAGGAGTCTAAATGCATTCTTTTGCTTTGGCTATCCAACTGTCCCAGCATCATTTATTGAAAGGACAGTTCTTTCCTCATTGAATTGTCCTTTGTTGAAAATCAACTGACCATAAATGTAAGGGTTCAATTCTATTTCATTGATCTATATGCTCATCCTCACGCCAGTGCCACACTATCTTGATTATTATAGCTTTGTGGAAGGTTCTGAAATCAGAAAGAATGAGTCCTCCAACTTTGTTCTTCTTTTTCAAGATTGCTTTGGCTCTTCTGGGTCCCTTGCATTGCCGTATGAATTTTAAAATCAGCCTGTCCATTTCTGCAAATAGGCAGCTAGGATTTTATTTTGATGGGGATCACACTGAATCTGTACATCAGTTTGGGAAGTACTGCCAACCTAACAATATTAAGTTTTCCAATCCATGAACGTGGCCTGTCTAGCACTGACTTTTTAAACTCTGAAATATAAATGGGATAACTCAGCAAAAAAATTAAAAAACAAAAAACCTTCATCTGAGAAATCAATAAGGTGCTCAAGTATTCCATTACTGAACTGACAACAGACCCTGAACAAGCAGACCCCCTAACAGGAGAAATGTCCTTTTCCACAGGGAGTTCATGCCTCTAAACAACTAGGGCAAACAGCTCATTCATCGGATAAGGATGGTCCCAGTTTCTACATTCTCTCAAAGGGGCGTATATACTAGCGCTAGACATTTAGAACAAACCCAGCTTTAAACATCACTGGAAATGTATGCAGTGGAGGGGAAACGGAGAAATACTGTTCACCTATCTGAATCGCTGTGAAAGACTGAAAATAAACCTGTCAAAAGACTAAATGGCACAACCAAGAAATATGTCTATTGATTTGGGGAGAAAAAAAAATCCTGCACAAAATAAGTGATGAAACCAGGTGACAACACTGCTAAAAGTGTTCATGCTAAGGGTATTAATCAGAACTCTTCACCGGTCTTACGAACAGGATAAAGGACATTCTTCTTTTCAACAGAATCAGACCCTATGCCAGAGGTTAGGAATGAAATCACTGTTTTATTCTGTAGACAAGGCATTTCTTGAATCAATTTTAAAATGCAAGCAAATCTGAAACTATGAAATTTAAAATTTGTAAGGAATATAATCTGTGTAACACATAATTGAACCTGCTTTAGAACTAATTATTTCAGTATCTTCCAGGTGACTTCTATGTGACCCAACAAAAATAGCCTTTCTTCACCTGTTTATACAAGTGTTTCACAGAACACTTGATCAAGGGAAGGGGTGACAAATGAAGTCGGCCCTTTCACATACTGAGATTTCAACTGAATGGAATACAGTTCAAGGGAAAAGAGCCTCTCTTTCTGAGGAGAGCCATCGTCTAACAATACAGCAGGCAACTTGCCGGGGCATCCACGTTGCCCGGATTCTTGGAGCCTCTCCCACGTATTCTGCGCTTCTCCAGGAGAGCCAAGGACACCCTAAGACTCGACTGAGTGAGCCTCCACGTGGAGGCTATTATATGTCTGAAGCATATAAGTTAAGTAGGCATTTTATGGACCTTCAGAAAGCTCTCATAAAACTCTATCAGTATCCACAAATCCTCTGTTCTATGACATCCAGACAAGTTCTCAGATCCCAGGCACTGCCCATGATCTTAAGTTTTGTGTGGCCTTATGAAGCGTTAGCCACTGGGTCCTGCTGAAGCAGAAACCGCCCAGATGAGCGGTAGACTCAGTATCTGAAATCTTCAGGAACAGGGCGTGGGGCCGGGGAAGGGCGATACTGCATACTTTATATACACATATATGCGCGCGCGCACACACACGTCTACTCATAACATCAGAAGTATCCCCGAGCTCCCTAAGACTCTAGAACGTCACACACACTTTTTCAATTCACCTGTCCACCTCTCAGAAAGTCTGTGTTCGGTCAATTCTCGTGATGAACGGATTGTCAAGGAGTCACCTCACGAAGCTTAAAGTTTCTCTGCCAAGGGAGGGCTGTGATGTCCAATCACTCCCCATTTTCCCAAGGCGTGTCAGGAGTGTCCATGGACATGTGTATGTGTGTGTGTGTGTGTGTGTGTGGACGCACCGGGAACTGGGGGCTCTGCTAAGCAAGCACTAAGCTGTGGTCAAAGAACAGTGTTCTAACATCTCTTACCACCTCTTCCCCATTATTTCTGGGCAGCTTTTTTTTCTTTTGGCCACACTGCATGGCTTGAGGGATCTAAGCTCCCCAACCGTGGGCCCCTGCAGTGAAAGTGCCAGGTCCTAACCACTGGACCACCAGGGAAGTCCCTCTGGGTAGCTTTTTAAAAGATTCTGACACAAGATATTAAAGTCACATAATATAGCTGACAGAGAACAGACCAGGGCTCAAACCCTGGCCCCAAAACTCCAGCAAATGCATTTCTCCTCTCAGACTCGAGTTGTAAATGCGGGCTAATACTACCTGCCCAGCCATGCTGTTGTAATAAGGACTGATTACTGGTCACGCTTATCACGTGCCTGGAAAAACCTGAGAAGTGAAGCAAGCAGGAGACGCCATGACAACAGAGAGCAGGGGAGAGGACAGGGGGAGTGATGACGACGAAGGCTTGGGAACGGGGGAGTGGGGCAGTTGGGGGGACCTGACAGGCCAGGGTCGGGAGCAAGGGCATCAGCCTAGACTGGAGTGTGTGAGTCAGAGCGCAGAGGGGGCAAAGGTCGGGGCCAGAGTCACGAAGACAAGGTGCCAGATGACCAGCCAACAGAGAAGGGTCAAGTGGGCAGAAGGACTCCTCAGAGATACCACCACCGCCACCCACCACTGTGCAACTACCAAGGCCGGGGGAAGGAATCGGGTCTTTTCTGTTCACTCCTGTCTCGTCCGCATCAGGAGCCCAGTACTTGCAGAATGAATGAACGAACCAGTATCCGTTTATCAAGACAATGTGTCAGTGCTTTACAGAACTCGTCCCTTAGGTCTCATAACAGCTCTCGGGTAGGCAACATCACTCCTGTTTTACAGGTGAAGCGACTGAGGCGTGGAGAAGTCAAGGAACTTGCTCAAGGTCACCCTGGCAGGAAGTGGAAGACCTAGGGTTCAAACGGTATGTGCTGCTGGACAGCCGGCTACCAGGCAAGCTTTCTGTCCTGGTCAGAAGCTGGCCCACCTGTCTCACCTGCTGGGCCTCTCCTAACTCTGAATCATCCTCCAAACCCTCCTTCCTGACACACACCTGCCCACCCCACACTGGGGTGACACCTTCCTTGGAGGTGACCTCCAGTAGAGCTCTCGTCACACTGCGTTCAACTCCTTTCCTGCCCTGCCCCCCAGACTGTGAGCCCCTGAAGAGGGAAGAAGCGCATCTAGCCCACTCCGGCGTGTGTCTGTGCCGCTCCTGCTTAGAGTAACTGCTGAGGAAATGGCAGTCGAATGTGCTGAGTCTTGCGTGGAGTCAGCACTCAAGGCTACCCAGCAGCCTGGCAGGAGGGGTGGGAAGTGGACACCTAGCCAGAGGGTACTGATTAAGGCCAGATTTGAGCATGATTAAGATATGCAACCCCAGACCAAAAGGCCGGAGTTGGAAGAAAATCATGGCTGTTGTGGACCTCTGCTCCTCGGACAGCACATCCTATTCGACCACATCCTACCAGACAGGGACACTTTAAAAACTGGCACGAAGAGAGATCTCCAAAGTGGAAAAATCACTGTGGTTTCAGCGCTTAGACCTACCAAGACCATCCCCCCGAACCTGAGTCCTCCCCAGCACAGCACACGTCTGGGTTCTCAACAAATAGCAGAGAATCCTCCAGCACCGCAGCGGGGCCTGTCCCAGCAGAACGCAGCTGAAATGGACATTTGTGGGATGGGGAAGGCGGGAGAAGGTAAGGCACCCAGGGAGGAAGTTCATGCAAAGACTGGCAGTGTTGAAGAGTTTTAACTTTGTAGAAGGGGTATTTTCCAAATGTTAAAATATGATGCATATATAGGTGTTCACTGTATAGTTTTTCAACTTCTCTGTAAGTCTGAACAATTTCATAATAAAATAATGGAAAAGTCAAACTGTAGCATCCTATTTACAGGGAACAGAAATATCAGGAACAGAATAGGAATGCCGGTGGTTTGGAGGTGTGGGGGTGCTGGGATTGTGACGGCACAGTCTTTTCTCCAAAGTACAGCCACGGGTGACACAGAAGCAGCCCAAAGCCCCTGTATGTGACGGCCATGTCCTCCACTTAGACCAAACGATTGACGCTTAAGGTTCACAGGAAGGAACTAGGAGAGTTAACTCCTACCAACCATCACTGCAGTTTCCTTGGGGCACGTTACCTAATTTTTATGAACTATAATTATATAGAATTAGAATTTTTATGACACTGAAAAAAATCCATCAATGCCTTCATTTTTCTGCCTCACAAAAGAGAATACAAAAACAACGGATGGGAGCTAAAAAACAATAACGCCCAAATGTTCGATTCTTGTAATTGGAGGGACCCCAATTATAAAAATTATTTTAAAATAGAAAAAATTTAACGTATCCATATTTGCTTATTACTTGCCATTGCGTTCACAGACTGTCCAATTTATGGAATACCGTCATCAAAAAGCAACGCAGAATGTCATACACAAAAAAGACAAGACATTGACAGCCAGGAGATTGGTGGGTTCGATCTTTGGGCATAAGGCCAGAGGAGAGCAGTAAAGAAGGTCCATTTGACCCCGCTGTGCATCTGGGGCAGAACGGCTGGTCAACAAAAAACATGGAAACAACAAACTGTTAAAGACGTCTGGTCTGTGCTGGTACATCTGTTACACTTTTCTGCAGAGCTGTAAATAACCGGCTTTCTGACAACAGCCAGTTTCCCCAAACCTCGTCCTCCTGCACAGCCAAAGCAAACATGGCCCTTGCTCTGTGCCCAGAGGGCTCCTGGACTCCAAGCACCTGCTCTCCTGTATTTCAAACCCGAGCTTTGCTTCACAGGTTGGATCCTCCTTTTCGGATCCTTCTTGCATCCAACCATTCCCACCAGCTCTCCAGTACTCGACGGCACCCTGGCTCCTGTTACAATCAGGCCACTGTATTCTCCATGCTCCAAGTTCTTTTTTTCTTTTTCTGTTTATATTCCATGTTTAGGAATATCAAAGTGTCAGGACCTAGATTGTCTAGACGGGGAGGAAGTCACCATGCTGTGGGTAATTTCCAGCACTCTATGGGGCCTCAGTGGGCCAGTCTCTCACTTAGCTGACCCCTGTTTACCAAGAACCGATGAAACGAGCAATATGGTGCTGTGACGTGATGGCCAGATGGGCACAGGAGGCAGGAGGGCGGCCTCAGTCTGCTCGAGGTCCAGCTGGAGGAAAAGCACCTGTGCGCTTGAGCACATGGCCATCAAGCCCCCAAAGATATATGCTGCCACTGAAAAAGCTCTCTCAAACAAAATGTGCGATACAGATCACTGCGGGGGCGGGGGGCAGAGGCAGCCCTCCAGAGGGAGGGATTAAGGTACATCAGAAGGACAGGGAGAATTCAGCGACGCAGTGGAAGCGGTGGGGGTGGGGGGTGGGGGCAGGTGAGCAGCTTCACTTTCACAACGGAGTGACACCAAAGGCTAAACTGTAAACTTGGAAAATTTCCATTTCGCTAACATTTATGCGTTCAAATTCTTTAGTCTTTAATAAAGCCCACAGCTACTGAAAGAAGAAAAGTAAAAATAAAAAATGCTACTAGCTGTTAGTATATACACGGAGGAAATATCTATTTTTTGAAGTTCATGAAAAAAGCATGCAAAGTTCTATAATTTATTAAAATACTGAACTACTTACTCTCCTAGACTTCGGTCACAAAAGGTAAATGCATTTGGGAGAAAAACAACAATATTCAGTTATAGTACAAGAACTTAAAACAAAATAGAGCCGAACTGCCAGCAGGGAGCTTTACGCTCTGGTAAGCAGTTTCATAGACGTATTGATCTAAAATCTACTAGCTATACACTTAAACACATTCCTTTACGGACAAGGAAGTGGATTTATGTTAAATTTCACATTATAATATCCACACTGTAGCAAACATATGCAATTACCTCAAAATTTACTTTTTAATGGTTTTCTAACAAGACCCCCAAATACAAATCATCACTGCGAATGTGCTGGCCCGCAGAGAAGTGATTATGTGAAAGAGATGACGCAAGAAAACTAAAGTTTCTGCCCATCAGAAAGCAGCTCCAAGAAAATCAAGCTCCTTCCATTTTATGGAACATAATCTCCAGGCTGGAAGATTCAGATGGTCACCAGTCACCCGCTGATGCCACACGGGCAAAGTCCATGTATATCTGTGGGCAGGGAAACCACAGAGCTCCAGGGAGAGAACCAACGGCACGAATAGCGAGTGTCTATGTGACGGAGACCCTAAGAGCTACTCATCCAGCAACGGACAGAGCAGAAGAGGTTTAAATACTGCCATTAAGGCCATTCCTACGGTAATGCTTCCCCACGAAATAAGCATATTTTTAAAAAGATGGTTTTATAAAACCAACTTAAAGAACAAACTACATGTTTGCATGTTGCCCGATACAGCCCCACAGTGAACTGAGCACCCAGAGACCTGGATCTCACCTCCTCAGTCCCGAAGCCCCCGAGACTGAGGGATGAAAACATAAAATAGCAATCTTTCAAAATTAAATCCCCTCACCTCTTTCTGTTCAACCTGTAATGCTGACTTCAAAATATCTCGAAGCTGTATCAACTGCCTTCTCTCTTCATCCTGGGCCTGTTTGATCTTTAAAAAGCAAAACAAAGCAGAGAAAAGTACGGCTGAGGTACAGTGAGATGGTGCAGTTCGCGGGGCATTTCTCCATAAACGCAACCTTCTCCCAACCAAGACCGAGGACGGATTGGGAACCCCATTCTCCACACTCCACGTGCGCTTCAGCGCTGTCACTTTCTAGGCGGCACGGCACGCAGACACGAAAGCACGGAAGCAACATTTAAATCAAAGTGTTTGTTGCATAAAAACCCTTTCAACACTCATGTGGGAGGGAAACTACTTACTGTGTGAAGATCCGTTGAAAGTGTTTCAATGGAAGGTTTGAGGCTTTCAACTGCTTTCAGTCCATCCTGGAAAAAACTAGGAGGAAAAAAACCAAGAAACATAGATTGTGTTTCATAAAAGAGAAAGCAATTTTGTTAGATGGAGAAAAAACTTCTTTAAAGGAAATGGCTGAGATCACTGTGTAATTCCTGGGGGAAAAGACTAGGACCCAAACCTTGAAATATTAGGCAAACCAAGAATAAAGTGACACTCAAAGCTAGTATCAGGCAAACCAAGAATAAAGTAACACTCAAAGCTAAGAAAAAAGGCACTGCAGTAAGCCTCGTATTTGTGATTTTCCTTGACCCATATAAAATGAGCCCTACATTTTCAGTTTATAACGGGAAACAGGACCCTACTGACAAATGGCAGCAAAGGCTTCGGTTCAGGAACGGAAAAGTCTGAGGCCAGGAAAGCATGGGGTGAACACAGAATAAGACGCTAAAATATTTTCCTTGACAGGCAACAACTAAGTGGAAAAGAGAAAGAATGCAAGAAAAAAGCAAGCGAGCTGAGCCTGAAGCACATGAGTGGCCACGCCCCGTGGGCAGAGCAGGGAGATGTGGTTGGAGACCTTGAGGTCGGATATCAAAAGGGACTTTATATTTTTAACGCTCAGAGCCCAGTGCTTGTGAAGTCATCTCTAACCAGTGATTCAGGAAGTACAACAGAGGCTGGACGAGTTTCTCTGCAGCAACAGCAGGCTGACATGCAGCACACAGCCTCTGAACCCTTTTGAGAGGAAGAAGAGGCTTCCCAGGGAGCTCAGGAGAGAGTTCAAAACCTGTAAGGAGGCCTAAAATGCCCGTGGACTTGGCCCCTGCCTATGTCTCCAGGCTTCCACCCACACCGTTTGCCCCTTTATTCACGGCTCTCTATTCCTCTATGGAGCCAAGTCCTCCCTGCCTCAGGCCCTTTGCACTTGCTGTCTCCTTCCTCTAAAGAGCTCTCCCTACAGCCTACCTTCTGTTTCTCCTGGTTCATTCCCACTCACTCTTCACGTTTTAAGTTAGATACGGCCTCACCCTTGAGGTGTGCCACAACCCCCATCCCTTCAAAGAGGTCTCCTTGCCAGATTCTCTCAGAGCATTCTGTCTCTGGCTTCAAAACACTCACCACAACTGCCGTTACGTGTTCGCTGGTGTAATTGTTTAAAATAAAATTCCCCCATTATATCTGAAGTTCCAGGAGGTTGAGGACACAGTATCCACAAAACCTGACACATTTCAGGCACACAATATTTGTTGAATGAAGAAATTAATGAGGAAAGGAAGGAGAATTTCTAACTTCTGCCAGTTTACTGGGTACCAAGGAGACTATCTTCAAAAAGTGATCTGGGGTTCACGTGTTTATTTCTTTTAAACTCAGCAATGGTCCTGTGGGAATTTCCCATATCAAGTATGCAATTAGTAGGAGGGGTTGTAAAAACAATGCTGTATGACACTTAATACAATAATTCCAAGGAGGAAGGGAGGAAGGAAGAGGAAAGCGTACACACAGGATGTGGGTTTCGAACCACTACTAGCTAGTTATTAGGAATCAGAGGCTGGGCTATTAGAATTTCTTAGCTTAAAAATCTTCAGATATATGCATAATTTTAACTTTACATTCTCATTCCTGTATTTTGCCTAATTCATTTTTTTCTAAATGTAAAATACGCTTCTGGTGTAGCAACTGTGTCCGTGTTACAATGACTTTTCCACATGGTCTGTTTCCACTGATAGGGCAGAAATGCCATGCCATATACGTCTCTGTGTTTCCACTCTGAGCACAATGGCCGACACAGAGCAGCAATTTTAAATTGAAAGGGAAACTGGGAAGAATAAACACCAGAATGAGAAACTGAGCTTTTTCCTCTTGTCATGAACTCATTCGGTTCTTATGTTTTGTTTCAGCTCTATTTTTTTTTGTATAACTATTTTATTAATCGATTCAAATTCTTATAAAATAGGCGGGGTTGGGAGGGAGGGGGAGAGAGAGAGAGAGAGAGAGAGAAGCTGAACACACACTAGTTCAGGGAGTAGGAAAATTATCACAGGAGATCAGCACAGAAACGGTCCTGCTCTCGGGGAAAGGGAGTGGGTGCACGGCTCCAGAATCTCTGTGCCTGGCAACTGTCCCCACAGTGAGAGCACCTCGCAGTGGAGTCAAGGGCTCGGAGAGGTGTTTCTCATCACAGACGTTGTTTCCATCATGACACTGCCCAGTGTCACACTTGGAATAACGAAACAGATTTATTCATCTTTGTAAAAGCATAGCCAATCTTGACCGTCTACCTAGAAAACCTCCTCCCTCTGATTTTCAAAACTCCTATCTTTCTGTACCGTCCTTACTGAGGCATGTTTGTATACTTTCTCTGGCCTTAGGGAAAGCTTCAAAAAAAGGGGCCCCTTTGCTGACTGCTGTCACTGCAACATTCCTAAGTACAAACCCCCAGACATTTTTTTTAGCTTGAGCCTGTTAACACTTTCCCAAGCTTCAGTCAAAACAACATTTACCATCGGTATTACCAAATGTCGACTTTTGTTTTTTATCTAACGTTTTCTAGCCTACCTGATCAAATTCGCCAGCCTTTAAAATACACCCACTGAGATCCAACCTTCAGGCGCCCACAAGCGGGGCGGACTCTCCCTTCTCCAGCCTTCACAACTGCAGCCTCACGGCCGGCAGCCTCCGCCCTCCCCCGCCCCCCACTGGAGTGCGCTTGTCCAGGGCACCGGACTGGGTCTCGTTGCATCTGCAACCCAAGTTCATCAAGCCGCAACTGGTCACAGTGGTTCCCAGCAGGTATTTGCAGAGAACAAGTCACTTCAATGCTCATCACTACCGTTTAGAACATGACCATTTTTGTTTACTTCTGTTTTAAAGACTGCCCTATTTCTAGGTTCACACTAGAGAAAAGGATCCTCAATCTTTAGCAGCAAAGGCTAGTAAGACATGTTTTCCAGGCTCTTCTAGGAACTAGAGATGCTAAGTCTTTCCTTAAATGAAATAAAAGACAAAGAACATACTCTTCGAGAATGCTTCCAGAGAAAAGCAAAAAGGAGTAAAAAGCAAAGTAATGTCTAAGCAGTTCTAAGGGTGAACACCTGAACGTGGCTCCACAGAATCTAGTTTCCACCAAGAGGCCTCTTGGTACCTGCAGAGACTAGCAGCTTCAGCCCCGCCGGGCACAGCTCTGCTCCCCGGTGAGCAGTGGAGACTGGGAATGTTCAATGGGGACACGAAGGAACTGCCCGGAGGACAGAGACATGTGTCGCCAAGGGCTCCTCTGTCCGATGGCTGAGTCACTCAGGCTCCACATTTTACGCCCCAAAATATGCATTTGAAAAGTCAGAGCCTTCCAAATGTTTTAAAGAGCGTGCAGTATGTATGTACACGTACACACACGCACACGCGCGCACACACACACACACTCATCCAGAAAGGAAGTAATGGAAGAGTCATCATTTTTAAAGATTACTGAGCTCATGCCCATAAAAGGCCAATTGGTTCTATCTTCCACAAGTGGTCTGTTGCTACCCAACTGATTAGTTTGGGCAAAATAAAGAAAAAAAAGGAAATCCCAGAATAACTTCTTTTTAAAAATAAAGTATCAGCAAGGAAACAACCCATTTCCTAACCAGCCTCACATAAGGTTACAAGGGTAAGACTGAAGAAGTTAATTTATATGTTAACCACACAGGATTTTGAGCCTTTGTAAAGTAATTCATCTTAAAAACTCTACAAATTAGGGGTCTTTCTATTTTCTAAGCTCCATGCTTGGAGCTCTTCTGTTAACCCAGGCTGAATCACTCAGCACACCTTCCTTTGCTGTTGGACCTCCACTGCTTTAGAAATGCAGTGTCGCCAGAGACGTAGTAAAAATTCCAAAGCACAGCTCCATCCAATTCAGTGCAATTCACCACCGCAAATCGTTCCAGGTAAACGCGCTAAAGGTTAAAAAATAAATGTCACGGAGGACATCGTTAAAGAGCATACAGCTCAGTGGGAGACAACATGAAAGGTGCCGTCAGGGGAATGTGCAGAGAGCACAGTGGTAACAAGAAGGAAGGGAAGGGTTCAGGTAAGCGGGAGAGCTGATGACTTCTAGGCAGCCAGGTACACCTGAGCTGGGCCTCGTGGAGGAACAGAGGCTGGGGAAGGCACAGGGGGCACCGTCTGTAAGGGGGCATCAGCGTGGGGCACACCCCGTTAAGGGGAAAGGCAAGTGGATGCGTGTGGCAGTAACACCCTCAAAGATGTCCCCGTCGCCCCGCACCCCTCCCTGTACTGTCGCAGTCTGCGCCCAGGCGCTGCGGCTCCGAGTGCCCTCGGACGCAACCTGCAGGCCTAAGTGGTCGCACACCTGCTCGTCCCCATCTGGATCCTTCTCAACACACACAGTAACCTGCTGAAACAGAAACGGAACGGAAGGAGCTACCTTGGCGTCCCCAGCCAGCACACCCTCTTCTCGTCACACTGCTGCCTCTGCACAGCCACAGCCAGGCTCCGAATCTCTGTCACATACCTGCCCGTGCGCTTGCGGTCTCCCCACCCCACCTGAAGGTCCATGCAGGTAGGGGGCTGGTTTCCTTCATGCTGCACCACCTGGCACGCAGCAGGAGCTCAAGCACTCCTTGCTGAATGAATCCTCTGCTTGAAACTTTGAGAGCTTCCCAGTACGTCTGGGATAAGAATCGGACGCCATTAACCGGACCTCCAAGCCGTCCCCACCCCAGGCTTTCCTAGGCAGCGTCATTTCCTTCACTATGCTTAGGTCACACTGGCCTTCCTACTGCCTCAAGACCTTGACTTTGCCTGGAATGTTCTTCCCCCGTTCCTTACCTGCTGGCTCCCAATCACCCTTCAGACCTCAGAATACATGAATACACGTCCCTCAGAGAGGCCTGCAGCGAATTCAAGAAGAATTTGAACACCCACTGTGGGCCAGGTACTGTGTTCTGGCTTCTGGAACACACAGCAAGGAACGAGACAGAAGAAAGACACAACACCTCTGCCCTCAACCTTAATCTGAATTATATTCTTCTACTCTATTCTTTCTTAGACTCCCGCACTTCAGAACACTTTGTTAACCGTGCAGTTACAAGTGTGTTTGCCTAAGTCCAGCTCCCCGACCTGATCCAGCAGGAGCTGTGCCTGAGGCGTACGTTACTCTACCTCCAGCATCTCAGACGTGCCCGAGGCGTGGCACACACTCAACAAAGGCAGTGAACGAGCCCGAGGCCTGTTTACAGCGGCGACAGGGGCGGGGGTGGGGGGGTCAGGGAGGAGAAGCAGGATGAGGACAGGGGAAGACAACAACGAGGCCAGGAGGCGAGGCCCGGGTTGTGAAGGGCTGACGGACACGGTGAAGTTGAGCACACAAGCGGCTCCGAGACCTGCGAGGTCCTCCTCCGCTTCCACACACAGCCTCCTCTGCTCAGTACTGTCATTTGTTTTATATGATAAGTAATACATGAAAGTATTCTTTTAATTTAGGACACTGCATTAAGACCATCTCATTTCTCTTTTAACAAATAAAGAACATCCGAGAATCAAACTAGTTTGCCATTTTACGAAAAAAGCAAAAATAAGTATATTTGATAATGTAGATTTTTACATTACTTTTAGTTTTTGAGATATAGAACTCAAACCATAAAATCCACCCCTTTAAAGTGTACAGTTCAGTGGTTTTTAGTATATTTATTCACAAAGCTGCGTAATCATCAGCCCTATCTAATTCCAGGATATTTTCGTGACCCCAAAAAGAGACCCTGTGCCCGCTGGCAGTAACGCCCCCCTGCCCCCTTGCCTCAAGCCCTGCCAGTCACCAATCTGCTTTCCGCCTCTGTGGACCTGCCTCTTCCCGACCTTTCAAATAAATGGAACCATCCAGTATGTGGTCTTTTATTCCTGGCTTCTTTCACTTTACACGTTTTCAAGGTTCATCTGTGTTGTAGCCTGCATCACTGTTTCATTCCTTTTACTACAGAGTTTTAAATAAGTGTTTACTTTCCACAACACAATACTACAGATCTCCCAGAAGTTGCCATAAAGAAAGAAACATCTGAAATACCATCATAACAAAGAAAAAGAACTTACTTGCATTGGGCATGAAAATATTTGATCAGATTCTGAAGTAAATCCACTCCCTTTTTAATCTTAATTTCATTGACCTTCAGCAGATACTGTTAAAAAACAAAACAAAACAGGAAATGTCATAGATAGAAGCAGAATATGAGCTGAACGTGAGCCTCTGAGGACAGATCACCTCTTCTACTTCTCTGACAGCTTGTACGATGCGTAGGGCTCATGGTAGATGCTTAATGTTTTCTGAATGCCATAACTAAATGTTTCTTTCAGTTTGGTGCCACATGAATTATCTCACATACAGGTAAGTAAATGCTTAACTTTAAGTGCCAAGAACTTCCAGTAATAAAACATTCTGTCTTAACCAGCTAGGAGAAATTTTTGCCCTAGTTGTGTGGAAGAATGACAGTGCAAATGAAGGGGATTCTACCCATCTCAAACACTGCTGTCCACATACTCTGTCCCAGGTCCCTTTCTTTAGGCAGGTCATCGTTTAAACACTAACTGCTAGCCTTCTGTAGTTGAGACTTTGTCTCCATGTCTCTAATACTAAAACACTTCCCTGACACTTTTAAAAGAACATCGTGATTGTTTAAAAAAAAAAAAGAATTTTAAATTCAAATAAATTAAAGCCATTTTTGACTTGGAGACTTCATTAACAACCACTAAGAAAGACATCAGGAAGCCCCAGGGATCTACAAAACAAGCATCCGGAAATACACTTGTTCTTTGCTAAAAGTTTATAGAACAAAGACTCCATAAATTCCCTGTCCCTTCCACTGCTGAAATAGGGTGTCAACAACTCTGAGAATGCGTTGCCTCTAAGACCGAATGCCCCCGAAAGAGCTGCTGACCCCTGCTGACCACAGGCATCTCAGCTGTAACCTGGGAAACTTGCGTTCAAGTGGCCTCCCAGGTCAGCCGGCAGCCCAGCTGGAAGAGGGAAGCTGAAACGGTAACTACATCAACTGCCACTGCCTTTTGCCTTTACGTCCTCATCTCCCTCCTTTCTGATAACTTATTCTCTGTTAATTAAATAAGATGTCTGGAAATGTATCAAAATGGTTAATAAGATGCTTGGCCATGCATCAAACGATAAAATGCACGTACCCTTTGACCCAGAAATTCTACTGACGGGAACTTATTCTGAGAAGATAATCATAAAAGTTTACAAAGATGAATAGAAAAGAAGGTTCGTGGCAGACTTGTTTGTAAAAGCGAAAAGTGGCAACAACCTAAATGTAACGAATGGGGAATTAAAGTGTGGTACATCCACAGAGAGAAGGGCTATGTAGCCATTAAGCCAATAAAGCAGAGACTTCCTGACATGGAAAGATGTCCGTAGCACACTAGTGAGTGAAAATAATCAGGTTACAAAGCAGCAGTGGAGAATGATCCTGTTTATACAAATTGTCCGTATGTACGTATAACAGGGATATCTGAAAGATGTTTAACTAAATGTCAAAGCGGTAATCTTTTGGTAAGTAAAATCTGTGGTGATTTTTAATTTCTTTTATATATATATACACATATGTACACACACACACATATATACTGGCCAATTTTTTAAAGCACTTATTTTTATAATCATAAAAAAGCGAGAGCGGATCTCTCATACGTTCTCAATTCACGGAAGCTCTGTATTATCTATCTGGCATACTGACTGTCTTTATAAGATTCATTTTGAAGAAAAAGTTCCACAGCTTTAAAACAAACACCTGGAAGTCACTTTTCTACATTAGATCCCACGCAACTAAAACTTTAAACACCTAAACAACATCAAACGTTTACAAAACTTGAGAACTTCAGTTTGAAGAAATGGTTGAACAATTTTTCAATGATTTTAACTGCAGCAATCTGTTCACTCTGAGGGGTTGGGTTCTCAGGGACTGCTTTTCGGACGCTCTTTCCTTCCAGCCCAGGTGTGTCTGGTCAGTGTGTACAGGCTTCATCAGATGTGTGCTCCTCTGTAAACTCCAACCTCAGTGCCCGGTCAGCCCACCTCTGCTTCTGTGCCTGCGAAGAGTGCCAGACCCCACCAACCGCAGGGACCCCGTGATGCTCGGCACAGACTGGGGCCCGACGGCCACTTGGGGACCTGCCCAACAGATGACTCACGTGTGTGACTTAGAGGCGTCGGGTAGATAGCGTTTTTCCAATAAAATAACCTATTTGACCAGTCCACACAACCCATTCACCCAGACGAGGAAAAGAGCCCAGTGCTGAGTGCATGTCCCAGAAAGCAATGACAGAGCTGAGGATGGAACCCGCACCCTCACCTCAAGGGTATGACACTAACACGCTGGCTGAGTCTCTCAGTCACTAAACATACTTTAACAAGCAGTCCTGCAGAGTTTACGTCAATAGCTTTCCTCCTCACTAGGCAAAAAGAGAGCTCATCCTGAACTCACACACACACCCTTCCCAAATCCACTCCCTGTGAAACACCACTACTTAATTTTACCCCGAGTCAATAAGAGCAATAACGTGTCTGTATAACACACAGCGGTTTCTTCGTCCCTGTCTCTATCGCCCGGGATGATCTCTCCAACACTGTGTGAAACGGGTCGGGCAGGTATTATATGTGATGTCTGTTTATAAAACAGCACGTGTATAAAAGCATCCACTCTCCTATCTACAATAACAGTCTGAGCTTAGTTAACTTTCTAAAAAGTCACGTAATGGGGCTTCCCTGGTGGCGCAGTGGTTGAGAGTCCGCCTGCCGATGCAGGGGACGCGGGTTCGTGCCCTGGTCCGGGAAGATCCCACATGCCGCGGAGCGGCTGAGCCCCGTGAGCCACGGCCTCTGAGCCTGCGCGTCAGGAGCCTGTGTTCCGCAACCCGAGAGGCCACAACAACGTACCGCAAAAAAAAAAAAAGTCACATAATGAAAAACAAAGCAGCAAAGGAGGGACAGAGGAACAAAAAAGACATAAGAAACAAAAAAGTAAAAGAGCAGATATAAACCCAACCACATCAACAGTAACATCATGTGAATGACTAAACAACCCCATCAGAAGGCAGAGACTGTCAGACTGGATAAAAAAACATGATCCAAATATAGATTGTCTACAGGAAACACACTGTAGATCCAAAGATACACATAAGTTGAAAGTAAAAGTCTGGAGAAAGAAATCCCATGCAAATAGAAACCAAAAGAGAGCCAGAGTGGTTGTACTAATACCAGACAGATATCCCCGATCCCTGGGACTGATTCCCCTCTGCGGACCACTTAAGAGTTTGCTCTGGGAATAGAAACGCATTTTAATATACTCCTAAGGCATACATCTAAAAAGACTGGGCTCCTACTGTAACTAACAAATTAACAAACGTTCTAAAATCAAAAAGTGCCTTTTGATGAGCTCTGCTGTGGACTGCTTACAGGGAATCGAGAGCTGGCTGAACCTAGTTTCAACACCTGTCACAAGTATCACCCCTGCGTTGTGGACACTCAAAACGTAAGTCTGCCTGGCTACAGGAGGGGACACAAATGCCACCACGCTCACGCTTCACTGCCACCGCCCGGAGGAGCGAACCCTCAGGCCGAGGGGTAAACTGTTTCCACAAACAGACCTCCAAGCAAGGTATAAAAAAGGCTGGAAGCAAAGGCCCGCACGATTGGTCTTCGATATTTTCCACCCCTGAGCCTCCAGCAGAGAAATGTTCTGAACGTCAGTCCTGCCATTCTCCCCTCCCGGAGGGGAGGACTTGGGCCGTCGGTGGAGCAGGACAGAGGACCTCCCCAGGGTGCCTGGGCCTCTGGCCTTGGGGAACGTCCCCACCCGAGCAGGCGGAGCCTGGGGGCACGCACTTGCAGAGGCTCTCACACTCATAGAGGGGACCACAGCTGGGGCCTCACCGCCCCGCCCCCGGCACCTCCTTAAGAACACCACAGCGGGGGCGAGTGTGCACGTGTGGAGGCAGAAAGAACCCGCTTTCAAGTGAGTCACTCCTTCAGAAAGGCTGGAGCTGGCCTAGTCTAGCCCCACCCTCCAGGAGCCCCAGGCCCCCTGAATGACAGAAACTGGGCGGCAGGGTCCAGCAGTGCACCTGGCACTGCCTGAAGCGCCTGGCAGACGTACCTCGCACATCTGCAGCTGGAAGAACCGCCGCTCCTTCTCCATCTCCTCTGCGATCTCAGCCCCGCTGATCTCCGTGCGGATCATCCCGTGCAGCTTGGCATGCTCCTTCTTCTCCTTTTCTATCTTGGTTCTACGTGTGGAAAAAGTGAGACTCAATCAAGACACCTCCAGACTGGAGAGCGCCCCGCTGTGGTCCCGACACCCACCCTGGACACAAATGCTCGCCGAGCCTTTCCAGAACAGGACAGCCTCGAACTCACTGGAAAGGAAAAAGCGTTTCGTCATAAACATGTCAACCTTGGCCCTTTCTGTTGAGTATCGACCCAAGAAAGGCTTCCAAAGCAACTCGACTAGGACAGTGCCCATCATCACAGAAGAAAACAAGTGACCTTTCCCGTTTTTAAGCTTCGTTCCCCTTTTCACGTCTCTCTCATGCTCGCCTGTGCTCGAGTCCAGTGTGCGGGTCAGGGTACCAGCTGACACCCCCGCAGTGCATCCCGAGACAGGTGACCAGGGTGAGGCAGCCATGCGTCACATTGGTTAGTAAGGGCTTGGACTAGTAACTGGATTTTTATCCTGGACAAAAGGAGGCTAAACAAAAGCCACAGAAAGCACTCAAAAATATAAAGGGTGCCATGAAGAGGAGGGTACAGACTTTTCCTGCAGAGCCCCAAGGCAGACACTACACAACGCAGGTAGCGTGTCTTAGGAAGCTGTTCAACACGAAATGGGTTCCTCTGGGTCCAGAGGCCCCATCATTTGGGGAGGGGGTATTTAGGAAGAGGCGAGAAATGTAGTTTCTAATCCTTGTTCTTTATCTTGAAGCACAGCACTGGGCACACAGTAGACCCGCAGTGACTTGACTGGGTGAGTTAAGAACGTAAAGAAAAGGTGACCGTTTGGTGAGGATGTTGTTAAAGGGGCTCATGCACCAGGGAGGCAGCGTGACTGGAGGGCCCCGGGGACAATCACACAACTCCAAGCCTCCCCTGACGCCACCGCAAAGGGATCAAGACATGGTCCAGGTGTCAGTCACTCTTGTAATGATCAGGTATGGAACGACAGGCCAGGAACTGTAAAGACGTCTTAAAGCTGTTTGTTGCATATCACAGGGCCTCTCAGGAAAAATCAATCTTACGTGTAAAGGGGTAGAGCTAATTTTTTAATTTACCCCAGAATTACTCTGAGTTTTAAAGGCTGCTGCTCCTTCGTTCTCCAATTCTGGGATTTTGTGAGTACCTCTGTCCTCACCTTAGCTACGTGCGTCTTGATTTTACAGAATTTGATCTCATTCCTCTTTCAAACCTTTTCCTTTCAGAAGGAGAAGACTCTCTCAGGCAACCCTCTTCAGGGACCCTCTCCTGTCCCTGGTTCAGAAACGCACAGAAGCATTTCCTCTAAGGCCCTCGAGGGCAGCAGCGACGGCAGCTCAGTGAAGTCGGCAAATCCATGTCCTGCCCTTGGCTCAACTAGCTTCTCGTGGGTGACCAGCAGCAAGTACCAAGCCCACGTTTCCCACCTGTAGAGCAGGAACGTGGACCCTTTCCTTATTCACTGCACTGAACTCACACACAGACGCAGGATGCTAATGAGCCCGGGATAGTGAGTCTGGAGCCTCTCTGGGTTGAGCCGACCTTCAAAGCATTCTGGTTTAATACTGTATCTGTGCTTACATGCAAATGTGTGCCATTAGTGAGACTCTGGAATTTGGAGTATGGGAACTTAACATTTCCAGGATGGGATGAGTACCAAAGGTGTGGGATTCCTTGGTGATCCTTCAGCTCTGAATAGAGACCCAAGGCTGGTAAAAACAAACAAACCCAATTAAATACGTGTAGTTAAATCTGAAAAGGCTTTCTCCTTATCGTGTCCCACTTTACCAGATGGCTTCATATAAAAGTTTCTAATTCCACTGAGAAAACTCTATTACTCAATGCACAGCAATTACAAAGCAAGCATGAGGCATTTAAAAATATTTTCTATTTCTTAAGTATTTAAAATAATTGAAATCATCATTCCCACAATCGCTAGCCCAATTCTAGCTAGCTCAATCCTCTCCACTCCAGGAAATGAGAAACTGTGATCAGAAATGTTACAACAAGTGCCTGAAGTCAACCAGTAGAAGCCAATTAACGTTCCTGAAAATAACATTCTGTAGCCATTAGGACATAAGAGGAGGGATGAGGAAAAAAAGTTTAAAGAGGCTGACATCATGAATGTGGACATCCGGTATGAAAGCATCTGGTATCGCAACAAACCATAGCAACACAGTTTTGGGTGAATTCTTTCCTGGATTAAGGTTTATTTAGACAATACCTTTAAGCAATAAAGGCTCAATTTAAAATAAAATCTCAAATTACCTATGCTTACTTTTTTAAATGAAAATACTCACATTTTTGTTTCATAGTCCTTCCAAGCTTTATCAAAAGGCTTTTTCAGATCCTGTAAACAGAGAGGCATAAATTAAACAGGACTAATCATTAATTTCTGGGCAAAATAAACTTATCCCTAGACTAGCCCTGAAAAGAGTATTAATTTCTGCAATAAATGACGTATGTGATCCCAGGATAAATGGAGAGCTTAGAGCACAGGCTTTTAATCAGACTAGCGGTAGCATTTAGTTTTCTTTCTCTTTAAGAAATTTTTATGATAGAATATACCAAATGCACACAGACAAAGGTGGAGAGAATTATATAACGTACCTGTGAGCTAGCTATAGCAAGTATCAACTCACAGCCCATCCTGTTTCACTTATACCCCGCCCTCTGTCCTGAGATTATTCTGAAATTAAACCTGGAAAGACATAACATTTAATCTTCAAGTATTTTATTGTATCTCTCTAAAAGAAAGGGACTCTGATTTTTTTCTATTAATATAGGAATCTCCTCAACACATGTACCCCTGATCTGGGCCCCAAAACAAGAACATAAAAGCCATTCACCTTCTCCTGAGGTCTCCCGATTCCACAATTCTGCCTGGAACTCAGGACCTCATATCCTCTGATAAAGCCTGACTCAAAAATATACTGAGCCACTAGAAATTCTATCAAATTTGGTTCCCACCTATTTATGCTCCCTTTAACAGGGGTCTTTTAGAAGAGAAACCCCTTCGTTGTGGGGATTTTTTTCTTTTTTTGACTCTTCTTTGGCCTCTGACAAGGCCTAAGCTCCACAGCCCGGCACCTAAAGCCTCCAGGAAGGCGTCTGCCCACCCCGTAAGCCTCACGTCCCACTGTGCAGCGCCACCGACCCAGGGCCCCTTGCAGGGCCGCATCATGCTGCTGCAGACTGGCATGGTTTCCTCTCTGCTTTGTGTGCCCTTCCCTCCCGCTTTCCTGGTTCTCGCCGGACATGTTCTCCGGGCCTCCAGGGGATGCTGAGCAGTGTTCCTCCGTGTCCTAACGGCTCCCCGGGCCCAGACTCCTTGCCCCAACAGCTCTCCTGGCACTTCTGCCCCTGCGGAGGCCCCCGTAATCGGCTGGGCTTCCGGATGTGCCAGAGGCCGCCGGGGATCACGTGTGGATCCCGTCAGAGCACTCGGTGGCCTGAGAACTGGGGCACGACTGCCTCTCTTTCCCATCACACACCTGTCTGGGCCAATGACATGTGAGAGCAACTTTCTGCTCGGTGCCTGGTGCCCACACAGCACTCGACCCTGACTGTCCCCACGCACGTGCCCGGGAAAACAGTTCACGGCTCAAGTGTTTGTACGAGGCAAGGCGAGGCCTCAACAACGAGCATCCTTTGCAGGACAGAAAAATAAAGGCGGCTCAGGCCTTGCTGGTGCCCATTCTCCCTCCAGGAAACCACCCTGCGAGGATCCTCTCCCAGGGCTCAATCAGTGACACGCTAGCTGGAAAAACCAGACTTCACACAGGGTTCCCTGCTCAACCGGCAGAACCCAAAAGTCGTTGACAGTTTCCAGAAGAGCTGTTTCTTTCCCTTCCACATCAGGAGCACCAGCAGGACAGCCAGAAAGGCCACGGGTCACCACTGTTAGGGCCGAAAGGTGGTGATGCCACGATGGGCAGTCAAGGGAGCCCAAGGCAGTATGGCGCCACCCCGCCATCCCAGGAAGAAGGCTCGAGGCCGTGGCTGCCCCGACTGGCCAGCGTGAGGCGATTCCACGTCCTATGAAAGCTGCCCCCCGTGACAGGACTCTTCGTGTCATACCCCTTTCACTCCTTTTAGGTCCCCCTTCAGCAAACTGTCCAGAGGGAAGGAGATTATGTTGTTCATATTCTGAATCTAAAAAACAAAAACAGAAAAAAATATCCTTATTCCATTTCCTTTTTAATCTAAAGTAAGGACAGCAAGGAGGTTAGAGAACACACGGTGATAATTAAACTTCCCTAAAACCTGACCAGCACAAGTATGGCAGCCTTATTCATTCTTACATTCTCTGTAAGTAACGATTTTACCTTACAAATGAATATATAACTAATGAAAAGTCTACATCTGTCTATATTTCACAACAATAATAACCTTCTATTACTGGGCTCTGAAGTCTGTGGAAAGATAATCATTACAACAAAGAAAAAAAAAATCAACGACAGAAGCACTTTAAAGATACAGGAAGAGAAGCCCAAACACCTCCTATTCTCACTCATGGCTCCATCTGATGCCCTGGGGCTGGGCTTTGGTCAGTTCTGGGGGCCCAGAGCCCCCAATCTCCCTAGCACAGCCCCCAACAGGGGAGACTAAAAGGAAAAACAGAACGAAGGGAGCTTCTGTCTCCTGAGAACGTGTATGAGTGGATGTTGAGAGAGAACTAGAAAAGAACCGAGGGAGAGGAAAGCAGATGAGAAAGGGAAAAGGAGGGACAAGTGGTCTTAAGGTCCCCTATTCTCCCTGAAGCAAGAAGGCAAAAGATGGTGGCTTAGCAAGTTGTCACCACAGATTAAATGCAGAGAACCAGACCCTCCTGACACACTTGGGCATGCTCACGCCAAGCAGGCCCGTCCCTGCCGGTCGTTGAGCTTTGAGCCACAACTTAAAGACACAAAGCTTCAGTGAGCAAGAACCTCGACGCACAGACTCCCCAGCTTCTGAACCTGACAGGAGTCCCTCCCCAGTGAGAAAATAAGCTGAGGCTCTACTTTCTCACCTCCCCAGGCTCTCTCTCCCTAAGTCAGCACGAGTGGCACGCAGCCTTCTGGGGCTGTGTGCATGTGTCACTTTGGTGACACGTGCCGAAATTACGGGACCACAAAAGGACAGAGACAGGAGTAAGGACTTTGGAACCTTGTGCATTCCTTCTTACAATCGAGCAAAGGAGAATTTTATTTTTAGTAGAATTACCTTGACTGGGAAGACCCACCACAGGCACAACTTTTGGGGCAATATGGGATCTGATTTCCAGGCACTATTCAGGATATGAAATCTCAAAACGGAGAAAGAAAGTTACTTGAAAAATACTGGTAAGGTGTGTAAGAACGCCTGCACCAACCACCTTTCCTGCCAAATAAATGGTCAGTTAATGACTGTCAGTCATTTCAGAAATGCCTTCTGGGGTAACTTCTGTCTGGCGCTTACACAGCTCAACGTGTGTCATGCACCCGGCAGAGGCACGGTGTCATCAGCTATGACGTGCTAGGATTAGCCTCGAGAGTTAAGCTGTAAATACCGCAAAGCTGAGTTTAAGGCGAGGTCCCGTGGGCGACGGGAAGGGATGGAGACAGGCCGTGCAGGTGAGTCACCCCTGGCGCGAGCACACCTGGGCTTCCGCTGAGCCGTGGGGGACTCCGTCCCCACACGCGCCCCTCGTTCCCACCGCCGCGAGAACGCACCCACCCCCGCCTCGTCGGGCCCCCTGTCCCGCCGCCGCAGCCCCTCACCCCCTGCTAGCGGCGCTCTCCTCCTGGGCTCCAGCCCTCTGACCCGCTGTTCGCCCACGAGCTCCCTCTGGCCTTCTCACCGCCCTGCCCCTCAGTGGCCTCACTGCCCCTTGTCTGGACTGAGGCACCGCTTCCCCTGCTCCTGGCCGCCACCACCACCCAGTCTCTGCCCGTCCCAACCCCTCCTACGCAGTTGTTCGATTTCTCTGGCGTTGTGTCCCTGATAAACACCAAACCTACTCCCGCATCTGGACCCTCACAGTCCAACCTCATCTGCCACGTTTCATCTCAGTATCCGCTGTTCAAAGCCTTCCCATCCACCAGGAATTTCTCAGATGCTACCTTTTCCGACAACATCCCAACCTCTCGGCAGGAAGTGACCCCTCCCTCTCCAAATCCTCCGATATTTTCTTTTTTAAAAAATTTCTTGAAGGACTTGACAGGTTCTACCCTACATTTGTCTTATCAAGCTCACGCCACGAATCCCAAGGGGCGGCTTCAAGTTTTTCTATTCTCTACGGCACCCAGCACAGAGCGTGGCAATGGCTGAGTGAATCAAGTTACCTAAGTATGTTTCTGAGCATCTCATACATGAGAGACAGAATCTAGAGATACATTAATAGCTTTAAACATCATATAACTCATGTGTGAATGCATGCATTCATCGTGTATTTACTGAGTGCCTATTTTATAGACAGCAGTGAGCTGGCTACAAATGCAAACAAAACGTGATGCTTATCGCCTCAGAGGAAGAATAAATATACACACAAGAATGAAACAGAAAGTCTACGACACACCACAGGCAGCATGTTTCACCCTGTACAGATACCAGCGGCTCCTGGGGGAAAGAAACGACGACTACGGCTTGAAGCAGTCAGGCGGGCTGACCTGGGCTTGGGAAGGTGGTGACTTGGTCAGTTCCTGAGCCGCGAGACTCTGCCCTTTCATCCACTTGATCGCAGAGCCATGGCTGCAGTCCGGTCAGTCCTCAACGCTGCCCAGAGGGAAGCCAAGGCAGCGCCACCCTGGACAAGTCACGTGCAAGACAGCAGGAGCCGCCCAAGGGGGGGAGGGGCAGTGGTCAGAGCTGCTCAGGGTGGGAGGCTGAGCCAATGGCACCAGAGCGACCCAGATATATGGGAGGTTGGAGGAAAAAAGAATAAGGTGCTTGCAGATTAAAAACTGTATTCCTAGGAAGAACTCTAGTATGTTTTTATGAGAGGTGTATTACGTGTGAGTGTATGCACGAATGAGCGAGAAAAACAAAATCTTCTGTAGCAGGGGAGAAGCACATCACCCAGAACTTGGTTTACACATCTATTTTAAGACTACTTGTTATCGGGACTTCCCTAGTAGGTCAGTGGTTAAGACTGCACTCTCACTGCCGAGGGGCTGGGTTCAATCCCTGGTCGGAGAGCTAAAATCTCACAAGCCGTGTGGCAAGGCACACCATTTAATAAGGCAGATAAAGCACGGTTTTTTTGTTTTGTTTTGTTTTGTTTTTTGCGGTACGCGGGCCTCTCACTGTTGTGGCCTCTCCCGTTGAGGAGCACAGGCTCTGGACGCGCAGGCTCAGCGGCCATGGCTCACGGGCCCAGCCGCTCCGCGGCATGTGGGATCTTCCCGGACCGGGGCACGAACCCGTGTCCCCTGCATCGGCAGGCGGACTCTCAACCACTGCGCCACTGGGGAAGCCCCAAAGCACATATTTAAGTAAGTAAAGTGCCATGTGGAAACTCTACGAGCCAGAAATAAAACACCACTGAGTTTCTGAGAAGAGAAAATTATTTCCAGTCTGGACACCAGGGAAATGTTTGCTGATTGGGGTTATGTGAGATAGACCTTCAACGACAGGGAGAATTACGTCTTGCAAGATGGGGTGGAGGGTGTCCAGGCACAGACAGGAACAGTGGAGAAGTGGGAGCACATCAGCCAGGGGAGTGGCGGGGGCGGCAGAAGATAAGAGCTAAAAAGAGCAGCTGGAAGAGAATCCCACCAAGGGGATTCTGGCCTCCATTCCATCCATTTCTCTTTCCGGGGGGTTACTCAAGTGATCCAAAATAAGAAACTACTACTCCTCTAATCAGAAACTAATTAGCTAAATGATTGCAAAAGAGACAGAAAGTAGATCGGCGGTTGCCTGGGGCTGGGGGTGGGAATGGGGATTAACTGTGAGGGGACAGGAGGGACCTTACCGGGGGGTAGAAGATGTCCCCAAACTGGTTTAAGGTGATGGTTGCATCACTTGGTAAAGCTACTAGAAATCAATGGCTTGTAGAATTGAAATGGGTGAGTTTTATGATATATAAAATATACCTTATACGGCTTTCTTTTTTTTTTTTTTTTAAAGAAATTATTACAAACATGCACAGAGTTCCCGTCAGTGGGCTTCCTAACAAAGCTCCTCCACTCCTGGCACCAGCCTCCGCCCGCCCTCTGCCTTTTCCTGCCCTTGTACGGAACCCGCGCAGCACACAAGCGTTCTGACTCAGGGTGAGCGTCCAGGAAATGACTGGCCCTCGTCTCTGCCTGGGCCCTGAACCATGGGCTGGTGCTCAGATGTCCTGTCTCAGCAAGAGCGCCCTGCAGCAGGAAGGATGGGCTCGCTCTGGGTCTCCCTCTGGGTCTCCCTCTGCCTGCCTGTACTGGGGCCGCCCAGCAGCCTCAGGCCCACAGCTGAACGAACCATCTCCATTCTGGCCGTGAGAGATGAAAACCACAGCCAGGAGATCACCGCACACACGTTGTGCTCAGCAGCTCCAGCCTCGATTTACGAGCAATAAAACTGTTATGATCGCTGGGAAGAATTAAATTACCCCTGGGTCACCCAACTAGAATATTTCCCTTAGCACCAAGCAAGCGCCGGGCTTTCTCTTATCCTCTGACTTGCTTTTAACAAGTATATGAAGTAAAATGGCTTTTCGAAACCCCAAGCATGATCTGAATACAAATTATTACTCTTAATTGCTGCTAGTAAGTATGGATCTAATACCAATGGCACACAGACAGTCTGCAGTCACAGCCCTCCCTGCTCTGTCTTCCCTTTTCCTGGGTTCACCTGGATATGTCTGACAAGATGAGCTGACAAGTAGTCCAATGTGTGTAATCTCAGATGGAGAATGATTCAGTCGTGGGGAGACAGGCAGACAGGGCTATCAGAGATCGCGAGCAGCCCGCGTAATGTCACAGATGATTAGCAAACAAAGACAGCCCAGGAGATGGGGCGGGGGTGGGGGAATACAGCCAGGCAATAGCCATCTTTCCACATGGGTCTTCCTAATTATTATTATATTTTTTGTGGGGGAGAGGGGTTCTTAAAACTCCTTGACCCGCGAGCTTTGCCACTGCCATACACTCTAAAAATCTTTCCCCCCTTCCCCGTGACGCTCTCCCTGCCCACAGGGTCAGTGTCTCGGCGGCTCCTTCGGCTCTGTCACCGGTTACCAGCAGCTGCCGATCCAGCCAAAGCTTCACCCCTGGCTCCAGCCTGACCCCTGGGAACCCCAGCGCTGCCTTCTCCTTGGCTGGGGATCTGTCGAGAAGCCTGAACCTAGATAGGATTTTTGTATCATAGCGCTCTATTTTTAAGGAGCAGCAAAGAGAAGACAGACTCGAAACAGGAAAGTTGCTGGGCAGAATCTTCCCAGCTCCAGGCTCATGAGTCTAGAAAAGACCAGGTCTTCCCAGGGCTCTCCTCAAAAACCCTTAATAGTGTCCAACCCTCTTTGGGGATAGTCAGCTTTTCCTAAAAGACCATATATAAAACATGGCCAAAGAGCCTTACCTGAAAATGTACCTGTGTCATTAAGTTTATTTTAATATGCCTAATTTATGAGAAACCAGAGACAACGCTGGGATCTGCAGGGTTTTTTCTTTTTTAACTTGGGCAAATGCTGCTCAATCACAGAGTCAGAGGTAAAATCAAGACCTCAAAGAAGGGCAAACACCTGTTCATGTGGGCATAGGCACTGGCAGCACCTCCGTGCCGGGGGCAGAGAGTTGCAAAAAGACCTCAGACCTCATTGCTTCAATTAAGGGCACTCTTAGCGGAGGCTTCAGCATTAGGCAAGGATATGTACCTGGGAAACAGCCAGCACCTGCGGAAGCTTCAAGTCTTCTCCAGGAGCTGGAGCCTGAGACCCAGGATTGTGCGTGCGGGTGGCACTGCCGGGGGTGTTATAGTAGCAGGTAAGGCTTTACGCCTGTGCAGTCCAGTATGACAGACCCTAGATACGTGTGTCCATTCAGATGTAAATGGATTACAATGAAACCAAGTTGGAAACTGAATTCCTCAGTTGCGCTAGCGTATTTCAGGTGCTCGAGAGCCACGTGTGCTGAGCGGCTTCACATACTGGATACAGCAGATGCAGACCATTTCCATCAAAGCAAAAAGTTCTGGTGGGGCTTCCCTGGTGGCGCGGTGGTTGAGAGTCTGCCTGCCGATGCAGGGGACACGGGTTCGTGCCCCGGTCCGGGAGGATCCCACATGCCGCGGAGCGGCTGGGCCCGTGAGCCATGGCCGCTGAGCCTGCGCGTCCGGAGCCTGTGCTCCGGAACGGGAGAGGCCACAACAGTGAGAGGCCCGCGTACCGCAAAAAAAAAAAAAAAAAAAAAAGTTCTGGTGGACAGCAATGCTTCAGACGAGTAGCCTAAAAAAATTTTTAAGCACCTCTGAAGGTGTAACTGATGTACAATAACCTGCCCATATTCAAAGTGCACAATTTGATAAGTCATAGCACATACATACACCCACAAAACCATCGCCCAAATCCAGACAGTGAACGTACCCATCACCCCCAGAAGCTTCTTTGCACCCTTTTGCAATTCCCACCTCCCAGCTGCTCACTCCCCAATCTCCGGTCCCCAGGCAACCGCTGATCTGCGTCTGTCACCACAGAATAATCTACATTTTCTAGGACTTTCTGTACATGGAATCCTACAGCACGCACTGCTCTTTATCGGCTTCTTTCACACTCGCTTTGAGATCCATCCGTGCTGTTGCATCAACGGCTCATTCCTGTTTCTTGCTGAACAGTTGTCCATCACCTGGCTTATCCAGACAACTGCTGACAGGTTTTTGAGTTCTTTCCAGTTTTGGGGGCTACTACAAATCTTACATATAAGGCTGCTCTGATTACTCGTGGGATGGGACTCTCCAACGATGACCAGGAAGGCCTCTTCAGAAGGTGACGTGGAGCAGAGTATGAAGAGTAAAATGGCAGAGTAAAATCTTTTGGAGAAGCAGAAGGTCCTAGGTGAAGTGGCCTGAATAAATCACTAAATGGCACAGGGCCACTTAATCGCATGTAAGGCTCACAAGTGCTTTGAGAAGTCGGTGTTACCCCCATTTTACAGAAATGGAAACAGAGGGAGAGTTAAACTACCCACTTTGCCCCCAGATCCCACAACTAAGCAGCAGCTGAGCTGAGAATGAGGCCAGAGCCCTTCCCATCATTTCACTGCCATAGGCAACCGGCCTCCAGAGCGGTCAGTGCTACTCACACCTGACCCACGGCCGGAGCGGGGCAGGCTGTGAGACCGGAGGTGCCATCTACATCAGGACGTACAGGGAAACACTTTACAAAGGAAAACCATCTAGGTCACTTTCATTTTTAGTGAATTCTCCCCGGGGGCCGGCGACAACACCGCCCAAGACCTACGGCGTGCGCGCACACACACACGGTCTTGCTCTCACACGGGGCCCTCGTGAACATGTGCTCCCAGGCCTGGTTCTTTGGCACCAGGGCCACTCTGATGGTTTGTTTAATCAAAGGAGACGGGGGAGCCCACGCAGATCTTGAGTGTTTAACACAAACTGAAAGATCAAAACTGGGCAGCTGCCAAAAACACTGGCAACTTTCACACCCCAAGAAAGGGGAAACAGCTGACCTGGTTTCTGCCTTCAACGCTGCGTCTCTGGCAGTCACACAGCTTTGATCTTTCAGGTTCTAAGTGGAGAGAAAATAGTGACCCTCTTCCACTGGAGAACGGATGATGAAACCACACACTGCAGCCTACTTGCAATGGTCTGGAAAACCCGCGTTTTCTGGGGGCCAGCACAGAAGGGCCCAGGATTCATCAATCCACAGCTTCTTCTAAAACCCACATGATGTTAAAATGCTTAGTTAAGCCACCCACCGAAAACGAAAGCAGCTTTTCGAATCTACTGCCTCCGAGAATTCGAGGTTGGATACTTGCGTCCTCAGCTAGGCCCTGGAGCCCTGGCCTCAGGCTCCCCAGGGGGGGAGTGAGAAGCGGTTGCTGGCTCCAGACCAATGAGGTCAGTGTCACCAGGGAACTGATTAGAAATGCGAATGGATCAGGAACTCTGGGAAACGGCTCCCAACAGGGAGGGTTCTAGCAACCCTCCCGACAGGCAGGCGAAGCTGGGAATCGCCTTTAAGTAGGTGTGGGTGTGGCCTTTTAACAAGGTCCAGGTCCTGCTGGGGCTCCCGGTCCACAGAGGGCACCGTGAGGACCTCTGCTCTAGGGCAACGCTTCTCAGACTTTAATGGGCTGACTCGTGCCCTGGGGAAATGGAGATTCTGCTTCAGCAGGCCTAGGGGACAAGGGCCCGGGAGCCTGCATTTCTACGAGGCCCCAGATGACTCCACCTGAGGGCAAGGCAAGACTAGGACGCTAGGGAGGCAAATGAAACAAACTACGTCCAAGTGCTCTGTAAACCAGACTCGGGACTATACAGGTATTGATGTCGTTTGTCAAGTTTTAGATTTTAAGGAATGACTAACAAACAGTGGAAATTCCCAAAGGGAAATGCACCCAGAGAGGCTGGACCTGGAATTTATCTCCAGGTCCCAGGGAGGCAGGGGCCTGAGTCCTGGCTGAGCCAGTGACCAATGACCAACAGGAGGAGACCCAGGACGCACAGCCCCCCAGCTCCCAGCCCCCTCTCTTCGGGGCCATCAACTCCTCCAGCCCCCAGTCCCTTCCCCTGGGGCCTAGAAGTAGGCGCCAGTGTCTCCCATCACAGAAACCTTCCCTTGCGACTTCCATCAGCAGCCTGCCCCTGGAGCAGCGAACTCCCACCGCGCGTCTCTCCTTCTGCTACTGTACTGTCCCCTGCCTGCACGGCAGAGTCACTGTGGCGTCCCCGGCACCGAGGCCAACGGCACTCATCAGCCGCCCCCCCACCCTGCTCCTCTGCCTTCCGGGTGCGGCGGACCCTCCACCTTCACTCACACCCCCTACTCCAGCCTGTCCACACAGCATCCCTTGGGTTTGGCAAAAGATTTTAAAGTTTGAGGTGCCCTACATCATGGCAGTTGTTCTTTTAAGAGCCAGCAAGTGAGAGAATACACGGTGACAGAAGAAAACAAACACAAACCCTGGTTTGAATTTGCTAATGCTTTCAAATGATTATCCTATAACAGCACGTCCTCCACGCACTTGACAAGCTGTTAAAGGCAAGTGCGAGGAATGTGCTCGCAACCTTTGCCAGGGGCTTAGATGCAGACGGACCCTGTGGTGGCCCACAGGCCCCCAACCCACCCCCACCCAGGACCCAAGCACCCAAGGCCGCGGGAGAGTCACCGCCCCACCTTCCGGGGCCGCGCCCTCGGGGCTCCTTGGCGTTTGTCCTGGGGCCTTCCCAGCACACACAGCATCCTAATAAAAGTGGCCCAGACTGGAGCGACGAGCGCTTACTGCCCTGCTGCCCAGAGAGCCGGGCCACCCGCAGCGGGCGATCAGTCACTCTTCTCAGCTGAGCTCTCCTCCTGGGCCCAAGGCCTTGTTCCCACCCTGTCCTCTCCCCCATGGCTTTTCCCACTTTCTCTGACCTCAGGGAGCCAGCGTACCACAGCGGTTACAATGAGGTGGCACTGCCTTTCCAAAAAAAAATAGTATCAAAGTACAATTCACACACAGTCGTGGCTGCGCTACAACCAAACACAGGGCTCTGACAGTAGCCTTACTGCTTTTGTCATTTTGGTCAAACTAAGGACATGCTTTCATTTTGGTCGAGGATCTCTGAGTGTAGGAAGCAGCTTGCAGTGTTGAAGCCTTGTGAGCCTCAGAGCATTTCCAGCCATGCATTAGGCCAGATTAAAAACTGGTGGCAGAGATTTCTAGGTGTCCAAAGTAATTGTCAGTAGGTCCATCCAGGAACTCTGTTCCCCTAGAGAAGGCCCAGCCCTCAAGCGCTCCTCACTCAAAGCTTACAGACTCCTGCTCTGCGTACAAGCCTAACAAGCTGGTCATCGCGTCCTCCAGCTCACAGCGCTGTGGAACGAGGCACCACGAGCGGCAGAAGCCAGCAATTAGCAGGGAGAAGGGTGTCAAAATATTAAAAAGTAAATGTTGAAAATGGGAAAGCTGACGGTCTGGCACCAACCTAGGGGCAGGTACTCCCACACCGCAGGTACCAGGCACCAAGAGTTTCTCTAGATTTCAGCGCTGCCCCTTAATTTATGCCCCAAACAACGGTAAGCCTTCCTCCCCAGAAGATAAAATATGACCAGTGCCCATGTTGAATAAGAAAGAATGTAAGACATTTTTAAACAGAAACAGACTCACAGACATAGAAAGCAAACTTACAGAGGGGAGAGTGACAGGGGGTAGGGGTCGGGGAACAGATTAGGAGTTGGGGGTTAACAGATACACAATGCTATACATAAGATAAACAAGGACCTACTGTACAGCACAGGGAACTCTACGGAAAAGAATCTGAAAAAGAATAGATATATGTATAACCGAATCACTTTGCTATAACTGAAGCTAACACAGCATTGTAAGTTAACTCTACTTCAATTAAAAAATGCTTTAAAAGAAAGAATGTAATACGTTTATAAAATATAGGACATTTTCAATAGAAGAAGCGGAAAGAGAAGAAAGTTTACGGGAGCACTGAGGGTGAGGACCTCTGCTACAGAGAGCTCTACGCTAAGCGACGCGATGAGCTTTATTAACGTGGGGAATCAGCTCCTGTCCACCCACCCGACGGTGCTGGGAAGAGAGCGCCACCATATTACCAACCAGCAGGTGGGCAGGCCTCCCCGCCAGGCCCTGCGCACATCATAGGGACAAAGCCACACTCTCCTCAACAACCTGACTAGCTCTTCACTCTTTGGCTATAATGTCTTCTAACTCCAATCACTTGTGTAAAGGAAAAACAAACAAACGAAAAAAAACATGACTTCTGTGCACGCTGGTCAGTGGGACTTTCAGGGTCTTCTTTCCAGGTGAGTGAAGTGAAATTCCTCAACCCCAGGGCCACTCTCGGCTCTCGCCCCGGAACTCCGTCCTGGGCTGAGCCTCCGCCGGCCCCTGCCCTCACCTGGAGCAGGTTCTATGGACCAAGAGTACATATCTCACGAGCGATTCTCTGAAACCAGAGACGGAGATGAGACGGAGATGACATACCTGTAAATGACCTTTCAGGAATGTGCTTTCATGGCGACCGTTCATTCAAAGGCCACTTCTTAACACAGAAGTGGCCCTGGAAAATCTTTCCAGGATTCTCACAACCATCTGGTAAGAGGAAAAGAACCGAGGAGACTGGCCTGACTTTATAACCAGCCTAATTTCACACATGTTACATTTCTGGAGCTGCCTTGTTTTTCCCTTTATCCTGCATTACTGCAGAGGAATTCACAGACTCTCTGAAGGTGAGAATCTCACCCTTTAGTAACAAAATCTCACTTTATATTAAGCTGGCCTTTCTTTGCAGACGGTCCAACTGCTTTATAAACATTCTTTCATGCTGAAGAGCAGGTAGGTGGTAATTATTATTCTTTCTAGGCAAGAGGTAGGATTGAGAGTCTTGGCCATGCAGAACTGAAATGTTTTTTGAACGCCTGAGGAAAAGCAAAAGCAAGGCTTTAAAAATAAGAGATAGGACAGATGTGACCAAAAATAGGAGTAAGAATGGTATACAAAATACCAAAAAAGGAGAATTCTCCTATAATCAACTCACTCTCGGCGACAGCTTCTTAGAAGCAGCCACTTGGCGTCCTTACAGCTGCAGACCTTCAACACCAGCCCTGGCCTGGAAAGCCCGGCCTGGTGAACGTGAATTTGGGCACAGATAAGGTATTTGCTGGGAAACAGGATCAAAAACCCTAACTCCATAAAGTACAAGCGGAAACTACAGTCATGCACGTGGACTCAGAGCTACTGTCTTCCGGGCTTTAGTAAGCTACCCGACCATAACGACACTGCAATGTCACGTGTGGGGTGGTTTCTAATTCCCGCTTATCCCTGTCACCCTGATGCTGGCCGGTGAGGCGGGAATGGTTTTCTCACACTGTTTTAAGGTGAGGAAACTGAGGTGTCTGGCTGCTCGTGGCTGCAGCAGTTCGGCCCGCTGGGCATCTCTCTTTATGCTACACTTTACCCGGCATTGCCTTCCCTTCCGTTCTGCCCCCTTTTTCCCCCAAGGAGTTGACAAGGGGCTTAAATCCTTTAAATGCCACAGTGGAACGAGCACGGGATTGGAGTTTTAAGACCCAGCTGTGACCCCTGACCTGTCCCTTGCCGGCCACGGGCCCCATCTGAGACGGAGGTAACGTGAGGGATCTCGTGCAGCTGACAGGAGGACTCAGTGAACGAGGAAGAACCAGTGCTCAGTGCTGACAGCGCCGCGCGTGCTCAGGAAGTGACGGCCGTGGGGAAGTCACTCCCTGTAGGAAGGGGGAGGACAGCGAGGCCTGGAGGGGATTTCTGATGTGCCCAAAGTGGCAGAGCCATGGGGCAGCGGCCAATGTGACAATGTGCCCATCACAATGTCCAGGCCCTGCTCTGCTTTCAGTTTTGCGGAAAATCAAGAAATGAAGGGGCTGCTTTTGTCTAACTGTGCTGCTGCTCGTGTTAAAACTGAGGACAAGCTACTTCGAGTAGGATTCCACCACGTGGAGCGACAGGCGGGGCCCTTCCACACCTGGCAAGGACTCAGACCTGTCCCGAGAGAGATTAGCCCTTTAAACCACCGGGGCCTCAGTTACCTAATCTACAAAGTGGGGACAACGCTGATTCACCTCATGGGATCGTTACAAGGGTTAAATAAGCTAAGGTGTGTAAAAGCAACTGGCTGTACTTCTTCCAAAACCAGGCGTGGCATTATCATCTCCATCTTACAGCTGAGAAAACCTGAGAGGAGATCAGCTGAATGAAGATACAAGAGCTGGCTGGGGAGGGGTGACCCTGGCCTCCCGTGCCTCTGTCTCCAGGCTGCCTGCTCAGTCGCCGTGCTAGGGCTTCCCTCTGCCATCCCGCTGGGACCCCTTTCACTGCTTTCTTTCTGGCTGGATCCTGTTCCCCGACTCACACGTCTTCTTCTTTCTTGGCTTCCCTCTTCATGCCGCTCAGGCACAATCTTTAGGAGTTTCACAGGAATGATGCTTGGGAGCAAACCGTCTCGAGCTTTGGGCGTCTGAAACATCTCTAATTCGAATTTCACGCTCAGGTGGTGGGTCTCATTCCAGGTTAGAATTATGTTCCTCGGGATTTTAGTGGCAATGCTCCGGGCCTTCGAGTTTCCAGGGTCACTGCTGAGACACCGATGGCACCGTGATGCTTAATCCTCCGTGTGCTTTCTGAAAGCGGTTAAGATCCTTTGCAATTTCACAGGGGGGTGCCTTGGGGCAGGTCCTTTTCCCTTACTGTCCTGGGCCCTCCCATCTGGAGATGAAAATCCTTCAGTCTCAGGAACCATCTTTTGTTCTGCTGCATTCACGGCATCCTCCTCTGTTTCCTATTCTCTTTCTGAAAACGCCTGTCAGTTGGATACTGGACCTTGAGAATTAATCCCTGACTCGTCTTTCATCTATTTCCCACTCTTTTGTCTTTTTTGGTCCTTTTGATCTATTTTCTGAGAGATTTCTTTTACTCTAACCCTTCTCATTGGATTTCCAATTTTATATTTTCTTATATCGATTGTCTCTCCCCTTTTTTAACGACAAGCTTCATCCCATTCTCTCTTCTGATTTCTCTGAGGAATTAAGTATAATTTCTTTAAAGTTTTCTTCTGCTCTCTGCATTATCTCTGTTTTCCCCAAGTTCTTTCTTCTGTTTATTTTGGTCTCTTTCTTTCTGGAGGCCATTCATTCATATTTAAGAGAGAGGCACAAAGCAGCTGGCTGGCAGCTCAGGGGGCGAGGAAGGGGCTTACCCGCCGCCCCCCCCCCCCCCCCCCCCCGCCCAGGGTCTGGGAGATGAGGCGGCAGGCTGATCTTACACTAGACGACCCCTGACACGTCAGCATCTATAGATCTTCCCCAGGACCATGCAGCTTCCCCAGTTTAAAAAAAAAAAAAAAAAAAAAAAGCTCCACTGTGACTCAGTGGTGAGGCCCTAACAAGCCATGTGCCAGTGTCCGGGCAGTGGGGCTGGAAAGGGGCTGGGCTCCACTGTGTGCTCTGCATGCTGTCAGCCTGTTTGGGGCAGTGATAAATGGGTGACAAACCCGACAAAGGCCCCAAGAGATTCCAAATTAACCCAAGTAAAAAACTTAAGCACAGCACCGGCTTTTTATATTTACCACTTCCAAATGAAACACTTTACAAGTGAAGACAGGGAGGGAGACCGAAAGCCTTCATGATCCGGTTCTTTCCCTTCCTCCTTATTAACTCATACATGTGTCCCTTGCTCCTGCCCTTCTACGAGCAGACTGACAGACCCGCCATCATCACCGCTTCAAGAATGATGAGCTATTTTTTCACTTGTTATAAGCTTGCTGACAGGAGAAATGAAAAAGACACTGTTGTTTGCGACCTACACAGAAAGCATTATTGAGTTCTTGACCTGGTCTGCTTGTCCACGACCTTTGGGAGAAGCTGGGGGAGAAAAACAGGAAAGACATGCCGCGACCATCCCGACGTACATTCCCCTTGTGGAAGAAACCGCTCAGCAGGGTCCCAAACCCCCTCTCTGCTCAATTCTTCAGAATTCTGCTCCCGCAGTGAGGACGGCACAGCGCTGCCAAGTGCAAGGAAGAGTCCATTCACCCACGTTACCAAGCACCTACCACAGGCAAGAAGTACTCAGTCCGTATCTCCACTCACTTAAAAAGTGAGACTTTTCTTAGGCTCTGCATGTGAGGGCATAAAAGGCCTTTAAATATTCACGGTAATTTCTGTGCTCTGATTATAGGTTACCTTGCTGTGTAAGACGGGTCTGAAACATATTTATGAAATACTGTTAAGTTTAAATACCTACTGTAATTACCAGAAACAGACTATTCTACACAGTTCAGGAAGTATCGAAAATTGAAGTCAGAGGCCCTTAAGAAGACGAACGCATTTATCCATTCTGCGCCTCAGCTGCATAGCTTTAAAATGCCGAGTTAAATGTGAAAGTCTTGTGAGAGTAAAAATCACAATTCTAAAATTTATCCCAAGGTGACCTCACGTGTACAGGAAATACAATTCTCTTCGGTACCACAGGAGCTATGAAACGTATTCCTCATGTACCAAACAAACCTTAATTACTGTCTAGGGAGCTACCTTCCCAACTAGAGCAACTTCGGGCCCCTCCCATGCTGCCCGTTCACTGCACACGATCATGACACTTACCAGGTTTTTGAAAAGCGCCGTCAACTCCTTTGTAAACACTGAGAACTTCAGGAACGCGCTTCCCAAGTCCGGGTCATCTCTGCACACGCAGTTGCCCCCGAACTTCTCCAGAGCCTGGGTGTACTGCTCTTCGTTTTCCACGTGCGCTGCAACAGCAACGGGAGAGGTGCTGTTAAGGCCTCAACTGCTCTAGCCCTGCCCCCCACCAGTTTCTTACTTGTGGATAAAATCGAACACATTTACAGCCTGAAAATCTGAGAAAAGCCAAGTCACACCGCGAACAGAAATAACTCTGCTGTCCTGACAACCACCCGTGGTGCCAGCGACAGATCCCAAAGAACAAGCGCAAGGACCAGGAGGGAGAGAGCCTCGCACGAGTGCCACAGCCTCCAGCTCATGGGGTGAGACCCCCGGGGACGCCCATGCTTCCCCATCTCCTAGGACCCCTCCATAGCCCACACGCTGGTGGGAGACACAGAACAGACCCAGTCCTCTGCTGGAACCCAGCGGCTGGCATGACGCTCACCCAGCCGCATGCCCTAGCTTCTCCTTTCAACACCGGAAAAGCCACGGTCCTCGGAGCACAGGCCACAGGCTAGGGCGCCTCTGCCCGTGACACGTCCTCTGCCTGGGGGCCTTTCCGTGCCTCTGCCCCACGTCCCTGGCACCTTCCTGGACTTGCGCTCAGTGTTACATTCCAAATGTCCAACTGGTAAGCGTGGTCCCCAGCACACTGGAAGTGCTTCCAGGGTAGGGACTAAGTTTTATTCATCTTTTTGCTTGGAATATAAGTAAGACAAGACGCATGTCGTTTGATCAGAAAAACCAAAAGCTGGTCATCCATCTGAAGGTATATTACCACCATTAGGCTTCAAAACAGCACCTTAAAGAGTGAAAAACCCGGATTCTGGGTCTCCAGCTCTGTGGTTCCCAGGCCCTGTTGGACGTCGAAATCATACACGGATCTCTGTCAAACTGTAGAAGCTGGAGTCCCGTCTCTGAGTCAGAAGCCGGGGTGGGAAGGGGACACAGGTAATTCTGGTGAGCCAATGTGGCTGGACGTGATTCCCTCACTTCTGGGTCAAGCATGTTTAAATGAATCCAGCCAGTCTGTGATAAAACAACTTCCTGGCATGGACATTTGATTTCTGCTCCCTCATCACTCCAATCAGAAATGTAACACAACGACTGTACAGGCACATCAGTGCGGGTGGGCGGGTGGGCGTGTCACCTTGCATGGGGACTCCACTGGGCAGGGTCACACACCCACCTCAGGCTGCCCACGTCTTCAGAATTCTGCTCCCACAAGGAGGACGGCACAGATCTGCCAGGAGGCCACAGAAAGCCTTAGTGCTGCAGCTTCTTTGCCAAAGAACAGATCCTGAAAAGCCCCTGGCAGTGCCCCAAACAACTCCTCAGGGCAACAAAACCACCGTCGGCAGTGCCGGTGCCTGGGCCTGACAACCGGAGCACACAGGGGACATGTGCTTGCGGATGGCGGCCCTGGGGCTGAGCCGGATCCCAGGATCCATGGACCGTGTGTCCACCGACCCTACCAGGCAAGTGCTTTGCCCTCGACTTCTGGGGGCATTTGCGTGCCTTAGGGGATGCCCGTGTGGATCTAACAAACACAAGAGAACGTTAATTTCACTGTTTAGGCCCTTTTCCTTTTCCTTCTTTCTATTATTATTATCATCTTTTACATCCCAGAAAAGAGCCTGAGAGTTCTGGATACATTAAATGTATTTCTGAAACTATACTCAGCAAACGACTTGAGGCAGAAACACACACACACACACACACACACACACACACACACACACACACACAGAGCGTGACGAAGGGGCGGCAGAGCAGGAAGAGCCCTCAGAAGGTCTGGGCTTCAAGCCTATGCCTCCCAGTAAACGTGGACGACCTGGTAACATACACATTTACTCTCTCTGGCGCTGTCTCAGCCACGTGAAGGACAAAGACCCCGCTGGGAGATACTCACAGGGTTAAGGTAAGAATCAAAGAACGTGGGTGAGGATAGGCAGTTCAACCACACCCAACACATACACGCCCACCAGAACTGACAATAGTTAACAGCAGCACAGATGTCATCTATACTGAGCACAAATGGTTTCCATATGTTTTTTTCTAGACTTCACAACAACTTATATATGACATGCATTATTTCTCACAATGCTGAAAGGAAACTGGGACTCAAGGAGATCAAATAAGCTGTCCTAGAAAACAGGGCCAGAAAGTGGCAGAGCTGTGGTACAAACCCAAGTCTGTCTGATCCCGAAGCCCATTTGTCCCCCACTCTACTACACTGATGTGTGTTTCCTTCTAAAAATAGCTTACCTTGCCAAAACCAAAAGTACCCAAGTTTTAGATTTTTAAAATTCCATTTCAGAGGCGGATCAGTTACACCTATTTTGCTCGACTTATAATTCTAGAACATGTGGTCAACAGTGAAGGGCAGTTCCTTTCAAACCACACGCTATTTTATAACTATTTCAAAATTGGTCGTCAAGATGTGGGCAATTCCAGTGTGGTTTTGGAAGGGCGTGGCAGCCACAAGCAGACATCTGGTGCTGATGTCACTCCCCTGGAAGAGAGAAACAGGAATGCGGAGGCTGAAGTCACCTCGGCAGCCAAGTACTGCCTTCAAAATGATCCTGGACCCTCACAGCTGCTCTAGGTGAGCACCCAGAGGGAGGAGGGAGAGAATCAGCTTCAGTAAAGGCCGTGAGGTGGCCTACAAGCCTTTCGTTCAATGAAACTTAATAAGACTATAAGGTGTCAAAGCATCATCCTTACTACCTGTTGAGTAAAGTGGGGTTCAGAGGGGTTTAATGATTTGCCCAGGATCAGCTGGAAGAAGGTGGGGAAGGGTCAGATCCATCCATCCTGTGTTCACGCAGGCTGCCCCCAGCCTGTGACATCCTCGGAGAGAGGAACCTGCCTTCTCTCCACGGGCAGTCCAGCAAACCAGCACAGAGGAGAAACAGCCAGCGAGGCTTCCGGTTCTGGCACCAGGAAGGACAGATGCACTTCCTTTCGTCCCTTCTTCTGGGCCTTTCAACTGACCACCTGGTATCGGTCACGTTTTTTTATAAAAATTCTTTCCCTTTTTTTTTTTGCGGTACGCGGGCCTCTCACCGCCGTGGCCTCTCCCGTCGCGGAGCACAGTCTCCGGACGCACAGGCCCAGCGGCCATGGCTCACGGGCCCAGCCGCTCCGCGGCATGTGGGATCTTCCCGGACCAGGACACGAACCCATGTCCCCTGCATCGGTAGGCGGACTCTCAACCACTGCGCCACCAGGGAAGCCCCTCTTTCCCTTTTAAATCTGCAAAATAATGTGTTGATCCCAGCAACCCCAGTGGTGATCAATGAGTGTTCTGGATCATCGTCACCATCATTTCATGTATTTATATTTAAATGATTTTGATCCACTGTGATCACTGTTTTCTGATGCTCAAACTGTCCCAGCTTAGGTCAGTGGGAATCTCTTTACACTGATCTAGTTGGAGTTTCTAAGACAAATTTCTCTTCTTGCAAACAACTTTGAAGCTTCTTGATAATGACCACAGCCCCGTGTCTCTCCGTGTCTCCCTGTAACAGCTTGCCTGGTGCCCACTGTCAGGACAGTAAACGCCCCGTAACTACATAGTATCCGACTGGCCTACTGCTCCATGTCACCCAAAGTCTGAGATGTCCCTACTAGAAAGTCCTTGAGTGTCTTTATTTTCCTTTAGCCAAAACTAAATTTAAAATAGGAACCTAAAATAAATGGCTAGGGAATAAACTTTCTGGAAAGAATCCAAACTGGCTATATCATCTCTTATTTACAGAACTGTCAAAACTGTTCTTCTAAAAAGAGCTCCCTCTCCCACCTCCCCCTTATTCAACTGTATCTTTAACTCTGGTTCTTATTAATGAACCAGACCCAAGAATCTTTGATGTGGGAGGGACTTGGGAAAATGAGAACCGGAGTTGCTGAGACCACAGCAGATGAGACCCCATTTCTCCCCAGTTCTAATCCCACAGCCTCCCATTTCCCACACCTCACTACACAAAGGTCAGACCTTCCACCAATCCATGCAAGGGGATGAAATGAAAGACTAACAGAAAAATCTGCTACGGAGCCAGCGAGTATGTGCACTCATTGCATTTAGAGGTGAGGGTTGGGCCTTGTTGTGTGCCTTCTAGTTTACTTGATTATGTCATTTTTAAAAACTGATATGGGCTTCCCTGGTGGCGCAGTGGTTGAGAGTCCGCCTGTCAATGCAGGGGACACAGGTTCGTGCCCCGGTCCGGGAAGATCCCACGTGCCGCGGAGCGGCTGGGCCCGTGAGCCATGGCCGCTGAGCCTGCGCGTCCGGAGCCTGTGCTCCGCAACGGGAGAGGCCACAACAGTGAGAGGCCCATGTACCACAAAAAAAACCACAAAAAACCAGATACCAAGAAGAAGCCCAGTGCATATAGTTCAAGCAAAACTGTTGGACCCAAATGGGGAAAAGGCAGCCTTTTCACTCCTGCTCAATGGGCCACAGCACGGCGGGGGAGCCAGCCACCTGCCCAGTGCTGCCGAAGGACAAGGGTCCCACGGCCAACTCATCTCCGCCAGCTTCAAGTCCAGCTGAATGCCTGCTCCTCGCTGCCAGCCTGCAGCGGGCTGTGTTGGTGTGCTGGGTGCACACGAGACGAGTGCGACCCATGTCTCAGGACAGATGCGCCAACCCGTGCACGATGGCCTGTGACGTGCTGGGGCTGAGGATTCAGAGAGGCCAAGAAGGGGACGTTTGAGCTGGGGCTCCAAGGTCAGCTGGGAATTTCCAGACAGAGACGAGCAGGAACAGGAAGGTATCAACCCCAGGGGAACAGCAAGGAGTCCCGTGTGTTCAGAGGCTGTGAACACTTTCTCAGTCTTCGAGCCTCCGCCTGCACCCAGCTCCCGACGCAAAGCCATCTCAGGGCAGCACCAGTCTCACTGTCCTACCCACCCGGGGCCACTCCTGGGTCTTTACAGTCCGAAGGATCCTGAAAAGAAAGCCGGTCCAGAGACCCCTCTTCACAGACAAGGACGCCAAAGCTCAGAGCGGGCGCCGACTTGCTCAAGTTCACACAGCTAGTTGGCAGCAGTTCGAGAACTAGAACTCAGCTTTCCAGGTTCCCGGTCCGCGCAAGTCCTCCCAACCAGGCGAGGAAGCGTTTCTTCATTTGCTCGCCACATAGTCACTATTCTCGGCTCTAGGCTAACAGAAACGTGCTACAATCCTCCAGCCAAGCACACGCACTGGTAATCCGAAGTCCAAGTGCCCTAACCAGAGACAAACGGGGGTACATGTTGGAGGGGGAGGGGGAGGCAGCCTGACGGTGCTCGCCTTGACCAGGACCCTCCAACCCTCCGCTCCTGGCCACGCAGGGGTCAGGCTGAGGCAAACTCATCCACAGACACTGCACACGCCAACCATCCACACAGACAGCTCTGCCAAGGGCGCAGTAGAGCTTTATAAAGACCCCCCAGATGAGGACTAATATTCAAATGTGAGCCACAATTGTAATGTCAGGATAATCTGCATGACTCAATGTCAAGGAGGCCAGGCCACCTCCCCTCAAGCTGTCAGCCCCGCACATCACCTGATCTAACTCTCGGCAAACAGCTCCTGGGAAAGCAATTTCCTGGAGTCAAAGATAATCCCCACTTCTTAACAGGATCTCTACCCTGTGAACACCTCATGGGAGAAAACCATTTTTAGCACTTTATTTCTAGACTCATCCCAGATAAAAATCTTTCCATTCACAATTTGGGAATCTGCATTAAAAGTTTTAAAAACATTTTTTGCCATCCCCTCCCACTTCTAGAAATCTATCCTTAAGAAATAATCAAGTGATCAGAGATGTATGTACAGAACAACTGATAAACTGAAAATGTATTAAGCTCCAACAAAATGGAAATGGTTAAAGAACAGTGTCTCTACAAAATGGAATATGATGTAAGCTTTTTTAAAATCATGATGTAGGAATATGGTCAGGATAGAATGCCAAGTAAAAAAAAGGCAGGACACAGAACTATATATTTCATCTCAATTTTGTAATAAAAGGTAAAATGTAGAGAAAGGCCGAAAGGAAAGGACATCAAAATGCTAAGGTGGTGATAAGAGAGCAGGCGCTTGGCACCCGGAGGCTGGTGCAGGCCAGGTGCTTTCCATGCATCGTTGTACCCTCCTTGAGGGGCATTTTGCAGAGGAGGGGACAGACTGTGGTGGCGGAGATACCTAGGCCAGGCGGAAGCTCCGAATGGCCAGGGTCACAGCCCGGGGGACCTCAGACCAAGAATGCAGCTCGACCCCTCCCATCTTACAGAGGGTAGCATCTGGCTGGGCTGTGACTTCATTCTAATGCTTTTCTGAATTTTTTAAATGTTCTAAACTAAGCTCATATTATCTTTATAATCAGAAAACAACAACACAAGGAATAAACAAAATAGAGAAACCTGAAATGTCAGCCCCGACGGCTCAGTTACCTTGGTTCTCCATGCCTACTGAGGGTATCAGAATCTGTCTTTCTCCACCAGTTTCTCCTGCACAAGTTGACATGATAGAGACAGCCTTTGCGACCAAACCTGAGCACCTGCATCGTCTCTGGTAAGACACGAGCACCCACCACCAAGGGTCTGATGCCCGATTTCACAAGCCCTCAGGGCCCCGCTCAAACCGGGCACATGGAAAGATGGCCTTGCCCCTGGGGCTTCACCGTCGCCATTCCACCACTCTCTCCAACACTCTGTGCTCCCCCTACTTTCTTTCTTCCTTTTTTTTTTTTTTTTTTTTTAAATAAATTATTTATTTTTGGCTGCGCTGGGTCTTCGTTGCTGTGCGCGAGGGCTTTCTCTAGTTGCGGCGAGTGGGGGCTACTTTTCGTCGCGGTGCGCAGACTTCTCATTGCGGTGGCTTCTCTTGTTGCAGAGCACGGGCTCTAGGCATGCGGGCTTCAGCAGTTGTAGCTCGCGGGCTCAGTAGCTGTGGCTCGCGGGCTCTAGAGCTCAGGCTTAGTAGTTGCGGCACACGGGCTTAGTTGCTCCACGGCCTGTGGGATCTTCCCAGACCAGGGCTCGAACCCGTGTCCCCTGTGTTGGCAGGCGGATTTTAACCGCTGCGCCACCAGGGAAGTCCCCCTGCGACTTTCAAAACTTCATGCAAAACTCATATCCATCAAGACTTTCCTGGGGCGTCCCCTCCGACCTTATGGAGACCTCATGATTGTTAACACAGGATGTACCTGGACTGGTGCTGTCTGGCACAGGCAGCCAGCAATGGAGTTAAGAAGGTCAAGGTGTGGGCTGACTATTAAAATGTGTAAACTGTTGTCTGTGATCACCTGATGTCCTTTGATCCTGCCCTATATGAAGGACAACAAAATGGCACTTGGAGTCTGTGTGGATAACTGAACACAACCCCAGTTACTTCTCGATGAAACTCCTACAGCAGCACACCTCGGGGGACGGGGAGCAGTAAGGAATCAAGACTGACCTACTGGATGATGTACCGTTTACGCTGGTTCTTTCTGTCCCTCTTTAGCTATGTTGTAGGCTCAGATGACAGAAACCTATCAACATTCAACGTTATTGATCCATCCTGTATTTCATGAATACCCCATCAGTCAAGAACTTCCCTGGATGCCAGCATAGAATCCAACCGTGGTGAAAGCCTACTGCGCCGCAAGCACTAACGAATGCAAAGATTCAGGACGTGGAGCCCCTGCATCCAAGGAACAGCTTCCAATGAGAGACACGCACACACCAATCAATTTGGCGCAAAGACAGGTTGTAACGAGGATGATCCTGGAGGAATTCGGGGTACCTGGTACGGCCAGAGCACGGGGAGAGTCCACAGATGACGTGGCTGGAGAGGCAGGAGGGGGCCAGGGGAAGGACTTCATCCCAGGCACCCCCAAAAGGTTGCAAACTGACAGGATAAGACTTGCATTTAAGAAAAGTGAAATTGGAGGGGACAAAGATGAACCAGGCTTGGTACCAGCCAACACACAATTTAGCAAGACAAAGATAAACATGCAATAACAATCCACGTGGTATATATTACAGGAGGGGGAAAAGAGGACATTTTCTGGGGCCTGCTGACAGGAAAGGCTTCTCAGAGGAGAAGCTTACAGGAATTTTCCTTCAGAATCCAACAGAGGATGAGATTAAAACTGGGCTGCCAGCTGCTTGCCTCACCCAACTCGCTTTATCCTAGGAGCTCCTTCAAGTCAGAGGAGACAGGGGCTCCTGCTAATGAACTGGCAGGGCCTCCCGTGAGCCGGGAGCCCCCAGAGGCTGGGCAGGCACAACAGGGAGGTGAGTCAACATCTGCTGGATGTGGACCACCAGCGATTAGAAACTTTACATCGATCACACTGACGCCCTTTGCTGGCAAAGCCATCTGATGAGCTACGTTATAGGACGTGCGTGTGGCCACTGCATGGTGTGCTCAGCCTTTTCCCCTCTGTTTTTACCTCACTGTACCTGAGAGATACAATTCCCATCACTTACAGCAGACGGCCCCAGCCCACCTCCACGGAGAGCACAACAGACCAGGAGAGAAGTGGCTCCTGTGGCCTCAGGGACAAGTAGCCCCCTGAAAATCAGTGGTCTCAAAGCCCATGTAACAACGGCCATTCACGGAGGGGAGACTTCACCCACTTACAGAGTCTCCTTCATCGTCACCACAACTCCACAGGATTTTACAGATGAGGAAACACATTCAAACATATTTGCTAAATAACGTAGTGAGTGTTTTACGGTAAGTAAGGCAAATAGCCAACTCTGTGATGGTATCCCCATCCACAAACCATGGGGGTTTGGCTACATGAGTGGTTCTTTAATCTTCTCATTATCACAGACAACAATAAAAATGAGAAGAACACTGTGGATTATCTTTTTAGGAAAAGGTATCCTTGCATAATTTTTTGTACAATTTTTGGGATACAAGGACCCTTTAGGCCTGTCCATAGACCCAACACACGAGGTAAAAAGCCCTAGCCTACATGAGCATAAATCCCCTACCAAAAAATATGATGACCATGTTAATCAAATTTAATTAAGTATGATCATATTTGATTATGTACGAACCACATATAATTCAAGTTAATACTTGGGACATTAAGTCACAGATCTCAGCATTCCTTCGGATGAGCTATCCTTCCATGATTAATATGTTGATCACAGCTGCCGGGATTCCACAAATTAGCCTTCTAAGTTCCAATCATTATCCTTAGCCATCAGAGAAGAGACAACGAGAATCTCAGAGCCTCATCACAAGAAGACATCTCAAGGTCTCCGAGTGCACGTCCCCACCTCCCCCTGCAACTTCCCTAGAGACAGAGGGCCACCAACCAGCCCTCTGCCGGGACCCTTCCCACACCCAGCTCACCGCTGGGGCTGCTCCCCCAGCTAACTTCCCCCTCAGATATGAGTCAAAACCTACTCTCATGAAACTACCCAGGAGAGAGGAACAGATAACATGTCTCACTTCCTCATGCCAGAGGAAAGCCTTCAGATGTGCCTTTTCCCACTCTCCCCAGGCAAAGACATGCTAGGTCCTTCCAACACCCCTCCTACCACAAGGTTTCCAGCTCTAACATGAGCTTCCTCCTAAAATGTTGCTCTTACAACACAATAGTGGGACAACTAACTACCTTTTTTAGCAGCACTACATACTTCCTAAGGTCACCTGTGCTCACCTTTGGCACACCTGTCACGTACTGGCTCCCACTGAACTTGTGACCAAGCAACACCACCTGGAGGTTCTTCATCAGCCATATGACACCTAAGACGCTCCTATGGCGTCACTGCTCGGTGTTTCTCCCCGTGCACCCTCGCTCACATCCAGGCAGTGTGGTGCCGTGGTCACAGTAGAGACTGGGAAGCACATCTGGTTTGGAATCTCAGCTCCTCTAACTGCCAGCTAGACAGCCCTGGGTCAGTCCCTCCTCTGTGCCTCACTGACCTCACCTGTAAATGGAGTTACTGACGGTACCTAACTCACAGAGCTGGCGTGAGGATCAAACTTATGTATTTATTTATTAGCACAGTGCTTGGCCTACAATCAATACTTTATATGAGTGTCAGATTTTTATTATTGCTATGTTTCCACTCAAATTTATGAAAGTACATCAATACAGATGTACTTTCTTTGCTTTATCATCATTTGTTACAATCTATTCTCTTTTTAAATCACAGATACGGTATCTGTGTATACACATCCTTTGTATCCTCAGTTTTACTGTCTGAAGACTTCATCATAAGAATTTTTCTTCATGTTGCTACATAACCGTAATTCTATCAAGTAGCTATATTCTAATTTAGTTCCAGGAGGCTTTCAGTTTTTCACTTTGATAAGCAGTGCAACAACGCAATGAGCATCCCCAATAAAGATTTTATTTTTCTTGAGGTGCACGGCCAAACTGCTTTCTAAAAACTCCATGCACCAGCTTTCAAGGCCACAACAAAGTAGCAGAATACCAGTTTCACTTTATTCTTGACAAACACTGAGGATTATAATTTAGTTATTCTCTTACGTAACAGGTGGGAAGTCATGCCAGATATAGTACCTTCTTAACGCACAATGAAATTTCACTTCCTAAACAATTACATGTATTTCTTCTGAACTGCTCTATCCTAATTATGATATGGTAATAGAAACAATTCTGTGTTAATAGCCACATTCTAATTAGCATTGCAAACAACAGGGAGAAACACACACAAAAATTCTCATTTTCTTTTGTAGGCAGAAGATGGTACGGGTTTGACGGAAAATTAGCATTTCTTTCTTTGCATTTTTCATTTCCAAGATGTGCCAATTTCTCTAAAAAAGGGTAAAGAAGGGATATCCCACTCTCGGTAAGAATAGCTCCACCAAGTCTTTAAGATACAGTAATTCTAGAGGAGTGAAAATCAAAGTCTTTTGTTGCTTCCTTCTTGATAAAGATGAATTTTTCCACCCACTGATATGTCAAATAGCTGAAAAATGTTAGCATCAACTTCTTGGGGGGAAAAAAAACCACCTATGAGCTGAGACAGAGATTGGGAAAGTTTAGACTAAGAACAGTATTAGAATAAATATGAACTGGGTTGGTTTTTTTCTTTAAAGAGGTCAGATAGTCTATTGTATGTGGGAAAAATTACTGTAGAAACAGTTTCTCAACAAATCATCATCATAACTGCTTTTGCAAACCTGTACACAAGACATTCTAGAAAATACATCCAGCTGTGTTGTTATCCTTTTGAAAACTGGGAGCAAACATAGTGTACTTGCTATTGTGTAAGAAAAGTATTGTTTTGCATATATTGGGAACATACTGATAACCTTTGGGCTCAGTCCAATGTTTAAAGTCGGGGGGAGGGGGCAGGGGTGTCTAAGGTGGTATTTTCAAGACCAGCAGCTTCACCATCACCTGGGAACTTATTCAACTAGCAAATACTCAGGCTCCATCCCGGACCTACTGAGCCGGAAACTCTGAGGGTAGAGACCAGCAATCTGTGTTTTAACGAGATCTCCAAGGGACTCTGGGGCGCTCCCAAGTTTCAGAACCGCAACTCTAAAACGGGGGTTGGCAAACTTTTCCTAAAAGCAAGAGAGAGATATTAAAGGCTTTTGTAGGCACCAAGAGGCAATACAGAGATTATTGGGTATATATGTGCTAAGATGCTAAAAACCATGCTTAGCTCACAGGCCGTAAATAACACAGCTGGCTGCTCTAAGGCATCTCAACCACTCCCCCGCCCCTTCCACACACATAAATCTGTATAAATCCTGTTTACCCCTAAAATTTTAAGTTGATCTCTCCTACACTAAGAGGACAGTGTAAGAACTTACAGCAGAAACGTAATAACATACAAATGAATATTACTGACACATGCTTTGTGCCTGCCGGCCTCTGTGCTGACCACTGCAGGGACACGCAGGAGGTACATTTGCAGCTGTCAAGCCGTTCATGTGTCCAGAACCACACCTGTCACTTTTTCATGTTACCTCAGTTACTCGTCACTAACAAGCCCATGAAATATTAATACTCTCCTTTTACATATGAGGAAACTGAGGCTCAGAAAGATAAACAACTTTCCCGGCGTCACAGACTTTCTGAGCGGCACCGCCAGCTTTGACTCCAGGGTTCCTGGATCTCAACACCCATGTGCTCTTTCTCCTAAACCACACCGCCTTTCAGAACAGGTCATGGACCTCAGGGCCTGTCATCTAACTGGGGGGCAAAGATCAACAGACATAAAAATATTTATAAAGAGCAAGATTTAAAGAGAGAGCAGAGTCTGCATATTAGATACTCTTTCAGTTTTGGCTGAAAGAAAAATCAAAACTGATTCAACCTCAAAACTCACAATTCAGAGGGGGACTCTGTTCAGCAGAATACCGTCCCCTCCCCACAAAGGTGTCCACTCCTAACCGTGCAGGCAGGGCTACTGGGCCATCTGAGGTCGCAGATGGCATTCAAGTTGCTAATCAGCTCAACTGGAGATGGGAAGATTATCCTGGATCACTGGGTGGGCCCAATGTAATCACACGTCCTTAGATGTGGAAGAGGGAAACAGAAGAGTCAGTGTCTGCTAGGGACTGAACTGTGTGTCACTCCCCTCCTCCCCCCAACCAAATTCATACGTTGAAGCCTTAACCCCCAGTATGATGGTATGTGGGGGGTGGGCCTTTGGGAGATAATGAAGTTTAGATGTGCTTAAGAGGGTAGGGCCCGCTCACTCTAGCATGCCTACGCTCTCCGTCTCTCTCTCTTTCTCCACCACGTGGGGACGCGGTGAGAAGGCGGCTCTCTGCAGGCCAGGGAGACAGCCTTCACCAGAACAAGAGCATGCCGGCACCCTGATCTCAGACTTGCAGCCTCCAGCACCGTGAGACAAATGTCTGTGGTTTAAGCCCCCCCAGGCTGTGGTACTGTTACGGCAGCCCATGCAGACTAAGACAGCGTCAGACTGACAGAGCGTGAGAAAGACTCCACCAGCCACTGCTGGCTTTGAAGATGGAAGGAGACTCGTAGCTGAGGAACTCAGGGGCTTCTAGAAGCTGGAAGGGGCACGGAAACCTACTTGCTTCCAGGAAGGAAGCCAGCCAACACCTTGATTTCAGCCCAGCGAGGCCAGTTTGGACTTCTGACCTCCAGAGCTGTAGGTGAATCCGTGTCATCTGAAGGTGCTCCGTTTGTGCTAATCTGTTACAGCAGTCACAGAAAACTACTACTGCCGCGAGTTAAAGGAGGCTGACACCGCGTCAAGCCTCAGCGTCAAGTCTCAGCTCCATGGAGATAGCTGCGTGGGCCTTCAACAGGCGCCTGGGACAGGAGCGCGTGCGTACAGACCAGGAGCAGGGCCAGACGGAAGACTGTGTGAAAGACACACATACGGCTGTGACACGTTCGTGCAGCAGGGAGCCACCGGTCAGCCTGGAGCAGAGAGAGACCATGGAGGGCAGGGAATTGCTTAGAGATCAGCTGGGGCCAGCCCATGACCAATCAGGACACTCGGCAGAAAAGTCCTGCTGGCACATAAATTAAGGAACATGAGACAGGAAAATGTACACAGCAGTGTGAGGCATAAATACTAAATTATTGTCACTGACCTTTTAATAATGCATAAAACGAGCGTTCTTCCTATGCAAGCAGTCGCCTAAGGATGTTGAACACTCTAATGATGGAACCACTGCGGGGACTTCTCCTGGAACTAACGGCAGTCAGAGCCAGAAGGATGGTAGTTACAGCGCTCCTAACCGAGGTGGTCGCCAGCAGCTCAATCCCTTACTGAATATGCCTGGCTCATTTCCCACATCTAGCTCTAAAGAAGTTTAATCTATCCTTAAATTCCCCCACTAAATATATTCAAAAGAGTGTGCTACTAAAAGCAGTTCTAGAGAAGAGATCCAAAATGCTGTGAACGACGTCAGCAACTCGCAGGAGAAGGGACAGGGCTTCCTCAGGTGACTCTTTTGAAGGAGACAACATTTGCTCTGAAATAAAGACTTCAGGATCAGGATTCTGGCTTAAAAAAAAAATTCAGAATTCACAGCCTTATAATAACTCAAACTTGGCATGATATAAAGATGGGTAAAAGAGGGCCCCCGCAAGGTCAGGCTGACGGTCAGCCTGCTGTGTGTGGTACCTCAGAAAGGACACAGGCTGGTGTCCAAATGCCACGTTAAAATTCCAGAGCAAACGTTTCAACTTCCGAAGCCTCAGTGTCCTCCGATCAAGCAGCAGGATGCCATTTCAAGCAGACCAAAAAGCATGTGCAGAGGGAAGAGGACACGAAACGCGGCATGTTGGGGCAAAAGGCAAGTCGTATCAAAGAAGGGCGCAGAGGGCTTCCCTGGCGGCGCAGGGGCTGAGAATCTGCCTGCCAACGCAGGGGACACGGGTTCGAGCCCTGGTCTGGGAGGATCCCACATGCCGCAGAGCAACTGGGCAAGTGAGCCACAATTACTGAGCCTGCGCGTCTGGAGCCTGTGCTCCGCAACAAGAGAGGCCGTGACAATGAGAGGCCCGCGCACCGCCATGAAGAGTGGCCCCCGCTCGCCGCAACTAGAGAAAGCTCTCGCACAGAAACGAAGACCCAACACAGCCGTTAAGTAAGTAAGTAAGTAAATAAATAAATAAAAAAGAAGGGTGCAGAGAGTTGGGAGGGACTCCGCACAGGTAGCCTGGGTCCAGGTGATGCAAGGAGCTGGGGCCAAATCTGGTCTTCTGCCATGTTTACTAACCCGAGGCTCGCGGTGGGAGCGGTTAAGGGATGCGGTAGTAGTTTCACAGGCAAAGTAATTTGCAAAAGGTTAAGACCAATTCCCCCTCACAATTCGCTTTAGCATATTAAAGTCCTCGGCTAGTCCTGCAGGATGAAAAACCTGTTACCCGTGCTTTAGTCCAATTTCCCTAAAATTCCGGAGCCCACAGAGGCCTTCCCCATCTCTCCCAGGCTCTGGAACGTCACGAACATCAATGTGGACAAGAAACACTGCAGAGTTGTGAGCAGAGAAGCAACACCACTGAGCTGTGTTTTAGAAAATGACTCTGGGGCAGGTAAAGAAGTGAGGTTTATGGCACACGCTCAGCAATACAGGTCAGAAACGCAGATTAGCCACGACTGGTGTTAAATTCGTAAAAGCCAGCTTCCTGACACCAAAGTGCTTACACCTTCCCCTTCTAATGTCTGTTTGCTGAAAACTTCCCATTCCGGGTGCCGGGCCAGCCTCGGGAGCCACTCAAGTCCTTCCTCCAGGCTGGCGGCAGTCACAGAACCAGCGTTTACACGTGACTGCATCTTATTTCTGAGCAGAACAACTTCTCAACATAGGGTTTTAAGATCACTTCTGAACCTGGTCAGAATATGAAACATCCCTTTTATACAAGCCTTAAATTATAAACTCAAAAAGCCCAAGTGAACACAACAAAAAAGAAATCTCTTAAGATCCTTTTTGAAATCTGCTGTTTGTCAACAAAACTGAGCATCCATCTCTTGGTGGTTTCTTTTTTTAAATGTTATTTATTTATTTAATTTTGGCTGTCTTGGGTCTTCATTTCTGTGCGAGGGCTTTCTCTAGTTGCAGTGAGCGCGGGCCACTCTTCATTGCGGTGCGTGGGCCTCTCATTATCACGGCCTCTCTTGTTGTAGAGCACAAGCTCCAGACGTGCAGGCTCGGTAGTTGTGGCTCACGGGCCTAGCTGCTCCGCGGCACGTGGGATCCTCCCAGACCAGGGCTCGAACCCGTGTCCCCTGCACTGGCAGGCAGATTCTCAACCACTGCGCCACCAGGGAAGCCCTCTTGGTGGTTTCTTGACGTCTTGAGGACAGCCTGTCAATGCCAGCACAGTGGGGGCCTCGCAGCAGGGTGGCCGCGTGGCCGCTGACCTCAGCCCTACCCGGCAGGAAGCTGAGCTCCAGAAGCATCCAGAGAACACCGGCAACCCTCTGCCCTCAGGTTCCACTTTGTAAACCGAGAACAAGTCTTTACAACGATCTGCTGTAAAGATGAGCATAAGGTACAGAAAGCCCAAGGTACGCAGGAAGTGTTCAAACACATGAAACAATCATTATTCTTCTTGTCCATCTCCTACTTTATCCAGGAAAAGAGCTTTTCCCGGGGGGTGACCGCCTTTTCGCATACTGCAACACCCATTTCAGCAAATCTCAGTGCTGTATTAAGCGGAGGGAGTTTTATACTCTTGTCTTTGATATTTGCTTTTAAATAGAAAAAAAAATTAATAAAAATTTCCCTACACATTTACTTCCAGTTAGGTGTTAGTCACTGAAAACTGACTCTATTTCCATTTTTCATAAAATCAGTGGTTGTCAGGTAATCAGTTAATATCTATGTACTGGCAAGCTAAGCATGGTGGCGGTTTTTGTTTTTGTTTTGTCACTTGTTTTTAAAAAACTGTAGAGGATAAACAACAAGGTCCTACTGTATAGCACGGGGACTATATTCAATATCCTGTGATAAACCATAATGGAAAAGAATATGAAAAAGAATGTATATATATGTATAACTGGATCACTTTGCTGTACAGCAGAATTTAACACAACATTGTAAATCAACTATATTTCAATAAAATAAAAATTTAAAAAAACTGTAGAGGACTTCGAAGAACATCTAGATGGGGGTTTATCAACCTTGGCATTACTGACATTTGGGGCCAGATAATTCTTTGTTGGGGGCTGTCCTGTTCATCACAAGACCTTCAGCAGCATCCCTGGCCTCTAGCGCACACACACACACATGCACACATACACACACACACACATATACACACACACACACACTCTTCAGCTGTTAATAACCAAACTGGGACAAATCACCCTGGCTGAGAACCATTGATACCCATTCTAACCTAAATGACTGGTTTTCAGACAAGGAAACCAGGGCTAAAAGACGCTAAGTAGGAAATACGTTAATATAAATGTTTCAAACATTACATGAAATTTCTAAAAATCTTATATGTTCTGGTATAATGTTATAAGTCATAATTCTAGTTATTACTTTAAAATGTATATCTCAGAAATAACTAAATTTCCTTGTCAATTGCATTATTATGAACTTTTATCAAATCTTTAACCGTGGTCATTTTTAAGTCTTTTGTCATTTACAGACAGTTCTGGGTGTACTCTGATGCTTTTGCAAAAATGTTCCTATAAAAGGGTTTCATCTTCAAGGAATTCATGGAAAAGACTCTGACAAATACAGGTTTCTGGTAACTGACTATAAGCATTTTCAGAACTCTAATGGAAAACTGATGAATTCATAAAAGTGCCAACGAAAGATCAAGATGAAAAAAAATTAATTACATGGGACTGAGTGAACTGATGAGGAAGATTGTAATTTTTGTGACTTTCTGTTTGAATTAAAAAAAAAAAAAAATCCCACAAGGACCCAGAGGCAAAAAATATACCAATCAATTTTCACTGCAAAGTAAAGGAGCTGTTACAGTGGAGGATTCCTGGACTGAATGTCAATATTATGACACAGTGTGAGTGTGCTTTGTGTTTGGTAACTGCAGTCATTGTTGCTTCTGTTGTGGTCATCCATTTACAATGCTTGGTGTCAGTTTATTTATCTCTTGTAAAAATAAAATACAGTGTGTATGTGTGAAAAAAAAAAGAATAGTTTTGGAGATTTTTGAAATCTGTATGTATTTCTATACCTATATCTGTATCTATTCAAACACACAGTGTGTATCCTTTTGCTCAATGTTTTATCTGTGACATTCATCTATGTGGCTGCATACACTCACAGTTAATTCATTTTCATTCTACACAGTATTCCATTGCACAAGTATGACTTTTTTAATCCATTTAAAAGAAAAAAAAGTAACTTCTAAGTAACTTCTTAGAAGTTACTTTAGTTATGCTAAGTTATGCTACTTTAGTTACGCTAAGTAACTTCTTCCAGGGTATGACAGCCAGCACCACAAACTCCAGGTCCAGAAAGCTTTCACACTTAGTTGGGAACTAGCTCAGTCAAGAACAAATTAAGTCCCTGCTCTTCTTTGCCTTCCCAAACTTATTTCACATTCATTTGGTACTTGTCATAAACAAATTAATATCTGTCTAATCATATTAACATCAATGTAATTGCCATATATAAAATACACAAATAGGGCTTCCCTGGTGGCGCAGTGGTTGAGAGTCCACCTGCCGATGCAGGGGACACGGGTTCGTGTCCCGGTCCGGGAAGATCCCACATGCCGCAGAGCGGCTGGGCCCGTGAGCCATGGCTGCTGAGCCTGCGCTCCACAACAGGAGAGGCCACAACAGTGAGAGGCCCGCGTACCGCTTAAAAAAAAAAAAAAAAAAAAAGTAGCTTCTATCATTAGCAACGTTTTGTGCAGGGAGCAAACCTGCCGCACACGTGCAGCCCGTCATCTTTGGGTCAGAAGTTGCAGTGTTTTTTGTTTTTAACCTATTTATATAAGTCTAGATCAAATATTACTTTGAGCAGTTGATCATGTTTTTATACTTATTAATTTTCCTCCCAGACAAGACAGGCAAGAACTGGGTAAGAGAGAAATGGAAAGGGCATCTGGCATAATTAACAGCACAAACCAAGTACCAGAGGCAGGAGTGAATCCACCGTTCTTAGCCAGCCTGGCAAAGCTGGTCCGCGCAGGGCCGCATCACGCGAGACTCAGCTGCACTTCAGAGAACCGGAAGCACCCATGCTTCTAAAACTTACACATCCCAACTCACCTCTCTAATTTGTATGCCCAGGAAAAGAAGTTTGGTTGATTATTCATTAATGGTTGATTAACATTATGGTATCAGGACTGCAAACACAAAATTTTCCACAAAGAAACCCCCAGGAAAGGATGCATACTCACCCAGCCCAGAAATGTTTATTGCTTTCACGGATTTCTTCATTTTGTAAAGAACCATCCGGTCCACGTCCAAAGCCTAAAATACAGAGAATGTATTCATTAAAACGTGTTTGAGCTTAGATCACAGCTTCAGAGAGCAGCTACAGGAGCGCCATGTGGAGGCCCCTCTGGGGTTGCCTCCGTGGGACCGGTGCTCAGTGTGGTGGGAATGAAGATGGAGCAGGTGGTCCCTAAAAGCCACCACCTTGTCATGTGCCTCATCTACCTGAAGCTCCCGAGCCGCCTCTGCCCTCACTGCCTGCTGGACACCAGCCTTCTGCGGCGAAGCGAGTTAACCTGGACCACCTCTGCTTCCACCAACCCTCAGTTCTCCCCGTGAACCAGCAAGCCCTGGGGGTGTGCCAGCCTGCCGGGGCCCGTCCCCCGCATAATCAAACAGACACACTTCCTAATGTTCTCCTCTAAAGGCACACACCTGTTCGCCACTGTATCCTCAGCACCCAGCAGAGAGCCTGGCAGAGAACAGGACTCAAAACAGCTCAGAAAATGACCATGAGACTAGCAAGACTGGCAGGACTCCAATCCAGACAACGGTTGTCCCTGCTGAGCCCAGAAACAAGGGGCAGCCACTGAAAGCTTCTTACTCTTAGCAGGCGGGAGGTGAAGGTCATGCAGGCCCCAGTGAGAACAACGGGGCAGGCAGGAAGTGGATTCAGGGAAAGGCTACCCAAAGGTGAGGGTCCGGTCGGGACCCACAGACGGAAGCTCAACGCAGGGCAGCAGACATGCTGGAAAAGTCAGGGAGTGGCCTTCGAGATCGACTCTGCCACTCTCAACCAAGTTTTAGTACTCCAGCTGCCGGCCCTCCCACAGATGACAGAGTAATCTTCTGTCCACAGGGGTCTGGCTCAGTTGCACTGAGAGAAATGGGAACTGGGGGTAGTCAGATGCCTCAGTGTGGAAGGCCGATGGCAGAGGAAATGCCCTTTATCACACAGCTGAACTCTGACAAATTCCCTCCCATGTTACACTGTGGGGCACACCCCTCCCTGATCACTCACTGCAGGAAGCCTTGTAAAAATGCCACCAGATGGAAACTGTACCCTTGTCATTAAAGGCACGCACTGTTTCCTGAACTCAGGAAAGAGAAGATGAACAGTAACTGTTGGTTTTCTTTTTTTTTTTTTTAATTTATTTTATTTTTGCTGTGTTGGGTCTTCGTTTCTGTGCGAGGGCTTTCTCTAGTTGTGGCAAGTGGGGGCCACTCTTCACCGCGGTGCGCGGGCCTCTCACTATCGCGGCCTCTCTTGTTATGGAGCACAGGCTCCAGACGCGCAGGCTCAGTAGTTGTGGCTCACGGGCCTAGTTGCTCCGCGGCCTGCGGGATCCTCCCAGACCAGGGCTCGAACCCGTGTCCCCTGCAATGGCAGGCAGATTCTCAACCACTGCGCCACCAGGGAAGCCCTAACTGTTGGTTTTCTAGTCTATTATGAGGAGCTTAGAAGTACAGGTGAGGTGGGCGGTAGAGGTGATTTTTAATTAAAATTACAAGAGGGAAAAGCAATTACCTCGCCACTCAAAAACACACCCCTCATTACAGTATGTATTTACAGATAATTAAGGTTGAACTTGGTCAGGAGAAGTTAAAATGATTAAGACTGAATGCTGGAAAAAGTCTCTGTCAATTATATATAAAAACAGCATGGGAATTTTAGAACAAAAATAATAAAACTCTAGAGTCTCAAGGAACCAAAAGTTTCTACCAATCAGGCTGAGACTTCCAACCAGATCATGCACTCACCCACACCCTGCCCTCTGCAAAATCTACCTAAACTTAGGAGAAGGAAAAAAAGCTGCAACTGTAACCAGAAAGCTTAGGAGAAGGAAAAAAAAGCTGCAACTACAGCCAGAATTTGTGTGTAAAAACTATAAACAAGCAAAAATCTAATAGACAATACGGCCCTAAGTAGGAACTGCGCAAAAGCCTACGTCTGGCCAAAAACCTCATTAATTCTGAGGACCTAGACCACAGCTGACCTTTAGTTTACAAAGCAAATTTCAGGGAGTAAATTCATCCCATAAACAAGACTGTAGGGATGTGTCACAGATATTTCAGAGGAAAATAAACAACTGTCTTCAACCACTTTAAAAGCATCTCTTTTTATCCCCTAAACTGTTATATTAATAGCCACGGTTCTTATTTATTCATGGAAGCAGCTCTCCTCCAAGTCCACGGCTGGTCTGGGATCCTGTGCAGCGTGGGAAAGGATGGCCTGCCTGGGAGGACGCTCACACTTTTCCTTTTCAGACCCGTGCTGTCCAGGATGGTAGCCACTGGCCACAGAGGAATATTTAGAGTAAAATTTAGAGTAAAATTAAAATGTAATAAAATTTATTAGCCAGCTCCTCAGTCTGGCTACCTTTCTCAAGAGCTCCAGCCACGTCTCATGTACTGTTTCTAAGCACACCCCGCTTCATGCTTCTCCTCTGTACCTGCATCCCTCTGTGTGCCATCCCCCAGGGCTACCCCGTAAAGCACTGGTAGCCCCTAGGGGGTCCGTTCCCTCTTCCCTCCATGCGACACTCCTGTCTCCCTTTGAAGGGCTGCCTCAAGTCTTTGTTCCCAGGGCCCTACAGGGACCCACATCTGGCACGGAGGCACCTACATCCTGATGCTGGCCCATGGGGCCAAAACTGCAGTCTGTCTGAGATGAACCTTGAGCATCCAGAGTCCACAAGCCACTTCTGTCCCTCGGTCTGTTTTCATACAGCCATGCACTAAGGATCTGTACAGATGAATATTTCCAATCCATGTGATGATGGGGTGATGGAGAATACTAACTCTGAACAACCAATTAAGAGAAAGGTTTGGGGCTTCCCTGGTGGCGCAGTGGTTGAGAGTCCGCCTGCCGATGCAGGGGACACGGGTTCGTGCCCCGGTCTGGGAGGATCCCACATGCCGCGGAGCGGCTGGTCCTGTGAGCCATGGCCGCTGAGCCTGCGCGTCCGGAGCCTGTGCTCCGCAACGGGAGGGGCCACAGCAGTGAGAGGCCCGCGTACCGCAAAAAAAAAAAAAAAAAAAAGAGAAAGGTTTGTACATCAACTATACTTCAAATAAACAAATAAATAATGAAAAAAGAGAGAGAAATGTTATCCCCCCAGAAAGAATTCCACTCTTCTATGGACCTAGAGTCTGTCACATAGAGTGAAGTAAGTCAGAAAGAGAAAAACAAATACCGTATGCTAACACATATATATGGAATCTAACAAAAGAAGAAAATGGTTCTGAAGAACCTAGGGGCAGGACAGGAATAAAGATGCAGACGTAGAGAATGGACTTGAGGACACGGGGAGGGGGAAGGGTAAGCTGGGACTAAGTGAGAGAGTAACATTGACATCTATACACTACCAAATGTAAAATAGATAGCTAGTGGGAAGCAGCTGCATAGCACAGGGAGATCAGCTCTGTGCTTTGCGACCACCTAGAGGGGAGGGAGGGGATATGGGGATATACGTACGCATATGGCTGATTCACTATGTTTTACAGCAGAAACTGCCACAATATTGTAAAGCAAGTATACTCCAATAAAGATATTTTAAAAAAAATTCCACTCTTCTTAGTAGACCTGCATTACCAAAAAGATTATACTCCATTACTATCATTATTATATTTTAATTTTCATTAAAAAAATTTGTGGAAATTTCTTTTCTCTCTTATTATGTAAGGATGTACATAATTTTGCCTCAATTTTGCCTCTAGGCCTGAAAATCCTAAATATTTTAGGCCCACAAAGCCTAAAATATTTACTATCGGGCCCTTTGCAGACAAAGTCTGCTGACCCCTGACCTGAGGATCCACACAAACGTTCCTCCTGCACCGTCAGCCAGCCCTGCTGCTCCTGCCCTGGACTAGAGGCGACAACACAGGGCCAGCTTGGTCCCTAGCACCCTAAGGTCACAATTTGGGCCAGCAAGGGTGGGGAGGGCCTGGCTTATTCTTGGAATCCAGAGATTCTGCCCTGGAGGGGACAAGAGGACAGCTGACCACAGGCCTCCCCATTTGGGCCACGACCCATGACTGTCCCATCTCCTCTCCCTTTGTTCCTTGCATGAAAGGCCAAATGGAGAAGAAATGACAGAAAACCAAATAACAAAACAATGCCCAGACCTGTGCCCCAAGGACAGCTTTGCCAAGAAAGTCATACAGATATTTAGATGGTGGCTTTGCCTCAGCGCACATTTGACTTAACTTTTGAAGTAACAGAGAATGGTAACGACAGTGTCAAATATTTCCAGACCACTTTTGGGAAGCACAGAAATGCAATGTGGCCTGCAGGCTCGGTTTAAAGTGAGGGCAATAATGGATCGACCTCCTCCTGGGAATAAAGCAGAGGCCCAGAGAACAGCAGGTGTCATGAAGAATTAAGATCAAATAAATAGGCAAGCTAGATCACAGCTGTGCGAAACGTGTGCCTAAGGACAAACACGGACACACTTTGGTATTACCTAATAATATTGAAGTTACTCATAGTATGTGAATATTTGCACCGGAAGATACATACAACGATGTTCATGACACGCTTCCAAGTAGCTGAAAACTGGACAAACCCAAATGCCTGTCAACAGGAAAATAGATGAACTGTTGTGTATTCACATAACAGAACGTTACACAGCAATGGAGATGAACAATCTTTACCCACCCAGAACACAAATGAAACTTCACAAAAATATTAAAGACGCAAGTTGCAAAAGTAAACGTGCACTATAATACCATAAAGTTGTTTTAAAAAAACAGACGAAATTATGGGACTTCCCTGGTGGCGCAGTGGTTAAGAATCTGCCTGCCAATGCAGGGGACAAGGGTTCCATCCCTGGTCCGGGAAGATCCCACATGCCGCAGAGCAATTAAGCCCGCGAGTCACAACTACTGAAGCCCACGCACCTAGAGCCCGTGCTCCGCAACAGGAGAAGCCACCACAATGAGGAGCCCGCGCACCTCAATGAAGAGTAGGCCCCGCTCGCCACAGCTAGAGAAAGCCTGCGCGCAGCAACGGAGACCCAATGCAGCCATAAATAAATTAATTTTAAAAAATAAAAATAGACAAAATTAGATTATGTTTAGGGATGTAGATTATGTTTAAGGATGTAGATGTTGCTGAGAAAAAAATGGGAAAGAGCCCCGAATGCCTAACCTAGGAGAATAACCACACAAACTATAGGGCACTCCTACGATTCAAGTCCAGACAGTCGTTAGTATCACCGATGCCCGCTGGGTCACACTACGTGAAAACGTGGAGTGCAGAAAGAACGCAGACTATGTACAAATGCCCATGTTAACAAAGGAGAGCCCTGAGGTAAGTAAAGTTGAAGAACCAAGTACCCACAGGCACCCCACGGATCCTCTCCCTGGAGAGGTCAGCCCCCAACACAGCCCCCGCTAGATCACTAAAGTAGAGAAACGTTTCCTACGTTTCCTACAGATGATGTGACTGCCAGCTTTATAAAAATGCTTCACGTCCTGATTTTTACTAGGGGGGAAAGCTACTGGGAGATCTGGGGGAGCTGAAAAGGGAAAGGCAAATTTTGGCAGAACAGCTACAACCCACCAGAAGCAAAGAAAGGCACCCCCAGCCTCCCCGGCCCTGGTGCCCTGTTCCCGGGGAGACGAAGGGCAGGGGGAGGGCCTGGCCTGGGTCCCCCGACCCTCCCATAGTGCTCTGCTCCCTGGGGCTGACAAGAGAGCCTGGATGCAAGCAGGAAACGGGTGATCTCAGGAGACTAATCACAAACAGAATGGACCTTATCCCAGAAGGTGCTAACACACCCCTGGCAGGAAGTGGGAGGGAGGCGGTGCGGGCGCTGCGCCAGATGCAGCACCGCAGGCCTGGTGATGCAGGAGAGGCTGGGAAGGAGACCTTCAGCTGAGAGCGAGGCCAGCCTTCCACATCTGCCCCAGTCCCAGAGGACAACGTAATCACAAGCCAGGCTGATTTCCCCAGGAAACGAGGCTCAAGCCACATGGACTCCACTTTGGTAACATAAACAGGGGGGAGAAGGCTGGAGATGGCCGTTTTCTTTCCAAGCCCCACACGCAGACGAGGAGAGCGAAGTGAGACTTCCGCCAACCACATCCACTCTGTGGGCCATGTCCCTACCCTCACCCCATCTAGCACACTGAGCCCCACCATTCCCACTGGGCCCTCGACGGGGGCCTTCCTGAGGTCAACTGGCTGCCACATTTGTGTCTTATATATTCTTTCAAAAAGTGCATCTCGTAACTGACCAGACTTTAAGCAACGCATGCATTGAAAATGGGAAAACCCATCATCCCATTCAATCTCCTAATCCCCTCCTAACACCCACGTCTCTAAGTCCACGATGTCACCTACAGGAAGACACCAGAAAGAAAAGAACCCAACAGAATGGGATCTTAGTTCTGGCCCCTCAGTGCTGTCCTGTTGGAGAATAGTGCAGAAGTTAGAAATCACTGGCTTTAGAATTGGACAGCCAGGCTCCACTTACTAGCAGCACAGTCTCAGAAAACTACTTCATCTCCCTGACTCGGTTTCTTCATCTGTAAGTTGGGAATAATAATATCTGCCTCCTAGGATAAGGTCATCAACATATACAGGGTCTGGCATATTGCAGGCACTCAATAATCAGTAGCCGTTGTCAGTGTCTTCCGGCTCTCAGAGGGTCTAAAACTACACCACACTTATGACCAAGTAAGGTAGCTGCTCGGAAACACCATCACCCCAGTACTGTCCCAATCAATAGGATAAATATTTTCAGGTCTGATAATGGTTATGATAACAAGCGGAAATAACTCAGAAAAAAACACTTTTGTAGCTCTTGCCAGCCTTTCACTTCCACATGCATCCGTTTCCTTCCATCACTTTAAATTCTCCAAAACTTTTCCTGGTGTGTTTCTGACTCTAAATGGGTATCACGACAAAGGCAGGGCCACATGACTAGTGGTAGCATAGGGTGCTCTGGGCCATATCAGCTTTAACGTTTAGGGAGAGGAGTGTGGAATCCCAGGTCTGAAGTGCAAGGGGGTGGTGGGCACCTGGTATCAGTCTGTCCCCGCCCCGCACAGACCCCCAGGCATCAGGAACCCCACTCACAAAGCAAGGCCTCTAGGCGGGCTGGCCGCTCTCACACCTGCAGGGACCACACCAAGCTCTGCCCATCCTCTGCTCACAAAGGGCCGCACTCTTAAGTTGGACGAGGAGAGCGCCCCTTACACACGACTCCCTGTGCTTCCTTTAAGCCCCTTTCCACTAAGCTCATCCAGGTGCATGGGCACACCTGCCCAGACTACCTGTGTAACCAGCCTGGGGCTTCAGAACCTTCCCAGGGGCCGAGGGCGTGGGTAATGAAGGCGGTGGCGGATTTGCCACCATCTGCATTCCCCAGGGTTACACAATCTACTCCTGAGCTCTTCAAGAGGAAGATTAGATAAGACATGGCTAGCCTGCCATGTGTTGATCTTCCACTTCTTGGTTCCTGCCTCCCATCCCAAAGACCTGGAGCCCTGCCCTGCGATTGAGTGGAAAGTAGGGAGGAGGGAAACCCAGAGTGAGGAAGGGAGACCAGAGGAAAGAAGGAGCCAGCAGGCTGGTTGAGGCCCCAAAGCTGCCTGCCACACACAGAGCCACCCTCTAAACACAGCAGAGGGAGGTTTCTGAAAGGAGGTGAAAATGCAAATAAGGCCAACGTGCTACCTGGATCCCGTGGTGCCCCTCCTGCTTTACCCCCAGAGTCTCGGCGCCTGTCCTCCATCCACACGCCCCGCCGATCCCCAAGGCTGCACGTCTAGGAACTAACCTTTTATTTTTCTGCAATTCAAGTAGTGCAGGAATGGGGGGAGAGAAAGATAAACTGGGGAGGCCAGGCGCGCGTGGGAACCACCCAGGCATCTTCCTGCCCCAGACCACGCACCCTGCACCCCACTTCATCCTCGTGAGCCCGGCTTATTGTGAGAGCACCGCTGGAGTAGAGAGCATGGCTGAGCACACAGAGCTGGGCTTTAATTCCCGCATCTCCACACACGAATGACTCCATCCCTGGGCCTCAGCTTCCACATCCCTAGAATGGGGCGACAACGTCTACTCGATATGGCGACTGTGAAGATTACACCACACGGGTGAGCACTGCCCAGCAGTTGGAGAGCATCCGCGTCGACCTGAGGACCCTTCCCCTCCCACCGCCCCGGCAGCTGGCACAGCACAGCACAGCAGGCAGCAGCGCGGCTGGTCACTGATCGGCACAGACCCACGGCTGCCGCTGGACCTGGCGGCTACCCTGGAGCGGCCTGCTCCAGCTCTCCTGCGGCCGCGCCCTGTCCACATACGGTGAGAACAACAGGGGCCAAGGGGGCGCACCTACCGGGAGCCCACGCCAACCCCCAGACCGCACTGCGGATACCCAGCCCCCCAGGACCCTGCATCCACAGCCTTGGTCTGAGTGGGCTTCTTCCCCAGGGTGCCCCACCCTAGACTCAAAGGGTGGCCATCTGCGGGAAGAGATGGACAGAGCTTGGACGTACACTAGACACACATGCTGGGAGCGAAGCTGGAGGAGCCCAGAGGTGCGAAAGCATCAAGCCCGCCCCGAGCCCTGGCGTTGTACATGGGGCTCCCGGCACCAGGGAGCCTAGAGTGGTCTACACCAGGTGCCCACCGCTCCCGTGCCCTGCAGAACCGGGCCCCACACTCCTGCTCCGTTTAACCCAGGCCGCGCAGAATGCTTCAGGGGTGCGAGAGCCGAGATGATGGTCTGGGGAAGCTCGGCATCGGCACCCGCAGCCTGGAGCATGGCAGGGCCGCTTCACACGCCGGGCATCAGAAGAGCTCATTCAAAGAAACGAACCCTCCGCTAAACACACGCACAGAAGACTGCTTCCACGGGGTCGGAAGGCCGGGCATCCACAAACTGCGCCCAGCGGGGAGCAAAGCGGGGACCAGAGAAGAGGAGCCGCTGGGAAGCAGGGGAGAAGGTGCGGAGCTGAAGCCGTGGCGTGGACAGAAATGGGGGACTGGCCAGGTAAGGGAAGCGAGACAGGGTGACATTCCAGAGGAGCGAGCAGCCCGGCAGGAAGAGCAGGCCACAGAGCCAGGCAAGGCGGCAGGATGAGGCTGGACATGGGGGCGGGGAGGGGGCGGGGAGGGCAGGTCCCTGTCACTGAGGGGCAGCGGGGGAGGGCGGGACGGGCAGCCAAAGGCAAGAGTAGCTCTCAGCTGGCTGACGCGGCTTCTGAGGGTCATTAAAGGCTGTCTATTTTCAGCATCTGGGGATGTGAGTATTTCTCCCCAAGGAAGGGCTCTTGACCATTCGTTTTATTCTCTTTGTTCTCCATCCAAAGAAAAGAAAACTCTAAACCCCAGTAACAGAACAAGAGGGAGAGCAAGGGGCTGGTTCCCTCTGCCTAGGGGAGAGGCCCCCTCCGGCCCGCACAGGGGGGCCACACGGCAGACCCCGCCCCTCTGACAGGACACGTGCCCGCTGCGTGCTGCAATCCCCAGGGAACTCCTAATGCGGAGTCCTGAAAACAGACACTGCATGCAGTGGTGCAGTGTCTCACAGCAGACATGGTTTCTGCGTTTCTCAGACCAGAATGCTATCTGCTTTAAAGCTAATACGCAAAGCATTTATTTACTATCTTTCAAGAAAAGCAGAGATACAAATGTACTGTTTCTTAAGAAACCTGAGGAAGCTCCAAGAGTACACAGATGTTCTGCTGGTCGAAGCCACGCAGCCCAGGCATCTGGGAAGGTCTCCATTTATCACAGTGACTGGAATGATGGATTGTGCAAAACAAGGGGTGAGCATGGTGGCCGGCAAAAGGCACCATCCAAGCTCTGTCACCTACTCATACTGTAGCCTTAGACGAGTCACCTCTCCTCCGAGGTGCCAGACGTAAAATTCTGTGCAACTCTTGTCTTTAAGACAGTTTGCATTTCATCTATCTTTCCAAGGAGGGACTACAATTGTATTCAAATACATGTGATGTAATGGATTAATTTTCCAGGGTAACTAAGAGTCCTGCCCAAGACTCTCAACAGAATCAATTAATGACTAGCTATTAACACTGGGAATAATCAGTCCTATTCCAAACGTAAAAACAAATATTTGGTAATGGAAAAAGGTAATTTTTAACTAAAAATTTTGTATTTCCCTGGCTTGGACTTCTCACAATAGGAAGAAATGTAAAGTGTGTGTCAGTACAACTTACCAGAAGGTCAAAATACCAACGTGGAGATACCAGCAGTCGTGTTGCCGGTGGGAGTGATACTAAATGTCTCACATCTGTACAGCACTTTCAACACAAAGTGCTTTTACATATACTATGGCTGGTGATCCTCAAACACAGGTAATATTATCATAACAAGGCCACAGAAGTAATGATAAAACCAAGATGCCACCTTTGTAATTTCTTTTAGTTCAAAAAAAATACTTCGACGGTATCTTAGCCTGTTATTCTTTCTGACATCATGTGCTGTTTCCTTAGTCTGTTCAAGGTAAACAACTGTTAAAAAGTCAAGAAACAACAAACCAAGAAAATAAAGCAGTTTTCATTTGAGGGGAAAGTTTTTCTTTAAAGTTGCAGCCATTGCATAAAGCTTATTAAGCAGCTATTCTGTTCACATCGCTGTGTGAGATTTGGTTCATACCACTGCAAGAACAGTCCCTGCTTTCAAAGCCTTAAAATTTCCTGAGGCAACTGGGATCTCTCAGAAACGAAGCCCCAGGGAATAAAGCCAGGCCTAGCAGCTCCTCCAGGACAGGACCCCTGACTTCTCATCTCTGAATCTCCACACCCAGCACAGTGCCTGACACCTGTAAACGCTCCACGAACATGGACTAAAACACACTCATCATCGAGCCCGGCTAACAGGGAAAGGCTTCCTGCGGAAGGTAAACACAGTCACACCCTGGAGACAGTGGCAGTTGTGAGAAGGTGGAGGAGCCCCCCGGCAGGCAGATGACACAGTCAAACAAGCAGGTCTGGGCAGGGCAGGACAATCGCCAAGGGACAGTCACGATGTGTCCCACTCACTCGTTCAATGGCTTCTTAGAGTAGATTTAAAAGGTATCTTACTAGAATACAAATTGCTCAAATATATACCATCACATCCTATAAACGGGGTCAACGAAACCATGAGGCTGTTTTCATTCATTGGAAATACGCCGTGCGGATGCCGGTGGCCTGTACTTGCGCGTCAGTGTTCTTTCAGTTACAAGATGGAGAAAACTCTGAATTGCACATATAAATAGAAACAGATGGTCGGAAACATTTTTAAAAACAGGCCAAGATATTCTTTATTGAAACTAATTCAAAAGCTCTGAAATAGTACGAAATTTGTTTCAACTCTCTATCACTGACAGCATCTAATATCTTCTTGCCCTCCTTATCTCAGATATGTTAGACAACAAGCACCTGAAACTTACAGTAACACTAAACCCATGTCAATATTGTCATGGCATCATGGGTGGAACACTAATTTCTTCTTGCACGGCTGCCTGCTGCTTTGCCTGACGTTCAACTAAAGGTGGCCCAGGCACGCACGCACATACATACACACACACACACACACACACACACACACGTCCCGAACACCAACTTTAACATCCTGGTGCCTGTGCTGCTGTGCTATTTTTTTCTATCTTGATCACCATAGAGCCATGCTTAGCACATAGCTAGCACTCGATAAATATTCACTAAATGAATTAATTGTGCTGCCAGGACAATCGCTTCTCCAGGGACCCTAAAACAGCTCTTCTCCTCCTGCCTTCTCCGCGAACCTGTCTGATCTGTAAACGTGTCGTTGATTAGGAAGGCTGCCTGCAACGGTCATTCCATGAATCCGGGTCCACACGAGTTCCTTCATCTAAACAGCACTAAAAACAGTATCACTGTAGAGCTACGTCACTGGAGCAATGCCAGCTTATGAGAGTCTTCCTCAACACCTGCCGAGCTCCCTACCGACAGGCACACAAATAAATAAGTGAATTTGCACCCCTCATCAAGAGTTCAAAATGTTCCAGGTATATCACCACACTGCTAGGAGATGCAAACATTATAGCGTAAATCTTGGCTTTTGAAAACTTTTTAACAAGAGTAAACACTGAAGATAACCAACTTACATGGTGTAAGTACCCACATATAGATCAAAGAAGCTATACAGTGGCCAATAAGGACATGAGAAGATGCTGAACATCATTATCAGAGAACTACAAATCAAAATCTCAGGGAGAGGGACTTCCCTGGTGGTCCAGTGGTAAAGAATCCGCCTTCCAGTGCAGGGGACGCGGGTTCGATACCTGGCCAGAGAACTGAGATCCCACATGCCACAGGACAACTAAGCCCGCACCACAATCACTGAGCTGGCATACCTCAACGAGAGAGCCAACGTGCCGCCAACTACAGAGCCCACGCACCCTGGAGACCGTGCATCACAACTAGAGAGCCTGCGTGCCTCAACGAAGATCCCACAACTAAGACCCAATGCAGCCAAAAATAAAATAAACATGTATACACACACACACACACACACACACACACACACAGCCAGACACAAAAGGCTACATGCCGTGTGATTCTGTTTTGTTTTCAAAATTATATGAAATTCTACCAAAGACAAAACTATAGTGACATAAAGCACATCGATGACTGTGCAGGGCCAGGAGAGGAGGAACTGGAGGGCTGACCTCAGAGGGGCACGAGGTGACGGGACTCCTATTATTATGACTGTAGTGGCGGTTATATGACTGATACATGTGACAAAACTCATTGAACTGCATGCTTAAAACTGGTGAATTTTACTCTATGTGGATTATACCTCAGTTAAGCTGATTTTTACAACTAAAACAATAACACAAAAACTTGACTATGTTTCTTTCCTAACTTTCCGTCCCATTTATTTCTTTCAAATGGCTGTTCTCAGTCCCTTAACTTGAAAAACAATGTTCAAGTCCCTAAATGTCTGGCCTCTGGATTCCCTCGTGACTGTTCCTTCACTCTCAGGACACTATTAAACACCACGGTTTACCTGAGGACAGACTGAGGCCGAGTGGAGCACAGGATCCTTTTGAGGGCTGGAGTGAACTACGGAAGCTCGGGGTAGCTGATGCAGGACTGCATGATGCCTCAACTCATCAAGTACCTTCCAAAGGCCGTTAAGATAGATTTCTCTGTATTCACCGGTTCCTCAATTACTTAAACTCGAATGCAGGTCCAGCATCATGGCCTCGGGCATCTGTCTGCCCCACCTGCCCCAATGCCCGCTCGCAACAACAGCGCTGGTCAGCGTCTATGCAGGGAGCGTTACTGGCTGTCTCACACTGAGTACGGCTCTGCTTCCAGCCCTTCCCTGAGGGATGTGTTCTGCAGGCTACACTCAAACGTCTCCCTGTCAGTATGTCCCAAGCACGTGGTCTGGCTCGTTACAGAAAACTGATGAAAGAAACTCGATGAACTACATATGTTAATTTCTGGGAAAAAAAATTTTTTAAAGGAAAGGAAAAAATGAGAGATGCTGCCTCTCGCACCTCCTGTTCCTAAAGTCCTTCAGCTCAGCCCAGGCCCGTCCGCGGTCCTCTTAGGTGCAGGCTTCCTCCCTGCCAGTTCCCTTACTGGACAGGCAGCGGCTAATCTCCCAGCCACCCTACTCTCCGTCACAAAGCTGAAGGTCCCCAGGAGAGACGTCCGTCCCCACAAATTCAACAAGGTCGGTGCCCCCACTGTTCCTTTCACCTCCTCCCACGGGTCACCGAATCCCAGCACTCACCAGCTGGGACGGGGGGGAAAGGGAAAATCAGGTGAGGTGTCAAGGACAAAATGCACATGTTACCTCTAATCATTAAACAGACGAAACCCACTCAGCAGATACTGAGGACAAGCGGTTCTTCTGAGAACTTCTCTGCCCAGGGCCCTGCAGCACCGTGCTTTCAGCACCCACCAGGAGGGCAGTGTCCCCCTGCCTGCCCCCTGCAGAGTGCCCCGAGCACAGGAGGTGGGAGTCAGGTCCCCTCTCACCCTCAGCCTAGTTCTCAGGACCTCGGCTCCTTTCTCTTCAAAATAAGTGACTTGGTGAAAAGCCACAGGGCTCACATCCCTTCACAGAATAAAACTCTGTGATGACAAAGAGAGCTGCTTCCCACCATCTGACCACGTCCCTCTTTTGCCTCTATCTCCACAATCGCTTTATCAACCCTCCACACCCTGTTCCTATCGGACAACTGTTCCCTGAAGAGCCGTGGGCGTTCCCGCCTGCCCCACTCCCCCACTGTCCTCTTATTAAAATCCTCCAGAGCCCTCAGAATCCACCAAGATGCCACCCTCCCTGAGAAGCCTTCCCATCCCCCCGTTCTCCCCAAATCCCTGATCCTACCTCTTGGAGAAAACCTACCTTCACCCTGCCTTGTTTTATTGTTCATTGGTGAAAAATTGTCTTCCCCACTAGATGCCAGGTTTCTTGAGGGTAAGGCACGTGTCTTACCTACTTCTGACCCCTACAATGCTGGGCTCGGTGCTTTGCTCATGGATGGCCCAAGATGGCTGCATTTGATTTAATCTCTATGGCCCCTTTCACCTCCAGCAGTTATTGTTTGATCCTATGAGCCAGGTTAACTGGAAGAGATGCAACATCTCAGAGGCGGAGAGGCGGCCCCTCCATCCTGGCTCTGATTTATAGGTCCTGAGCACCACAGCCCACCCCTGTTCCTCTCTTAGGCGCTGACTGCTTTCAACTGTGTCTGATGGCTATCTGTGGACTCAGTTTAAACAAAACCCCACCACACTGTATTCTTCTTGGGGGCCAGGCAACGTGTCCCCCATCCTTTTATACCAACTGTGGAATGGGAAACCACTTTATGCATTCCAGAGCTTGTTACGTGATTAAGACCGAGGCCTTGATCGCTGCACGGGGCCCCGGGTCTGACATCCCCACAGTTGTGCATGGCTCTGGGCGTTGCCAGAACTCCAAGGTTCTAGAAACGACGGCGCAATGAGCCTGCTTTGGATTTCTTGTTCCTTCCCCCTGCCCCTAATGTCTGTGGTCAAACACCACAAGCTGAGTTATTAGTAACAACTACCATGTGTGTAGCATACCTTACAGATTACAGAATGCTATTCAACAAACCTTAAATGCCCACTGTGTCAGGCAGCATGCTAAATGCTAAAAATGATGAGGAAGGAGTTTCAGCCCCAAGAAGACCACGTGTACCATTTCAACTTCAATAACAACCCTAGAAGGCAGTTAGCATAGGTGCCATTTCCCTCATTTTACAGATGGTGAAACTGAGGCTCAAGACATGAAGTAAAATTGCTAAGTAAGAAAAACAGTACAGAAGGGAAGAGATATAAACTCGGATGTGACCCCCGACTCCGGCCTTCCCCCCACCACGGTGCGCAGCCTGACGTGCCTGCGCTCTCTTCACAGACCACGAGCACAACCAGCCCAAACAGGAACCCAGAAGGTCGGCAGAGTGGTTTCCAGGGCACCCCTCTGTGACCAGGGCCCTCAGGCATCCCCTGCAGAGAAGCAGCACAGCCAGCTCGACTCAGCCCACGGGCTCCAGCCTCACACAGCGTCCACCTTCTGGGCTCCACGGCACCGCCTGCGCTGCTCCATCCCGTGAAGGCCCGACGTACAGTCCACGTGACACCTGTCATTTCCTTCCCAGGAATTCTCCACATGATCTCGGCAAGGTCCTTCCAGAGGACACTCCTGGCAGGGCCCTAGGGGAGTGTGTGCGGCAGACATGGCCTTATGACATCCCCTCAAATCACTCCCCATCTGAGTACAAGGACAGTCTAAATGTGTGGTTCCAGTTTATAAGTATAAAACCCTTTAGACACCATAATCATCACAGAAATGAAAATTGCTACATGAGGAAAGCTCTGCCACCCACTTGGGAGACACGAGGGCAGACGGGGCAGACAGAGAGAGGGTTCAGGGGCAGGGCTAAGCCACAGACCCCAGTGTACAGACCAAGTTCACTCCACATTTAAGGTCCTCTCAGGGCAGGATTTTGAGACCAAAGCTTCACAGCAAAAGAACAAGGCATTAGGCCCCATCGGCTGTAAAGAGGGAAGAAACCTGGGTCACGCAGACACCCAAGGGCCAGCCTGGCTCCACCACTAACTGCCTGTGTGGCCCTGGCCAAGTGACAGCTTCTGAGCCCCCGCCTGGGTGGGCTGACCCATCGCAGAACTCGCCACTGTCCACAGGAATGCTGAAGCGAAGTTTCTTCTAGACCTAACTTCTAGGAGTCTATGCTTCTATGCACATGGGGGTGGGGGGATTACAAAAGTCCAAGGACAGCATTATTTAACACACACTTCATCCTCTGGATTCAGGGACAGGAAGAACTCTCAGTGACAGATGAACGCAAGAGCCAGTCTCACTCGACACTGATGCTGAGGCCCTGGCGGAGTGACCACAGCAGCCGTGGCCACTCTGGTGAGGAGACACTATCGATAAAACCCCTGGTCGAAAACGGGGTGCCTGACCGTCAAGAGCTTACAATCTAATTGAAGTACACAACCTACATATCAAACGGTCTAGGAAAATTCACCAAGTAACTGACTAGTAGACACAAGGGGATGTTATTGCTAGAAACAGAGTGAACAGCAGGGAAACAGCAAATTCCCACACCCAGCGAGCACCTGCAGCTGACGCCTTCCGGTCAGCGTCTCACGAATTCTCCTGGTGACCCTCTGAGCCAGGGGGTATTACCCTTATTTTACAGAAGAAGAAACTGAGGCTCAAACAGTTAACTCTCATTGGGTCACCTAGCAGGTAGGTGTTCACACCCTGGACTGTGACCCCATAGCTCACCGTCTAACATTTTCATCAAACTTGAAAAATTAAGAGTTCTACATAAAGTGATTATCTGGGGGGGAAAAAATGACACCAAAATACCAAAGGTTTTTTTTTTTTTTTAAACCATCTTGGTTGGAAATCCCAGAGAAACAAATTTTATATTGTCCTGTTTTCTTAAACAGAGACGGCAGTGCAATTCTGCCTTAATTCTCAGGATCGCTGGGAGCACCAAGGACTGTGACAGCCTGGACGGGCAGCGTGGGAAGCAGGACCACTGGCCCCCCGCACCTCGCGGCCCCGCCCTGGTGCTGTATTCTCCCCTCCCCGTCAGCTGCCGTCCTCGGCACCTACCCTCTGGCCTGGACCCTAGGGCAGCTGAGAGAGGCCTCTGCCGTTGACCTCCGGTTCCTGGATATGTTCCAGATGCTAAGTGTCTGACCTCTAGATAAGTGGGGCATAATTATGCCTAAGAGCTGGGGGATGTGCCATAAAAAGGTTATCAGAGTGTGCGTGTGTGGAGGAGAGTGGGGAATGGAGCCAGAGACGGACAGTCTCCTGGACCAGAGAGGCTGTGTGAGGAGGGGCACTGTTTGCATGTGCAAAAAGTAACAGTGATAGTGCCCACTCACTGAACACCCACTCTGTGCCTAGCACTGGGCCACGTGCTCTAGGAACACGGTTTCCTTTAACAACTGACTTAGTGTCATTCCCAAATTTCAGAATGAGGAAGTTGAGGACCCAGACTGAGCTTTTAGAACCAAAAACACATGAGCCAGTAAGCAGTGGCGGTGAGATTTGAACACTGCAACGCGAACACCAACGCCCATCCACGTTCCTTGCACTGTCTCATGCTCCCTTAAAAACCCTTCTGACGGAAGCAGCCAGCAAAGCCATAGAAGCACTCGAATCAAAAAGCTCAAGTAACACATGAGGTAACAAGGTCGATGAGGCCAATATCCCATCAGGCAGGCAAACTGCTAAACCATCACCTGGTGCGGGTGAGGACAGCGGACCGTCGGAGGCTCCCCCGTCGGAGGCGTCTGGTGACCTGAACCCTGCCGAGGTGGCGCCTCTCCGGCAAAGGGCAGGGGAGTCTCCCTGAGGGCAGAGAGCTCAGCCTCATCAAGACGCCCAGCGGCTGCTACCTCAACACCAGATCCGTGCAGCTCGTGAACAGACAAACCGCTGTCCCACAGAAGAGCCTTCTCCTCAATTAAAAACACTACTGGCCGCTGGTCCTGCACACACGCACGCAGGCTTGTGCAGAAGCCATGAACCTCCCGGGCATGAGCCTTTCCCACGCAGAGGGGCCACCGCGGCTAAATGGTGGGATGTAAAGAAGACAAAGATCGGCAGCGCGGAGGACGGAGAAGTGAGGAAGGCGTATCGTACAAGAAGCACTGAGGTGAAGGCATTTTAGTTCTTTAAAAAATTCTGGACGCAGGATGAAACCTTATATACAGGTGAAGGATTAAAAGTTTCACACAGTTCACCTGCTCAGTAGCATCCGGGTTACTGAAAAGGCACACACATCAAAAGGCGGTTGAGTCTGCCCATTTTAAACGGGTAGCATCCGGGTTACTGAAAAGGTACACACATCAAAAGGCGGTTGAGTCTGCCCATTTTAAACGGGTAGCATCCGGGTTACTGAAAAGGTACACACATCAAAAGGCGGTTGAGTCTGCCCATTTTAAACGGGTAGCATCCGGGTTACTGAAAAGGCACACACATCAAAAGGCGGTTGAGTCTGCCCATTTTAAACGGGTAGCATCCGGGTTACTGAAAAGGCACACACATCAAAAGGCGGTTGAGTCTGCCCATTTTAAACGGGTAGCATCCGGGTTACTGAAAAGGTACACACATCAAAAGGCGGTTGAGTCTGCCCATTTTAAACGGGTAGCATCCGGGTTACTGAAAAGGTACACACATCAAAAGGCGGTTGAGTCTGCCCATTTTAAACGGGTAGCATCCGGGTTACTGAAAAGGCACACACATCAAAAGGCGGTTGAGTCTGCCCATTTTAAACGGGTAGCATCCGGGTTACTGAAAAGGCACACACATCAAAAGGCGGTTGAGTCTGCCCATTTTAAACGGGTCTGCAGAGACTTAAGAGAATCTCATCCAGTGTTTTCCTCACAAATGTAAAGAGTTGCCCAAAGTCAAGTAGTCTCTCAGGAGCAGATCCAAGGCCCCCAAACCAGGTCTCCTGGCGCCCAAACCAGAGCTCCTTCCTGGCCCGGGACGTGACCCTCCTGTCCTTTACTGAACTTAAATAGCTTCCTCCTCTATACACTAGCTTAGAGTTGCGACTCTCAGTAATCAAAGGTGGGCTCGCTTTTCCTGCGTCTGGGTCTCAACAACCGCAACAAAATATTCCTTAAGAGCCAGTCGCGTCCCGGGCTCCGCTTAGGGCACCAGGGAGCTGGTGGCAGACAAAACAAAGTCTCTGACCCCACAGAGTGTCCAGTGTCGTTCCAGTGGAGACAGAAAATAAAGCGGCACGCGCGGGGCACAGCACGCCAGATGGTGACGACTGCAAAGCAAGAGCATCGTGGCGCTCCCCAAGGCAGGGGCTTCTGTATCCTCTGCTCACTGCTGCACCACCGGCTTCCCCCAGGTGCTCCATAAATATTTTCTGACTGAAGGAACACAGAGACAGTGAAGAGCGGTGCTAGTTCAGACAGGGAAGTCAGGAAGATGTGATATTCAAGCAACACGTGCAAAAAAGACGTAACAACTGCGTTACAGGTGGTGATTGCCGCTACTTCAAGAAACGACCAAAAATAAATGAATGGCTAATCTCTCGGGGCTTGTTTTTACAGAACGCTCCACACTCAGCACGGTGAGGGTCCGAGCCGGCACTGAATAAAGTGACTGGCCCTGCAGGCCGGCTGCGCTTCAGCTGCCCCCCACCCCCGCCAGGCGTCCAGGAGCAGCGGCAGCGGCAGCAACTCGGCATCCACACCGCAGTCATCAAAGGGTCTAGAAAAAAACAGCCTCCCCAGCAAAGGCAGTGCTAGTCTTCCTCTGACCCCAAGCTCTTGTCTGGGAGGATTCCTGCTCTTTGTACGAAAATCAAGCATAGTGCCCGCGATCTCTATTAATAACGATAATATTATCACCACCACCTAGTACTGAACCCTGACCGTGGCTGCATACCGCAGGAGGCATTTAACTGCATTATTACATTCGAAACTCCCAACAATCTGCAGAGTGCGAAGCAAAGTGAACTTGCCCCAGGCCACACTACCAATAAGAGGCGAAAGTTGACACCCGGTCCCAGTCTGTAGGACTTATGCCTTGACCTTCTAGATCACAGTTAGGTGCTCACTTAATGCTGGCAAAACGCAAACAAACTCAAGCACCATCAAAACCAGCAGTTTATTTCTGCAGAAAGCCTAAACACCCAAGTCTAAGCCATGCTGTTCATGACGTTTTACAAAGGACCCAGTGAACACGTTCTTCCTTCACGTCACACATTCCAATTAAATGGTAAATAAGAATACGTTAAATCCATCCCCTGCTCTTCGTATAAACACTAATGGGTACCTGGTAAAGATTCAGGACACGGTCATAAAGCACCATCTACACTGTGGCACCACCTGAGAGCCCATTAGTGGTTCTGTCCTCCAACCAAGCAAAGACCAGAGCCACTGAGGCAAAGAGCTTAACAGGAAATGTGCCTCAACTCAGCGTGCTGTCAAGTCCTTCCCATGAGTGTTAACCACACAATCCATGCTGGGAGCTAGAAACGTGTTCTCATAAAGGGCTCCCTGTTCTAGCCCCATCATAAAACCCTAGAACTTTATTTCAGGATCTTACAGAGCTCCCTCTGCCTATGTAGATCAACAGGCCCTAGATATTCCAAAAGCAAAGCATTTTGACTTAATCTTAATGGCTTGTTGAAGCCTCAATAGCTTCAAATTCTTTAATGATGAGTTTACGTAAAAGCAATTTTCCCACTAATTCCCAAAAGGAAACTTCATATTTCATAAAAACTAACACACGTGCACCACCACTTATTTTGGGGAACCAATTTTGCTGGCTATTTTTACCACATTATTTCCTAATTACATCTTGGAAGGTCCATATTTATACCATTCTCAGCAACTAGCACAGTATACAGCCAAACTGTCTGATGAGTAAGTGAACAAGTGAATGAATGAATACACACCAGAGTGACCTAGATAATATCCATTCATTCTGCCTCAAATTAGTCCAGGTACAAACAAAACAAGCTTTAGCTCCTCTAAGCGGACGCTACCTCCCTGAAAAATATACTGTATCTTTGATTTTCCACCTAACTCGATCTTGAAAGTATTTTAATTAAAATTCATCTGTATGACACAGCAAGCAGATGCTTTTTCAAAGAATATCATTTTAACAGTTCCTTCTCTGATTTGGTCACATTTTCCATCTGAGTTCCTATACCACCTATGATTATAATTTATGAAAAAAAAATGTGCATTATAAAATTGTTCCAAGGCTCACTGGGGCAAATCATTCCTGCTGTTGGAAGCCGAAGTACAAACCTTTGTCGATCCATATGCCTTCTCTCCATAATACCTGAAACCGTTATTCAGGGTCAGCCAAAATAAAGAAAATACACAAGGTTGCTTGTGTATCTTTTATGAGCAAAAATTTGTTTTTTATGTTACTGTGCCCCGGTTATATCCAAGCAGCCAATGCTCACCAAGGTCTCGTACCTAATGGTCTGAACATATGTAACAGTCTCACCTGACAATCATTACACAATCGAAAGCTGCTTCCCCAATAACACGCTGCCCCATAGCGGGCAATTTTCCTCCACAAAGGAGGGAGGAAAAGAAAAAGTTGAAACAGAAAAAAATGATTTAAATAAAAGATAAAACGGTGACCAACTGTGGATTTTCTCCTTGAATCGATCCTGGAACTACAAGGAGGCACAGGCCTTTGGATCCCCCCCTTCTAATAGTGACCTAGCCACCAGCTACTCTCCCCAAAGGCTTCAGAAAAAAGGCTCAGAAAACAGAAGCCACACTCTGTTCCAACACAAGATGTTCCTTCCAGGCCAGGCTGAAAGCACACCATGCACCCATCGCCACCAGGCTGAACACAGCTGCTACAGTGCTGGGACTAGTCACCGTTTGCAGCATCCAATCTCCCAAGGGCTGATCCTCCCAGAAGAAAAGACTTAGAAAAGCAGATCTCCAGAGGTTACTGTAAAACCTTAGTGCACTGCTTCAACAAACATTTACCTTGCACGACCCATGTGCTGGAAGAACAACTGACAGTCTCAACAAGGGACTGAGCCTGCGCTTCCCATGGTCCAGGCCAGATTAGATTTTATCTGTAAACCACCAAAACACGCTCCCATGAGGTCACAGGCCAAACAGAACGCCTGTCACTACTGTCTGGCCAAAAAAATAAAGTTTCATTCCAGCACAGAACACAGACCTCTGGCCTCACTTCCAAGACAAGAAACACACACACACACACACACACACACACACACACACTGAACACCTGTGAAATATACCTTGTACCTTCATCTCCATTTTTTTCATATGAGGAAACAAGAGCTAAAAAAAGATTAACCACCTTGCCCAGAAGTACAAAGCTACCAAACAGCAGAATCAGGTCTGAAATTCACACGTGCCTGTCCAATAACAAAGTTCTTAACCTGTCTAATATGCTACTCTAAACTTACTTGGATCCTAACACATGCCACCAGGGAATCCTCTGTCCGCTGGCCCTTACTTAGTCCTTTTTTTGCCTGTTGAATTCATCCTGTAAGGCCTAGGTCATTTCTTTCTCTCTTCTCCCTTTCCTTGATCTAGCATAGTGTCTGGCATGACGCAGGGGCTTAAGACATGTTGGCTGTGTCCACAATAGGAAAATTATGGGACACATTTTTGTTGAGGCATGAGCATTTACTTAAACCACCTCCAGCTTTGCGTAAGGAACTCATAATCACACCGTGGCTTAGCATACACGGTGGCAATAGGCGATGGCTTACCAGAAAACGTCTCACTGAAAACTATTAGGCAAATAAAGAGTTAATGTTTTACATGCGTAACAGTTCAACCCAAATTCTACAATACCAGCATCATTGCTTAATACTGATAAAATATCTTCCTGGATATATGCTGAATTAAGAAAGAAGATTGTTGTTCATTAAATAAATATGTGAGCTAGTAATATTTAGTTTTGGAATGTATTCTTATACTCATCCTGATATTCAGACAGGTTTGTGAAGACAAACTATGAAAATCTTGGCTACATTGCTCTAGAAAATAGTCTAGTTTCACACTGACTTAATTCCTTTCCATAAACCACCCCCATAGTAGTAATACTACAGGGAAAAGAACTCAACTTGGAAATGAAAGACCTGGATTCAAATCTAGCCCTGCTTCTCATCAGCTATGTGACCTTGGGAAAGTTACTTCAACCTCTCCATCAGTATCCTCTGTAAAAAATGAGGATGCTGCCTATGTAAAAGCTTTGTACCAGTTATATGGGTCCAAATGGTTGGCATATAAATAAATGTTGCTCAGTTAAAGTCAGGTGAAATGGAATTACTTCTCTTACCTTCAAAGAAGCAGGACCTCAATTTCATTTGTAAAATGAAGGAAATGGTACCTATGCCTTTGGGTTGTCATGGCAATTAAGAGGTCATATTAGACTAGTATCTGGCATAGAATAAAGGTTACGGAAAGATATGTTGTTATTCCATCCCACACACATGGCTTCATGTGACTCAAAATACAATGAAATAGTAAAAAGGTTAACTGAGTTATACTTAAACAGATGTGACCCCACAGGCGAGACTATTTATGAAGAGTCATTGCTGTCAAGAACTCTGAATGTACTATAATACAATTACGAAGTGCGGCTAGGAGGAGGTGTGGAGAAAAGAGAAACCTCCTACAATGTTGGTGGGAATATAGATTGGTGCAGCCACTATGGCAAACAGTCTGGAGGTTCCTGAAAATAATAAAAACAGAGTTGCCATATGACCCAGCAATCCCACTCCTCGGCATACATCCGGAGAAAACTCTAATTCAAAAAGACACATGCACCCCAGTGTTCATAGAAGCACTATTTACACTAGCCAAGACATGGAAGCAGCCCAAATGTCCATTGACAGATGAATGGATAAAGAAGATGTGGTGTATATATACACATACATATACACAATACACACACACACACACACACACACACACAAATGGAATACTACTCAGCTATAAAAAAAGAATGAAATAATGCCATTTGCAGCAACGTGGATGGACCTAGAGATTAAGTCAGATTGAGAAAAACAAATACCATATGATATCACTTATATGTGGAATCTAAAATATGATACAAATGAACTTACAAAACAGACTCACAGACATAGAAAACAAACATGTTTACCAAAGGGGAAAGGGGGTGTGGGGAGGGGTAAAGTAGGAGTTTGGGACTAGCAGATACAAACTACTATATACATAAAATAGATAAACAACAAGGTCCTACTGTATAGCACAGGGAACTATATTCAATATCTTGTAATAAACCATAATGGAAAAGAAAAAAAAAATGAAGTACAGCTAATCCTCAAATCCCAATATGATGACACAAAATCTGTGCTTACCCTACAGGTAAGGCTTCTGTACCAAAGGGTAGTCACGGCATTAAAAATGTAATGTAACTCACCACATTAACAAGCTAAAAAAGGAAAACCATATGGTCATTTCAATAGATACAGAAAAAGCATCTGACAAAATTAAACACCCATTCATGTCGGAAAATTCTCAGCAAACTAGAAATAGAAGAGAACCCGATAAAGGGCTTACGGAAAATACCTACAGCCGTGTCATATTTTATAATGAAAGACTGAATGCTTTCCCTTAGGATCAGGAACCAAGCAAGGATGTTCGCTCCCCCCGTGACTGCTTGACATTGTACTGGAGCCCCCAGGAGTGCAATAAAGCAGGAAAAATAAGGCAAACAGGAAAGGAAGGAGGTAACACTTGTTATTCAGAGATGACATGATCATCTGTGTAGAAGGTGCCAAGAAATCTACAAAAAAGTTACAAGAACCACCAAGAAGTCAGCTTAAAGCAGGAGGAAACTTTTGGGGGTGATAGTAGTGTTTTAGTGACAGCAGTGGTGATGATTAAATGACTATTTGTCAGAGTTCATTGAATAGTACTCTTAAAATCGGTCCATTTTATTACACGCAAATTACACCACAATGACGCAGACCACAGCAGGAAACACTCAGCCACTCCTCACTCGCAGGCTGCAGACCTGCACCCTCCTCCCCACATGAACACAACACTACTCAGAAGACCTGAAATGCTTCAAGCGTTGTGGTTTCCCCGCCTTGAGGAGGAATTTCTGACTTGTAAATCAGAAAATGCTCTTGAGAAAGTCATTTTAAGTAATTCAGGGATAAAACAACTTCCACACAAGGTCCAAGTGATCAAGATTCCACACAGCCTGATGAGACACAGCTTTGTAAGGTGAACGTGGCTGCAGCCAACGACGCTGTGCATGGAGTCCGTGTGTTTACAAAGACCTGCAATGTTAGAACCCTAAGTGTCACATCTCAAGGGGCCCCAGTCTAGCTCTCCGGTGTTACTGATAAGGAAACTGAGGTTCCAAAAAGAAGGAGTGACTAACTAAGTTGCCCAAGAGAACACAGAAGTTTCTACCGGAGACCAGGAGATGAATTTTTTTTTAAATTTGGACAAATAGCACAAAGCAGCACCGTGTAAGTTGAACCTGTAGTTTATGTGCACAGTTAGTAAACAGCACACGTGAAAGGTCACTAGGTAGCCTCCTGGGGAGCAATACCAGGGGTGCTGGAAACTGGATTCAAACCCAGTATCGGAGGCAAGAGCCACCCACTCCCCGCCTCACTGAACCACCTCCCAGGTGCGGAAGAGGGAAAACCGCAGAAAGCACACGCAAGACACCCACACGAGACATCGCCTGAGCTACACACCTGCCCGCAGAACCACACACGTGGGACCACATGGTAGACACAGAATGCCGCTCACCTTGAACTTGTCCGCCGTACTGCTCGCTTTTAGTTTGGAATAGGTGTAAGACTACTATCTGACCGTCCACTGGTTTTCCTCAGGACAACCACTCCCCAAATCAAAGGCAGAATACTGAGAGTCTCCGGCGTGCTACCTGCTTTTTACCAGAGGAGCAAGACTGGTTCCCATCCTTCCTGGCGGCTCAGAACCCAGCCTTTCAATCACACAGTTGACAGACGAGATACTTCCTAAATGCTTGCAGAAGGAAAAAGAATCATCCTAACCTTCCCAAAGATATCAAGTGTGTTTTTATCAAAAATTCACAGTATACGTGAGAAAGGTCTCAATCCAGCCTCAAGACTTGAGGCATTGTTAAAACTTCTCCATTTTCACTTACTTTTGAAAAGCAAAAGCCAGAAAGCAACATTAACAAACAAAGCATGTACAAAACAGGAATTTTTCCCTTTTTTTTTTTTAAGGCTTCTACCCACGCAAGCCAGAAACTTGTGTGTTTTCCTGACTTCCCACCCCTTCCTCAGCCGCTGCGGCCAGGAGGTCACCGAGACCTGTCCGTCCCTCCTGCCTATTTCCTCCCTGTCCCCTGGCTCCTGCCCAGGCGCAGAACTCGTCCTCTCGAATCGGAACTAGCCTCCCCTGGTCTGTCTGCCTGTCTCCCCGCTTCCAGCCTCAGAGGGATCTTTCTGACTCAGACCTTGCCCCGTCCCTGCCCTTTCTCTCAAAAGCCTGCCACACCTCCCCACCAATAACAGGATAAAGTCTAAGCTCTCCAGCTTATGGCAGAACTTTAATTAAGAGATAAACCAGAAGTCAACACATTCTCAGAAGCAAATGAACACCTTTTATCCGACCCAGGAAAGGAGAAAGAAAAGCAAGAGAAAAATGGATTTTAATTCTGCTGGAAATAAATTATAGTTCCAAATTTTAAAGGCAGGGCACTTCAAAAAAAAAAGTAAAATGTGTCATGTGTCTCTCATACATATTGGGCTGGCCAAAAAGTTTGTTCAGGTTTTTTGTAAGATGGAAACATCCGCAACATCTTAGGGCAAAACCCGAATGAACATTTTGGCCAACCAATACATATACACACACATAACAATGGGGTAATAGGTTGCCTTTTTGTTTTTTTTATTCTATCAATCTTTATATTCCCCTTCACCTTTCCAGTGAAAAGCCTTCCTATTTTTATAGATACCGAATTAAGATTTTTAAGGGCAGATAATTATAAAAGTAAATTACATTCAAGCTCTTTACATCAGTACTAAGGCAGTTTTAATTTTATTAATCTTCATATCATAAAAGTAAGCTATCAAACCATACCCCAACCCTTTGGCATTCTGCACGGCATAAGGTTAAAGGGTAGAAAAAAATAATACAGGCAGAGATGAGAACACGTCAGGAGTTTAAGTGGATCGGCATTTTAACGCCACTCTTTGAAGGTCTCAACTGACTTAATACACCTGAGCTCGCTGAAATCACGGTTTTCACTTCACGGCACTCGATTAAGCTTCAGCTTATGAAAATTTCTAAATCATCTTCATCCTGTCCAACTTAAAAAGAAACTCAGGCCCACCAAGACCCTCCCCCTCCTTTCCTGAGGGAACCAGAGCCAAGAGCAGCTGGGGTGCAGAGGACTGTCCCCCCCTTCGCCCTCCAAGCCTCCCAGTACTTGACAACCTTCCAGCCCAAGGGCTCCTCGTGCCGCACTCGTGACACCCGGGGCCTCCCTGTGCACGGGAGGGTGTTCAGCAGCATCCCTGGCCTCCGCCCACTGTGAAACAATCAAGCACATCTCTGGACCTTGCCAGAAGGCCCCTAGGAGGCAAAACTGCCCAGGTCGAGCAGCTCTGTTCTAGCCTCCTCTGACTGCCTTCGCCATTCGAGGGAGGGCACCATCGGCCTCACGCTCCAACGACGTGCTCCGGGTACCACCACCACGGCCACCCTCAGGGTTCAGGCTCTGACAGAACAGCCTGACTTGCTTCTTACACGTTCCCACCATTCTGCCACTGGGCCCAACCCCACGTCACAGCAGCCAGCCCCTCCCACACCAGTGCCCACTCCCCCGGGGAAGCCTCACGGCAGCCTCACCTGTCCTCTCCACGGCTCAAGTTCAGCTTCTCCTATTTTTCTATTATTTCACTGCCTGATGTACCGAGCTTTCCCATCAGCCTGCCAAAAGGCCTTGGGCCATACAAAAGAGAGCCACTGCGTGATGATTTAAAACATCCGGGCTCTGTTAGAACGAGGAAGGCCTATAACAAGAACTGAAGTAACAGCAGTTCATGGTAAAATCAGACCATCCAAGGAAGGGCCAGCTGATTCCACACTGCGTGTGCTCTGTCTGTGCTCAGAGCCTTTGCTGCTCCTCTACTTCTCATAACCACGCTCTGAAAGCAACTCTGTCCAGGGCACCTGGCGCACAATCCATCACGGCCACCCTGGTGCATGCGAATGAAGTCGGGCCATCCGTTTGGTTCGGAAGGTCATCTAACTCAGTCAGGTTCAAAGCTCCAGGCCCCATCTCTAATCTGATTAATCCCATCATCAGTCACTCTGTAGCCACAGACAGATCCCTGCTTACAACACAAGAGGAAAACTTCCAGTTGGCACACATCAGGTCGAGGCACTGAAACACCGCATCTGGAGAAATCCAGCTCATCGGGAGAGACGGGTACGAGGCAGGGTGAGGGCTGTGGGTTTTGTGGGGGAAGCAGAAAAGCAGAGTCACCTCCCGCCTGCACCACCCATCACCAGGCGCACACTTCACACCATCCTCCAATTCCTCCTCAACACTTCCCCAAACAGGATGTGTCCCAGCAGTGAGTCACGAAAAATAGGGTATTTCTAGAAATTCACAGGAAAGAAGGTGTGGGAGAAAATTTCTAAAGAGAGGGAACAAAAAGACAATATGCAAAGCTAATTAAGCACTCACAAGGCCGGAAGTGGGCTCTGCTGGGCCAGTGGCGACCTGGCCACGTGGTGCTGGCCAGCCCTTCATCTCATTCCTCCCTCTGCTCCACTCAGGGTCCAGCCCACTGGACTCCCAAAAGACCCACCTTCCCGCACCTTGTCACATCTCCCATCTAGTCAAACCCTGGGCTTTGTAACCAGTTAGAGCCCCAGCCTCTGGATCTATCAAATGGGACGGTGACTGCTTCACAGATGGTGAATCAGTGCCCGGGTGTGTCATGCCTGTCCTCCCCGCCCCCTTCACGAAGGCTTCCTAGGCCTCACAGGAAGCAATTTCTGTTATCAGTGCTCTGAAAGACACCTCGAACACGTTACTCTGTATTAGTATAATTTGTGTACCATCTTATCTCCCTCCGCCAGGCTGGAGTAGCGGCGCCAGCTGCCATGAGCCCTCACCATGTGACAGGCACTGGGCTAAATGTTCTACCTGGGTTTTCTCACTTAATCCTCACACCAATCCTGTACCTAGGCAGTATTATGATCAGTTCTCCCATTTTATGGATTTAGGAAGCTCAAGCTTTGAAAGCTGAGAGGCAGCATAGATAGTGTCATGATGAAAAGCATGAACTCAAGAGCCACAGCATCTGGGGTTGAAATTCTGGCTTTCTGACTGCCTAGCTCAGTGATCCTGGGAAAGTTACTTAATCTCTCTGCGTCCCAGTTTCCTCTTCTTTAAACGCAGGGCTGACAACAGTACCTACCCACAGGGTCGTCCTAAGGACTAAACACATTTAACGTTTGTTAAGCACTTAGTGCCTGGAGCAGTAAGCGTTATGTGTTTGTTAAATACACATAAGTCAATGAGCCCATCTGCCTGTGGTCCTACAGGCATTAACTGGTGAAATCAGTAGTTGAGTCCAGGTCCAAGTGGCTTCAAAGCAGAGGCTCTGATCACTGCATGGGCTCAGGAGTAACATAAGCTCCTCACGGGAATGAACCATTTCATCTCTGTATTCCTGCAAAGCTACTGGTCCCAGGCCACCATGCAAGTTTTCGAAGTGTCGTGTTACTAAAGGAGGGAAATCTGAAGAGTTCATGAAAAGGTGTCTCCGAAAAGAGATTATCAACACCGAAGAACTACCAGGCCTGAAAAAGAAAAAAGTACAAAAAGCATAGAAGCCTCTCATCATGGTAACCCTATATAATCTGGATAACCATTCCAAGTATGTTTATTTTGGAGGCCTTAACAAATAAATACATTTCCACAAGGCAATAGTACAAACCAGAAAACAGGGTGACAGAGCAGGTGGTAGCCGTTGTTTCTCAATTCCTTCACCACCTGACGAGACTCTTCAAAGTCCCAACAGAACACCAGCTTTCGTCACAACTGTCACAAAGACGTCAGATCCCTATAGCCAAAGCAACCCTGGGGGTTAACCTTCCAGCCGTCTTGGACAATAATTAATTGACTCACACAGTTTGAAAGCCGTGTCTGTGAACTGCTCTAACTCCAAACTGCTTTGGTCTCTGCAGGTAAAAGAAATGAGGAGCAGCATTCTCTACTCCTACTAAGTGGCAGTTTGGAAACATACAAGGAATCCTCTGAGCCTGCTGACATGGATACAGAACAAGGTTGGGCACACGTCTAACCCTGGAACCCCCTCATCCACAGGCAAGAGGCAGCCTCAACCCCTGCTACACAAGTTCCTACGGGACTGAGCCACTCCAACATGCTCTTACTTTTTTAGGATCTACATTCACTCATTCAACTTTTCAAACACTACCCTACCCTCTAAGAATCAAGTCTCTTCTCCACAGCCAGAGAAACAAGATTTCTGTGAACCGACAGCACCAGCACTCCTGGATCATGTGTTTCACTCTCTGTAATATAAGCTGTGTTTGCTGGCCAGTTTTACTCATTCAACAAACATGCATTATTCATGTATTATGTGCCAGGCACAATTCTGGGCCCTGGGGATGCTTCATTAAATAAGAGAGTCAGGAATCCCTGCCCCATGAAGCTTAGGATCTAATGGAGGGAAGAGAGAATTAGGAAACAAAACTATAACAAGTAAGTAAATTCTGGACTAGGTTAGGAGGTGATGAGAAGAGCTGCGGGGAAAAGAGAGGCCAGGGAGCTGGCTTAAGCGGTGGTCAGGGCAGGACTCACGAGAAGGTGACACACAAAAGGGACCAGGGAGGGAGCCGTGTGGATGAGCAGCAAGGAGAGAAGACGGTCTGGACAGAATGAACGGCAGGGAAAGGCTCTAGAGTAGAAACCCCTGCTCCTGCAAAGCGGCCAGGAGGGAATGTGGCCGGAGCAGAGCAAGGCGGCCGAGTCGGGTCACGCCAAGACAACGTAGGGTCCCACGCAGGGACTTTCACTCTGAGAAAAAGGAGGGAGATGCTGACAGCGCACCAGCAACATCAACTCCTCCACCAAGTAACACCCGGCAACTGGCATGGACTCAGCTGGTGGCAGGTCTGCTGTGTGACTCAAACCCACATTCATATAAAGCCCAGGCCGTGACCACCACACCAGACGCCCCTTAAATGCGGGCTCAAATTAGACGTGACATCACACGTATCCCAGGAGCAAGAGTCAGTGAGGGAGAGGAGATGGTAGAACAAGACGCAGAGCCTGAAAGCCCAGTCAGGAGTCAAAGGGAGACTGTCACCTGCCTCCCAGAGGTGACAAGCCCTGGCTGGAGGGATGGGAGGGGTGGAATCACACCAGAGAACCCTTCCAGCACTCAGAAATGCCACCCACCTATCCTGCTGGTAGAAGAGGGATTCCTCTCTCCAGACTGGTATGAGAAGAAAAAGGAAGTCAATGGCTCAGGGAAAGTGACACACAACCACAGACCAACCCGAGACTGGGCAGTGATCTCCCCTCCGGAAACGGGCAGGTCTTTGTACCGTCGGGAGGCAAGAAGCCGACCTGTCACCTGCCACTCAGAACCAGGTCTCCCTCACGCACGGCGCCCTGGTCCCACAAAACCCCGCAGCCTCGTGTCTGTAGCACAGCCAGCCAGGCTCTGCACAGAGATCGCTACTGCCTTCTTCACCGTTCTCGTCAAAACCCTCACAGATCCTGTCTCATCTGATTGAAAGGGCTTTTCCGGGGATTATGAAATACAGATGTTTTCCTGACAATCTTCCCTCAAATAGGGGGGAAAAACCTACTCTCCTTTTCCCGTACCTGCCCTTGCTCCCAGCCCAGATGGAAAACAAGAAACACCCTCTTCACCCAGCAGCTCAGGAGACATGGGGACTATATTTATAAGCATCTCGGTTCCTGGCAGATCCCAGGTCCATGTGCAGAAGCTGCTCTCCATCCCTGCCACCCCTCCCCTTCATGAGGCTGCATCTACCCAGAGAAAGCTTCTCACAATCTGGTTGTAGAACCGCCCTCTGGGGAATCAGTCCCAGCCTGGATTTTCCTTGCTAGTTCCAGAGAAGTCACAGGCCCACAGCTGCTGTAAGACTGGTGCGTGGTAAAGCCACTCGCTGGGGTTGGGGCTGACCCAGGCACACAGTGGCAGGCTCATCCCTACCGCGTCACCATCACTTGCCTGCTGGGTCCCATTCAAGACCCTGAGCAAGCAAGCCTGTTGGTTCTGGCAGGATGTTATGAGTGACTTGGCATTGCCATAGCAACTGTCTCTGTGTCTTACGGCATTAATCAAACCGTAGTGTAATTGTTTGTTTACGCATCTGTTTACACTGTGAAAGCCTAGAAATCCGGATGCTCTTTACTTACATCAGTAAACGCCCGGCGCCTGAACAGGACAGGCAGACCTTCAATGAATGTTGTGGAAAAAGCAAACACAATAATCTCCCCTTGCAGAAATCATAAAGCTGCTCTCAACCACTGCCTTCCTGTCCTCTAACAGCAAGGCTAGGACCCCTCTTCACTCCACACACAGTCACTTCTATCCCAGCCCACAGAACAGAGAGCCCAACACTGCCCTGCCCCCCAATCCAGAGAGAAACCCAGTGGGCACAGCCCTCCAGAACCCTGCATTTTCTTAGCTTTCTCCATGCAACCCATCTCCCCACCCTTGGGCTCAGGTACTTTGTCCTCATCCTAGAAGGCTCTCATCTCCTTCTGCTATCATTTACTCTGTCATTTACTCAACAAATACCCCAGAAGAGCCTTTTGTGCGTCAGGCCTTGTTCCAGGCTACCGAACGCCTGATTACCGTCCCAGATCCAGCAAAGGCTCAGGCTCCTGCAGGAAACACACCAACCAGCGGCCCTTTCCACCAGGCTTGCGGCACAGCCAGGAGAGCAGTCCCATCTACCTGCTGTGCAGGTGTCCCCAGTGCCCAGCTTGGCAAGGGCGGGACACACAGTCCCTCAGGCTGGTTGTTCACCAGATGGGGAGACACCGCTGTCAAGGCTCAAGGGAGTACAGAGGTGAAGACAGCAGGAGTGCGGCTAATACTCCCCTCCATCACGGCCGCTGAGTGAAGTACGGCCCGGTGACAACGTCCCCAGAGCAACAGCAAAGCAAGCGTGGAACACGCACCACCAAGGCTGAGCGGTTCCCTCCAGCACATGCAGGCTGCCCCCGCCACCAACTCTGCTGATGGAACCCTTCTATCTTAGAACCTGCTTGGATTCTCTGTCCCTGAATTTGAGATGTAATGATCTGGGGGGAAGAAGGACCCAATTTTGAAAAGGAAAAGATAACTTTCTTTCCAAAGTGCTCCCCTGTCTCAACCTCCCCCCCCCCAAAATCTGTACTGAAACTCCTCTTCTCTCCTGAGTCATCGCACTATCTTGACCGTCCACTTTCCACCCTGCCCTCAGTCAGGGCATTTCTACACAGGGAGAAGACAGTCAAGGCCTTTAGCAGACAGTCAGGCAAGCACTCGCTCCAGAAGACACCGAATCTTCCAACTCTGGTGCCGTAGCCCCATAACAGGCTTTGGAGCTGCTGGAAATGTCACGGAAATTCAGCAGGAACTGTACTTCACTACTGTGACGATAAAATGAAAATTTCAGTTATATAACACTATTGAGAAAGAGTATCATTCACAATGCCTTTGTCAACCAAGCAGCATAAATTTACATACATTAGGTATCAACAGAAATAATTTGCATTTGGGTGTGCCAGCTCATATACACATGCTGTTGTCCCTTGGGAGTCTGAGAAATTCAACGTTCAAATGGCACCATCGTTTTCGCCTATCTGTGTGACAACCAGATGGAAAGAGACCATTCATTTGTCGATCACAGATCAACTCTACTCAGGAGGAAAGGGCACAGTTTACTTTGTCAAGCATATCAAAAACACGTCATCTACCAGCCCCTAAATGGGCTCAGTTCTGCTGCAGCCACCCAATCGACCTTCCCAAAGAAAGAGATCTGAAATCAAATATCAAAACAGCAACCAAAAGGATTGAGAAAATTGTAAAAATGTGGAATATGATTATAGATCCAAAGACTGGGTACCACTTAGCTACCACCTAAAATCCGCCTCTCTTCTCAAGGATAACCAAGTGAGTGGGCAGGATATAAAAAAAGAAATATGCAATGTAACTAGAATACTCACTATGACACATGATAGAAACATATTTTTAACACTGAAGGAAGATATGCTTCTCTCAAAAGATACTTCATTCCAATGATAAATAATTCAAGACTGATAACTTCTCCAAGGTTACAGGGCCAAAGAGCACCTCCTATTACAGACAAGACAGGACTTATGCCTTACACTACAACCCAGCTCTTAAAAACTTGTATTTAAAGATTCCCCCCCAACACCATGGCATTTAAATTATAATTACACCTACACTCACTGTTATCTGGGCTTTCCTGTCCAATCTTACTGCTATTATCTGGTTATTATGACTAAACAGTACCTTTTCCCAGAACAGCTAATACCAGTAGCATTAACAGTAACAGGTACTATTAACTCTCTTCTGATGTAGGTGCAAATATTTCTAAATTATCTGTCCTCTCTAGTCATTTCTAAAGACAGTAACTCATAGCAAACAATGCATGTACAACATTTTGAATCGCTTTTAAAGTTGAGAAGCTAAACAAAGAAGCTTCTAAGCATAAAGAATCTGTGCATAAATACTATACCCACATTTTTTAACTCGATAAAATGATTACTGAGCAGCTCCCAGGTACTCTGATGCTCCAGGAAACAGAACGATCCCTCACTGACAAGAGCTGTAAGATCCTCGTTCAAGTCTTCAGGGCTACCACTGACTACCTATCTTCTTCTTTTTTAAACTTTTTTTTTTTAGCGGTTTGAAAGACGGCAATTGTATTTAGTTAGTTAGTTAGTTGCTGTGCACGCGGGCTTTCTGTAGTTGTGGCGAGCGGGGGCCACTCTTCGTCGCGGTGCGCAGGCTTCTCGTTGCTGTGGCTTCTCTTGTTGCGGAGCACGGGCTCTAGGCACACAGGCTTCAGCAGTTGTGGCACGTGGGCTCAGTAGTTGAGGCTCACGGGTTCCAGAGCTCAGGCTCGGTAGCTGTGGCGCAGGGGCTTAGTTGGTCCGCGGCATTTGGGATCTTCCCGGACCAGGGCTCGAACCCGTGTCCCCTGCATGGGCAGGCGGATTCTTAATCACTGCGCCACAAGGGAAGTCCACTGCCTATCTTCTTTTGTGAAGCCATGAAATGTCTGGGGGGCTGTTTCCTCAGCTCAGTGTATAAAACCTGTCCGGCCCAGTGTTTTGAAAACAGTCAAGTTTAAATAAAAAGACAAGCATATTATTTTAAAAAGAGCTCCTGCTCTCGGGAGTATGCAGTTTGGTTTCAGGAAACAAGAACACAAAGGCAGGAAGCAGGTCCACGGTGGGAATGTGCACTTGCGCCAGGACAGTCATCCCTGACCGCTCCTGCGGGAGGGCCTGGGGGGTCGGGCACCGCTGGACACAGGCTGCAGAACACCAGGCTCCCTTCTGAGTGCCCCCCATAATGAAGGGCTGAAGGCTGCAGCACAGGCCAGGTGCCCTAAAATTGCAGGAGATGCAGCTAACGGAGGCTACTAGTGGTGAGTGGAAACTCCTCAGGCACAGGAGGGCTGGAGAAGAACCCAGAAACTAAATGGGTGGGATCATAGGTCCACAGGGGGAGGAAGGCCTCTGCCGTCTGGAGTCTCCAGCACCCGACTCTCTCACCAGGGAGCAGAGGTGAGCAGCCTGCCTAGGCTTGCACACCAACTCTCCCCGCCGTCTCCTACAGCCCAGGCTGGGCTCCGCCGACAATCGCCCTGTCCCAGCCCACCCTGCAGGCCTCCGAGGTGTGTATGGATCCTTCCCCTGGGCCAGGCAGGAGAAGGGGCCGGCTCCCTGACCAAGAGTGCCCAAGAGGTCTGCAATCTGTCTCCAGACCACCAGGCAATTTTCGCCCCTGGGGTGAGAGCTGAGCCAGGCGGCCTCCGGAAAGGCCAGGACGGTGATGTCAGGCAAGGGAAGAACAGGTTTCTAGGCGGCTGACATTGCAGTGGGCTGGGTGGCAGGTTTCTTTGTTTTTCTCCAGGCTCCCTGAGTCCTCCGTCCCACTCAGATTCGTCCCTGGGGCCAAGAGGCCAGTCTGAAGAGGGAAAGGAGAAGGGGAGAGTGTGATCCTCCTGTGGCAGCCAAGGAAGATCTTCTGGCAGAGGCCAGAGTTCAGAACAGGACAACGTGAGCACTGCTTACCCTGCCACCTCCCCTCTACACTGAAGCCACGCAGCAGGCAGGCTAGAAGGTGCCTTCGAAGTCATAAATGGACACTCTCGGATCAAGAAGGAAGGCAAAAGGCATTTAGAGGAAAAAAGCTCAAGGGGGGCGGCAGGCAGACACGTGCCGAGTCCTGCATGGCCTAAGAGAGGTGACCCTGCCCACTTCATACGCATCCGAGGGACCACTAAGCATGTGCGCATGTATATAATGTGCTTCCTATAAAATAAATACTGAATAAGTTAATGAGTGGTTGGTCTTTTATTTTTAAATGGCAGGTTCCTTAAGGGGAGAGACAAGATTATATTTTTAACACTTTAGTATAATGCTCACAGCATTATCATTCTCTGCATGTGTGGCCGGCTGCCAAAGATCAAATACTCAACCTCTGAGGCCCTACTACCGGCCAGGCACTGGGGGTGAGACACCCTCTCAAGCAAGCACACACCAAACAACCCTGCCGTCAAGGAGCTCCTCTGCTGCTCGTCCCTGATGCTTTCCCCCCACCCTCTCCCTGGTGGAGTCACTGTTTCTCCTTCCCTCCCACTCATGAGCACCTCCGAGGCAGGAACTCTGAAGTCCAGCGCCTGGTACAGAGCCAAGTGCTCTACATGTTTAATGAAGGAAGGCATTAAGGCCTGAACCAACCAACCACAAACCAACCAACCTTAGGAGGTGGCCAAAACCAGAAGAGGGCTGACAGATGAGTAGCCCCCATTTGACTACCTTGTGATGTTACCTTCCTTTGTATTCCCAAAGCCCTAATCCAGGTCACAGTGACTGCTTCCCTGGGCAGTGGCCGAAGCTTCGCTCCTGGGCTCCCTGCTCTGGGTCCTTCTCCCCTCTCACCCCTGTCCCCCATCCCCGCCATGCCAAGTCAGTCTGCCTTAAACCCAGCTTCTGCTCATTTCACTCCCCTACTCAAAAGCCTTAGGTATTTCCCTACAACCTTGGGCAGAAAAGGCTACTTCCACAGGTAGCAAGTACCTGGTCCTCACAGCAAGCAGGGATGTTTAAGGCAGGGGCTTGTGTGATACGTGGACCACTATTCTAAGCAACGTGAAGGCTCTATACCCCCAAACATTCTGTCCTTTCAGTCCAGACAGACTCTCTATAGTCACAGCCCATCTTCTCCCCTAGGGGTAGGAACACTTTTTCTATAAAGGGCCCGATAATAAATATTTTAGGCTTTGCAGGCCATATACACACAGTCTCTGTTGTATATTCTTCAGATTTGGGGTTTTTTTTCTTTATAACTCTTTTTAAACCGCAAATACCACCTTTATTTTAGCTTATTTGTTTTTTGTTTTTGTTTTTTTGCATACAAAAACAGGGTGGACTGTAGTTTGCCAACCTCTGCCCTGACCAAACAGGCACAACCCTGAGAGCCCTGAACCCAACTTGCATTGTTTCAACTTACCCACCTCAGTCAAGCTACACCCTCCTTTGTCCTGCTCCCTGATGAGACCCCTGCTCTACAGAAGCAAGCAGGCACTGAGGAGGAAGCCAAGGCCACCCCCGGCACCAGGGAGGACCTACAGCTGCTGCAGACCACCACACTGCACAGCTGCAGCACGCTTTATTCCAAGCATCAGACAGCCCAGGTCTGTCCCAGTGATGGGTGGGTGGGTGGATGGATAGATGGATGGACAGATGGATGCATCGATCCATAGATGGATCAACTAATCCATGGATCAATGGATGGACAGATGGACCAAAAACTGCTTTAGAGTAACTGCTTTAAGAATTCAGAGAAGAAAGTGGTTCTGATGGACTGGGGAATGCCAGGGAAGCCTTTACAGAATAAAAAAGACATAATGTATTTTTCAATGAAGAAACTAGATATTAGGGTGCTTTACAGAGTGGAGATTTTGGTAATTCTTAGAGATTTTCCTGTTTCAAAGGATAACACGACAATCTTGATTTTTCAAATCAAAACGAATTTACTTCTAAACATACAGCAAGTGTTGTGAAGGTTAAGATATCAAATCACAGAAACAGAAAGATTACCTAGGCCTTCAACATTCAACAGACACTTTCTGAGAACTGTGTGCTGGGAACCATGTCAGGCTCTGAGGACTCAAAGAGAAGCAACACTGAATCTGAGGCACCCTCAGTCTGGCGTGAGGGTCCAACAGGAAAACTAACTGCAAGCAGGCGTAACCTTGGATTCCCTCACCCCAAAAGGAAACGCCAAGATACTCTGAAGCCAGCCAGTAAGCCTCGCGCTCCTTAACAGCAGACACCTAAGAGCCAAGGGTTGTCCTCACTTAAGTCTACGTGTCCCTGGAAGAGATTTCCACATGATTCTGCCAGAGCCCAGATCCCATCCTGAAAGATGCCCTAAACGCCCCATTTACGCCAACACCAAAGGAAAGAGCTGTTCCACATAATTTCATTTTCTCAGTGAACTGAAAGTAATCAAAATTACACAGCGAAACTCAAAACCTATTTTCATGCAAACTCTCCTCAATGGATTACGTGCTGCCCTGCCCAACACAGCAGAGTACTGATTCGAACTCTTCTTAAACCTGCTGCTGTGTGAAGACACTCGGGGATGCCTAGAGCAGGGGCAGCTCCACACTTCTGAGTCCAATTTTCGCTTTTCCTCCCTTTCACTGGCCTCAGCTGTTGAGCGCCGGTCCCTGCTATTTCTATTTCACTACATGGTCTTTTCCAGAACCCCGAGAATGACCATGACCTACAGAGAAACAAGATGGGCTTTAGAGCAGCTACTTACACAGGGTTTTTTTTTTCTGTTTACCACCAAGTTCTAACACATGCCTACTACCGGCTGTAACCACCCAACCTAACAGTACATTTTTCTTTGGAAAAACAGTAACAAATTTCTGAAACACACATCAGCTGACACTGCTACTCCCTAATTCAAACCAAAATCTAACCAACTGTCAGAACCCTATACCAGCTCATGGTTTATCAGGGACAGGAATAAAGCCCTGAATCTGATACAGCAGGCCTCACTGGCTGTGTGCACAGACGCTTAGGGATCCAAGGAGGTTCATAAATTAAAAGAGCAAATAAAACCGAAGCCCTAAAGAGATTTCACATTAGCTATGACTAAAGCAATTTTGTCATAAGATCAATCAAACCTCCTTTACTTTGCTCTGGCCATAAAGAAGAAAACTGGGCACTTCAAAAATTAAGCTCCTTCCACACTGTTACAGAAGACAATAAATCATTTTTAAAAGAACAATAAACCCAGTTCTGGAAAACTGAGGGGAGGCAGTGTGGTAGGAAAGGAGGCCAACTTTAAATGTCATCACCAAAGCAGCAGCTTACGGGGAAGGAAGGCCTCAGCCTGAAATCCCAAAGTAAAGCTTCCCTCCTGAGTCCCCTCTGGCTGGAATCTCCACTTTGAAAAGAAAGTACAGGGCCCCGAGGGTCTGAAAATACACTAAGGGAGTGAAGGTAAGAGAATGCAGGGGAAAAAAGAGGGGAGATGAGAATTTTAAGCTTTGGACACTGCCTAGACAGCAATCCCATCCCCAAGGAAAAGAAACAGGAGCATGGAGGAGGGGAGGGAAGGGAGATGAAAAAGGTGCAGAGCCGCCGGCCTACCTCACGATTTCCACCGTGCTCCACCCCTGCTGGTACCTCTTCCGAATGAGAAGCCTGCGGCTGGCAAGCTACAACCAAGGCAAACAAAAGCTACAGGTTCTGACAGCCCAACAGCCTGAGTAGTAAACACACCTCATTCCTATTCGCCACAAAAGAAAAGCCAACAAGAGAATTCACAAGGTGAGAAGAAAACCAGGAATCTCAACAATTACCTTCTGTCAAGAAGTGAGCAGTCTCCACAGTGAACAAATCAAGGTGATGCTTATAGAAAGAGGCAAACAAAAAGCTGCTAACCGGAAAAAACAATGTATTGTTCTGAGTTTGCTGTTGCAGAGACAGACAAGGCCTGGCCCTGGACTGGAAACCTCCCAGGTACTACCTACCGCACACCTTGGCCGGATGAGGCAAATGTCTGCAACCCAGTTATCAACGCAGGTGACATTTCCACTAACGGACTTCGCAACCAGAGACCAAGCCTCCAAGTGTTCCAATTTTCTCAGTATATTCAGAGCCCAAATGAGAACAAACAAAACAAATTAAATTTATTGCACCCCAATTCTGTGCAACCCATTGGCATTTAAAGATGATCAAGAACTGATCCAGCAATGAGGCAATGAAAAGAAATAAAAAGTATCCAGACTGTTAGGGAAGGAGTGAAACTACCTCTATTTGAAGATGACATGATCTTGTATACAGAAAATCCTAATACATACATACATACACACACACACCATTAGAGCTAACGAACAAGTTCACCAGTATTGCAGGATATAAGATCAATACACAAAAATTAATTGTATTTCTATACCCTAGCAATGAATAATCCAGAAATGAAACTAAGAAAACAGTTCCATTTACAACAGCATCAAGAAGACTAGAATACTTGGGATTAGCAGATGCAAACTATTATATATAGAATGGATAAACAATACGGTTTATCTGTATAAACCTGTATAGCACAGGGAAAACTATAGTCAATATCCTGTAATAAACCATAATGGAAAAGAAAAAAAAGAAAATACTAAGGAATAAATTTAACAAAACTTGTACACTGAAAACTACAAAATATCATTAAAAGAGATTAAAGACTTAGTAAGTGCAAAAACATCCTACCGTCATAGATTGGATGATAATTAAGATGTCCACAGTCCCCAAGTTAATCTACGGATTCAAAGCAATCCCCATCAGAATCCCAGCTGGCTTTTTTTTTTTTGCAATAATTCACAAGTTGATCCTGAAATTCATATGTAACAGGGACCCTGAATGGCCAAAACAATTTTGGAAAAGAAAACAAAGTTGGAGGACTCACACTTCCTGATTTCAACACTTACCATGAGCCTAGCATAAGGATAAAATCAGTGGACTAGAATTGAGAGTGCGGAAGTAAACCCATACATCAAACTTCAACTGATTTTCGAAAAGGGTGCCCAAAGTATTCAATGGGGAAGGAATACTCTTTTCAACAAATGGTGTTGGGACAATTAGATATTCACATGCAAAAGAATAAAGTTGGAATCCTACCTCATATCATATCCCTACCTACCTCACAAAACAAACTCAAAATGGATCAAGGACTTCAATGTAAGGTCTAAAACTTTAAAACTCGTAGAAGAATATGTAGGTGTGTATCTCTGTGACCTTATATTAGTAACAGTTTCTTAGGTATGACAACAAAAGCACAAGCAACCAAAGGAAAAACAGATATTCCGGACTTCACCAAATTAAAAACTTCTGTGCTTCAAAGGACACCATCAAGGGGGTAAAAATAGGAGAAAACATCTGCAAATCATGTGTTTGTTAAGAGTCTACTTCTAGAATATATAAAGAGCTCTTACAATTTAACAATAAAAAAACCCAAATAATCCAATTCTAAAATGGGCAAAGGATTTAAATAGGTATTTCTCCAAAGAAGACATACAAATGGCCACAGGCACATGAAACAATGCTCAACACCACTAGTCATTAAGCAGGGAAATGCAAGTCAATCCAGGAGAGATCACTGCATATCCACTAGGATGGCTACAATCAAAAAGACAGACAGTAACAAGTGCTGAAAAGGATGTGAAGAAAATGGCACCCTATACACTGCTGCTGCTGCTGGGAATGTGAAGTGGTGAAGCTTCTTTAGACGATATTCTGACAGTTCCTCAAAAAGTTAAACACAGAGTTACCATATGCCCCAGCAATCCCACGCCTAGATATATACCCAAGAGAACTGAAAACATATGTCCACCCAAAAACTTGTACAAGAATAATCACAGCAGCATTTTTCATAATAGACAAAAACAACCCAGACATAATAGATAAAAACATCTGGAAACAACCCAGATGTCTATCAGCTGATGAATGGATAACCAAAATGTCATATATACATACAATGGAATATTATTCAGCCAGAAAAAAGGAGTAAAGTACAGAATCATACCACAACTTGGATGAGCCTTGAAAACATGACGCTAAGTGAAAGAGGCCAGACACACAAGGCCACAAATTGTATGACTCCATTACATGAATTCCATTACACGAAATGTCCAGAATAGGCAAATCTATAGAGGAGGAAAGTCAATTAGTGGTTGTCAGGGATTGATGGAGAGGGAAATGGGGAGTGACTGCTAATGGGTATGGGATTTTCTTTTAGGGTGATGAAAATGTTCTGGAATTGGGGACTTCCCTGGTGGCGCAGTGGTTAAGAGAATCCGCCTGCCAATGCAGGGGACACGGGTTCAAGCCCTGGTCCGGGAAGATCCCACATGCCGCAGAGCAACTAAGCCTGTGCTCCACAACTACTGAGCCTGCGCTCTAGAGCCCACGAGCCACAACTACTGAGCCTGAGAGCCACAGCTACTGAGGCCCGCACGCCTAGAGCCTGTGCTCCGCAACAAGAGAAGCCACAGCAATGAGAAGTCCGTGCACGGCAATGAAGAGCAGCCCCCACTTGCCGCAACTAGAGAAAGCCCTCGTGCAGCAACGAAGACCCAACGCAGCCAAAAATATATAAATTAACTAATTTTAAAAAATGTTCTGAGAGAGGCATGGACATATATACACTACCAAACGTAAGGTAGATAGCTAGTGGGAAGCAGCTGCATAGCGCAGGGAGATCAGCTCAGTGCTTTGTGACCGCCTGGAGGGGTGGGATAGGGAGGGTGGGAGGGAGGGAGACACAGGAGGGAAGAGATGTGGGAACGTATGTATATGTATAACTGATTCACTTTGTTATAAAGCAGAAACTAACACACCATTGTAGAGCAATTATACTCCAATAAAGATGTTAAAAAAAATGTTCTGGAATTGGATACAGGTGATAGCTGAACAATTTTGTGAATATACTAAAAAAATCACGAATTAGACACTTTAAAATGGTAGATTTTATGGTATGTGAATTGTATCTCAATTTTTAAAAAAAGCAACAACAGGGCTTCCCTGGTGGCGCAGTGGTTGAGAGTCCGCCTGCCGATGCAGGGGACACGGGTTTATGCCCCGGTCCGGGAAGATCCCACATGCCGCGGAGCTGCTGGGCTCGTGAGCCATGGCCGCTGAGCCTGCGCGTCCAGAGCCTGTGCTCCGCAACGGGAGAGGCCACAGCAGTGAGAGGCCTGCGTACCGCAAAAAAAAAAAAAAAAAGCAACAACAAAAATAAGCACCTGAGGAAACCACAGAAAGGTGTTTTTTTTTATCAACTTGATTAATTCATAACCTATACTTTTTTTCAGGACTAAAAACTAGCCATTCGTTGTCGATTTTTATTCCCACCTTTTATTCTAGTGTCTTTTCAAACTAAATATATGGGATACAAAGAACCATGAGATTTTCAGGCTGGAGAGGGTAGTCGGAGATCAACTAATCCCAACACCTCATTTAAGAGATCACACATCCAGGGCAGTGACTTGCTCAAGGTCGTACAGCAAGGTGGAGACCACATCAGAACTGGAACCGACTCTTCTAACCCCCTGGCTGGTGCTCTTCCCATGCCACCATATTAACACAACCAAATCCACAGGGCTTCATAATAGCACGTCTTCCAGTGATGAAATACTGGCTCCCCTAAGGCTAGGGAAAAGTTCTTGGAACCCTGATGTCAGAAAATCAGTATTTACTTAAAATTCAACAGTCCAAATTATTTAGTGATCACAAAACCCTGTGATCATTAACACAATCTTCTTTTCACCAGAGAAGCAAAGCACAACAGAGCTGTAATCAAGAAACCAAGGCATGCACCTGGAAAGGCAGTTCAAGGTGAGACGGGTAGCACACTACAGACCCCATTTGTCCCAAACTTAAACTAGCAATGCACCCAATGAAATTCCAGCTCATGGGCCAACCACCATATCGACTCCAGCGGTATTTTGGGGGAGGGAGAATCTTTAAAGGGGGAGTAGAGAGGGAAAGTGTTATTTTCACCTCTAGTCTCTTGAAAAGTATAAATACGAATGGCCAGCAGAAAGTGGACGAGGTGGTCAGAAAAAGTAAAGAGCGGCACGGGGCAGGTGAACTGTGTTGCAGAAACAGAATGTTAGGAAATGTCTCATCTAGCCTCCACTTTACAAGTGAGGCCACTAAGCCTGGACCAGTGAAATCAGCCGCCCAAGGCCCAGCACCTGGTTAGCTAACAGGTCAGGGCTATCAGAGGAATAAATACAGTACAAAGACTTAACATGTCCCTTCCTCTCAGAATCTCCCCAAAGTTCCCTAACTGGCAGCAGGGTGCCAACACCTCATGGAGACTGCCTAGACAAGCCACATCTGTGATTCCCCCCTTCAGTGGTCGCCTCTCCAAACACAGATCTGCTGACACGGAGGGAACAGTGCATGGACCTGATCCCTGGCTACGTGGCTCTGGAGTCCTTTACAAGCAGCTGTCCTCAGTCCCTCAGCTCTGAGGGGGAGGGAGGGGAGGCAGATGTACCTTTCTAACTCACTCCAAAACAGTTAAGGCCACTTAATAAACACCTCTGATGCTAAGTACCTCCCCAGGGGTTAGAGTCTGATGACCTAGGTCGACAAGTATCGACCTGCACTAAAGAAGCCCAGAGAAACACCTAAAGAGGGAACTTCGCGGGCAATAGAGATCCCAGCAGGAGACCGTCAGGTGAGGCATTAAAGGGCCAGCAGGAGGAACACCCCTAAGCACACAGGCTAATCTCAGCTAGGACTCCTGGTTCTATCAACCGCTAATTGCGGGGCGGGCGGGCTACCTGCAGTCATGGAACTCGTCTGAGCCTTGGGTTTCTTCAACTATAACATAGAGATAACAGGATCTACAGCAGACAGGATAAGGGAAAGGATTCAGCAATCAAAACAAGCCATTTAAAACACAGCACAGGGCTTCCCTGGTGGCGCAGTGGTTGAGAGTCTGCCTGCCGATGTAGGGGATGCGGGTTCGTGCCCCGGTCCAGGAAGATCCCACATGCCGCGGAGCGGCTGGGCCCATGAGCTATGGCCGCTGAGCCTGCGCGTCTGGAGCCTGTGCTCGGCGACGGGAGAGGCCCGCGTACTGCAAAAAAAAACAAAAAAACAAAAAAGCACAGCACAGCCCTTAACCCAGAACTAGGGCTCAAAGAAATGTCAGCCATTGGTGTTAAAAACAAAAACAAAACCTCTATTAAGATTTCTTCTGGGAAACTAGGGAAAGAGGCCCCCAAATCCGGGCCACCTGGCTAGAATCCTAGACGCCGAGGGAATTCATCATTAGAGGGAACCATCTTCACCAGCCAGCCGACTTTACTGCGAGCATCTGTGTATAAAATCACACTGACAAAGCCATCTTCAGCACCGAGTGGAGAGATGATGTCATTAATAATCCCGTTAGTAGGGCAGGCCTCCTGCCAGGGTGTGAGCAATACCCGGGGCCACTCGGCTTTGCAGGGCTGGGCATGTCAGCAGAGCAGTGAAAAGAGTAACGAGGAACCGTTTCTGCAGCAACACGGACAGAGGAGGCAGAGAGGAAACAGTGGCAGCAAGGGTTCTTCAGAAGCATCCACTCAGGAAATGCAGCAGATGCATCACAGTGCAAGACAGCAAGAGAGGGGTCGTGCTGGTCACAGAGCCATCAATATGGAGGGCCTTTTCCGGTCCAGGCTCTACAGAGGCAGTTGGCGGCTACAGGAGCAGACTCTCGTGTCAAAACGCTTGAGTTTGAATCCTGGCTCTGCCACTTCCTAGCTCTGTGATCCTGGTAAAGTGGCTCAGGTTCTCTGGGCCTTACAGGGTTTTTGTAATCATCAAGCAAGTTAAGAGTTAATATGTGTAAAGAACTTAAAGCATGCCTGGCACACAGTAAGCGCCCAATAAGTGCTAAAAGGCAAGAAAAAAACAACAACGGGGACTGACAGTAACACTTCAGTCATGCTGTAGATACCCCAAACACACTCATGCAACAACAGCATCGTTTCAAACACGTAACCTCACCGAAAACACGACAGAACTCAAAGTCTGCCTTAGAAGTCTAGGTGGAAGGTACCTGTAAATCTATCACTTCACATCCAAGCTTGCCCTCCAGAGTCAAGGACCAGAAAAACAAGAAAGGTAAAAGGAGGAGAATTGGCGGCCCAGCTCAGGGTCCTAACCACAGGACTCATCAGATGCAATTCACAGTTTTGCTGAATGCCAAGGCGTGCATGAAGGTATGGACTAAACCAGGACCACATGAGAAACTGCCGAGCCCTGACCTTGAAAACATGCAGGGAGCACCATGGCTGTCAAACCACGACTGACAGCTTTACCCTCCACCCCTAGTTCCTCTAAGCACCTTTACTACTGGATAACTATAACACTGGCTAGGGGTGTCACCCCTCTCTGCTCAACTCTAAGAACCAATTCATCACAATGATGGTATAATTATGAAGCCTGTTTAAGGAGCATTGCTGCAGAGTCACTCACTCACTCCAAAACACAGTTAACTAAAGTAATCTTACCAATAAGCCTGGAATCCTTAGCCTGAATTCAGGGGGGTTCATAAACTTGGATTGGAAAAAAGAATTACATCTGGATTTCATGAGCCCCCAAATGAAATTCAGCGTTTTCCTCAATTATGAATGTAAGCAACACACCGTGATGGTATTAGTAGTACCTGCGACTCCAACAAAAGATATACTTACATAGCTTTAGAGGTGTTGGAAACGGCTCCAATACTGCTTACATTCATCAGTACCTCAAAATTAAAATATTTATTAGACCCAAAACCAAATCTTGATATTTAATGCTTTAGTAAAGAAACATATATTAGTATGACACAGATTTTCAAATATATTTTTGAAGTATATTTCAATATACTTGGTTCCCTTCGAGGTCCCATGTATTTTATTCAATGCATTAAAACATCTTTCTGAAAAGAGGTCCACCATCTTCACCAGAGTACCAGAGGGGTCCATGGCACAAAAAAAGGGCTAAAAGGGGCTTCCCTGGTGGCGCAGTGGTTGAGAGTCCGCCTGCCGACGCAGGGGACACGGGTTCGTACCCCGGTCCAGGAAGATCCCACATGCCGCAGAGCGGCTGGGCCCGTGAGCCATGGCCGCTGAGCCTGCGTGTCCGGAGCCTGTGCTCCGCAACAAGAGAGGCCACAACAGTGAGAGGTCCGCATACCGCAAAAAAAAAAAAAAAAAAAAAAAGGGCTAAAAGGATAAACACTAACTACACACAAAATAAGTGCTTTATGGGGAAGGAGCTAATCCCGCCCACTTTTCCATCACTGGCCCCTGGTGGTAACAAAATACTGGTAGATGCCCATACACATTTACAAATCAAGAAACACAACACAACCAAATACAAATAAAAATTCAGCCCAAGCATTCCAGCTCTGGTTGACAGTCCATTTATTCCACATCGTCCACATGATAAAACGATAATGGTACAGAAGTACCTGGAAGGGCCCTGGCAACCACTTGAAGGCCACATAACACAGAACGTATAGGCAAAGAAGGTGGTTTCCTATGGTGGTGGGACTAGGTGAATTCACCACCTCTTTGCAGTGGGAAAGAGGAGTGTTTAGGGAGCTGAATGTGGACAGTATCCCAGGCATGCGACACAGCTAAGAAAGCGTCACCTGCTATCATCTGCCTACAAACAGCAGAGGAGAGAAGCAGACATACCCCGCCGGCCCTGTCTACACAACTCTGCTTACTCCCTCCCTTCCCTTATCAGTGTCTGCAGAGAACAAAATGAATATCCAGCACTGGCCCCAACACAAGTTCTACAGCCAGTCACGCTGAGCAGCACACCGCCGGCCTCGATACCAACACTAAGTAACTCCACAGAGTGTCAGCTTTGCTGCAGGGACACCAGGAGGCCTGTTCTTCAAGCGCCCGAGTGAACCAAGCCTGGCCTCTGCCTTCGCTGGGACGGGAGCCCTGCTCTGTCCCTCTCGCCCCCCAGCACAGACAACACAGAGGGTCTCCATCAGACCTCTCGTCGCCCCCACTGCTACCACCTAGGCCACGACGTTCTTGCCTGGATGACCCCCAGCCCCAACTGGTCCCCCTCTTTTCTCTCATGTGCTGCCCATCTATTCTCTCTGGAGCAACCACCGGGAAAGGTTTAAAATGTAAATCAGATCAAGCCCTCCAGTGGCTTCCCACCATGTTAGAACAAAATCCAATTCCCTCCCAAGACCCAGAAGGCCTCCTGTGATCTGGCCCTGCCTGGCCCTCACCCTCTCCCACGCCCACTTCTCTCCTCCAACAGGACCTGGGCCAGGCACATCTTAGGGCCTCTTCACGTGCTGCTCTCCCCTGGCTACTTCCTCATTGCCTTCTGGGCTCTGCTCTAATGCCACCTCTTTGGAGAGGCCTTTCCTGATTTCAGTGTCCTGCTCTCCAGAGTCACATTCTGTTCCTGTATTCTGTGTAACTTTTCTTCAGAGCACTTATCACTGCCTGACATTACATTACTTTACTGCAGTGATTATCAACCCCATTTAGGGAGTGGCTTTAAAAATTGCCAATGCTTCAGGCCCCACCTAAACTAATGGAGTCAGAATTTCACGGAGTGGGCCAGGCATCTCTATTCTATAAGCCCCCCAGCAGGTGACTCTAATGTGCTGCCAGGGTTAGAACGCTTCTCAGACGTGAATGCGCACATAATGCACCTGGAGATGTTACTAAACCCTCGATTCTGATTCCACGGGTCTAGGGTGGGATTTGACAGTCTGCATTTCTAACAAGCTTCCAGGTGATGCCAATGCGGCTGGTCAGTGAACCCTTCTCTGAGTTGCAAGCGTCTAAAAACCATTGTCCAGAACTTCCTGCAATGAGGAAAATGTTCTAAACCTACGCTGTCCAACGCACCTGTGCTTTATTAGCACTTGAAATGTGGCTAGGGCAGCTGAGAAACTGAATGGTTAATTTTAGGCTACTATATTGGACAGTGCAAGTCTAGAATGTATGTGCTCCACAAAGAAAGGCATCAGGGCCTGGCCATGTGGAGGGTAAGAATCAAGGATTATTCCAAATTCGTGGCCTGAGCAGCCCTCTGTGGATTGGCTATGAAAATCCAACCAGAGGCCTAGATGGCCACCACCTCAGGAGTGGATCAATATTTCCCTAAGGCTAGGAGGCAGATACAAGAGACCATATTGAGATACCTTAGTAATTAAAGCATGTGGTAAGCCACAGATGACTACCTTGGCTTCAAGACTCAAGACTCATGCACATCATCATGCAAGGCCCTCCTAACCATGGCCCCAGGCACACCTGACCACTCCCATCCCTAGGCATCCATGATTCTGGACAGTCTTGCGGTTACGGCCTCACCACGTTTTATTGCATTGATTTGTTTATAGGATATCTGTCTCTCCCACTAAGCTTCAGGTTGCTTCAAAGACAATGCGTGCCTCTTGGGAATTCTGTTCCCATCACCTAGCACACAGCAGCACTTAATAAATACTGAATGAATGACAGGGCCTGGAACCCACCACGAACAGCATTAGTACTTTTACTGTTAATCACAAGAAAGAGAGAAATTGAATGGGGGGTGGGGGAGAATGGGGGATCACATAAGAAGAGATCATTCCCTCCTTGAATGACTCGAAAATTTCCAGACACCTATCCAGATTACAGGACACAGCATAACAAGGTGGCCCTGTCTGATCCATAGAGGCTCATTTCCGAAAATAAGAAGGGACTGGGCAAGCAGATGATGTCCTTCTGACAATAAATCTAAAATCTGTTAGTCTGGGATGTGGAAGCGCTGTTTTTCAAACAAGTCACAAAGGGCTAAGATTCAGAATCACACTCTTGCCTAAAAAGTATGTAGGCCGTAGGCTGGGTTCCCACTAATAACTGCTGGGAGGAGCTTCTGGTCCCAAGGACAGCAAGGCCCCTGGGAGTCTGTACAGCCCAGATGCTCATTCTACCCCTGCAGTTAGAACCCTGTGCTTGGACAGCAATGAGATTTCCAAGGCAACCAAGGACAACAGAGTGGAGAATTATGGCCCGGAAGGAAGTAGATTAAATTTTAATACTCACGAGTCAACATCAAATTTATTTTTAAAACTCCATATCTGACAAAGCCAAATAAGCAAGACAGAATGGATGATGCTCTAAAGGAGGGTCTAACTATGAATATCCCACACAGGTATACAATTTTTCCCCATTTTGAGAATATTTCAAAGAGCTCGGACTCAAAGAAACTGAGACAGCAATAAAAACCCCCAAAAGGGGGGAGAGGAGGGTTTTCAGATTCAGCCACAATTTTTTTTTCCATTATTTCCAAAAACACAGGGCAGATTCCAGTTAAGTACCAGACTTCGCTAAAATTGTGCAAAACAATTACTTCACCAAGAGAAAGTGATGATCACAAAGTGAAAATTTTAAAACACAGCTATATGCTGACCTGCTGCCAAGACAACAAACTGGTTAAAAAATAAACAACAGTGAACATATCGTAGTTCTCCATTCACTTACTCATTCAACCATTCCTTTCCCTTACTCCCCTCCCCCCCCATGTAAATCCCAGCTTGGGGGGGGCCAAACACCCTCATCAGGTTCTATGGATTAACTATCATGTAATCTATTAAAGCAGTTAGCATTTAGTAAACTGGTTGTCTACCAGGTATTGTGCTGTGTATTATCTCATTAAACCCTCACAACCCTCTGAAGTAGACAGGTATTGTGATCGAGACTTTAAAGCCAAGGAAAATGAGAAAACATTAGGTATCTCACCTAAGTTCACACAATTGCCCAGTGGTGGAGTGTGAACTTGAACCCAGGTTCCTCTGACAAAGGAGTAATTTAGAGAATTCAGCATTATTAAAAGTAACAGAAAGCAGCATCATTTCGGAAAACAGCATGAAACCAAGTTCAAACTCCAGCTCTTCAACTTACGAGCTCTATAACCTTGAGCAAATTAACCTCTCTAAGCCTCAATGTCCTCATGTGTAAAGCAGGGATGAGGAATAAATACAACAGATGTGAGGTTCATAGTACAGCGTAGGGATCCGTTAGCTACCCACAGTCCAGCTACAGGTGTACATATCAAAAAAAACCTTACACTTCAACTGTAGGACGATTTTTAGCAGACATAATCTATCTTGGAAATAATAGGTTCACAAACATTAACCAGTTTAAAATTAGTTTACTAATTCCATGACACATTTGTTTAAACACAGGACCAAGGACTTGAAAATTTATTTGTCACAATACCCACTCTCATGTCTCATTTCAGTATGAAGAGCAGATGCTTGTTTAAAATCAAAACATGAGGGCATCACTGGTTAAATAAAACTGTTTCAGATTTAGCTCTCTCATAAATGTAAGCTCACATGTACCATTATCTTAGTATGTATAATGAATTTGCTTAAAGTGAGACAGACCTGTAATGATTTGTTTCTTTTTCATTTTTGAGACTTTAACCAATTCTTGTTCTTGGATGGCAGCATGGAGCAAGCCTACAGTTTAGTAACATGACCAAATCCAGTCTCTCTTTAATCTGCTCAGTAACTGAGCTCTAGGGTAATCTGCACAGCATACAAAAAGAGCTCTGGAATTACACACTGCAAACTAAAATTCATCAGGAAAGGATATGCCAATTTTAATAGCAACTCCTATTTGCCTAGCTTTCCAGCATCTGCCAGTGTTAGTAATATTTAACTGACAAACTTCAGTAGGGAAAAGAAACAGAACTTTAAACACAATTAAGCTTTCTTTTTAAGGCACTGTGTACAAAGCTTCCTTCCCTTAAAAGATATTCAGCTACCTCTTGGGCTGCAATCATTCCATAAACATTGTTAATGGTGTATTTTCAAAACAGCGTGAAAATTTCTTCTTGCTTTTCAACCAGCACTTCTGAAAAAACTTACTACGCTCATCCCCACCTGCCTCACTTGAAGGCATAATCTTGAAGCCTTGCTAATACAGGTAGAGTTAAGTGATGTGGGATCACAGAGCTCACTACAAAAGGTTTACATTCAGCTCTCCTCTACAAAAAAAAGGGGGGGGGGGTGAGGAAGGAAGGGGGGAAGAAAGCCCTATACTATACTTAAAACACTCAGAATGTTGAATCTGCTACTTTTGACTTAGCCTATTATTGACTGTTTATGTCTACAAAGAAAAAAATTTCCATTAAGGGAAAACATTCTGTATTTTTTTTTCCCCAAGCAATTCCTAACAGCAGCTGCTTTGTTCAAGTCGGCAAAAACCTGAATGCCATCGCTTAATTTAAAGCTCTCTGGTGACCTCTCCTCACTCACTCTAGCCCAGTCATCTCCTTCTAAAATACCTACCATACCCCATTTTAAGAACTTTACTTGACGTTCTGGCCAAGAGGAATTTAATCATCTCTTCGACACTGGCACACGTGTGGCTGGTAAACCAGTTCCCTGTTATGAGCCAAGCACCTGACACAGTGTCTCTGACCCTCATAACCACCCTGGAAAGGATGCATTGCTAGTCTCGTTTGATAGGTAAGGAAAATGAGGGCAGAAAGGTGAGGAGCTGCCCCAAACCACAGTCGGCGGTGGCCCTGGACTCACGAACTCTGCCTGCCCTTCGGTCCCAGGCTGCTCTGACTGTCACCTAAGCTTGCGGGTCCTAAGCGCTCTCTCCGCAGGATGTGCGGGGCTTACTAGTTAGCACTAGACGATGACTTTGCACCTTGACTAAAAGCAGGCCTTTTCCAGGCTGATGGGGGAAGGGAGGCGTCCAGAGCTGCGAGCAGGTAAGACACACGTCCCCGGGGGTCAGCAATGGCCTTTGGATCGGAAGCCTGGCTCGCCCACTCCTCCCCGGGCGCCGCGCGGCACGGCGCGGGTCAGGCCTTCCTGGCTAAGGTGTGCACACCTTTCCTAGGCAGCCGGGGTCCCCTGGACCGACCCAAGAGTCGTGCAGAGCGGGTCCCGGGTACACGGGCACCGCGCCGGGCAAGCTGGGGACAGGGGCACTCCACGCGCTGAGAGGGGGACGCTGGGCGGCCGCGGGCAAGCCGACGACCCCGGCCACAGCAGCCGAGGGGTCCCCGCTCACCGCCGGCCCCGACTCTCGGGCCAAAGTTGGCGGCGCAGGGAGCGGGGGGGACGGCGGGAGTGGGTACCGCCCGGCCCGGGGCCCCGCGAGGGGAGGAGGGGGGGTCTTAAAAAGGCCCAAGGTAGGCAGCCGGCAGCCGTCTCTTCCGAGCCACCTCCACGGAACAAAGGGCTTGTTGCGGGCAGGGTTCGCCCAGCTGCGTCCGGATCCCGAGGAAAAGAAACTTTTCCCGGGATGCGGGAGCCGGGCCCGGGGCGGGGACGGGCTAGCGGGGCGCGGCGCTACCTGCGGCCGGAGCCGCCCGCCCGGCGAGGCCCGCCGGCGCCGCTCACCTCCTCGATGGCCGCCACCGTGTTCCGGCACTGCGCCGTGCGCGTGGTGAAGCTCGAGGCCGTGGGCGCCTTGTAGTCTTCATGGGTCTCGGCCACGAATTCCGACACGGAGATCTGGTCCGGCATCGCCTCAGAGCGCGGGCGGCGGGCCGCGGGGGAGCCGCCGCCTCAGCCGCCGCGAGGGCTCCGACCGGCCGCTCGGACGCCGACGCCGCCGCGCCCGCAGCTCGCCCGGCCGGCGGACAAAGGGAAGCGCCGCGGCGCGGGCCGCCGCCGCGGGAGCCGCACGAGCCGCCGCAGGGCGCGGGTCGGCCGCCCGCGGGGCCCGGCGGCGGGAGCAGGGGCCGCGCGCGCAGCCCCGCGCAGCTCGGGCCCGGCCCGTCCGCCTGCCGCGCCGAGGGCTCCGCAGCCGCCTGTCCTCCCGAGCGAGCCCCGAGGCGGACGCGCACAGCCGGCGGGAACTACCCGCCACCCAGCCGCGGGCCCCGAGCGCCTCCCGCGGAGAGGGGCGGGTCCGGGCCGGGGGCGGTGGCCGGCCGGGCGCGGGGCGGGGCGGCGCGGAGGGCCGGGCCGCCAATCCGCGCGCTCGCCGCCGCCGCAGCCGCCGGGAAGCTGAGCCTGCAGGAAGGAAGGCGGCGCGCGCTCCGGCTCCTCGAGCCGCTCGCCCGCCGCCGCCGCGCGCCGCATTGTCTCGGCGTTCGGGCCCCCGCCGCGCGCCGGGGTTCCAGGGCGCGCCCCGCCGGGCCGGCGGGTCAGACGGGCCCGCGTCCGAGCTTCCCGTCACTCACTCCCACCCCGGGTCCGCGAGCGCGCGCAGGGTGCGCTTGACACCTCCCGAGCCGAGCCACTGCTCCCCCCTCTCGTCCCCGCCCCACCCCCGGTCGTGGAACCCTTCTTGGTATCCCCCATAAACCGCCGGGAATGCCCGTCCGGGCGCGGGAGAAGGTGTGAGGAGCTCGCCCCCTGCAGGACCGTGCGCGCCGCTTGGCAGATGCCTCTCGCACCCCGCCCGGCAGCACCCTCCAGCCAGCTTGGGATTCGGTGACAGCCACGAGAAATGACCATAGAGTGAGTGCTTTTCTGCCATCCAATCCTCACGACCTTGTGAGGCAAGTAAAGAGATGGTTATGTATTTTACATAGAAGGAAGGCAAACGATGCTCCCGAGAGAAACTGAGTGGCCCAGTGGGCTTCATATCCAAGTCGGAGCGCTTCCGAGGGCTTAACAGGACCCCTGGTCAGTGTTCCAGTCGTGTTTCCTATGCATTTTCCCTAAAATCCTCGGTCGTTCTCGGTTGGTTGGAAACAGTTTCAGGGTACTAGGCCAGGATCCACTCTGGGCAGATAAGAATACGCTGAAATGGTACTCCTGTAGGAAGTGGAAGGGACCCAGGGAGTGTGAGAGAACCAGGAGAACGTGCAACAAGAGAGGGCAAAGTTCATATATAACTGGCCCAGTAAAGAGTTTGAGTTAAAACAGATTTTCATTGAACGTCTTAAGGAAACTCTCATAATTATTTTTAAAAATCCAGCTTGCCAGGGGGAAAGAGGGTGAGGGATAAATTGGGAGACTGGGGTTAACATAAACACACTACTCTATAGAAAATAGGTAACCAACAAGGACCTACTGTGGAGCACAGGGAACTCTTCTCCATACTCTGTAATGACCTATGTGGGAAAATATTCTAAAACAGAGTGGATATATGTATAACTGATTCACTTTGCTGTACAGCAGAAACTAACACAACGTTGTAAATCAACTATACTCTAATAAAAATTTTTTTTTTAATCCAGAAGTTCTGAAGACACTGGTCCAATAAAATCACACCCCATAACTCTACACCAGGCATGTGGCATGGTTTCTGTAGCTGCCAGCAATAAACCCAAGAGAAACTTTACAAAAACCTTTTGTGCATCTGAAAAGGAGGAAGTGTGAGAGACGTTGGAAATTCAATATGTGAGACAAAGCAGTCTCCTGACACTGAAGGACAGTGGACCAATCTTTTTTAAGCTCCCTTGTAAGAATTTGCTATATGAGGTGGCAGCATGGGTCAGACATTATGTATGGCCTTTGGTATTTTAGTAACATTGCATATGAAATTTCGCTTTCGGAAATAACTGTATTAGTGGATAGCTTTTATAACTGCACTAGGCAATAAGTTACCGTTGTTAAAACTGTAGCATCTCTGCTTCTATCTTCCCTGTATGTTTTTTCACCCTTTCGGTGTCTTTGGTGGTTTCTTCTATTTGCAGCTTTCTACAATTCAAGTCCTATAGATAATACTTATATTAATGCACCCTTTCCTACACCAGGCAGATTCTGTTCCCTCCTAGGTAGTTTTCTAGCTACGGTTTTGTTGTTCTTCTTATCCTGGGTAAGTTTTCAAGTCTTCATTTTTAGAGGACTAGTATCTATCAGGCTATGGATTTAAGAATTTAAGAAGAGAAAGTAGTGTTTTTCCTTGACATCTAGTACAGCATTAACCAGACTGATCCAGACTTCTTCTACAAGGACCAAGTGAAGCTTCATGTTCTTTATTCTCTTTATGTGCAGTTACTGTCTTTTTTTTTTGTAGTTTAATAGTATTTTTACAGAAACCTTTGGTAGCCACAAAAATAAAATTGCAAAGCTGCATTGCGTTATACAAGTAGATGCAAAGGTTAGTGGAAAGCAAGTCATCACCAAGTCCACTGCAAAGAGAACATCTGTGATAGAACACCAAAACAATTTATTCATCCAGCCATCACTGAGAATCTCAAAAAACCTTGCATAGCACAAAAGCCTGTGATTAAAGCAAGATCAGAATAAAACGTAGCTAATGGGTCTCTGAGATTAATATAATGAGAATGAGTAGTTTCCAACAAATAATAATAAAACAAAAGTTGAATGTGGATCAAGAAAACATTATAAACACACACTTTTGGTTTTTTTGGATTCATGAAGAAAAGAAGAACATGATGGGAAAACCATTATAGGTCTATATACCCCTTTACCTAGAACTTTAAAATCTAAATAGCTCTGAAAAATATAAAGTTAAAAAAAAAAACTATTTTCATGGTAAAATGATCTGAAATGAATTGACATGTGACTATTTACAGTCTTGCTTATCCCACTTCATATGAATATTTATGTTTTAGTGCAAACTATAAATGTGCTTGCTTATGGAGTATTGCCCCTGACCCCACTGGGGGTGACTCAAAATATCTAGTGTATGTGCTGTATTAACTCTCTAGAATCTGAAAAATTCTAAATTCTATACACATCTGGCCTCAGGGGTTTCAGATAAGAGGTTGTAGACTTGTATTATTTTAAAAAAAGAAAAGAAACATCGTGTTGCAGACTTTTCGTTTCTAGGAAAGAGGAAAGAAATCCTCTTCTCAAAAATGGGGTTTTCAGCAGCCCATTGAGACTGGCCAACAGCCCATTTTCCAAAGGAATTTTCTGCCCCCAGTAGTTCTCAAGAACCTGAGATTTTTCACTCTCAAATCAAGTTTTAAAATATGTTCTTAACTCTGAAATTTGCTTGAGGGTTGGTTGGTTTAACACCAGACTTATCCAGTTCACTTGCTATTAATTTGTAAATGATTACTCTTGGAATGGAGAGATCTGTGTCTTAAAAGAACTATGGTAAAGAGTGTAATTAGATAGAAAAACAACGAGAAGAAACACGCCAGTGATGTGAACATGTAAGCATAATCAGAAGCTTCATTTCCATGCTTAACAAGATTCACCCTCAGACAGTGTTGCTGAAGGGACCAGTTTATCCCCAAAGTGAGAGAAGTTTAAAAACACTTAGCACAGTGATCTCACCTTAGTACTCTAGGGGAAAAAAATTAGCATGCAGAAAGTATTTTACAAATGAAAACTTTGGTTTTGATGTCAGCTTTGCTTCTCTGTGACTTTGAATAAGTTAATTAACCTCCCTGGACTCAGCTCATCTGTAAAATGAAAGCAGCTGGACTAGCTAATTTTGAAGACTCCTTCCCTGTGCAGGCATCTCATCGTTCCATGATCCACGTTTTATGTTTGTTTGGTCACAAGAGGGAATTGCTACAAGGGCCCTATTCCTACTGAGAAAATCTAATCATTGGTCCTAGACACTTGAGAGTAAGCACGTTTTATTTTTTTTGAATTTATTTATCTTTTTAATTAATTTATTTATTTTTGGCTGCGTTGGGTCTTCATTGCTGCGCATGGGCTTTCTCTAGTTGCCACGAGCCAGGGCTACTCTTCGTTGCGGTGCACGGGCTTCTCATTGCCGTGGCTTCTCTTGTTGCGGAGCATGGGCTCTAGGCACGCGGGCTTCAGTAGTCGTGGCTCATGGGCTCAGTAGTTGTAGCTTGCGGGCTCTAGAGCGCAGGCTCAGTAGTTGTGGTGCACGGGCTCAGTTGCTCCGTGGCATGTGGGATCTTCCCGGACCAGGGCTCGAACCCGTGTCCCCTGCATTGGCAGGCGGATTCTCTTAACCACTGTGCCATCAGAGAAGCCCGAGAATAGGAATGTTTTAGATGACACTGAAGGCTAATTTCCGAAAATGTTATCATTTTGTTAAGCTGGTAGATTTAGATGACAAACTGATTTATTCATAGCTAACTTCATAGTAAGATATGAATAGTTGAGGTCTGTTCATTCTGTTTGTTTGTTTGAACAAAGCTCTTTCTATCGGAGATATTCTGATTACTGAACTGCAAAAGTCAGTTCTAGATGAACGAGGTATAATCTACCGCACTGGAGGCAGCTCACGCTGACTCCAGAGAGCTGACTGCTAAATTTCCAGAGTTTTGCAAACTGTAGATTGTATCTGTACGGCAGAAATACCACTATAATGGTGTGCTGCTACACATCTTTTCCTAACTCTACATTCTGGCAGCTTGAAATCGTCCACAGTGGGAGTATTTACACCAGCGCAACTGGCAAATGTAAAAAATCAAGACTTTATTTATTGTTTTGTTGATTGTCTAAGCTTAATAAAGGGATCAAGAAAATGTTAAAATTGCAGATTTCAAAGCTCAGAAATAGGGGGTTCTAAGTCAGAACATACTGTACGGCACAGGGAAAAAACAAACAAACAAAAAAAGGAATAGGGGCTTCTGCAGAGAGGGATGAGCACAATTGTCACTCCCTTTATTTACACCTTTCAGTGGCATCACCTTGCCCAAAAAAAAAAAAAAAAAATGGAGATTAAACTTAGAAGTGTGTCATGTCTGTAGCCTTTACATTGTGAGTAATGAAAATATTGGAGGTAGTATTCTTCCAGTATTTGCAAACTGTCATATGATTCAGCAAAGAGGGCACTCATGTCATTGACAGATGAGTGAAATTACTGCAGGCATCTTCACGGCTTCACTTTTGTCTTACTCATTAACATAAAAATGTTAACCAGCATTCATGTTGGAACTACACTCATTTGTCAATGACATGAGGAACTTCTCTGCCGAACTGGATGATAATCAAGCACTTATTTGTAGTCTTACTTTGTCAAGTCATGGTTGAATTGCAAACACTGATTGGCTATGAATACAAGAGTTGGGCAAAAATCAACAGAAGTGTTCTGTGAAAATCAATGAGCTCTATGGAATTTATAATAAACAGTATTGTATAATTTGTTATTACTTACAAATTGGGTGCTATACATCCTTTATAGGATTAAATGAAAATAAACTTACGTATGTATGTACACAGACATTTTTTGCAGAGCAGGTTGTTAAACATTTACCAGCCCACTGCTGAGTATAATTGTATCTTCCCTGCCAAGAGGCAGAACATTAGACCTTCCCACTCTGAGTCATGCTGATGGGATAAAGCCCGCATAGGACAAAACCTCCGTAAACTGGACTGTACATGCAAAGGCAACTTGCGTTAATAAAAATTCTTAGAGTAATTAAGAAAATGCCATTTGTTGTTTTCAAGTACTTAGAACAACACAAACCAGGGCCAACAGAGGGTGTGGACTGTTTTAATGAAAAAGCAAAAAAAAGTTTAATTAGCACTCTATGCAAATAAATTTTGCTAAAGTTTTTAAAGAGTGCTTGCAATAATTTATTTTCTTGAGTCAAATCACTCTCTTCCCCTCCATTTAGATGGATTCTTAGGTTTTGTAGGACACCCTCTTAGGTGGCCCAGCAGGCCACTTGTGCATGGTCCCTGCACTGAAGACCTCCAGTGGTTCCTTATTGGCCACAGGATTAAGTTTAAATTCACAATGTGTCCCAGGCTTCTTTCTAACTCCCTTAACTGTTACCTTCTCCCAGCCAGGTTGGCAAACCATAGCCCAGGGACCAAAGATGGCCTGCAGGGTGATTTTGTAGTGCCCCTGAGGAGAGAATGGTTTTGACATTTTTTAATGGTTGAAAAACATCAGGAGAAGAACAGTATTTTGTGACACATGAAAATGATATGAAACTCAAATCTGAGTGTTCATAAAGTTTTATTGGCACCCAGCCACACCTGTGCGTTTACATATTATCCGCAGTGGTGGTGGAGTTGAGTAGTTGCAACCCACATACCTAAAATGTTTAAGTGCTATCTGGCCCTTCACAGAGAAAGTTTGCTTACTGTGCTCTAACCTCACCAAGCTTCTCATTTTTCCCAGCTCACAGAGCCCTTTTGTGCTGGGCATTAACACAGTTCTCTGCCTTTAATCTGCTTCCTAGGGGTCAAGTCCTCACTCAGTACCGAAGGCCTCTCAAGCTTTCCCACTGCTCCAGCCTCATCCCCAGGCACCCACCGCCCAGCAACCCTAACCACGCCAGGCCACGCCTAACTCTCGCTCTTCTCTTAACCCTAAGTATTTCCTCCTCCGCGAGCCCCTTGGCCTGGAGCACGCATCGTCTTGCCCATCTGACAGACTTCTGGCCATCTTTCAGGGTCAAAACCAGACCTCTCCTCCATGAAGTCCCTTCTGAATAATCTAGGCAGAGTCAGCCGTCTCCGCCTCTCTGCTTCCACAGTGCTTTAGACATATGTCCAGGGCTTTTGCTAGGAAACGAAGTGCCCGTTTCCACATCCTAACACGCTGGAAAAGGTCTCCTGCCTTTCCTCCATCCTGTGCTCCGCACCACCCTCTCTCTTCTCATTGGGGTGTGGAGCAATCACGTTAGCCAAACAATGAGTCAGGCAAGATGGGAGCTCTCGTTTCGCTGAACTGATAAGCCTTACCTTCACTCTGGAAAGAAAATGCTTCAGCTCTCCCAAAGCACTGGATGCTTCCGTTACAGAAAGTTTCACATTATATCCTGACCAGAGCATTTCTTTTCTCATCTCACCGACATCATAGACTAGGCTTCTGGGGGAGAGGGGTCCGTGTTTTATTTATCTTTGCACCTCCAGCTCCAAAACACAGGGCACACACACAGTAGGTGCCCAATAAATGTGGATTGAATTGCTTGGAGGTGCTTCTCTTCCAACACACAAAATGAGAGAAGACATATCAATTCAATATAAGGAAAATCCGTAGGTTTGAGAGATGCAGGGGTGGCACACTCGGCTTTTCCTTCTCTGTCGGCTGGAGTAAAGATGTGCTTGTAGAGGGAAGTCAAGCCTTGGGGATGGGGGGCGGGTTGCTTGATGACCTGACCTCTTCAGGGATTGAAACGTTCAGCCCTCCTCCCTTGATATCAGTACTGGAAGCCTTACTGCGTGGCTGGTTTCCACCTGCTGGTGGAGTGACTTCGCCCCATGTGAACTGAGGCGCTCTGTCCCCTCAATCCTTGCTACTCAAACTGTGGTCCCTAGACCAGCAGCATCAGCATCACTGTTGCTGGGAGCATGGTAGAAGTGCGGAGTCCTAGACCTACTGAGTCAGAGTCTGACCTTTCACAAGACCTCCAGGTAATTTGTTTGCACTTTAAAATTTGAGAAGCAGTTTTCTAGCGTACGTGAAGGATACATACACCACAAGCAGGAGCTTAGCTTTCCCATCCTGTCAGAAGCCCAAAATATGTCAACTATACTGTACTAGTGGGACTTGATAAAACCTAAAGGGTTAAGGTTCTTTCTAATGCTGAGATTCGTGAAGGTTCCTTTCGGTTCTGAAGTGCCATGCTACCATCCATTCTGTCTAGTTGCTGCTGTACTCCATGGCTCAGTAGTTCAACCGTCATTTACTAACTACCTACTGTATGTCAACCACTGTCCCCCAAACTAGGATGTAGCTGTGAACAAGCCAGAAAAGGTCACTGCTGTTATCAAACTTAGATTCTAGCAGGGAAAGGCAGATAGTAAGTAAATACGTAAATAAATTAATTTCATGTGAATCCCATCGACAGGCATGGAACAGGTGATGTAGTAAAGAGTGTCTGGGGTGGGTGAGGAGTAGAAGCATTAGGGCAATCAGGAAAGACTTCCTGGAGAAAGTAACATGTGAGCTGAGTCCAGGATGAAAAGAGGGAGCAGGTGAGCATATTACAAAAGCACAGTGGGTGCAAAGTCCCAAAGCAGGAACTGGGTAGACATTTAGAGAAAAAAGTTCACAGCAGCTGGGATGTTGCGAGGGAAACATCAACATCAAAAAAAAAAAAAAAAAAAAAAGATGAAGTAAGGTGATGATGAAGGTGAATGGGGACAGATCACATAGAGCCTCAGAATCTTCGTGATTTTCCTGCACAAGAAGGATGGGCAGAGTTTGCTTTATACTTAAAAATGAAAAAGATCACTGGCTGCTTTTGGAAAAATGATTGTAGGCAAGGGTAGAGGCAAAGCAGTTGGCTAAAACACTATTTAGCAATGGATAAATTGGACTTCATCAAAATTAAAAACAGTGAAAAAAAAATCCACAGGTTGTGCGAAAGTATTTGCAAGTAAGATATCTGGTAAGGGACTTGTATCTAGAATATAGAACATAAAACTCTTAAAACTCAATAATGAAATGACAGCCCAATGAAAAAAATGAGCAAAGGGTCTGAATAGACATTTCTCCAAGAAAGATCTACAAATGGCCAAGAAGCACATGAAAAGATGCTCCACATTATACTTATCAGAGAAAGGCAAATCAAAACCACATCGTGATACTACTTCAAACCCACTAGGATAGCGATAATAAAAAAGATAATAACAAGTGATCTGAAGATATGGAGAAGCTAGAACTCTCATACACTGCTGGTGGGAATGTAAAATGGTGCAGCCACTAAGGAAAACAGTCTGGCAGTTCCTCAAAAGTTTAGACATAGAGTTACAAAATGACTCAGCAATTCCACATCTAGGTATATACCCGAGAGAAATGAGGGCACGTGTTCACACAAAAACTTGTTCACAAATGTTTATTGCCGCATTATTCATAATAACCAGAAAGTAGAAGCAACTCAAATGTCCAACAACTGATGAATGGGTAAACAAAATGTGGTAAATTCATATAACGTGTACTAGTTTGCTAGGGCTGTTGTAGCAAAGAACCACAAACTGCGTGGCTTAAACAGAAACCTATCATCTCATACTTCTGGAGGCTAGAAATCCAAGATCAAAGTTGTGGCAAAGTTGATACCTTCTGAGGTCTGGGAGGGAGAATCTATCCCATCCCTCTCTCGCAGCTTCTGGTGGATTGCTGTCAGTCTTCAGTGTTCCCTGGGGTGTAGAAACAGGACTCTCATCTCTCCCTTCATGTTCACATGGTATTCATCCTGTGTACATATCTCTGTGTTCAAATGTCCCCTTTTTATACGGACATTGATCATACTGGAGGAGGGACCCACCTAGTCCATAGGGCCTCATCTTAACTAATTATATCTGCTATGATTCTATTGATATTTCCAAATAAAGTCACATTTTGAGGTATTAGGGGTTAGGATTTCATCGTAGGAATTTGGGGGGAACACAAATCCCTAAAATAGTGGAATAGTCTTCAGCCATAAAAAGGAATGGAAGTAGACTGACACAGTCTATTACATGGGTGAGGCTTGCAAACATTATGCTACGTGAAAGATGCCAGACACAGAAGGCCACATGTTGTATGATTCCACTTATATGAAAAATCCAGGATATAGAAATCTGTAAAGACAGAAAATAGATCACTGGTTGCTTGGGGGCAGTGGAGGGGCTGGGGGAACAGGAGGGTGATAGTTAAAGGGTACATATTTCTTTTTTGGATGATGGGAAAGTTCTAAAATTGTGGTGATGGTTGTAGAACTCTGTGAATATGCTAAACGTCATTGAATTGTACACCTAAAATGATTGAATTGTATGGTATGTGAATTATATGTCAGTAAAGCTGTTACCAAAACAAAACACAAATTAGTGTCATAAAAAGTGTTAAAGACAAAAAAAAAAAGTGTGACTTCTAGGGTTCATGTCCAAAATTCAAATCCTCCAGCCTTCCGTAACCTTGAGCAAATTGCTCTGGGAGCCTTACGTTCTCCACTGGAAAGATGGGGATATGTGAAAGGAGTCACTACTACTCGTCTAGCAGGACTGTTCAAGAATTAGAGATTATCTAGGTAAAAACACCTGGCGCACGGTAGTTGCTCCCTAAAAGCTATTATTAGTGATACATTTCACCCTTGAAAACATAGTGTGATTCCGTCACAGATAAATCTTTCTTTGGGTCATTTATTTGTCTAAATTGTCAAACAAGGCCTTTTTAATGCCCCTTCAGGAAGCAAACTCCCAAAATGGAACTACGACTTGGGAGAAAAACATATTCCTTCACACTATTCATGCCACAGGAGGACCCAATTCTGTGCTGCTTTTCTGCCTCTGACACCTCTGCCTGACTTTTGTTTTTATTCCTTGAGCTGATAATTGAAGCTGTCAGAGAAGGCTTACACTGCTCAGTGTTTCAGTGACACATTCCAGCTGGGACTAAAGAGCACGTTGCTGAGTTGAAGAGAGAGAGTGAAGCTTCCTCAGGAAGGAGCTCACCCTCGAGGCAGTGGGGGATTTGAGCATCCGGGCTGCTGGCTTATTAATTCTGTGTCCAGGAGGGTTTCCTAGCGCATCCGTTTGAAGGGACGGACCCGAGTCAGCGTGAGTCTGAAGAGCAGAATGAATACAGAAAGACTTGAGAATAAGTCTCTGAAATGCCACCAGTCTTAAGCATTTCCTGAGGCTTTACAGAGAAAATCAGAATCAAATCTTGCTCTGGCCGTGAGTCAGATGTCTCCATCACAATGCCCGGAGCCCTAAGGTCAAAAAATATAAAAGATGCCACTCAAAGGCATTAAGCGGCACTCATGGATGGTGTACCGTGTCCCAGGCCCTGTCTGTGCTGGACCCTGGGAATACAGAGATGATGGTGAAATGGTGTCTGCAGAGGCATCTGGTTTCATGCGCAGAAGCAAACCAACGCCCTTCATAGAGGCATTCTTCAGTCAGTGGAAGAGGAGCTCAAGGTCACACCAGAGTATCTCTGACTTGGTGCCACGCGATCTGGGTGTCAAGTCCCAGGGAAACCTCCCTGATAATTACATTTTCTCCCAACTTTCTAGACAGTCAATTTATTCCATCCTGTCACTATGTTCCAAACATGTCCTATCTAAACAATCCTACGGTTATGATTCATAATCCCAGCAGATGCAGCCTTATTTAGAACATCTCATTCAGAGATGACATTCTCATAAACTTTGAGGAAATGGAGAATGGCTGACAAAATCCCCTACCTCTGCACCCTGTCCTGGTGCTGCTTCCTTCCCCCAGAGCATTCCTGCCTATTGTCCCCATGTCACCCTGTGGCCACCCGGGTCAGCGTGGTCTCCTCCTCGTGGTGGTCACTGCTTACCTGTCAGGGGTGCAGGGGGAATGACCATGGGCTGGCCTGCCCCCCTACCAGTGCCCCGTGACTCAAAAGCACTGCTGTTGTTTGCCTCATCACAAGAATTTCCAGGGACCCTTTAAAAAAATCCAGATTCCAAAATAATAATAATAAATAAAAATAAAAAGGAGAACATTCTCCAAAAAAAAAATTCTAGATTCCAGAAGGCCCTACTCTAGACCCACTGAATCAGTCTTCAGGAGAGAGGCCTGGAAATTTAGATTTTTAATACGCGCTCTGGGAGATTTTAGATAAAGCAAGTTTGGGAAGCTTTATGTAGCATTTTAGAGGAGAAACCCCGAACAAAGACTTTTGGATTTCTTTTCAAACGCATGCATGTGTCAGGGCAAATCCTAGAGGGGGGGTTTTAAGTCAGCAAAGCCCCCTTCACAGACCATTAATTTCAGCCCTCTGGACAACGCCTGACACGATTCTGATCTGAGAGCAAAACCGTTCCCACGGGATCTGAAAATGCGCGATATACATTCTGAAAGGGCTTACTTAGCTGGCACTCAGGGAGGGCTTGGTTTGCCTGTAGGATTTGGAGCTGTGAATATTTCCTGCCTCTAAGCAGAAGCAATAACCCTTAGTCATGTAAGAGGCCTAGCCATGGCTTTAAACAGAGACTTCATTTTCTCAGCTCTGTGGAATTCCCATTGTCTGCTAGGCTGTGTGTATGACTCTCTTTGGAAAGGGGTTGTGAGTTGTTTTCTAAGGCCTTTTAACCTGACCAGGAGGCAGTGTTGAACGAACTGCTCAGGGCAGCCCTGGTCAGACATCAGATGAGCTACGGCCAGTGCCTCTGGGTCTGGAGTCAAGGACCTTTCCTCCAAGGGTTCCTTTCTCTGTTGTTGTTTTTAAACGAGGGCTACACCCTGGCAACGTGTTCACCAGCGTCCTTTCCTTCCTCCCCTGGACGCTCCCCCCTCTGTTCGAGGTTCGCAGCCAAAGCTGACCTCACCGACTCTGCATCGCGTTTTGGTGAGGCCCTCTTGCAGATGCCAAGAAGTGGGCTGTGCTGTTTGCTTAGGCCCTGCTCAGATTTTCCATCAGGCTCTGAGCACAGCAGCTCTCTGGGCCTGGACTTCCAAGCTCCACCAGTGTCCTGTCCTGAACTGGGTAGAGCCCCGAACTCTAGGGCTGGTCAGAAGGCCACACAGGGCCAGACCTCTGGAAACGGGGTCAGGCACACTGGCTCAGTTGGAGTCATTACACCGGAGACAGGACCCAGCAGAGGAATGACTGAGGGGTTTGACGGGAGCAAAGGCAGCTGATCAATGCCTCCTTTGTGCCCCGCTCCATAAAATGACACCGCAATCCAGCCCGGAGCTCTTAGAAGCAAAGAGCACATCTTATAGCCCTTGAATCGGATAGAACGGTGGGCATGCTGAACAGGATAGGACTGACTCAGATGGGCTGAGTAGGGCCTCAGAGCCCACCTGGCTTGCAGGCTGAACAAGTGGTCCTTACACTTCTTGAGTGTAAGAGTCCCTCACAGAAAGACACCTCACTTCCTTGCTCAGAAAGGCTAATCCGAAGCCATAGAAAAGATGGTTTTCTTTGATCAAGGCCCCAGGGAACAACAACCCAAATAAAAGGATAATTCACTTCATGGTTCTATTCATCTAATTTGCTCTTCTTTTTTTTTTTTTTTTTTAGAAGATGTTGTGGGTAGGAGTTTATTAATTTATTTTTGCTGTGTTGGGTCTTTGTTTCTGTGCGAGGGCTTTCTCTTGTTGTGGCAAGCAGGGGCCGCTCTTCACCGTGGTGCGCGGGCCTCTCACTATCACGGCCTCTCGTTGCGGAGCACAGGCTCCGGATGCGCAGGCTCAGCGGCCATGGCTCATGGGCCCAGTTGCTCTGCGGCATGTGGGATCCTCCCAGACCAGGGCTCGAACCCGTGTCCCCTGCATTAGCAGGCAGATTCTCAACCACTGCGCCACCAGGGAAGCCCCTAATTTGCTCTTCTTTTTCATCTAGCTGTCGAAACAGAAACTGCGTCACCATCCTAAATTCTGCCCCTGCCTCATCTCACACGTCCAGTCAGTCACCAGATCCTGATGACTCCACCTGTTTGATACACACATAGTTGTCCCCTTCCCCTCAATTCACTCCTCATCCCTCATTCATTCAGGTCCTTAGCTCTTTTGTGCATGAAGAATGGACTTTATAACAAATCCTCCCATTTCCAGTCCAGACACCTCACCAACCCCTCCTATTTGCATGGGTACCAGGATTATCTTTCCAAAAACGACCTTTTAAAAACGCAAATCCAGGACTTCCCTGGTGACACAGTGGTTAGGAACCTAATCTAATTTCTCATCAAACCTCACATATATCCAGAGATGCAATCACACTTGACTCATTCTTTCATTTCGAGTTCCTGTTGTGTATCAGATCCTGTGCTGGGCTCTGATAATCCAGTGGTGAGAGTGAGGTACCCACAGTCCCTGATCCCCTAGAGCAGACAATCAAAGGCGGAGGACAGACTTTGAACAAGAAAGTCCAATCAAGTTCAATGGGTGCTTTGCTAGAGCAGAGCAGACGGACATCACCTGGCCTAGGATGTGGGGCAGGCCCCTGATCCAAAGGAATGAGTAAGAAACAATGGATGTAAGTCGGAAGTTGGTGGTGAGAGCCAGTGTGTACAAAGAGTCACAGGTGAGAGCTCTGGGTGTTTTCAAGCAGCTGAAGGGAAGAGTGGCCTACGAGAGCTGAGAGGGAAAGCTGGAGAGGCCAGCGGGCTTCTTGGTCATGGAAGAGCTCAGAAGATTCCATGGTAAGGACTTTGTGACTTTACCTAGGGGAATGGAAAGCCCCAGAACCATTTTAAGCAGACTTTCTTTTTGAAAGGTCTCTCTGGCTGAGTTTGGGGAATGGGTCCAACCATCGATAGCGCCCCGAAGTGCTGTGCATTTCTGCACGGTTGCATCTTAGCGTGAGCCTTTCCATTTCTCTAGGATGCCCGTTGGCTCTTGTCTACTCAGTGAGTTCTATCTTTCAAACTCAGCTCAGGGGACTTCCCTGGCAGTCCAGTGGTTAGGATTCTGCACTTCCAATGCAGGGGGCCCGGGTTTGATCCCTGGTTGGGGAACTAAGATCCCACATGCCGTGTAGTGCAGCCAAATAATAATAAATTTAAAAACTCAACTCAAAATCCTTAAAATTCACAGGCCAGCCTTCACCCTCTCCCCAGGCGGAGTTGGGCGTATCTCCATCTTTGCTCCCAAGGTGTGTTGTTCATTATTCTATTATAGTATTTTTCACATCATATGTCAGTCCCCATCACTAGGCTGTGTGTTTCTAAAGGGAATCCAGGCTGTTTTCCTGTTTTCCTTTCAGCTTTACATCCCTAAGGCCTAGCACGTAGTAGTTGCTTTAAACATGTTCTTTGAATATTCTTTGAATGGGTGAATTTACACCAGGGGCAAAAAGTACAGAAAAGTTGAGATTCAAGACTTCCATGACTCCCTCCATATTACCTCCTTCTCTCCCCACTGGAGGTCCCATTTGTCCCAAATCCAGAAATCTCACAGGGTTTGCCCTTCCCTGGATGTTTCTCTCTCTTCCATGCAGTGCATTTCAGCAAACAGGCTCCTGAAGGAAAGGAGAGCTCTGCAGTTTCCTCACAGCCTTCTGCGATGTGGGAACCCTTGACTTTGTACCTAAGTTTGGGCAAAGGCCTGGTCAGGAAGTCAAACTTAAAATTGGCTTCATTGAAGGGGCCCAGGGCAGGTTGTGCAATCCATAACTCAGGGGAGCCCCTTCCTGGCAGTCACCACCATGCTGCATATTTATTAGGCTATTTGAGGGGTGGGGGCAGGGGGGCAGTAGTGTCTTCAGAAGGGGTACCTTTTCCAACCACACAATGGCTCTGTGTGGGCTTCATAAACTAGGAGTAGGGCTTTGGTGAAGAGGCTAGAAACTTGGTTTGGTTGATTATTTGTTTATTATTTGTAAGTAGCTTCTAGCAGTCTGTAGTCAGGATTGATTGATGTAAGAAGAAGGTTTGCTCTTTTGGAAAGGGTTTTAACATGAGTCGGGCAGAGGTGTTTGATTCGCAGCACCTGCCTCGCAGCGGGGCATGGGGCTCTGGAGTCTTGCAAGCAGTAAACGCCTTTGCTGAGGTTACGAGTGAAACCTCACTGGTGAAAACTGAGATACAGTCACTAATTCAATTCTTTTTTCATTCACTCAACATAATTACGGAGCATCTTTGTGGGGCCTGGCCCTTTGCCATTTACTTTACACATGTTATGTCCTCACCAAGCCCTTGTCATACAGGTATCGCCATTCCCCTTGCCCAGCTTATACTCTAAACAGGAAAGGTCATGAGAATTCCCTGGCGGTCCAGTGGTTGGGACTCCGCACTTTCACTGCCAAGGGCCCAGGTTTGATCCCTGGTCAGGGAACTAAGATCCCACAAGCTGCGCAGTGAGGCCAAAAAAAAAAAAGAAAAAAAGAAAAAAAAATGGGAAAGGTCATGACATGTACTTAGATAGAGCCACACTTTTAGGACACTATGGAACTGGGATTCCAGCCTGGGCCCTCTCCCTCCAGGGACTTAATCTCTCCCAGGGGAGACAGAACATATAGAGAAATACCCATGATCTGCGAGAGAATGTAACACTTGGTCTCCAAAGGGGTGCCTACGATGTTTCCAGGAGGTTAGAGGTGGGAGAGACCCTTTTTGGTCACCAAGATGTGAGATGGCTTTCTGGAGGAGGTGGCATTGGAAATAGACTCGGTAGGATTTGGATATGCAGAAAGGGGATGAGACCCCTTCTCTCTACCATCCTGAGTTGACGGTCCTAAAAGCTGCTCTGGAGCTTTAAGCCTTAAAAGGATGCAAACATCAGGTGGTGGTAAAAATGAAGGGATGAGCCCAAGATTTAATTATCGAGCATCTCTCTTGGTACAGTCCCATGAGGAAGCGCACAAAATGTCATGGCCCCGGGACTTCCCTGGTGGTCCAGTGGGTAAGACTCCATGCTCCCAGTGCAGGGGGTCCGGGTTTGATCCCTGGCCAGGGAACTAGATCCCGCATGCATGCCACAACTAAGAGTCTGCATGCCACAAGGAAGATCCCGTGTGCTGCAACTAAGACCTGTCACAGCCAAAATAAATAAATAAAAATAAATAAAATTAATATTTTTTTAAAAGTCATGGTCCCTGGGGCTTCCCTGGTGGCACAGTGGTTAAGAATCCGCCTGCCAATGAAGGGGACACGGGTTCGAGCCCTGGTCTGGGAAGATCCCACATGCCATGGAGCAACTAAGCCCGTGCGCCACAACTACTGAGCTTGTGCTCTAGAGCCCGTGAGCCACAACTACTGAGCCTGCGTGCTGCAACTAACGAAGCCCGCGCATCTAGAGCCCGTGCTCCACAACAAGAGAAGCCACTGCAATGAGAAGTCTGAGCACCGCAACAAAGAGTAGCCCCTGCTTGCTGCAACTAGAGAAAGCCCGCACGCAGCAATGAAGACCCAACGGCAGCCAAATAAATAAATAAATAAAATAAGTTAAAAAAAATTTTTTTAAAGTCATGGTCCCTGCCCCAGTGGCCAGCAATTTAAGAGGGAGACAAATGGCCACAGACCATACAAGCATGCTCAGGGGAGGGGGGGCATCGGATTAGCAGAGGAACACGCAGGAGCCGAAGTGACGTTTGATTTTATCTTCAGAGGCAATAAAATGTGAAGCGCATTCTTTGGTAGCAACCGGAAAGACAGATCGCTGGCTTTTCGTAATTCTTCGGAGTTTTATGGCATGTCAGTTATCACAGCAGTGTTTGCAGCAGAGACCTTGCGTTGGGGCCGGGGAGTGGGCAAGATGAACTGTGGTTGGAGCATTAGAGCTTGTGACACAGCGCTTGGCGGTCAAGCTGTTCTACCTCTTCCAAAAAGTGTTCAGTTAAAAAGCCCGCCTGGCATATACTCCAGGGCTCTCGTGGGAAGCGATCGCTCACCTTTAGGCATCTGTTTGACATGAAACCAATTATGGAAATGTTTCTAATGCGGAGACGATATTGTTATGAGCGCTATTTTACTGTCCAGTGTGTTTATGTGCCTGAGGTTCGTTCCCTGCGATTCACATTTATTATGCTTCCAAAAATGCTTCTCACAGAGGATCCCTTTAAGTTTTGTTTCATAGCCATCTAGCGAGTCGGGTTTAACATGTGAGTCATATGGATCGTGATGGTATCCCTTCCTGGTAAATAACCTCATACAAGTGATAGATCTTCTAAAAAGTAATAACTTCATACTCATTAGGATGTTGGATGTGTGTTCCTTTTTTATTTAGTGAGTCTACAATCTGTGAGGCAGGGTTTTTATTCCTGTGTGAGAGATGAGGAAATTGGCTCAGTGAAATAAAGTTATTTCCAACGTCCCCAACTAGCGAGGGGCACAGCGGGGACGATGAACTTGGGTTTGCCCAGCTCCAACACACATGCTCTCCTAGGACAGTGGGTGCCTTTTTGTGAACAGTCTTCTCTGTCAGACTCTGGCCACCCGGGGCCACCATCAACCTTCCACCTTCCACGCCGACTGGTGCTAAAGAAGTTGTCCCTTTACATTTCTAGGAATAGGAGGCATATCGTTAAAACTAAGCCAACTCCAAATCACACCTTTCCTGCCACAAAAGGAAAAAAACAAAACCCCACAAATCAGAAGAGAGAGCAGCCAGCGTCTTTCATTTATCCACAGAAGGAACGTGCCAGGATGTGCCCAGGGAGCTTACCCTGGAGGAAGGCACTTCTGAGTCCTCACCACCTTCTGAGTCACCCACCACGGCCCCCGCCGGGACGGGCATTGGCCCCTGGAGCTGCATCTCCCGGCAAAGGAGCCCATGAGGTTGCGGGCAGGGCAGCGCTGGCAGACATCTTCCTTCCTCTCCTCACCAGTGTCTGGTCCCATGATGCATCTTTGTGGAAGGTTGAAGTTTAGGCAAACAGAGTCTGAATGCCTGGGACCTCCCTGGTGGTCCAGTGGGTGAGACTCCGTGCTCCCAATGCAGGGTGCTTGGGTTCAATCCCTGGTCGGGGAATTAGACCCTGCACTCATGTTGCAACTAAGAAGCCCATGTGCCGCAACTAAGACCCGGTGCAGCCACAATAAATAAAAATAAATATTTCAATAAATAAATATCAAATGTCTGCTTTTCTGAACTGTCTGAAAAGCTGCATGACCTACGGTGGGCCTGGCATGCCTGTTCCGGCCCTTAGATGCCACACCTGTTCCCAGGGGCTGGGCAGAGACGGGACCAGCAGAGAAGCTGCTCTTAGCTGGTGTCAGGGACAGATATTGGACCCCGTTTTGCTTCCCCTGCTGTGAAAGTTTTCGTTTTAACTCTTCTGTGCTGAGCCCAGATTACTTAGCAAGCCACAGACTAGAGAACGTAGCCTCCTGCAGGGCCAGAGGTGGCTCATACACTTGTGGCAGAGCCATCCTGGGCACGCGAGACCTTGGGAAACTCCATGCCGAGGGGCAGGCTGGTCTCAGACAGAGGCAGCATCAGAGCCTGCCAAGGACCTGCTAATAGCTCCATCTATCATCCCAGGAGGCAATATCTGGTGCTATATAATTGACTTCTGTTCGTTGTGACAGATGAAGTTTTGAAATGCCTGAGTCCATGCCTGTCTCTTTCATTAGTGACAGGCTCTGCCTTGGAGGGCACTTCAGTGGGTGAGGGAAAGGTCTGTATTCAAGCTTTCATTCCAGTGCGGGGGTCAGACAGAGACCCGAAGTCATTATTTCCACCATTTAGGCCCCAAATCCCTACTGTCTCTGTCTTTAGAGTTATCTGGGAATATCTGATGATCCCAACATTCTAATCCAAAGAGTTAATGTTACTTATATTTGTACACAGTTTTTTTAATGCTTTTTCACACTTTATCCATTTTCATTCTTTTTTTCTTTCTTTCCCACGCCACAAGGCTTGCAGGATCTTAGTTCCCCGAGCAGGGATTGAACCTGGGCCCACGGCAGTGGAAACGCAGAGTCCTAACCACTGGACCACCAGGGAATTCCCTTATCAATTTTTATAATAACACTAATAACCAAGCTGTATATGGTGTGATACGGTTGACATCATGTCACTTGATCTCCTTGTGTGGCAGGCAAAGTAAGGAGGGTACAATTATCCCCTCTGCAATTCAGAAAGGTTAAGTGAGGGGCTCAGTGTCATGCCATAGAGCAAAGAGAGAGCAGAGCTGGGACTCGAATCCAGGTCTTCCAGGTTTGAGGTGCTGCCCCAAACTTCGCTACTCCTCAGCCTGCAACTTGTGGACACACAGTGGCCTTTCCCACTGCTGTTGAACAAATGTTCAAACTCCACCCGTCTAACTGAACTCACATCTTCTCGCCACCCCCTGAAGCCAGCTTCTGTTCCCAACACCCTGCTGGTCGTGGCATCCCGCTCAGTCCTCCTCAAGCCTGTCTTCTCCTTTTCCTTTTCTCTGCTTCCACGTCCAGTTACTCAGCTCGTCCTCAATGTTCCTTCCCGGTCAGATGGTTTCAAGTCTGTCCCTGCTTTCCCGTCCTCTCGTCCCTGCTCAGGACCCCCCACCCCCACCTCACAACTGGGCACTCGAAGCAGCCCCCGATGGCATCCCCACCCAGTCCAGTCCAGCCAGACACCTGCCCACTCGTACCAACCATTCATCCTTCCATCAGCACCAGTTTGCCACCATTGTGAACCAAGTGTGTTAGGTCAACGAGCACTTACCATTCCCGGTCAAACATCATTTCCTGGATGAAATTAAGAGTGTGTTCCTCGGGGCGGGGATTACGTGTATTTACCAGTGGAGGGGCCAGCACAGGGTACCTGGTAGCACTCAAGTGTTTCTTGAGTGTTAGTGTAAACCAGAGGATGCCCTTGTAGACTCGCAAATCTTCGGAAGCTCCCTCCCAACAAGGCAATGTTCAAGCTGCTTAGTCTGACATTCTACACACCTTATAGGACATATTTGTATTAGGGCTCTTTCTGTTTGAGAGATTAAAAATCCAATTCTAAAGAACTTAAGCCTAAAAAAGAGAATTCATCAGCCTGTACAACGAGAAAGTCTAAAGATCAAGAATGGGCTCGATTAAGCCAGTGGGTTCAGAGGGGCTGTTGCAGCCCAGGGTGCCTGAGACAAGAGCTGGAAGGTAAGCACTGAGGCTGAAGCAGCAGAGATGTTGGGAGGGGTCAGACTACCTGTTTGTGCCCCAGCTGTGCCACTTACGAGCTCTGTGACCTTGGGCAAGTGACTTACTATCTCTGAGCCTTAGTTCTTCATCTGGAAGGCTATGAGAATTAAAGGAATGACTGCATGCAGACCATGCTCATCCCACAGGAAGTGCCATATAAATGAGCTCTGAGTTTCTTACGGTGATTACATCACCTTGCTACCGAACATGATTTGCACCCAGAAAAACAACATTCTAGAAAACAGGGAGCCTCCTTTCAAATGGAAGCCCGGGAACACTCATATCCCTGGGGAAGCCTGCCTTCCCTTTCCCACCCAGGCCAGTCTGTCCTTCATCTGTGGGCCCAGGCCAGGACGAGGCCCTTACGGGGAAGGTCAGCCTGAGAGCTTCAGTGAGTTTGCCCTCATTGGCCTAAATTAGATGCTCTGACGGCTGTTTGGAAAAATGCACTGCATTCTTTATGTATTTTCCCCACCAAAACACGTCCGTTTCATCCTCTTTTAAAGGGCAATCATGAGTCATTCAGCAGGAACAAAGAAGCTTCAGTCTGGAACTTCCACGGGGAAACAGTTTAAACAGGGTGGCTCACATGGATTTTTGAAATCTGAAAACATGTTTTAGAGGTGCCCTAAAGCACCTGCTCGCAGCTGTTCTCACTCGACAGCTGGATTCCAAATGTAAATAATATTTGCAGGAACGCGTAGAATCACTTGCATGCAGAGGTAGATGGCTCTGTGACAGGCGTGCTGGGAAGCAGCTCTAACACACTTCCTGCTGGCTCTGCCTGGTAGAGCCCAGAGTGTGCTCCTAGGTTTCATTGCCATGTTGCATAAGGAGCTTGAGCGTCAGGCCAGCACCATTTCTCTTCTTAGGGGCAACTCTCCAACATTCGAGCCCCATCCCCAGTCTTCAACCTGCAGCAAAGACACCAGAAGGCAAAGGGAGTGAGAGGAGGGGGGAGTGATGTCCCTCAAAACCCCCAGCCTGAGATTCAAACATCTGGTGCCTGGAACCTTCATCCCATGGCACCCAGACCCGGCCTGTCCGGAGGCAGATGCCCCCTCAGCCCCCTGCGTACCTGGACCCACCTGTGCACACCCAGGCACACGTGGGCAGGTAGAGCGTGGCCGTCTCTGATTTAGGCACTTGCCTCTCCTTATCAAGTGACCTGGCAAGTTATTTAGCATCTCTGTTCCTGTTTCATCAGCTGTTTTTGCAGGGGACGGTGACAGTAATTTCACATCCTCGGGTTGTAGCAAGGGTTAGATGATATGCACGTAAAGCGCCCGCCCAGAGCCTGGATCATGCTACGTGCTCGCCCGTGTCGCCCTGTGGTTCAGTCAGCCCACAAGTCCCCACGGCTCTTCTGGGTTATCACATATAACCTCCAAGGAATATCCTCGTTCCCATCCTCACGCCATTCTGACCCATCCTCCACGCGGCTATTAAGAGTCAGCTCCCTAAGTCTCTCACTCTCGAGACCATTCGTGGTTTCCCATGGCTTCGGGGTACACACGCCAGCTCCCCACGTGGCTCACAACACCCTTGATGATCTGTCCTCACTCACTCACTCAACACACACACACCCTAAGCTTAGTATCTCCCAGCCTCCGTGCCAGCCCCAGGCAGCAGGGTAGTGAGCACACAGCCCAGTTTCTGCCCCTGTGGAGCAGGGGAGCCAGGAGGAAAGACCTCGAGGAAGTGACCTCTGAGCTGAAACCTGAGGATGCGCCGCAATTAATGGGCTGGGAGGAGAGGGAGGGCACAGAGCACTGCCAGCAGCGTTGCCCTCTAGGACCTGCTCGAGAGCACCGGGCAGGTGTGCAGACCTGACCCCCTCTCCCACCCTCCCTCGTCCCCTCCACACTCTGTCTGTCCCACGTCCCGAGGCACTGTCTCTCATCCAGCTCCTCTGACCCAGCTCCAGTCTGCCCTCTCTGTCAGAGCCCCATTCCCTTCATCCTTGCCTTCCAGCTGACCCCTTCTGGTCCCTCCAGGCTCTCAGCTGGGCACCCTCGTCCCTTCACCCAGACAGTGGGATGCTGTCCTGACTTGGTGCCCTGCCAGCACCTTGGGCTCTCCTCTGCCTGACTGTTTCCTGCCCTCTATTTTCGCTGCCCACCTGTCTGTCTCCCCAGACGGTGAAGTCCTTGGCGGCAGGGTCTGCCTCAGCGGACGGCCCCAGGGCAGCCAGTGAGAGGCTTATTCTGTGCTGGGTGAGTACTGGCTGAAGAAGCGAATGGCCTGGGTGACTCATGCTTGCTTGATATGGGTCTCCCAAAAACACTCTGCAAGGGCAGTTGAGTTCAGCCTTGGACTCAGCTTCTCGGACTTTTATTAATCTCTCTGGAGCCCACTTGGGGAGTGTGGTTTGTTGGGGGTTGGTGTTAGGGGTGGCCAGCAGTGATATGCAAAATATTTAACTGCTGGTGAGACCCAGGCACTGGTCAATCGGGTTGCCCTGCACGACCACGCCTGACAAAGGCTGTTTTTGATGAAGAATGATGCCAGGTGCCCAGTTGTGGGTGCCTATGAATTGGCAGTTTTAGGAAGATCTTGTGCTTTCAGTATGGAATTTTCTGTATCTTCTCACATACTCTGTTAACTTTGGTTGCCAGCTATTATAAGACAGAGCACCAAGAATCTTTTATCATTGACCCGACGCTGAATCAACTCTGTGGGATGGAACTTAAACAGGGTCAAGAGAGCTGAAGTTTTGGAACCAGACAAATGAGCGTTGAAATCTCTGCCACTGGGGCAACGTACTTAAGATCCTTGACCCTCAGTTCCTTTTCTGTTAAACAGAGGTAATAAGTTGTATCTAACCTAGCAGCCGTGAATTTTAGAGCAGAAAACCTATGTACAGTGCTTGGCATGTAATAGGCATCAAATAATATTCGTTTCCTCTTTCTCTTATGGTAAGTAGAACTCGTTTACTTGACAGATTAATTGACACTCTCTCACTCTAAAAACCATATGGACCCTATCCACTGCAGGCTGAAAGTTCTTGGTCAGCAGGCTACCCCCGAGACTTCTCACACCACTGTCATTTATCCTGACAGCAGGGCTACACGCTTACCAAGAGGCAGCTCCTTGTTCCCAAACCTGTTTCTACCAGTGATGCCTGCTATTTTAATTACATCGTTTAATTATATGTAATGCAACCGATAAACTATGCGGGTGTAAATAGAGTCATCTAGAAACAGCAACTTTCTTTTAGAGAAAAGACTTAATAAGGGTGCGTTACTACACGTGGAAGTCTAATCATGTATAACTACTCAAAATATGAGTGAATAAGTGTACTTTTTAGTTAAAACAAGATGTTTAAGAATATGTAAACATTTTTTATGACTCTCTAGTTTATCCCATCCTTTTGGTAGACTGACCAACCCCTGGTCCTGGTCCCATCAGAATTGCAGGTACTTTATTAGAGGCTTTATGTGTATATCTCATCATCCTCACCCAAGCTAAGATTTAAGTTGAACTGTGTATGACCAAAAAACTTAAAATAAAATGAATTTAACCAAGACAGTGTATTTCTTTTTCACGTAGAGGAGTTCTAGAGGCCGGGAACTCTCCACGAGACGTCATAGAGGAGCCAGACCCCTATCTTTTTACTATTTTCCTTCCTCAACACATGGCTCCTGTTCTCAAGGTTTCCTCTTGGGTCCAGGATGGCTGCCAGAACTCCAGTTATCACATCCTTAGCTCCAGTTATCATATCTTTGTTTCAAGCAACAGGAAGAAGAAAGGAAAGGGGTGGTAGTAGGGAAGGCCATTCCTCTATCTTTATAAAGCTGGGAACTGTAGTCTTTTCTTCCTGGTGGCAATATGGCCACCAAAATTCAGGGTTCTGTTAATAAAGAGAAAGGTGAAAATAGATAACAGAAAGCAATTAGCCGTCTTTCTCATCTGTTTTTATCCCCATGTTACAGTGAGGAAACAGGCTGAGAGAGGAAAGATCACACAGCTAGTAAGTGGGAGAGCTGAGATTCAAATGCAGATAAGCTGAAATGTCTGACAGGGTAAAAACGTTTTCCTGCCGTTGGGTGTATGCTAAGGCAGCACTTAACCACTGTTCTCAGTCACATGTCTCTTAGGAATTCTGTAAATTTAAGGTTCTGAAGTCTGCCCACTTCAGCTCTCATTTAAGAGCTCTGAGATGACTCCTGGTGGTATTTGTCCATGGCAGGTGTTTAACTGGTTTCCATTTTTGAAAAGTAGCCATAGCAGCTTTGGTCATTACTGTGACGCGATTCTTCAATGCAGCTTTTTGTTACAGGAAGATAGAATTGTCAGAGGAAAGTCTTGGTTGAGTTAGAACATCATCAATAAGTGGGATTGCCCTGTGGGGTCTGAATCAGTGGTTCACAGCTGGGGCAGTCTGGCAATGTCTGGAGATATTTTGGGGTGTCACACTAGGAGGGGTGCTGCTGGCATCTAGTGGGGGAGAGGCCGAGGATGCTGCAATGTGCAGGACAGACCCCCACGACAAATAATGTCAGTAACACTAAGGTAGAGATACCCTGATCTGGACCATTTGAACTGATCGAGCTTACATAATGTGGCATCTTCTGTTTTGTGTAGACGTCCCAGTGAGAACCTTGGGCTATGCATCTTCTCCTTGTTCTTAATGTCTCCAGCTTTGGCTACAGGAAAAAGTGATCCTGCAAAAGTCTACTCAGTGGATGTTCAGTTGATGTTCATTATTTGATAATAAGGCTTAAACTGATATCTTTTTAAAAAAATATTTATTTATTTTATTTTTGGCTGCATCAGTTCTTAGCTGCGGCATGCGGGATCTTCACTGGGATCTTCGTTGCAGCGCGTGGGCTCCTTGTTGCGATGCGTGGGCTTCTCTCTAGTTGTGGCCTGCGGGCTCAGTAGTTGCGGTGTGGCGCTGGCTTAGTTGCCCCGTGGCATGTGGGATCTTAGTTCCCTGACCAGGGATTGAACCACGTCCCCTGCATTAGAAGGCAAATTCTTAACCACTGGACCACGGAGGGAAGTCCCTTAAACTGATATCTTTTTTTTTTTTAAGATATATTATTTATTTATTTATTTATTTAATTTATTTTTGGCTGTGTCGGGTCTTAGTTGCAGCATGCGGGATCCTCGTTGAGGCGTGCGGGATCTTCATTGCAGTGTGCGGGCTCTTCGCTGTGATGCGAGGGCCTCTCTCTGGTTGTGGCGCGCGGGTTCCAGAGCGTGTGGGCTCTGTAGTTTGTGGCATGTGGGCTCTAGTTGAGGAGCGCGAGCTCTGTAGTTGTGCCACTGGCTTAGTTGCCCCGCAGCATGTGGGATCTAGTTCCCTGACCAGAGATCGAACCCGCTTCCCCTGCATTGTAAGGCATATTCTTTACCACTGGACCACCAGGGAAGTCCCAAACTGATATCTTTTAAAAGCAATTGCTAAGTACTTCTTGAGTAGCTTCAATCCACTGAACAGGAAAGTAGAGATCATCCAATTCAGAGACCTATTTATTTAGGTCTTCTTTAATTTCTCTCAGCAGTATTTTTTTTTATTGGTCAAAAGACTTTATACTCCATTAATATCTAAAAGGACAATTACTGAGTTCCATTTTACTTTCAATATCTTCAGATCCTCTCTGTGTTACACTTCTGCCATTAGTCTTTACATTCTGAAAGTAATGGAAGTTTCATGCCATTTCTAACAGATCATTCAAGTAAAACCAATTATAAAATTACTCATAAGTCTACCAGCTTTCCTGATCACTTTATTATTTTTTTAATTAATTTTTTTTGCCGCTTCTTGCCAAAGTTTTTTTTTTTTAACATCTTTATTGGAGTATAATTGCTTTACAATGGTGTGTTAGTTTCTGCTTTACAAAAAAGTGAATCAGCTATACATATACATATGTTCCCATATCTCCTTCCTCTTGCATCTCTCTCCCACCCTCCCTATCCCACCCCTCTAGGTGGTCGCAAGGCACGGAGCTGATCTCCCTGTGCTATGCAGCTGCTTCCCACTAGCTATCTATTTTACATTTGGTAGTGTATATATATCCATGCCACTCTCTCACTTCATCTCAGCTTCCCCTTCCCCTTCCCTGTGTCCTCAAGTCCATTCTCTACATCTGCATCTTTATTCCTCTCCCGCCCCTAGGTTCTTCAGAACCTTTTTTTTTTTTTTTTAGATTCCATATATGTGTGTTAGCATACGGTATTTGTTTTTCTCTTTCTGACTTACTTCACTCTGTATGACAGTCTCTAGGTCCATCCACCTCACTACAAATAACTCAATTTCGTTTCTTTTTATGGCTGAGTAATGTTCCATTGTGTATATATGCCCCATCTTCTTTATCCATTTATCTGTTGATGGACACTTAGGTTGCTTCCATGTCCTGGCTATTGTAAATAGAGCTGCAATGAACATTTTGGTGCATGACTCTTTTTGAATTATGGTTTTCTCAGGGTATCAGCCCAGTAGTGGGATTGCTGGGTCGTGTGGTAATTCTATTTGTAGTTTTTTGAGGAACCTCCATACTGTTCTCCATAGTGGCTGTATCAATTTACATTCCCACCAACAGTGCAAGAGGGTTCCCTTTCCTCCACACCCTCTCCAGCATTTATTGTTTGTAGATTTTTTTGATGATGGCCATTCTCAGCAGTGTTTTGTAGTTGTAAAAGTGCAGGTCTTGCAAACCTTTTGTCACATTAATCCTTAATATTTCATATTTGGGGGCATTATTATTAATGAAGTTAAAATTTTTTTTTCAGTTTCTGATTTCTCATCAATAGTACATAGCAATACAATCGATTTTTTATATTAATATATCCTGAATCTTTGCTCCTCAGCTTATTAGTTCTAGTAGCATTTTTGTAGATTCCAAAAGATTTTCTATGGAGATGATCATGTCGTCTGTGAATAGAGACAACTTTACTTCTTTACCTTGTTTCTGTTTCTTGTCTATTGCATTAGTTAGCATCTCCAGTACAATGCAGAAACGAAGTGGTACAGTCATCTTTACCTTGTTTTTGTTTCTTGTCTATTGCATTAGTGAGCATCTCCAGTACAATGCAGAAACGAAGTGGTACAGTCAGCATTCTTGCCTTGTTCTTGTCTTAGAGGGAAAGCAGGCCTTAAACACTAAACGTGATACTATCTGTAGGTTTGGGGGATTTTTTGGTTTGTTTTTGTAGATTCCCCTGATCATGGTGAAGAAGTTCCCTTCTGTTTCTAGTTTTGTTTTTATTCATTATTGGAGTATAGTTGATTTACAATGTTGCATTAATTTCAGGTGTAAAGCAAAGTAAATCAGTTATACATATACATGTATCTATTCTTTTTCAGATTCTTTTCCCATATAGGTTATTACAGAGGATTGAGTAGAGTTCCCTGTGTTATATAGTAAGTCCATGTTTTGTTTTGTTTTGTTTTGTTTTTTGTGTTTTTCTGGCCATGCTGCGCAGCTTGTGGGATCTTAGTTCCCCAACCAGAGATTGAACCCAGGCCCTCGGCAGTGAAAGCGTGGAGTCCTAACTATTAGACTGCCAGGGAATTCCCAGCAGGTCCTTGTTGATTATCTATTTTATATATAGCAGTGTGTTTCTGTTAATCCCAACCTCCTAAGTTATCCCTCCCCACATTTCTAGTTTGTTGATAGCTGTCCTTTCTCTCTCAAAACGGATTTTTCGTATGTCTTTTTGAATCTATTGGCGTGATTAGATAATTTTTATTTTAGTTTGTTGATAAGGTGAATTACATTCATAGATTTTTAAATGGGAAACCAACCTTGCATTCCTGAGATAAACTTCAGTTGATCATGATGTATTATCCTTTTTATATGTTGTTGGATTCGATTTGTTAAAATTTTGTAAAATTTTATGTCTTTGTTTATGGAGGATATTGGTCTGTAGTTTCCTTGTAATGATTTTTTCCGGCTTTGGTATCAGAGTAATACTAGTCTCATAAAATGAGATGAGCAGTATTTTCTCCTCTTCAACTTTTTGGAGGAGTTTGTATAGAATTGCTATTATTTCTAACTTAAATGTTTGGTAGAATTTCCCAGTGAGGGTATATGCATCTGGAAGTTTCTCTGTGGGTAGGGTTTTAACTACAAATTTAATTTTTAAAATAAGTATAGGGCTATTCTTCTTGAATTCTCTAAATTGTCCAATTTATTGGTATAAAGTTATTTATTGAAATTCCATATTGTCCTTTTAATATCTGTAGGATCTGTGGTGATCTCTCATTCCTGATATTGGTAATTTGTATCTTTGATTTTCTTTCTTTTTTTTTTTTTTTTGTCTTTGATTTTCTTGATCAGTGTCAAATAAAGAAAATTGCTTGCCATCCAGCTCTGCAAAGTTTAGGTCATTAGCCACTGGAGTCACTGACCTCCAACACATCCTGAAAGGAGTTCAGGATGGAGATCAGGAATGAGGCACTGTGTGCCCTGGGAAAAGCTGGCAGAACAGGCCTTCAGATAGTTAGATATTTTCAGGGGCAAGTTTTATGAACCCAATTTCTTGCATCTTCTCATACCTATTAACGGAGACATCTCCTTGTGACTAGCAGCAACTTTCCACCGAGATGCGTGCTGGATTGCATGTACCCCCTTCAACAAAATCTCATATATACTGACCTCCCTGCCTACCTCTTTGGAACAGTTTCTCAGAGCTACCTGAGAGGCTGTCTCCTGGGTTAGTGTTTCAGTAAGACACTAAACTCGACTCACAGCTGTTACGTTGTGCTTTTTTTTTTTAAGTTGACATCAGTCTGGTTAGAAGTTTATCAATTTTATTGATGTTCTCAAAGAACTAGCTTTTGGTTTCATTGATCACCTTTCTCTCTCTCTCTCTCCTTTACCCCTCTCTTTCTCACCCCCTTTCATTGATTTGAGTTCTACATAGTTCTTAATGATTTCCTTTCTTCTTCCTTCAGTTTAATGTGCTCTTCCTTTTCTGTTTTCTTATGGTGAAAGCTGAAGTCATTGACTTGAGACCTTCATCTGTAGAATTTCAATTTGAATCTTTTTTTACTATCTCCCATGTTTGTGTTCAATATTCCTATAGCTTCTTGAACATATATATAGAATATGGTCATAATTACTTTTTAACTGTTCTTGTCTATTATAATTCTATCAAGTGTGTCATTTCTGCATTGGTTTCAATTGAATGATTTTTCTCCTCATTGTGGGTTATATTTTCATGCTTCTTTGCTTGACTAGTAATTTTTGGTAGAAAGCTGAATGTTATAATTACACCTTGTATGACATTGGTTATTTTTGTATTCTTACCAATATTCTTGAGCATTGGTCTGGAACATGGTCAAGACATTTAGAAACAGTTTAATCCTTTCAGGTTTTGCTTTTGAGATTTGTTAGGTGGGACCAGAGCTGCATTTAATCTAGGGTTAATTTTCCCAGTACTAATGCAAGCTTCTGAGGACTCCTGAATTATGGGGTTTTCCACTCTGGCTGTTGGGATGACACGATTCCTGGATCTATGTATCCAGCACTGTCCCCTTCTATCCTTTTGATTGATCCTTTGCTTAACCTTGGGTATTTTTCTCATACACATGTGCTGATCAGCACTTGCTGAATACTTGGGTCAGGGCAGGGAGGGCACCCTCTGCAGATCTCCAGAGCTCTCTGCCTGTCCGCCTCTCCCTCCAGCTCCGTTCTCTCTGGTACCCTGCCTGCAACTCTGGTCGCCTTGACCTCCGTGAACTTCCACCTCTATGTCCTCAAGTCACAGAGATGGCTGGGCTCTGCCTGGGTTCCCTTCCTATTGCCACAGTCAGGAAAATTTCTCTACTGAGTAAACTGGAGCAGCTGTAGGGCTCACCTCAGTTGTTTCCAATCTCTCAGGGATCACTGTCCTTCATTGTCTGATGTCCAATGTATTGAGAGTCATTGTTTCATTATTCCACTTTTTAAAAAAGTTGTTTCAGTTTGAAGGGTAATCTGAGTCCATCTTGATTGGGAGTGGAAGTCTCTACACATATTGCTTAGCTTCTGAAAGGTGGGAGAAAGTTGAGAAGAAAGAGCAACAAGGGAATTAACACGGGAGGAATCCAGAAAGGGGAGAGGCTGTAACTTGATGAGATGTAGATCCCCTGAAAGTTCTCCCTGAGATCTTCGGTAAAGTCTACTGAACCCAAAATGATTGTATGAATGGGAGTTTTGTGTCATTTAAAAAATAAGGCTGAATTTTATTTCTGGCTCCAAAAAGCAGGGTCATAGGAGGCAAAGGAGGCCAAAAGAACATAAGACCCCCCCCCCAGGACTTCACTAAAGTCTTGGAGAGGCTTTGAATGTCCTCAGGCTGTGGACCAATCTCTCTGGATCTCAAGAAGCTCCAGTTGCCCAAGACACCCCTTCAGGGCTGAGACGTTCATTCCCTTACTGCTAGGAGCATTGGTGCTGACCACTCTCAGCTGAATCCTTCAGACGTTTCCCTTAGCCATAGGGCAAAGAAAACCCTCTCACCCAAGGGTTTGCCCTCCCCAGGGGTAGCTCATATCCAGCAATCGCTTAATGAATGGGATACACACGCTTGGTCTTCTTTTCTCAAGGCCAGACAATTCTGGAGGGTCATCCCAGTGCTAGGGATCCCCGTGGGGTCATGGGATTGGCTGAAACCTTTGTTGTGACTCCATCCTACATCTCAGCTGTACTCTTCCCTCTGCCCAATCCTGCTTCCTTCACTCCCTTATAAGGTGTCGATCCTCAGGGTATTCTGCAGTAATCCCACTCCACGAGAATCTCTCTATGCACCTCGGAATGTGTTATTTACAATGGATGCCGTGTGTACATAGTACATACAATTATTTACAATGGATCCCGTGTGTACATAGTACATGCAATTATTTACAATGGATGCCGTGTGTACATAGTACATGCAGTTATTTACAATGGATGCCGTGTGTACATAGTACATGCAATTATTTACAATGGACGCCGTGTGTACATAGTACATGCAATTACTTACAATGGACGCCGTGTGTACATAGTACATGCAATTACTTACAATGGATGCCGTGTGTACATAGTACATGCAATTACTTACAATGGATGCCGTGTGTACATAGTACATGCAATTATTTACAATGGATGCCCTGTGTACATAGTACATGCAATTACTTACAATGGATGCCGTGTGTACATAGTACATACAATTACTTACAATGGATGCCATGTGTACATAGTACATGCAATTACTAACAATGGATGCCGTGTGTACATAGTACATGCAATTTATGTGTGCATACAGTGTTTACGTACAATGGATACATAAGGGTTAGGGTTTAATTCATTGGAACCCCAGTTGAGAGGGGCTGCCCAGGGTGTGTGCACCCACCTTTCTGGTCTAGAAGGATTGTCAAGAGCTGTCCCAGGAACCCATGCCCAGCTCCTGTGACTTGGGTCTGCTGCCTGTCTGTGGCTCACACTCGTGGCGTCCCCACAGTTCCTCAGTCCTGCACCTGTCCTTGGGTCACTCTACACCTGCTCTCCTGTTCCTCTGGCTCCTTGCCGGCCCCCTCCCCAGCTGCTGCCTTGGGCATCTGGGCTGCATCATCACGGTTGTCATCGTAGGTTTTCTCAGCCACTAACTCTGTAGTCCCATCTATTTATCTAGCCCCTAGGAAACCCTGTTGAGTTGTAGGAAAGGAACTTTTTTTTTTTTTGCGGTACACGGGCCTCTCACTGTTGTGGCCTCTCCCGTTGCGGAGCACAGGCTCTGGACGCGCAGGCTCAGCGGCCATGGCTCACGGGCCCAGCCACTCCGCGGCATGTGGGATCTTCCTGGACTGGGGCACGAACCCGCGTCCCCTGCATCGGCAGGCGGACTCTCAACCACTGCGCCACCAGGGAAGCCCGGAAAGGAACTTCTGATAGCAGCAGGAAGAGGATTTCCCCCTGGAAGCAACACAAACCCATTTCCATGGTGTGTCCTGTTCCTTCTGTTCTAAAGAGGCAGGGCCAAACCCTACTAGAGACCAGGAAAATGCACGCTTCACATTTTCGCTTTTAGTTGTGTAATGCCCACCACCAGTAGCTTACATCGTCGGGAAGGAGAAGATGACAAAAAATATTTCAACAACTACCTTGGGGCCTAGATGCAAATGACTTGTTTGCTGAGTGGGGATTTCTGCCTTGGACTGGATAGAAGCTTCACGATGCAGTTGAACTTGGCTGTTTGAATGACTAACATTTTGCTACTGTTGACCAAGATGATGATAAAAGCACATACGCAGTTATTCTAGTTTCAAAATACTCTGTGTGCACTGACAGATCACTTATTTTTCATGATCTATGTGCTGACTCTTGGCTTTATAATGGGGATATGGAGCTAAAGAGCAAACTTTGGGGTAAAATTAATACCAAACCCATGAGTTCTATCTAGACGTTTAGGTGATGGTCTTGGGATATAAAGTACCTTGGCATTCCCAGACAAAAGCAGCTCAAAAAAAATGCCATATTGTGATAAAGAGAACGTTCAGATGTCTATTTACCTGCCTATCTCATGGGAAAGTCAATAGCCTTAGATTAAATATGAAAAGCATACTTCACCCAGTGTTGCAAGGGTCAGCAGAACAATCTCTTTAGATTTTTCAAATGTTGGTCAACTCACAGGGGAGTATTCTTAAGTGTCACACGTCCTTGTATGTTTGAAGTCGAAGTTGACAGCACAGCCTGGAGAGCGCAGTGCTTCCCTTGTCCTCCCAGTTAATCATGTGTTTGGAGACCCAGACTGGAAGGCTCTGCCTTATCGCTGCACTGAGTATTGACAGAAGGGTCAAGTGGATGAAGCCAAATGCACAATCCTGAGATGAAAGGATCCTGTTATGCACACAGACATTGTTGATCAAATGACACAGGCAGAACAGCGAGTGGCTGACAGATTTCATTAATCCTGGAGCCGGAAGGGACCTTAAAGGTCACCGAGTCCAGAGTCCAGGGAGCCGCAGAACCGTGGTGAGAACTGGGCCTTCTGACTCACGGTCCAGGGCTCAGCTCTGACCATTGATTAGCACCTGAGTGCCGGCTGTGTCCAGTGAGGCTATGAAAGGCCACACCTCTGGCCCACAGCAAACCAATTGACTCATTCTCTGGTGGCGGGGACTGGACACCAGTAGTTTTCAAAGTCTCCCCAGGTGATTCTAACACGCATCAGGGCTGAGAATCACTGCTTTAAAGTTTGAAAAGCTATGATCAAGGTGTAAGACAGGCAGAAGCGTTAAGAAAAGTAAGAGATTCAGCAGAGGTGGTCCTTCCCATCCCCTTGGGAGACGAGAGAGAGGTCTGAGCTGGTAGAGGGGAGAGTCAGGGAGGAGGGGGCAGGAGGGGCACCGCCTCAGGCAGGGCCCCAGGTTAGGGGAATGTTCCAGGTATGTTTGTGACGCAAGGGCAGAGGGGACTGGAGCCACAGATAAGCCTCTGGAAAGAGGCACTGACAGCAGGCTTACGGTCCTCTCCATGCCACTGGGGCATGGAGAGAAGCTGAAGATTTTTCCTGGTGTGAGGATGCTAAAATCAGCAGCCCTGGAGGATCCTTATGGCCTGGAAGAAGGATGGTGTCATAGACCTCAGGACTGAAGGCCACGTGGAGGGGCAGCAGGTCTTGGCATTGAAAAGCACAGACTCTGGAGCCAAAATGCATGAGCTTGAATCCCAAATCCACCACTTTTAAGTACGTGACCTTGGGCAAGTTACATAACCTCTCTGTGCCTCAGTCTCCTCCTCTGTAAAATGGAACTGTGACCCACCTGATAGGGTTGCTTTGAGGATTATGTTTGTTGGTATCTGTGAGCACCAATAGCTGTGTCCAGCAGACAACCAGTTAGCACTGTAGGGAGTTCTGACATAAATGCATAAACGGGCATGTGGACATCTGTGTGTATGCCAGCTCAGAGGTATTTTCTGACCAAGGACCATATGCCTACCGTCATCCTCTAATGCTAAGGATTCCCCAGGGAGTTTAGCTGCAACTCTAAGGAGAAAGTGGAGAGCAGAGAAACATAAATTGTGTAATTTTCTCATGAGTCAACTGAGAAACTGTTGAATTGGCAAGATATTCTTTTCTGCTACTAAGAGGAATGGGAACTACTGATAGAAACAGAGTCTAGGTCCTAGTTAACTAAAGAAAGATACATTTTGTGTACCTGAGTCCACAGCTTAAATATTTACATTTTCGACATTTCCTTTGAAGCTACAAACTTATAGGAAACTTTCTTTGGTCACCACAAACAAATATATCACTGATTATACTGTGGTTCCATTTTCATTAGGAGGTAAGCATTCTGCTTTACATAGGCTCCTACTGGAAAGCCTGGAATTCTTTCTAGCACTTTGATTACATCCTGCCTCTGCCTTCTGGCCTCCATGGTTTCTTTCTTTTCTCTTTTGTAAAATTTTATTTATTTATTTTAGCTGCATTGGGTCCTTGTTGCTGTGCGTGGGCTTCCTCTAGCTGCAGCAAGTGGGGGCTACTCTTCGTTGTAGTGCGTGGGCTTCTCATTGCGGTGGCTTCTGTTGTTGCAGAGCACAGGCTCTAGGTGTGCGGGCTTCAGTAGTTGCAGCACGTGAGCTCAGTAGTTGTGGCTCGCAGGCTCTACAGCGCAGGCTCAGTAGTTGTGGCTCACGGGCTTAGTTGCTCCGTGACATGTGGGATCTTCCTGGACCAGGGATCGAACCTGTGTCCCCTACATTGGCAGGCGGAATCTTTTTTTAAAATTTATTTATTTTTGGCTGCATTGGGTCTTTGTTGTTGTGCACGGGCTTTCTCTAGCTGCGGTTGAGCGGGGGCTACTCTTCGTTGTGGTGCACAGGCTTCTTATTGCAGTGGCTTCTCTTGTTGCGGAGAACAGGCTCTAGGCTCACAGGCTCAGTTGTTGTGGCTCACGGGCTCTAGAGTGCAGGCTCAGTAGTTGTGGTGCAAGGGCTTAGTTGCTCTGCAGCATGTGGGATCTTCCTGGACCAGGGCTCAAACCCGTGTCCCCTGCATTGGCAGGCGGATTCTTAACCACTGCAACACCAGGGAAGTCCCATGGTTTCTAATGAAAAGTCAGCTTCTCATTTTATTGAGGCTCTCTTTGATGTGTCTCTTTTTTCTTGATAGTTATAAGATTCTTTCCTTGTCTTTGTCTTTCGACAGTTTAACTATGATGTGTCTAGGTATCTATTTCTTTAGTTCCTGCTACTGGGAGTTCATTGAGGTTCTTGGATGTGCAGATTGATGTTTTTCATCAAATTTGGGACGTTTTCAGCCCTTATTTCTTCAAATATTCTTTTGCTCCTTTTCTCTTTCCTTTACTTCTGTGACTCCTATTATGCATGAAAAAAAGACTGTCAACCAAGAATTCTATATCCAGCAAAACTATCCTTCAAAAAACAGAGGAAAGATTAAGATTTCCCCAAATAAACAAAAACTGAGTGGATTTGTCCCAGAAAAACTCCTCTGCAAAAAATACAAGAGGGAGTCCTAAGTGAAAAGACATAAGATAGGAACTCAATTCCACAGGAAGAAGGAATGAATGCCAGTAAAGATAACTCCATAGGTATGTATAAAAGACTTTTTATTTGTAATCTTTCTCCTGCAATCCATTTAAAAGATAATTGCATAAAGAAATAATTATAAAACTGTGTTTGATGAGCTTATAATGTAAAAAGATATGATTTGTATGACAATAAGCTCAAAAGAGGGAAAAATAAAGCTACATTATGCAAACTTTTTGAGTACTATTGAAATTAAATTGCTACTAATCTGAGCTACAATGGTTTAAGTTAAGATGTTAATTGTAATCCCCAGGACAAATACTAATAAAACAACAAAAACATAATTAAAGAAACAACAAGGACATTAAAATGGTACTTTAGAAAATGTCTATATAACAGAAGAGAAGCAGTGATGGAGAAATAGAGGAACACAAAATGTATAAGATATATAGATAACAAACAGCAAGAAGGCAGATGTAAATTCTACCTCATAAGAAAGTACACTTACTTTAAATGTGGATAAACTGAACACTCAGTAATCAAAAGGAACACACCCAACAACATGAATGAGTCCCTAAGGAAAAAGGCCAGTCCCAGAAAGGATGGGGGAGGGGCTGGGGAGAGAGCTGGGTGTGGTTATAAAAGGACAACAGGGGGATCCCTGTGGTGTTGGAACTGTCCAGTATCTTGACTGTGGTGGTCGAGCCACAGACCTACACAGGTGGTAAGATTGTATAGTGTTTAATACACACACACACAATACACACAACACACACATACACACAAAAGAATACAAGTAAAACTGGGAAACATCTGAATAAGATCAGTGGATTGTATCAATGGCAGTAGCTTTGTGAAATTCTACTATAGTTTTGCAAAATGTTACCATTGAGGGAAACTGGGTAAAGTGTAAAAGTGATCTCTCTGTATCATTTCTTACAGCTACTTGTAAATCTACTCATATCTCAGTAAATTTTTAAATTAGAAATTCTATTAACTGTAGCATATGTTGACATGAGTATAGCTAACTGTTTGAAAGGGTGAAAATCAGAGTTAGTGGTTTCTTCTGAGATATAGGATTGAAGGGGAATTCTTAATTTTTAACACTTTTACTTTAATTTTTACAAGTGTGACTTATTTTTGTTTTACTGAAAAGTAAGTAAACTGTTTTCTACTTGCAATGAAATTACTAAGTTACTCAGTATATTAAAGAAAAAAAGAGAGAGAGAGAGAGAAAGAAAGAAAGAAAGAAAGAAAAAACAACGACAAGGTAGAGATTTCAAATGCCAGTGAGGACTCCCTGGGATTAAATGCCCATACCTCCACCTGGGGTAATGCCAGCTGGCTTCCAAGTGACAGAGTCAGCACCAAAGCCCAGAGGTGGGTTGTGTTTCACTGGTGAGAAGTTGTTGCTTATCTTTATTCTTCTGATCTCACATTCCCTGAAAGCTTTCAGATTATTGGAGTTTTTCATTAGCTGAGTTCGTATTCTTGTTTTTCCGTCTGGTCCATATGCCTCCCTCCCCGCCCTGCACCGGTCTAGCCTCATTCTCCCCTGTTGTCAGATCAAGCTCTGCACCTTGGCCAGGCCAGGCCCCTCACTGCCCACAGAACAGTACCTTTCGTACAGACCCACCACGTCTGCCACATTGTTCCCTCTTGTGAATTCCCAGGAGCATTTTGTCCTGCCTGGGGCTGAGCTGTGTCTGCGAGACAAGGAAGAGGGTCAAGCCTGCAGTATCCGAGGGCCGCTCGGACAAGTGCTCAGCTCTCTGCCGCCTGATCCGGGGCAAGGCCAGAGCATCCAGGGTCCAGCAGGGGCACCAGCCTCCACTCACACTGACCGCACAGAGGAAACAGAGCTTTTATTTGATCGAACGCTAACTAATAATCTTCCTCTCAAGTCCCACCATACGGACACAAATTTCGCTTTTTGTCCAGTGGGCTTTAACTTTCCATCTCTTGAATAATAGACTTCATCTGTCAATCTTTCCCAAGTGAGGCAGGATACACCAGGGAACAACTTGGGTGCTGTAGTCGCACAAACCTGAGTTTAAATATACAACTCCTACCTACTAGTTACATCACCACGGGCATGTTATTCAATCTCCCTGAGCCTCGGTTTCTTCCATTGTGAAATACATATGGTTATAATACCTCTCTTGTGGGTTTTTTGAGGATTAATGACATTACATGGGGCAGCTCCTTAGCAGTTCCTTAGCTTGGCAGATGGTAGCTGCTCATTTTGGGTTCCTGATATGCACTGTTTTCTGTCCCTGTCCAGTCCATATAATGTTGGGAGCAATGCCATTCATTCAACCTTCAATCATAGACTGTCTCATGTTGTTGGCTAACTGTTCCCTGGTTGAACGGGCCATAGCAACATAATATTATGTGGGGTTACTTGAGCATGTAAAAAACAATTCTTGACATACCAGATTTTTAAGATAATCTCTATAATCTAGCCCTAAATAAATCATATTTATTATAAGACTATATTAACTCCCTGATTAAAGCTGATTTGCTAACAGTGCCCTAAAAATGCTGTTAACTAGTGTGCCTTACTCACATGTGGATTTCATGGTTATTTTTCAGCAGTAGCTACAATTCCTAAGAATTTATAATTTTGTTAACCTTCCAAGTCCCCTGTTCCACTGTCAAAGGAACAACAGCCCATCATGGAGGGTGGTCCAGTCGGCAGGTACGGCATCGGGGTTTGGGGTGGTCCCCTTTGTGATGGTTCTGTAAACTCCAAGATAAAGCTTCATTCCTGCTACAGGGAATTCTCCCCAAGAAGGAGGAGCTGTCACCCCCTCACCACTCCATCCTCACAGCGATGAGGGTGGAATAGGAGCCCAGCCTCAGTGGGCCTCAAGGAACGAATAGTTCCATAGATTTTATTCCACACTGGGTACTGTATGGGTTATTTCTTAACAACCATTTTACATGCTATGATTACCTTAATGTCTCCTTAAAGTACTATGACTACTCCCTTGTCACTTCTTTTTTTCCTTTTTTTTTTTTTTTGTGGTACACGGGCCTCTCACTGCTGTGGCCTCTCCCGTTGTGGAGCACAGGCTCCGGACACGCAGGCTCAGCGGCCATGGCTCATGGGCCGAGCTGCTCCGCAGCATGTGGGATCTTCCCAGACCGGGGCACGAACCTGTGTTCTCTGCATCGGCAGGTGGACTCTCAACCACTGCACCACCAGGGAAGCCCCCTTCTCACTTCTTGAGACTGAATTTGGCTGCAATTAACAGATAATACAAATAACAGTAGCTTACAGAAGACAGGGAATGTATGTGTCTCTTATGCAAAAGAAGTCCAGTGGAGGGCAGTCCAAAACTGATATGGCAGTTCCTCAGAGACCAGGGTTCCCTCTGTCCTTCCTTACAGCAATCCTTGGCAGGGGTTTGTGGCCCTGTGGTCCCAGGATGGCTGCTGGAGCTCCAGCCATCATATCTCTATTCCAGAAAGACAGAGGGGAAGGTTAAAAGGCAGGAGGGGCATAGAAGCCTTGTCCAACACCTTTCACTGACTCTCCTTTGACAGAACTGTGTCACAGGACCACACATCATTTCAGAATGACTAGGAAATTTAGCTTTTTAGCAAGACATGTTGCTTCCTTGAATTGAATGTGGGTTTAATTAAATAAGGAAGAATGGTTCTTGGGTGGGCCTTTCTCAAGCCCTGTCATAAGATACTAGCCCAGAAGAGAAGACAATTGTCAACAGTAGTCCAGGAGGAGGAAAGGACTCAATGCCCAGAACTTAGTTAACTTCCCAGCAGAAACCTGTGTGCCCCGGGACCACTTTACTTAGTCTAGCATCTGGGAGAAGTTCCTGGCTCTTCACCAGCCCCTGGGTTCCAGCTGACACTACATGTGCTGCTGACTTATTTCTATCCTGCCATTCTTGCCCCACGTGTGACTCATAATGTATAGAACTCCTTACTCTTTATAAGAAGGTATTGCAGGGCTTCCCTGGTGGTGCAGTGGTTGAGCGTCTGCCCACCGATGCCAGAAGACGTGGGTTCGTGCCCTGGTCTGGGATAGATCCCACCTGCTGTGAAGCGGCTGGGCCCGTGAGCCATGGTCGCTGAGCCTGCGTGTCCGGAGCCTGTGCTCCGCAACAGGAGAGGCCACAACAGTGAGAGGCCCGTATACTGCAAAAAAACAAACAAACGAAAAAAACCAAGGTATTACACAGTTGGAGGCTTGTTTTATTTTAAAATTTTAAAGCATTTGATTTGTTGATTTAAAAAATGACCTACAAAAGAGCATGACTTAAGGAAGTAAAAGTTACCTCTTCTTCCTAACCTTAAATAGATTTATTCCACTCCAGCCGTAGACATGACAAAAGCCAGTGAGATAGAGACGGACGAGGCTCGGAGAACACAGCTGGCTCTCTGGCCGCTCATTCCAAGAGGTGGTTGGAGCCAAACCTCATGGGAAAATCGATCAAATGCAATTTAACTAACTGATGAATTGCTGTTGAAAGCCCATTCATTAAAACACACTTTTACCACTGATGGAGTCGTGAAATTGCAAAAGCCCCAGCAGGAGGGGGTGGAGTCGCTGTCCCTGGGCGGCTCTTACAGTGCCTGGCGGAACAGGGCCTGGGCCACCTTGCTGAAGACCTTGTGCAGGGGAAAGAGCCTGGGCTTCAGGGTCGGAGGGACCCTCGCTCTGACCCCCAGGTGACGTAGATGAGTGTGTCCACCATCTCTGAGGCTCCTTTTCTATAAGCAGACATAGGCATCCACCTCACGGGGTTCAGTTGCATCATGTATATAAATGCTGCAGGATTCATTAAAGCTCTGCGTTTAATCGCGGCATTTGGGGCTTGAGAAAAGTCAGGGCCAGGCCATTTGTGAGAGGCCCTCCAGAGAGCCTGTCACTAACTCACCCTCCCTTGTAAAGGAGAAGCCAGAATCACACTGACTTTTTGGGGGTTTAGTCGTGCCAGGAAAAGACACCCTATCCTGGTCAGTAAAACTTGGCTAAAGGTTGTTCTCGTTTGCTAAAGTGAGTGAAAGCCGTTGAGCTATTTGTCGTTAGAACCCTCGCTGTTCTGGTCAGGCCTCCAGGACAATGAGGTGATTTGAGAAGAGACTTTCCTTCTTCTATCTTCCCCTCCCCAGCCTTGGGGCACTGGCCTCAGCATGGGGGGACCCCATAGAGATGTCCTCTAGGGCCTCCTTGAACAGGGCTGTACCTGGTCCCTGCACTCTGAGACTCAAGGCATGAATAACGGATGAAACACGCTCCAAAACTAGCCATTTATGGTAGAATTTTCTCTCATGATTTAGGACCAAAAAAAGGAACAATTAGTTCCAAACATCATGCCCTCAAGCCTGCTGTGAAGCGTAATTTTTACCTCTGTCCTCTCTTAGTTTTGACAGCTTTTTTCAGACAGCACTGGGGCAGAAGAGGTCCACTGCGAACGCTGACTTGTCTTCCTTCTCGAGGCCCTGTAGCAGCTCTCCTCTCAGCCCGAGGACCTAGGCTGAATGACACAGCCCATCGCTGGCTCTCCTCTGGGCCTGAGCCACATGGCCCTCCTCATGGCCCCTCCCAGGGCTGCCAGGGCCACACCCAGGGTCAGCTGCTGGGGCACAGAAAAGCAGTTTGCCCCAGTGGCCACTGGAGTCTGTCCCCTCTGGAGGAAGAGACTGACGGTGGCCTTCGCAGGGCCCACATTCTCAAGGTCAGCACAGAGAGGAGCAATGGGAAGGCGTAAACTGAGCTGCATTCAGGCGGTCTTGGGACTGACCCTCCGAACGCTGTCCCCAGCTGGCTGTGTGATCCTGAGCAAGTCGCTCGACCTCTCTGAGCTACCATTTCTTTAGCTGTAAAATAGGTTTCAAGGAGACTCACCTCAGAGGATTGCCGAGATGATTCCCGCAAGTAATGAATGTGGACGCGCTTGGCGTGGTGTCTGGGAAATGAGAGGTGAGCCCGGCCCAACCTGCTCTTCACGGAGCCCGAGTCAGGTCCTATCCTAGGGCTGCGTCCCTCTCCTTCAGAGCACGTATCGCCCCCAGAGCCCATACCTGACTCCCTCTCTGGAGTACAAGCTCCGTTTTTGGCACTACTTTGAACATGGCCTGACCTCTGGGTGCTTGATAAGTATCTGCTAAAGAGACGAATATTAGTTCCCTTCCTTTGGCTAACTTGGCCCTTTCCCACCCGAACTGCTGTCAGAATAATCACGGTTCATATTCACTGCGTATCTCCCACCTGTTGGTCCAGGCTCTTAACGAATATTATCTGTTTAATCCCACAGCCAACTGCTGTAAAGTAGATGCTACTGTTCCCATTACACAGGTGAGAAAAGTGAGGCACAGGGAGTTTAATTACGTTGCCCTAAATCCCACCACCTGTAAGTTGGAAACCAGGATTAGAATTATCACTGGCCCTTGGGATTTTTATCTACTTGACTTGAGAGAGGTCAAGTTCACCACCCCCAAATCACTAGTCAATCCAAGTCAAATCCTTCCCCCTCCTGCCTGTCCTGGGCTGCCCACCGGTGGGGTTGTACTACTGGGAGAGCTGGTTGGCCCTGTCCAGGCCCTCATAGAACCCAGAGCTGCTGAGCTGGACCTCAGTGTCCGGGGGGGCACTGCCCCAGAGATGGGCAAGTTGTCCCCAGAGCTGTGCCTCAGTGACAACACCTGTTCTTTACAGGCAGAACCCATCTCAGCCTGCTCTTCCCAAGGAGGAGCTTAGCTTGATGGGTCCTCAGATAGTCACAGCACAGGTGACTGAGGAACCCCTCTCATCTCCGAGGTGAGCCACCAGTAGAGCTGCAGGAGCGGCCAACAAGGTGGACCAGGGGTCCCCAGGATCCCCTCCCGGCTGGTGCTGAAGCCCGGTCAGCCCCGAGCCCTGGCAGCTCCTTGGTTGTAAGGGCAGAGTGGGGCTGCCATTCCCAGTGGGCGCAGTGTCTCTGCACATTTAGATCCTTAAGAGCCGGTCTGGTCTGGGGAGTCCACGGCAGAAATTCGGGGATGCCCTTGATATCACCTCAACCCCAGCCTCCTGAAACTCCCATTCATTGTAGGCTTAGTAGCCATGGAGAATAGTTAGTAATTTCACACTCATTTTGTGCCAGGGAAGAGTGCTCTGGGCGGTAGCTCTATTTGTCATAAACATCACCGTTGGAGTCGTTCGTTCATGCTTTGGTCTATTCACTGGACGCTGCTCACTAGCTGTGTGGTCTTGGACACCTCACCTGATTTCTTTAAATCTCAAGTTTCTTCACCTGCAACAGGAAGATATTAAAGTACTAACCGTGTAGGGCTGTGAGGCTGCAATCGTGCTTGTGTGGTGCTCAGCACGCCTGGTGTGCAGTTAGGTGCTTCACAAAGTTGTCTTATTATTGGATGCTTGCTGACTGCCTCTGTGTGCTGGGGAAACAGAAAGGAGAGAGAGACGATCCCTGCCTTCCGTGTGTTTCCTGAGTGATCGTGGAGACTGACGTGGAGCCCACTCATTTTAGCAAAGTAAGAGACCTCAGAGGAGAGAGCAAGCAGCTGCTTGGAAAGGTCAGAAGGCCCTCGGCCAAGGTGACAGCGGACCCAAGACTCGGTGGGTGAACATGAAATTGCCCACCTGGTGGACCAGGTCCGGAGGGACCTGGAGATTGGAACGCCCCACCAGAGGAAGAGCTTTGCCCCCAGGCTTACCCCTGGCTTTGGCAAGGGGAGAGAAGGGCACAGGGAGCAGGGTAGAACTGAACAGGGTAGAGCTGACGCGTCTCCTTCGGGCTGGAAGCTGGGAAAGGAAGACTTCTCATTCAAAACAGTGAAGGATACAAAATCGAAGGAGGTGTTTGTCAGGGGGTCACGGGGGAGTAACTGTACAGGAGCGTGAAGCCAGAACAGGAGCGCCAGGGATGGAAGAGCGAAGGTGGGAAAGGAGCACAGCCGCGGCCCCACATCACTACCTGAAGCAAGTGCTCCCCAGCACGGCTGAGGGCAAGCAGCCACATTTAACGCACTGAGGGTGAGGCCGGACAGCGCATGCAAAGAGGCAGAGCCAGGGAAGAGGTGCAAAGGAGCTCCTGCAAATCTGCAGCCATGACGGGAAGAACGGGCAAAGGATATGGACAGGCAGTCGACAGAAGATGACTCCCCCAGATCCAACAGGACTATAAAGAGATGACCAAATTCATTAGTGATTAAGGAAATACACATTAAAACAATAATGAGAGATCATTGAAAAACTGTTAGATTGAAAAGAAATAGAAACCTGCCTACAGCCAAATGTTGTGGAGGATGGAGGAAAAGGAACCCCGGGATATACATGGCCTTTCCGGAGGGCGGCTGCCAAATCAGGAATGCATTTATCCTGTGAGCCTGTTGTTCTGCTCCCGGGAATAAATCTCAAAAAATTCCCACCTGGACCCACAAGGGGCAAATGCAAAGATATTCCCTGCAGCTTTAATTGTGCTGGTGACAATTTGAAAGCAACCAGGGAGAATGGGTAGGTAATCTGGTTTTTATCCATACCACGGGGAACTACGCAGCGATTAAATTAGATGCGAAGTACATAAGGCAAAGAAAATGGTAGGAAATAGAATATAACAGGACTATTTATAGGCATTAAAACACACACCCATAGCAGCAGTATATATTTTGCAAGACACATATAAACGAAAGATACATATTACGCATATTAAAATTATTGCCTCTGGGGAGAAGGAAATGGGAGTGGTCTATGGAAATGACAGAGCATCAATAGATAATTAAAAAGAAGGGTCTTAGGGCTTCCCTGGTGGCGCAGTGGTTGAGAGTCCGCCTGCCGATGCAGGGGACACGGGTTCGTGCCCCGGTCCGGGAAGATCCCACATGCCGTGGAGCGGCTGGGCCCGTGAGCCATGGCCGCTGAGCCTGTGCGTCCGGAGCCTGTGCTCCGCCACGGGAGAGGCCACAGCAGTGAGAGGCCCGCGTACCACAAAAAAAAAAAAAAGAAGGGTCTTAAAAAAAAAAAAGAAAAAGAAGGGTCTTGCATGGAATAATGATGATATTGAAGAATATGATTAACTCAACCTCTTGTACCCGAAGTGTAAAGAGAAAATATAAAAGCAGGGTGTGCTTGGGGAACCCCCAGTGGAGTTGAGTGTCAGAGCTCAGAGTGTGTGTGGGAAAGGAGTAGGGGTGAAGCGGGCGGGGTCCGATCGTGAAGGCTGTGGGTGATAATCACAGGAATGTAGGTCTTGAGGGGCCACTGGAGTATCTTGAGTGGCTGAATGATGTGATTAGATGAATGTGCTACAGAGATGGGGAGGATGGACCGGATAGGAGAGACCAGTTAGCACAACGTGGCCACGATCTAGGGCAGGGCTTGGCAAACTTCCTCTGTAAAGGGGCAGGTAGTAGCTATTTGGTCCACAGGCTGTGGTTTGTGGGTCTAAGTGTAGCGTACTGTGATTTGGGTCAGGCCCGTGACAACTGGAATAGGGGAGACAGGGCCAGATATGGATGCTGCTGGGAGGATAGAACTGACCAGACCTGGGAGATGGTGGGGATGATTCCCAGGTTTGGGGAACTAGATGGTTGGTGGTGCCAGCAACCAAGACAGGAACTCCAGGAGGAGGAGTGGGTTTTGGGGGCAAGGGTTCACTTCTAGAACCAGCCCACACATGAAGACAACCCAGGAAAGAGGGGAGCGTGGAGGGACCCCTGGAGAAAGGAGCCAGAACCCTTGGGTAAGCGCATCCTCGAGTCCATCCTGCCCCTGGCTGTGAGGCAAAGCTTCCTTACTGTTCAAGCTGGTTTGCGTGGTCATAGCGCATAGGTGAGAGGCGTGGTCGTGGTGTGGGGTGAGAATGAAGCTTACCAGACCCTTCCTGAAACGACCATGATGACTGCTTGTGTTATTATCAAAACTTTTATATTTAGTGCTCACTACATGCTAGGCACTGGCTAAGTGCCTTGCAAAGATGAACTCGATCCACAGTTGTTACGTAGCAGAGTTAAGTGCTATAATTGCACCCACTTTACAGGTTAGAAACCCGAGGCACAAGAGGCTATATAACCTGCCCAAGGTCACACAGTGGCAGAGCCAGGGTTCACGCCCAGGACTCTTTTTTTTTTTTTTTTTGCGGTACGCAGGCCTCTCACTGTTGTGGCCTTTCCTGTTGCAGAGCACAGGCTCCGGACGCGCAGGCTCAGCGGCCATGGCTCATGGGCCCAGCCGCTCCGCGGCATGTGGGATCTTCCTGGACCGGGGCACGAACCCGTGTCTCCTGCATTGGCAGGCGGACTCTCAACCACTGTGCCACCAGGGAAGCCCACGCCCAGGACTCTTGTAGTACACACCTTAAATCTGCTCCAGCCAGGTGGCAGTCCTCACTTTCTCACCAAAAATTTCGTGAGCAGGTGTGGTTAGCCCCACTTTACATAGGAAGACATGGAGGCTTGGGGGAGCTTAAATGATTTCTCAGGTGGCAGCACATGGATCCCAGGGGTGGTGCAGCTGGGATTCAAACCATCTGTCTCCAAAGTCCAAACACCCCTGTCCCACCATCTGATCTCTGAGCAACTTAAGAGACAAGCTAATAAAATTCCAGATTGCAGAAAACATAGCCAAGTGGGGGAGAACTGCTGCTGGGGACGGCCAGCAAGAAGAGGAGGCTGGAAGCTCCCGACACAGGGGGTGATGGTCCAGGACCCAGACTAGCCGTGGATGGAGAAAACACTGAGCGTTAAATGAAGTGGACGTTGTCTCGTTTAACCCATGAAGCATGATATCCAGGTGCTATTGTCCCCATTTCACGGAAGAGAAAACAAGCTCAGAGGCATGAGTAACTTGTTCAAGGCCCCACGTCCAGCAGGTGGTGCAGCAGGGGAGGTGAAGTTCTTTCTGAAGCTCCATCCGGTTCTGGAAACCAGATGTTCAGGTTTTGCTACTTGGTGTGACTGACTAGACCCTTCCTAGCCCAGCCTGCTTGTCAGCCTCAAATCAAACGTCTGGACTCTTAGTAGCCCTTTGTGTCTGTCCTTTGCTCCTGAAGCCTTGTTGATATAAAGTTTCAATGAAATAAGTGGATTTTACTTCAGCTACTGTCCAAGAGAACCAGAGCTGGACAGTAGCTAAAGCAGTAAAAAGAGATTTAATCAGAAGCTATTGCAATGGGGGAAAACGGACCCCAGGACAGAACTGGGCTCAATTCTGAAAGCAGCGTGGACACTTACAGCCCAGGAACGAGGCGGGGGTGAATGGGTAGAAAATTACTAAGAGGAAACATCAGGAGTAAGGGGGGATTCTGGTTGAACTGACCTAGCAGGATTCTTTCTAGAGGCAGGCCTGGGGGATCAGACTTCCCTGGAGGGTGGTGGGGTGTGGAATTTGATCAGATATTGAGGGCGATTAAAGGCTGGGGGTTCTTTCTCAACTGACTACAACTGGACCGTGTAGGCCCAACAAGGACAACCAATGTCGAGGCCTAGACGGTTAGGGGAGCCTGATTGAGTGAGGTCAAGGAGAGAGACTGGTCACTATCTAAATGAATTCTCCATCTACCGTATTATCAGACTTTCAAGCAACACCTGAGCAGGTACTGCACTCGGAAGCCAAAATGATAGGATAGCTTTTGTGTTTAAAAAAACTCACTGGGGGGGAGAGTGGGAGGGAGGGAGATGCAAGAGGGAAGACACATGGGAACATATGTATATGTATAGCTGATTCACTTTGTTATAAAGCAGAAACTAACACACCATTGTAAAGCAATTATACCCCAATAAAGATGTTTAAAAAGAAAAAAAAAAAAAAAACTCACTGGGGCTGAAGACAGGCCTGGGGCAGGGAGTCTGGACTTTGGCCTGGGGTTTCTGGGGAGACCAGAGCCCAGGGGAGCAAGTGTGTGTGATGGGGTCCCTTGGCCAAGCTAGTTTGAGGAAGCTGCAGGAATTTGCATTGGGGGAGGGTGGTTGAACGCTTAAGCCTGGAGTCCGGGACAGAGGTGTGGGCTGGACACTTTTTAAAAAAATAAATAATTAATTAATTTTTGGCTGCGTTGGGTCTTCGTTACTGCGCGTGGGCCCTCTTTAGTTGCGGCGAGCGGGGGCTACTCTTCGCTGTGCTGCGTGAGCCTCTCATTGCAGTGGCCTCTGTTGTTGCGGAGCACAGGCTCTAGGCACACGGGCTTCAGCAGTTGTGGCGCACGGGCTGAGTTGCTCCGCGGCATGTGGGAGCTTCCCCGACCAGGGCTTGAACCCATGTCCCCTGCATTGGCAGGCAGATTCTCAACCGCTGTGCCACTAGGGAAGCCCTGGGCTGTACACTTTTTAAAAAAACTTTTAAAATTTCAAATAATTACAGATTCACAGGAAGTAGTACAAAAAAAAAAAAAAACCATTAGGCCTTCATCCAGTTCCGCTCAATGGTAATATCTTACATGAGTATAGTATCAAAGCCAGGAAGCTGACATTGGCATGAGCCACGGAGCTTTTTCAGATTCCAGCGGTTTAACATGCCGTGTGTGTGTCTGTACAGTTCTGCACAATTTGATGACGTGTGTAGATTTGGGTAACCACTGCGACATCGATTGTTCGTGTGTTTATTTATTTCTTGAATGTCTCTGTTCAGTAATAGTGTCTTGGGGGCATCTGTGATAGACACTTAAGGCCGTAGATCTGGATGAGATTTTCAGAGGGAGCAAAGGAGGATGCCAGGGGTGGAATACCAGACGGAGGAGAAGGGCTCTGCCCTGGCTCCTGCGAGAGCCTTTCTGAAAGAGAAGGTTCTGTGAAAGGAAGAGGTCTGGGCTCCCCTCCAGGGCACCGTGTTGCCTGCAGCGCCGCCCCCCTCCCCACCGCTGTCCCAGCCCTTGGCCCCAGGTTTTCCAGACCTACTCATAGGTCCCCAAATCATCCGCCCGAAATGCCATCATAGTGGTCCCTCCGCTGTGCTCCCCAGAAAGCAGTCTGTATCTGGAGTGCTTTGTTGGGCCGTGTGTACCAGATCTGGGCTTGGGAAAATGTAAATGTATTTGAATAATATGTCAACAACACTGAATACTATAACTAAGGCTGAGGGGACCCTGAGGCTGGACACCGGGATCTCATACCTCAGCACAGAGCTGCCGTACAGGGCACACTCGTGTACAGCTCAGCTGTTTGTGGTTCATCGCTACCGTTTGGCACCTTTTCTCCTAGGAGAGCACAACCAGGCTGCATCTCCTGAAAGCCTTTAGCAAGTCAACTCCTATTCAAGTAAGGAGGACATTTTTCCCCGAAGAGGATGGAGGTGACTTAGTATCAATTTCATTCTCTCTATAGTTTTATTCTGTCATCTGCTCGTTAATTCTTTCATCCACGAAGCCTCAGTTTTGCAGATTCTGCCCATCACAGCTTCAGACACACGCCCAATGGAAACCCCGCGATGGCGCCTCCCGGGCTGCGGCGGGGCCTGAATGGTGCAGCAGCGCCATCTTCTGGTGGATCTGAGAGCTGCAGTCTGAGGACGGCTAATGCTTGCTCTCCATCACCTTCCACAGGAACCCGGTTCACTCAGCCTCAGCTGCTCCCAGCTCTGGGAAAGCCTGGTGTGACGGAAGGAGGTGTGGACCTGGGAGACAGGGACCACCGTTTATGGATCCCTACTGGTTGTGTGTCAGGAGTTACACTGGCTGATGAGGACCAGGGATGAACGGGACATGGGCCCCGACATCCCAGAGCCAAGACAATGATGGGAAGTGCTGGAGCGCCTGGGGGTGCAGTTCTGGCTCTGCCCCTACCAGCCGTGGGACCTGGAGCAAGCTACTTAAGTTCCTTGAGGCTCAGCTTTTTTGGTATTTAAACAGGAAAACGAGGCTAATAATTAGTCCCTGGTGTGGTTGCTTTAAAAAGACACAACTTGAAATGTAAAGAACATAATAGAGATTCACTAAAAGGGCGGTAATTATATTCTTGGTGATGTAATAACAGCTCATCAGACAAAGAAGGGAGTGCTGGGGAAGGGCGGTCAGGAAAGGCTTCCCAAGTGAGGATACATTTCAGCTGGCTTTTGAAAGATGAGTAGGCGTTTTCCAATCCGACAAAGGGGAAGGGCATTCTGGATGGGTGAACGGTGTGTACAAAGGCACAGTGGTAAGAAGTTCCACGGTATATTTGGGAAATGGCATACAGCTTGGTCTCACCTAAGCAAAAGTAGGGGGGCAGCGAGGTGGAGCAGGTAGAACTGAAGCTGGGCAGGTGAGCTCCATCAGAATCTCTAGGAGTGAGTTGTGAAATTCTGTTTCATAAAAGATGCCCAGGGGATTCTGAGACAGCCTGCTAAAAGGTCCAATGTCTGAATACCATCACCCTACCAAGCATTCTGCATAATTCTCTCTAATCCGTAACCTGGCAAAGTAAACATTATACACAGCAGAGAGCCGAGGCTCAGAGAGGTTAAATGACTTGCCCAAGATCACACAGTTAACGTGAGCTGAGATTCAATCCCTGGTTATTTTGACTTCAAATCCTATACACGCAGCGAGTGCTCGATAAAAGCAGACACTACCCTAGCCCCGATGCTCTTAAGGCCTGGGCTACCAGAGGTGCTGGTGTCCTGTTTTCCTGATGTCTGCTGTCAGGATTTGAGGGAAGACAGGTTCAGGGCCAGGGAAACCCACTCTGTGGGCCAGATTCTTATGCTGGGTGCACGCGTTTAGGTTTTTCTGGTTGAAATTCCTTATTGGAAGGAAGAGAGCACTGCTTTTCCTTCTCAGGAATTCTGCCAGAGGTAGTTTTGTGGGTGCGCATGGAATTTTTTTTTAAAAATGCAAAACAGTCTCAAACTTACAGAAAACCTTCAGCACAAATTATATGTTTTCTTCTGGAGCCATTTGAGGGTACGTTGACATGCTGTTCCATTGCTCCTGAATACTTCAGTGTATTTCCTGCAATAAGGATTTTCTCCTATTGGGTCGTAATACACCCATCGCTCCCAACCGGGTAGTAAACACGATGCGTCACTGCTGTTCAAGTCTCACCAACCTACCCATGATTCCTTTGTCATAAACGGATCCAGTTCTGGTCTGCGTTGGCATCTGACTGTGGGCCTCCTTGGTCTCCTACAGTCTGGAGCACTTCCTCAGTTTTTACCTGATTTTCACGACTTTGACACTTGTACGGTTAAGGGCCAGTTTGTCTGTAGACTGTCCCTCCGTTTGGGTGTGTCTGCTGTTCCCTTGTGATTGGATTCAGGTTAAAAATCTTTGACAGGGAAATCGTAGAAGTGCTACTTACGTGGCACCTGATTTCAATTAGTCCCATTAATGATGACACTCATGGTATCATCTGGTTACCGTGGTGACCACCAGGCTTCTCCCTGTCAAGTTACCTTTGCAATTAATAAATATTCTGTGGGGTAATATGTTGAAACTCTGTGAATATCTTGTTCCTCACCAGACTTTCCATTTATTCATCTCTATCCTGTTTACTCAGTGGGTTATAATCCATTATATCGTTATTTATCTGATGAGCAAATTGTCTCAGATTTGGCTAATGAGGAGTTCTTGAAACTGGCTTCTGTGTCCTTTTTTTTTTTTTTTTTTTGCGGTACGCGGGCCTCTCACTGTGTGGCCTCTCCCGTTGCGGAGCACAGGCTCCGGACGCGCAGGCTCAGCGGCCATGGCTCACGGGCCCAGCCGCTCCGCGGCATGTGGGATCTTCCCGGACCGGGTCACGAACCCGTGTCCCCTGCATCGGCAGGCGGACTCTCAACCACTGCGCCACAGCCCTTCTGCATCCTTTTGACGTGTGCCCTCGTCCTGAGCACTCCCTGTTTTCTGCTGCAATAAGATAATCCGAGCTCATTATGTTCTCTCTCTGCCGCAACCCTGGAGCCACAGCCAGTTCTCCAAGGAGCCCCAGTCCACCTAGTGGGGAATAGAATTTACAGTCAGTATCCGGGTGCCAGGTGTGCTTGTTGCTACTGGTGGGGGGCGGGGGGTCACGGCTCCCAGACCCTCTCAATGGAATATATGTGTGTGTGTACATACACATTTACATCTATTTTCTGTACCTATCTATACATTTATCTATTTAGATCACATGTTTACTTACTTATCAACCTCTTTATGTTCCCAGTCTCTTAGCTAGATGGCTTTTGAGCTTTCGGAGAACAATGGAACGTTAAAGCTTTTCGAAACGATCTAGTCTAACCTCTTTATTTTAGATAAAAATAAAATAGATGGGGGACTGGGAAGAAGTGGGAGGAACGCCAGGCTGACCTCGCCTTCAAGGAGCTGCAGGCTGTGATCCATTAGACAGGGGCTCGTCTTCCGGGGGAGGAGTGGGCTAACCTAGGGCCGTCCCAAAGGCAGAATGAAAGCGCTGTAAGGAAGCAGGTGCCTCTTGAGGTAAGGAAGGGCTTTGGGACAGTCAGAGCTGGCCACGATGGAGATGAGGACTCCGGGAGGTGGCGATCTCGCTGATTGGCCCCCCATGGGTGCTGCCAAGGGCTCCAGCCGGGAGGGTGGTGGAACTGGGGCGCTCTGGCTCCCCTGCAGCCCTGCCCCCCCCCCCCCCCCCCGCCCCGATCTGCCCACCTGCTCTGGTCAGCAGGCTTGGGAGGCCTTTTCCACATTCTGATGGGCTGGTTCCCTGGCTTGATTTTTCTAAAACTTTCTTCCCTCTAGTTTCCCCCAGGGGCCAGCTCATTCCCTGAGCCCTGAGCACCCACTCCCTGGATGCTCTGGAACCTCCCCTTCCCCTGGATTACACTTCCCACCACCCCTCCACTCTGTAAGCGAAACTCTCCCTAACCTGGGCCACGGGGTCCGGCGTGGGCTGAGCCTGAGATCGGGACAGAAGTGCAGGGCCGGCGCCCAGCAAGCCCTCGTCCTGCCTTCTTGGGTGTAGATCCTCCCACCTTTCCCGGGGTCACACGCCTTTGGGGTTCAGCCTTCCCCACTCGCCTGGACTCCCTGACTTCTTGAAGGTTCCAGCCCTTTTGAATCCATGTCTGCAGTTACAAATGGGCTTTTGGGGTCATCTGAGAACTCTGTGATTCTGGGGGCTTCCCTCAGAGCTCCTGTCCCCCTGGGGTCTCCCCTCAGATTCCTCCTCCCCTGGAGTGCCTGCGGCCGATCAGGTTCTGCCAGAAATACCAAGGTGACCAGGAGGTGGCGCTGCTGGGCCAGAGGTCTGCACCCTTCCGTGCAAATTAAGTTCAGAGAAAGGACAACGTGTAGGGCAAAAGGGAGGGCTGAGGACTGGGGACTAGAGGAGGTATAGTCCACCTAAGAGCATTGTGTGTGTGTGTGTGTGTGTGTGTGTGTGTGTGTGTGTGTGTGTGTACACCAGTAAATACGTACATAAATACATACCAGCTAATACACACACATCATACTAGTAAATATATACACATAAATGCATATCAATATATACACCAATAGGTATATATACACACACACATGCATACCAGTATACACACATATACCAGCATGTGTATATATATATATATATATATATATATATATATATATAGTATATACATACATATATACAAGCATATAAAATGTATATATAGACACACATATATACCAGTACAAACACATGTGTGTGTGTGTGTATACTGGTAGGTATGCCTGTGTGTGTGTAAATATACACTAGCAGGTGTGTGTGTATGCACCCATGGATATGTATGTACGTGTATACACGTATGCACGCACACTGGTATGCACGTGTGTGTACACGATGCCTGTGGAGGTACCAGCGAGTAGGCACCGCCAGTTTGTGGCTCTGGCTCCTGACCTCCGAGGCTCTGGAAAGGCAGCAGCTTCTCCGCAAATCAAGCAGCCTGTGTCCAGATCTCTCTCCTCTCAGATGTTTTTTGATTGCATATGGACAAGAAGTTAGCACACCCCTTAACAGGTACCAGACGAAAGTCTAGCTGGGGGGTGCAAGATTCTCATGGCAATTACAAAGATTGACCCTAAAATATGCCTTCAGCCACACAGCTGTCATTTTTATGTCCTCAAAAATTACTATAAGATAGCAGTGGATTTTCCCTGAAGCATCATCTGTCCCTGCACAGGAAACTGGGGATGCGGGTGACGGCTGGGAGGTTGGGGGCAGTTCTGAACTTAGGACAGGCCAGGCTGGCAGGGCCACCTTTGCTCAATAGTGACACCCTGTGGCAGTGACCACAACAACAGGCCCCTGGATACTGTCTGAGAAAGCATTCACTGGGGTTGGGGAGTCTTGGGGGTATTCGTGGAGGAGGACCCCAAGGTACCTTTGAGAGAGATGAGCTCATCTGAAAAGCAAGAGTCACGTGACCGCATTTTATACCCCAAGTAGGTGAAGCTGGAATCTGGTTATAAATATGTCCATGCCTCTTTCTCTGACAGAACAGGCTTTGCTTCCAGGCTCCTTGCTAAAGTGTGTGTGTGTGTGTGTGTGTGTGTGTGTGTGTGTGTGTGTGTGTATGTGTGTGAGAGAGAGACAGAGAGAGAGAGACAGAGAGAGAGAGAGAGAGAGAGAGAGAGAGAGAGAGAGAGAGTTGGGGGCAGGTATAAACTGCAAAGGGTTAATGTCCACTGGCCCAGGTGAGGGTTAAACGCTCAGGTCTCTGAAGCATATTCTAGAAGAGCAGGCTTGCCGCCTGAAGGGTGGTGGGGGTGGTCTGGTGACCGATTGGCCCCATGTAGCCTTTATGGCACCGAAGGACTCGGGCCAGCTTTCCTCAGGCTGGCCTCGTTTGTCAGGCCGGGGCAGCTATCGGGCAAAGGTGAGCAGCTCGCACGTCAGTTCAGTGTCACCATGACTCCACACTGTGAGTGTGTCGCTTCCTCTCCGTTCACACCGAGGCCCTGCCGCACCCAGCCTGGAACCAGTTTATGGTGTGAGAGTTGAGGGCAGGAGGGTATGGGGAACTGCATATTTCAATAGTATAAACGACTACTGGCCACAGAACCGATGTCAAGTTACTAAAACATGTTGCAAACTGCTTGCTGTCTCTTTTATGGGGCTTCTGACTTGTGATTAAAAGGAAATCCTGAAATCCTGCGAAAAAGAATGTAAAGTTGGGACCTCCCCCGCGGTCCAGTGGTTAAGACTCTGCGCTTCCACTGCAGGGGGTGTGGGTTCGATCCCTGGTTGGGGAACTAAGATCCCTCATGCCACGCGGTGAGGCAAAAAAAGGAAAAAAATAAAGCTAATGTCCTGGGCGTGCTAGAACATTCCTCAGCTTTGTTTGGTGCAATGTTTAAAGATGCAGTGCGGACAGATGCTTGCCGTTTCTGGTGAAAGAATAAGCAGGTATCAGAACTGGAGGTGAGCTCAGCTGGTGCAGGTGCCTTTCCCAGCTCCTGGGTGTCCTGTACCTGTCCTCCTGTGGCCGGGGGCCCACTACAGTCTTTGCCCTGGACACTGGGCCTGCGCTCAGCATCCTAGCATTTCCCCCAGGGCTTCGTGACAAGGAAGCAGCCCCTCCATTCGCGGGCTCTGTGTCAGTTTCCCTGAGCTTCCTTTTCCGTCCCTGTCGAGTGGGAATGAGGAATGCCTGCCTTTTGCTCCAGTGAGGCTGTTGGGAGGTGCCAGGTGTATGGAAGGGCTTGGCAAACAGCAGACGGAGCACCTGGTGTGAGCCACGCTGCCCAGGGAGCTAAGCACACAGCCGGGGAGAGCGCTAGCTGCCTGTGCTGGGCCTGCTGGCTGGAGCTGCTGCCACTCGGCCCACAGCGGCCCCACCCGGTTCCGAGGAGACACTCACCACCAGCCACTGATGCTCCAAGTCCTGCTGGCTGACACCGCCTCCTAGAAAGTTCCCCTTCCCAAAATATGTCTGGGAGTCCTCAGGGATGTGCAGAATTCAGTTCTGCTGTACTGTCCGTTGCGAAATGTGAATTTGTCCCAACATGACTAATAGATCAGGGAACAAGGTGAACATGACACGGATTTCAAATTTCATGTTTGCTTCTGCATGATTTTGTGTTGAGGGACACTAGGTGATTGCAGACAGCTACACCCCGCTGATCCGAGCCTTGGAACACACACACACACACACACACACACACACACACAGGCACGCACACCTCTCACATCTCCCGGCACCTCAATCCACCACGTCTGGTGTCACTTCTTCCCCTCCCATCCCAGTCTCCCTCCTTCCTCCCCTTCACAGCTCACAAGCTGTCACCCTCAACCCCCATGCCCTCAAGCATTGCTGAGTAACTGAAGAGATATTAAGAGGGTTAGTGATTAAAAAAAGAGAACTTTCAGAGAATGTTGGCCCAGAATTCCAGGGTCTAGAAACCTCCCTGAATGAAGAAACAGCTGGGTTTGACTAGAGTGAGAAATTTTATTTCTGGGATTATGGCAGGGATGTCATCAGGTCTGGTGTAACAAGAATGTCGAGATGGAAGGGACCGCAGAGACCACCAAGGATAAGACCCATGTTATGGTTCAGATAAAGAAGGTGTGTTGGTTTGCGTGGCTTCTGTAACAAAGTACCACAAACTGGGTGGCTGAAAACATCAGAAGTTTATCCTCTCACAGCTCTGGGGGCTGGAAGTCTGAAAACAAGGTGTCGCCAGTGTTGGTTCCTCCTGAGGCTGTGAGGGAACATCTGTTCTAGGCTCTCTCCCAGCTTCCGCTGGTTTTCTCGCGATCCTTGGCACTCCTTGGTTTGTAGACACATCACTTCAATCTCTGCCTTTGATGTCTTCAAGGGCGTTCTCCCTGTGTGTGTGTCTGTGTCTCCTCTCCTCTTTTCATAGGGACATATAAAAAAATAAAATAATAAAAATCCACGTAGTCATATTGGACTAAGGTCCACCCTGCTTCTACATGACCTCATCTTATTATGGCAGCAACAACTCTATTTCTGAATAAGATCACATACTATGGTACTGGGGGTTGGGATTTCAATGCACCGTTTTTAGGGAACACAATTCACCCATAACAGACGGGCTATGACCTGATTAAATCTCACAGCTAATTCATTGATTAATTCACTTCGTTCTGCCTCTGATGCCCAGTTAATAGCAAATTATCTTTCAAATTCTTGAAATGCTAGTAGCTTCTGGCTTGTCTGCAATTCCTATGTGCCTGTTATTCAGGAAAAAGAAGACTTGTGTGGTGGAAAGAAAGATTAGCTAGTTTTTGGTGCACTGTCTTGTTTTCTGCAAGACACCTACAGGCACTGCAAACTGGGGGAGAAAACAGTTGTATGAGACAAATGAAGCTATGACACCCCTGCCAAAGAGCTCTTGAGCTTTGAGTAGATATTTCCTCTTCCCCGTGCCTGGGGTTGGAGGGTTGTTAATGAATCCGTGTACCGCTGCCGTTGAACCTTGGCTGGGAGACTAGATTTCTCACTCAAAGAAGGTGGCTGTGGTGTCAGCCAAGAGATTGCAAAACTGCCTAGTTGGAAATGCTGAAGGATGCTGTGTCAGCTGGCCCGAGAGATACACGTCCACAGGGCAGGTGGCTGGATGCTGGGGTCAGAGTGCGCTCACAGCCCAGCCCAGGAGAATTCCCTTCTTGTTGGAGCCGGAGAGTGGAGCTGCCTAGAGATCCGTCTGCTCGACGTATCTGGGCATTTGTGAGACAGGGACAGGGGCACGGTGGCTTCAGGGGTGTGTGACCCGCACTTACTGTAAACTGAGCCTGGGCTCAGTTTACACTCTAGTCTGGCCATTTGAAATCCTTAATGATTTTTGAACAAGAGGTCCTGCATTTTCCTGTTACATTGGTCCCTGCGAATTACATAGCGGTCCCGATGAGTGTCCTTGGTCCCTGGTGATTTGTGAGGCAAGTGGTGTCACTGACAGCCTTAAACCCACGCTCAGGTGTCTGAAAGAGAGAACCCAGAGCCAGTGGAAGCAAACCTGAGGCCGGCGCTTAGCACTTTACCTCACCACGGCTAGCACCTGAAATCACTATGAGACCTCGGGCAGGTCATCTAGCCTCTCTTGGCCTCAGTTTCTTCATCCGTAAAGTCAGCATGCAAATAACAGCCCTGCCTATCCCCTGGAATTGCTATGAGCTCCTTGAGTGTAGGGACTCAACTTCTCCTTTTTGCACCTGTGCAAATCCAGCCCAGCACCTTGCATTTAGTACAGATTCAGTACATACTTGATAAAAGCAGGAGATAATGCAGGGAAAGGTCTTAGGCAAAGCCACGTGAATGATGGGTCGGGTGTGATGTGTTGTCATAACAGGCTGTCTGGTGTCTTGTGCAAATGTGCCCATTGGACTCTGCCGCTCTCGGTTCCATTCAAGAGGACGACAGATGCTGCTCAGTTTGGGGACAGACCCTTGAAAATCTACCCCGAGGATGCTTGGAACACTGAAATGAATACACGATGCCTTCCTCCTCTTAGCCAAGTTTTGACCATCCAGGTCTGCCCTTGGGAGGGTGCAGTAATTATCTCAGCAGCAGCCACCTCTCTGAATGCACACTGTGTGCGTGGGGTTAATTTAATTCACACCAACCCCAATTCCATCTCTCTCCATTTTACAGATGGCACTCTAACTTAAGGGACCTGCCCGTGGTGTTTTGCGACTTGGAGGGGACAGAGTCAGCCTGGGGCCCAAGTCTCTCTGGTACCCCTGTCTTGGGTCCTGTCAGCCGTGCTGCATGCCCGTGTTCAGTGTATTCCCTGAGCTGGGTCCTCTGGGGTTTTTAGTATGGTCGCTCTGCGAGATTGTCTAAAGACAGCCAGTTTCATGTATTTTAGCTTCACATGTCTCTTGAGGCTTCTGAAGTGAACTGTGCAGTCCCCTTAGAAGTTTAGGAAACTAGCATTTATTTTTAATTTGGGTAACAGCTTTATTGTGATATAACCCACATACTCTACAATCAACCCATTTAAAGTGTACAATACGATATTTTTCACTGTATTGAAATAATTTGCACAACCACTGCCACAGTTAATTTTAGAACATTTTCATCACCCCCAAAAGAAACCCCACACACTTTTGTATTAACCGCCCCCCCTTCCCGTCCCCTCACTAGGCAACCACTAATCTACATTCTGTCCCTACGGATTTGCCAATTCTGGACATTTCATATAAATGGAATCCTACAATATGTGGCCTTTATGTCTGGCTTCGTTCTCTGAGCACCTCTGAGCACCATGTTTGTAGCACATGTCAGTACTTCATTCCTCTTTAAGGCAGAAAAACATTCCATTGTATGGAGAGACCACATTTTGTTTATCCATTCATCCTCCGATGGATGTTGGGTCGTTTCCACTGTTTGACTATTATGGATAATGCTATCTGAGCACTCTTGCATAGATTTTTGTGTGGCCACGTGTTTTCGTCTATCCTTTATTTTCATGTGATTCTTTTCTAGGAGCCAAATGCTCTGGAGACCCCTCGTGGATGACACTGAGTAAACTGTGTCTGCTTGGGCCCAGGTTTCTCGTCTATAAAACAGATGTGGGAAGAGCAGCAGATCTGTGTGTGTGTAAGTGCACATGTATATGTCTTTCTCTGTGTGGGCTGGAGCGAGGGGTGCTAATCAGGAAACAGGCCAGAGGGTGGCTGGTGAGACACTCAGAACAGGAAGACATTCTTGGTGGAGGAGAGAGGGATCGCTCAACGACCCCATCCTCTCTCCTCCTCTCAGTGCCCCCTCTGCTGACTGGAAGAAGATACAGGCGAGAAGGGTTTAAGACACTTTGAGCTCCGATGTCGGATCGGCACAGTTTGACTTGGAGAGAGAATGCGGAATCAGGCCTTCAGTGAGTCATCCGCAAGGGGTACCTTCCTGTCACCCACTGCCCCTTTCCCTCAGGATCCTGGCAGGGCCCCTGAGTCTATAAAATGCAGAGCTTCTATCAGAGCTCTTGCCAGGGGGCTGAGAGGATGCACTGCTTCATCTTTCTCTGCCCACCGTCTTGTTTCAGGATGACAGACGGCTCTGGCTCCTCTAGATGTCACCCTAATCTGGCCCAAACCATTCAGGTTCTTCACACACAGCTTGGCAGAGTGAAAAGAGGGTAAGCTGTGATCGGACAAACTTGACCCCTGCTCTGGGCTGGTCGCTCACCAGGTGCACAGCCTTCGGCAGGTCTCTCACCCTCTCTGGGCCTCATTCTCTTTATCTGAGGAAGAGGACGATTCTTACTCTGCAGGGTCGCTGAGAGCATCAGACGGTGAACACTAAGTGCCCGGAGACAGTAAACAGTCGACGTCAACCGCTTGTGGTAGAACAACGCTGGCTGCTCTGCTAAAACACTCTGCTCTATGTAAGATGGATAACCAACGAGGACTGTAGAGCACAGGGAACTCTGCTCGCTATTATGTAACAGCCTAAATGGGAAAAGAATTTGAAAAAGAATAGATACGTATACATATAACTGAATCCCTTTGCTGTACACCTGAAACTAACACAACATTGTTAATCAACTATACTCCAATATAAAATAAAATGTTAAAAAAAATAAAATAAACAAAACAAAACAAAAACACACCTGACACGGTAGGTCTCACGTAGCCTGGGGGCAGAAGCCAGGGAGCTTTCATCTGCTTCTCGGTGGGATGCATTTTTCCCCACAGATGACCCTTCTACTACATCTCCATAAACTCACGGATTTCCAAGGGACTCTGAATTTTTCCTTGGTGAATTTTGGCGAGTTTTACTCCATGTCTGAGTTACATTCAGTATTTTACAAATACTTATCCACCTAACCAGTGCGTACCAGTCCATCTTCTAGGCTTACCTCTCTGATGAGTGTAGATTAGGGAAAGTATTTGAAAGATGTATAAGACATGGATACTATTCACAGATAGATCAGAGACTCGTGGGAGGAGGGAAGCTGACTCAGGGGACCCCAGACGTGGGTTTTACTTCTGGTATTGCTGCTACCTCACTGTGTGACCTTAGGAAAGTCATTCAACCTTTGGTGGGTTCCTTTCACAAGGGAGTTGAATTAAGCGGTTTTTAGGACCCCTCGCCAGGCCTGACTCTCTAGAAGAATCCTCCCGTGTGCCCTCATTCCTTAGTGGGTGGGGACGTGGCCTGGGAAACGGGACAGTAGTGCAGTCTGGCCTTCCTGGTTTCAGTCTTAATCACCACACATCTACACTTTCTTAGTGTGGATGACTTTCTGTTGGAACCAGAAACGTGAGATGTGTTACAGCTGGACCTGGGCTGAGGGTGGGGCAGCATCACAGGGACTGGGCAGGGCACAGGTGGCTTCATCACCTCGTTTGCTTTTAGTTTTTATTATGGAAATTTCCAATATATACAAAGGTAGGGAGAACAGTGTAACGCACCTCTTATCACCCCAGTTCACCAGGTAGTATAGTAATATTTTCCCACCTTGTTTCATTTATCCTCCTCCAACGTAATTTTTTTACTGAGGTAACATTGGTTTATAGCATTATATAAGTTTCGTGTGTGCAACAATGTATTTCCACTTCTACTTACCCTATAGATGTAATTTTCACCACTGAAAATGTAGTTGCCATCCGTCACCACATCGTTGATTCTCTCCACCCATGTCCCCCCTCCCGCTTCCCCTCTGGTGACCACCACTCTGCTCTCTGTATCAATATGTTTCTTTCTGTTTGCTTTGTTCATTTATTTATTTGTGTGTGTGTTTCTTTGTTTTTCATATTCCACATATGAGTGAAATCAAATGGTATTTGTCTTTCCCTAATTTTATTTTGCATAACACCCTCAAGACCTCACCTTTTTTATGGCTGAGTAATATTCCATTGCGTATATGCGAGTGTGTGTATGTGTGTGCGCACGCGTGTGTGTATCACATATTCTTTATTCAGTCGTCCATCAAAGGGCACTTAAGTTGTTTCCATAGCTTGGCTGCTGTAAATAATGCTGCTATGAACATAGGGGTGCACGTATCTTTTCGAATTAGTGTTTCTGTTTTCTTTGGGTAAATACCCAGAAGTGGGATGGCTGGATCAGATGATAGTTCTGTTCTTAATTTTTTGAGGAACCTCCATGCTGTTCTCCATAGTGGCTGCACCAATTTACATTTTCACCAACAGGGCACAAGGGTTCCCTCTTCTCCACATCTTCACTAATACTTGTAATTTCTTGTCTTTTTGGTAACAGCCATTCTAACAGGCATGAGGTGATATCTCACTGTGGTTTTGATTTGCATTTCCTTAGTAATTAGTGACATTGCACATCTTTCCATGTGCCTGCTGGCCATCTGTACGTCTTTGGAAAAATGTCTATTCAGCTCCTCTACCCATTTTTAAATCAGCCTTTTTTTGTTGTAAGAGTTCTTTATATATTTTGGATATTAACCTCTTATTGGATATATCATTTGCAAATATCTCCTCCCGTTCGGGAAACACAGTTTTTTTTTTTTTGTGGCTGCATTGGGCCTTCGTTGCTGCGAGTGAGTTTTTTCTCTAGTTGCGGTGCGTGGGCTTCTCATTGCGAACAGGAGCGCCGGCTCTAGGTGCACGGGCTTCAGTAGTTGTGGCTCATGGGCTCAGTAGTTGTGGCTTGTGAGCTCTAGAGCGCAGGCTCAGTAGTTGTGGCGCACGGACTTAGTTGCTCTGTGGCATGTGGGATCTTCCCGGACCAGGGCTTGAACCCGTGTCCTCTGCGTTGGCAGGTGGATTCTTTTTTTTTTTGCGGTACGCGGGCCTCTCACTGTTGTGGCCTCTCCCGTTGTGGAGCACGGGCTCCGGACGCGCAGGCTCAGCAGCCATGGCTCACGGGCCCAGCCGTTCCATGGCATGTCGGATCTTCCCAGACCAGGGCACGAACCCGTGTCCCCTGCATCGGCAGGCGGACTCCCAACCACTGCGCCACCAGGGAAGCCCTCATGGCTGAATTTTTAAGGATGAACAGGCTGCTGGCAGGCAGGTGACGGAGAAACAATGGAGCCAGAAAGAGAGGGTGTGGGGAACATGTGGCACTTAGGAAGCACCGGGCAACCTTTCTTTAACCAACATACATACTAGCTACTCTTCTGGGCCCGTGAACAAAACAGACAAAAATCTCTAACCTAGCAGAGCCTATGTGATTTGTTGGGGAGGACTGACAGGAACCTAAGAAATAAATATATACATAAATATATGCAATGTGTTAAAAAGAAGAGCTGTGGGAAAGAAAAACAGTGAAAATGAGGTAAAGGGGATTAGGTGTGTGGGCTTGGGATGGGTTGCCATGTAAAACAGGAAACAGGAAACCGGCCGGATGCCTACAGCTCCCTTTTCCTTCCTTTGCACAGACACGAAGGCCACGTTCCTCGGCCTTTTTTGCAGTCAGATCAGGGCAATTGGACTGCCTTCTGGCCAACAGAGGACAGTAGGTCCTAACCCCCGAGTGACAGTCCATGTCCTCCCATGGCCGTGCAGGTGACACACCCTGGAGATGAGATGGCAGAGCTCAGGTCGCTGAGCCATTAGTTTGGAGCTGTATTTACAAACCCTGAACATGAAACTGGGTTCACAGCGGAGGTGCCCTATCTGGGGTGCCCCTGTGACACCCCGCCCACTCTCTGACCCTCTTGCTCCCTTTTCTTCCCTGGTGTATCTTCTTCCAGGGCAGGACAGCAGCTGCCTGGGGCAAAGAGGACAGGCTGAGGAAGGTTGGCTGCAGACTTGCACCTGTGCCAGCTCAGAGGTGCCAAGCAGAGCATCCCAGGATGCCCACCCATCCTTAGCAGCCTGGTCTCATCACTCAGCCACACTGACGAACAAGTTTGGCCCCTGGGAGGTCACCCTGAGCCCAAGGTCTCCTGGAGGCTGCAAAAATAAATCCAAGCCACTGCTAATGTTATTTATAAACTGTGGGATTAAAACAGGGGGGGAAATCAATGAATTAAAATTAACCCTTTTGCCACACTGCAAGAATTTTGCTTCCCCAGATCCTAGTAAAAATGGGTGACTGATTCTTCTGTTATGAAATGAGTTTGCCATTTTTACTGCAATGAAAAGTTTTAATTTGAAATAGGATTGATCCCAGTGGTTTTATTCTAAAAGATAAAGCCTAAAAGAATGCTGTTTATTCTCCAAGAAAAACCATCTCTTATTACCTGTGTCACACTGGTCAAGTTACCTTAGGAATCTGAGGCTCTGTTTCCACGTTTGTAAAATGAGAAGAATAACGCTGCCCTCACAGGGCTATTTTGAAGGTAAAATGTGATGACACACGCTGAGCACCTGATCCAGTGGCTGGGATTTGGTAAAATCTCAAGAAACATTCCCTCCCTTCTTTAGGGTAAGGTGATATATGAGGGTCCAAAAAGGCCTGTTGAAGGTGGAAGAAGAAATTAAGGTTTTTGAAACTAACACACCATTGTAAAGCAATTATACTTCAATAAAGATGTTAAAAAAAAAAGAAATTAAGGTTTTGATGTAGTCACACAAAACAGAGGTGCAAAGTTATAACCTAAAAGGATGGGGTGTGTTCTACAGACAGGTTTTAAGAGGGACGTATGGAAAGTGTATATAGATATATGTGTGTACACATACTCTTATGTACCAGGGACAGTCTGAATTTGGAACTGGAATTCCTAGATTTCAGGCTCTTGCTGTCCTTTAACATGATCCTTATCTTTTTCAAATATAAAATCAATTTAGTTAATCTGCTTCATCCGTCACTGCAGGGATGGAATGAGAAAACGCATGTGAAAGCACTTTGATCAGGGCAAATACGTGAAAAATATGAGGAGTTAGTATCGCACAGGTGTTTGAAAGTGGACACCTTTCAGAGGCATGGTGTGATAAGGTGTGCGCTGTGGGTTCTGGGTAAATGCCAAGCTGCGATAACCCGGAAAAGAATGCCACCCAGGTGTCTCTAAGAATTATGGAATTTTTTTGCCCTTTTCCAGGCAGGAGTAATATGGCCATGGCTGCTATGGGATGCCAGTGTTAAGTGTCCTGGTCACCCAGCAGGGATTCAGAAGCATGTTCTTCTTTGTTGAGCCTCACCAATCTTTCGAGGAGGGAGGTAAAAGTGAACCCCCTCTTAAAACAGAGCAAAGCTATGCACTTGAGCAACACAGAAAAGGAAAAGAAAGTTGAAACCAATTCATACCATTCAAGCGTTTTCCAAAAATTTCACCAAGAATATGGTCAATGCCCTCTTCATGCCTCTATTATAATAACGTTCTCACTGTTTTGTCATTGTTGGCTTACAGGTCCATGTCGCATTCACAAGGCAGTGGGATCAGGGGCTGGCCCTGAATCTTTTCCATTGCTGGTTCCCCAGGGTTTGGTGCAGAAAAGAGCTTAATAAATGTTTGTTGAAAATGAATGAGTACCCATGTTCAGTATTAATCAGTGTGAACATATTAATTTGAATTCTACTGGTTTTTCTTGTCAATTTTTCACATATACAGTTCAGATGTGGAAATAGTGCATTTGACTGATAATTGTCATTTTAATAATTTATTATGTTCCAGATAAATGTGCCATCATATGTCTTTCCATTCCTCTCCTATTGAGCATTTGTGGTATTCCCAGTTTTTCGCTATTGTACATAGTTCGAAAGTGAACTTTCTTCTCCTTTCCCTCCCCTCTGCCTCCCCTCCCCCTCCCTCCTCTCCCCACCCCCTCCTTCTTATTCTCTTCTTGCATGTTTCTTTCCCCCACTTTATAGTTATTTCTTGGGGATATATTACCCTATGTGGAGTTATCTGGTCAAAATATGTGCACATGGCAGGAACATTCCACGGAAAGATCAATGCAATATTTTCAGGGCCACCATGTTGAATGAGTTCAGCTTCTATCAATGTCCTAGTTCTTCTTTTCGTCCTAATATTTTATCATGAAAAGTTTCCAACATGCAGAGAAGCCAAAATAATTTTACAGTGAGTACTTATCACCCAAATTCTACCCTTGATGTTTCACTGTAGTTGCTTTATCACATATCCACCAATCTTGCCATCCAATAATATATCTCACTTTTTGTATATTTCAAAGTAAAGTGCAGACATCAATACACTTCCTCTCACATACCTCAGCGTGCTCATCACTAACTAGAATTCAATATTTGTTTATAGTTTTCCCTTTTGAGGTAAATAAATGATATATATATATATATAATGAAATGCACAGACCTTAAGGTACCTTTGCTGAGTTTTGACAAATGCACATGTAAATCCATATCATGATATAGAACATTCCCATAGTCCCGAAAATTTCCTCATGCCCCCTCCTAGTCAATCCCTGACCGCCTCCTCCAAAAGCAGCCGCTATTTTGATTTTTTCTAACACAGATCAGTTTTTTCTAGAGTTCCAGAATTCCATAAAAATGGAATCATCCAGTAGGAAGTCATTTGTGTAGGGTTTCTTTCACTCTGCGTGATGATTTTGCTCTTCATCCGTATTCTTGCATGTATCATTCTTTTTATTGCTGGGAAGTATTCCATTGCATGAATATATCACAATTTGTTTATCTACTGAGGGACACCTGGGCCCTTTCCAGGATTTCGAAATTATGGACAAAGCTGCTATGAATATTCTTGTTCAAGTCCTTTTGTGAATTTGGATATCTTTTTGCTACTTCAATAGATATGTCATGTTACCTTTAAATTGTCATCATTTCCATTTGTTTAATTGCCAGTAACGGTGTGCATTTTTACCCTCTGCTGATAATAATCATCCCATTTCTTGAATGCTCACAATAGCGACAGACCCTCTAATTTATCCCTATGAGTATCCTGCAAAGTAGGTATAATTATGTCCATTTTACATGGGAAGGGACAGATGTGGGCTCACTAGGTAATTGGAATGTGTGGACTCTGACTCATTACGGGTCCGAGACTCTCTCCAGGCCAGACCACGGCTCCTGGCGGCCCTGAGTACCAGCTGGACACGTCTTTGCTCACTTCTGGGAGGAGCAGCTAGACCTGTTCATTATGCAGTTCTACCATTTTTTATAATTTTGTTAATAATCTCTTCACAGGGACTTCCCTGGTGGCTCAGTGGTTAAGAATCCGCCTGCCGGGCTTCCCTGGTGGCGCAGTGGTTGAGAGTCCGCCTGCTGATGCAGGGGACGTGGGTTCGTGCCCTGGTCCGGGAAGATCCCACGTGACGCGGAGCGGCTGGGCCTGTGAGCCATGGCCGCTGAGCCTGCGCATCCGGAGCCTGTGCTCCGCAATGGGAGAGGCCACAACAGTGAGAGGCCCACGTACCGCAAAAAAAAAAAAAAAAAAAAAAAAGAATCCGCCTGCCAATGCAGGGGACATGGGTTTGAGCCCTGGTCTGGGAAGATCCCACAGGCTACGGAGCAACTAAGCCCGTGCGCCACAACTACTGAGCCTGCGCTCTAGAGTCTGTGAGCCACAACTACTGAGCCCGGGTGCCACAACTACTGAAGCTTGCGTGCCTAGAGCCCATGATCCGCAACAAGAGAAGCCACCGCCATGAGAAGTCTGCACACAGCAACGTAGACCCAACACAGCCAAAGATAAATAAATAAATAAATAAAAATAAGCTCTTCACAGTAATTTTTTTTTTACAGGACCAGATTTTTATTTTTATTTATTTATTTTCTGTAACTAATTTATTTATTTATTTTTTAACATCTTTGCTGGAGTATAATTGTTTTACAGTGGTGTGTTAGTTTCTGCTTTATAACAAAGTGAATCAGCTATACGTATACATATATCCCCATATCTCCTCCCTCTTGTGTCTCCTCCCACCTTCCCTATCCCACCCCTCTAGGTGGTCACAAAGCCCTGAGCTGATCTCCCTGTGCTATGTAGCTGCTTCCCACTAGTTATCTATTTTACATTTGGCAGTATATATAAGTCCATGCTACTCTCTCACTTCGCCCCAGCTTACCCTTCCCCCTCTCCATGTCCTCAAGTCCATTCATTCTCTATGTCTGCATCTTTATTCCTCTCCTGCCCCTAGGTTCTTCAGAAACTCTTTTTTTTTTAGATTCCATATATATGTATTAGCATATGGTATGTGTTTTTCTCTTTCTACTTACTTCACTCTGTATGACAGTCTCTAGGTCCAGCCACCTCCCTACAAATAACTCAATTTCATTTCTTTTTATGGCTGAGTAATATTCCATTGTATACATGTGCCACATCTTCTTTATCCAGTCATCAGTCGATGGACACCTAGGTTGCTTCCATGTCCTGGCTATTGTAAATAGAGCTGCCGTGAACATTGTGGTACATGACTCTTTCTGAATTATGGTTTTCTCAGGGTATATGCCCAGTAGTGGGATTGCTGGGTCATATGGTAGCTCTATTTTTAGTTTTTTAAGGAACATCCATACTGTTCTCCATAGTGGCTATATCAATTTACATTCTCACCAACGGTGCAAGAGGGTTCCCTTTTCTCCACACCCTCTCCATCATTTATTGTTTGTAGATTTTTTGATCATGGCCATTCTGACTGGTGTGAGGTGGTACCTCATGGTAGTTTTAATTTGCATTTCTCTAATGATTAGTGATATTGAGCATCCTCTCATGTGTTTGTTGGCAGTCTGTATATCTTCTTTGGAGAAATGTCTATTTAGGTCTTCTGCCTATTTTTGGATTGGGTTGTTTGTTTTTTTGTTATTGAGCTGCATGAGCTGCTTTTATATTTTGGAGATTAATCCTTTGTCAGTTGTTTCATTTGCTAATATTTTCTCCCATTCTGAGGATTGTCTTTTCGTCTTGTTTATGGTTTCCTTTGCTGTGGAAAAGCTTTTAAGTTTCATTAGGTCCTATTTGTTTATTTTTGCTTTTATTTCCATTTCTCTAGGAGGTGGGTCAGAAAGGATCTTGCTGTGATTTATGTCATAGTGTTCTGCCTATGTTTTCCTCTAAGAGTTTGATAGTGTCTGACCTTATATTTAGGTCTTTAATCCATTTTGAGTTTATTTTTGTGTATGGTGTTAGGGAGTGTTCTAATTTCATTCTCTTACATGTAGCTGTCCAGTTTTCCCAGCACCACTTATTGAAGAGGCTGTCTTTCCTCCATTGTATATTCTCCTTTACCAAAGATAAGGTGACCATATGTGTGTGGGTTTATCTCTGGGCTTTCTATCCTGTTCCACTGATCTATATTTTTGTTTTTGTGTCAGTACCATACTATCTTGATTACTGTAGCTTTGTAGTATAGTCTGAAGTCTGGGAGCTGGATTCCTCCAGCTCTGTTTTTCTTTCTCAAGATTGCATTGGCTATTCGGGGTCTTTTGTGTTTCCATACAAATTGTGAAATTTTTTGTTCTAGTTCTGTGAAAAAATGCCAGCGGTAGTTTGATAGGGATTGCATTGAATCTGCAGATTGCTTTAGGTAGTATAGTCATTTTCACAATGTTGACTCTTCCAATCCAAGAACATGGTATGTATCTCCATCTGTTTGTATCATCTTTAATTTCTTTCATCAGTGTCTTATAGTTTTCTGCATACAGGTCTTTTGTCTCCTTAGGTAAGTTTATTCCTAGGTATTTTATTCTTTTTGCTGCAGTGGTAAATGGCAGTGTTTCCTTAATTTCTCTTTCAGACTTTTCATCATTAGTGTATAGGAATGCAAGAGATATCTGTGCATTTATTTTGTATCCTGCTACTTTACCAAATTCATTGACTAGCTCTAGTAGTTTTCTGGTAGCACCTTTAGGATTCTCTACGTATAGTATCATGTCATCTGCAAACAGTGACAGCTTTACTTCTTCTTTTCCGATTTGGATTCTTTTTATTTCTTTTTCTTCTCTGATTGCTGTAGCTAAAACTTCCAAAACTATGTTGAATAATAGTGGTGAGAGTGGACAACCTTGTCTTGTTCCTGATCTTAGAGGAAATGGTTTCAGTTTTTCACCATTGAGAATGATGTTGGCTGTGGGTTTGTCATACATGGCCTTTATTATGTTGAGGTAAGTTCCCTCTATGCCTACTTTCTGGAGGATTTTTATCATAAATTGGTGTTGAGTTTTGCTGAAAGCTTTTTCTGCATCTATTGAGGTGATCATATGGTTTTTTTCCTTCAGTTAATATGATTTATCACATTGATTGATTTGCATATATATATATATATATATATATATATATATATATATATCTGCAAGAATCCTTGCATTCCTGTGATGAACACCACTTGATCATGGCGTATGATCCTTTTAATGTGCTGTTGGATTCTGTTTGCTAGTAGTTTGTTGAGGATTTTTGCATCTATGTTCATCAGTGATATTGGCCTGTAGTTTTCTTTCTTTGTGACATCTTTGTCTGGTTTTGTTATCAGGGTGATGGTAGCCTCATAGAATGAGTTTGTGAGTGTTCCTCCCTCTGCTATATTTTGGAAGAGTTTGAAAAGAATAGGTGCTGGCTTTTCTCTAGATGTTTGATAGAATTTGCCTGTGAAGCCATCTGGTCCTGGGCTTTTGTTCGTTGGAAGATTTGTAATGACATTCTCAATTTCAGTGCTTGTGATTGGTCTGTTCATATTTTCTATTTCTTCCTGGTTCAGTCTCAGAAGGTTGTGCTTTTCTAAGAATTTGTCCATTTCTTCCAGGTTGTCCATTTTATTGGCATATAGTTGCTTGTAGTAATCTCTCATGATCCTTTATATTTCTGCAGTGTCAGTTTTTACTTGTCCTTTTTCATTTCTAATTCTATTGATTTGAGTCTTCTCCCTTTCTTTCTTGATGAGTCTGGTTAATGGTTTATCAATTTTGTTTATCTTCTCAAAGAACCAGCTTTTGGTTATTGATCTTTGCTATTGTTTCCTTCATTTCTTTTTCATTTATTTCTGATCTGATCTTTATGATTTCTTTCCTTAGGCTAACTTTGGGGTTTCTTTGTTCTTCTTTCTCTAATTGCTTTAGGTGTAAGGTTAGGTTATTTGAGACATTTCTTATTTCTTGAGGTAGGATTGTATTGCTATAAACTTCTCTCTCAGAACTGTTTTTGCTGCATTCCATAGGTTTTGGGTCATTATGTTTTCATTGTCATTTGTTTCTAGGTATTTTTTGATTTTTTCTTTGATTTCTTCAGTGATCTCTTGGTTATTAAGTAGTGTATTGTTTAGCCTTTACGTTTTTGTATTTTTTTACAGATTTTTTTCGATAACTGATATCTAGTCTCATAGCGTTGTGGTAAGAAAAGATACTTGATAAAATTTCAATTTTCTTAAATTTACCAAGGCTTGATTTGTGACCCAAGATATGATCTATCCTGGAAAATGTTCCATAAGCACTTGAGGAGAAAGTGTATTCTGTTGTTTTTGGATGGAATGTCCTATAAATATCAATTAAATCCATCTTGTTTAATGTATCACTTAGAGCTTGTGTTTCCTTATTTATTTTCATTTTGGATGATCTGTCCATTGGTGAAAGTGAGGTGTTAAAGTCCCCTACTATTATTGTGTTACTGTTGATTTCCCCTTTTATGGCTGTTAGCATTTGCCTTATGTATTGAGGTGCTCCTGTGTTGGGTGCATAAATATTTACAATTGTTCTATCTTCTTCTTGGATTGATCCCTTTATCATTATGTAGTGTCCTTCTTTGTCTCGTGTAATAATCTTTATTTTAAAATCTATTTTGTCTGATATGAGAATTGCTACTCCAGCTTTCTTTTGATTTCCATTTGCATGGAATATCTTTTTCTATCCTCTCACTTTCAGTCTGTATGTGTCCCCAGGTCTGAAGTGGGTCTCTTGTAGACAGCATACATATGGGTCTTGTTTCGGTATCCATTCAGCCAGTCTATGTCTTTTGGTTGGAACATTTAATCCATTTACATTTAAGGTAATTATCAATATGTATGTTCCTATTACCATTTTCTTAATTGTTTTGGGTTTGTTATTGTCAGTCTTTTCCTCTTGTAGAGAAGTTCCTTTAGCATTTTTTGTAAAGCTGGTTTGGTGGTGCTGAATTCTTTTAGCTTTTGCTTGTCTATAAAGGTTTTAATTTCTCCATCGAATCTGAATGAGATTCTTGATGGATAGAGTAACCTTGGTTGCAGGTTTTTCCCTTTCATCACTTTAAATATGTCCTGCCACTCCCTTCTACCTTGCAGAGTTTCTGTTGAAAGATCAGCTGTTAACCTTATGGGGATTCCCTTGTGTTTTATTTGTTGTTTTTTCCTTGCTGCTTTTAATATTTTTTCTTTGTATTTAATTTTTTTTTTTTTTTCTGTATGCAGGCCTCTCACTGTTGTGGCCTCTCCCATTGTGGAGCACAGACTCTGGATGCGCAGGCTCAGTGGCCATGGCTCACGGGCCCAGCTGCTCCATGGCATGTGGGATCTTCCCGGACCGGGGCACGAACGCACGTCCCCTGCATCGGCAGGCGGACTCTCAACCATTGCACTACCAGAGAAGCCCTTTAATTTTTGGTAGTGTGATTACTATGTGTCTTGGTGTGTTTCTCCTTGGATTTATCCTGTATGGGACTCTCTGCACTTCCTGGACTTGATTGACTATTTCCTTTCCCATATTAGGGAAGTTTTCAACTATAATCTCTTCAAATAGTTTCTCAGTCCCTTTCTTTTTCTCTTCTTATTCTTGAACCCCTATAATTCGAATGTTGGTGAGTTTAATGTTGACCCAGAGGTCTCTCAGATTGTCATCAATTCTTTTTATTCTTTTTTCTTTATTTTGCTCTGCAGTAGTTATTTCCACCGTTTTATCTTCCAGGTCACTTATCCGTTCTTCTGCCTCAGTTATTCTGCTACTGATTCTTTCTAGAGAATTTTTAGTTTCACTTATTGTGTTGTTTATCATTGTTCGTTTACTCTTTAGTTCTTCTAGGTACTTGTTAAATGTTTCTTGTATTTTCTCCATTCTATTTCCAAGATTTTGGATCATCTTTACTATCATTACTCTGAATTCTTTTTCAGGTAGACTGCCTATTTCCTCTTCATTGGTTTGGTCTGGTGGGTTTTTACCTTGCTCCTTCATCTGCTGTGTGTTTCTCTGTCTTCTCATTTTGCTTAACTTATTGTGTTTGGGGTCTCCTTTTCACAGGGAACTGCAGGTTTGTAGTTCCCGTTGTTTTTGGTGTCTGACCCCAGTGGCTAAGGTTGGTTCAGTGGGTTTTGTAGGATTCCTGGTGGAGGGGACTAGTGCTTGTGTTCTGGTGGATGAGGCTGGATCTTGTCTTTCTGGTGGGCAGGACCACGTCTGGTGGTGTGTTTTGGGGTGTCTGTGACCTTATTATGATTTTAGGCAGCCTCTCTGCTAATGGGTGGGGTTGTGTTCCTGTCTTGCTAGTTGTCTGGCATGGGTGTCCAGTACTGGAGCTTGCTGGTCGTTGAGTGGAGCTGGGTCTTAGCACTGAGATGGAGATCTCTGGGAGAGCTTTTGTTTTTGTTTTGTGGTACGTGGGCCTCTCACTGCCGCAGCCTCCCCCGTTGCGGAGCACAGGCTCTGGACACACAGGCTCAGCAGCCATGGCTCATGGGCCCAGCCACTCCGCAGCATGTGGGATCTTCCTGGACTGGAGCACGAACCCGTGTCCCCTGCATTGGCAGGCGGACTCTCAGCCACTGCGCCACCAGGGAAGCCCTCTGGGAGAGCTTTTGCCGTTTGATATTACGTGGAGCCAGGAGGTGTCTGGTGGACCAATGTCCTGAACTCGGCTCTCCCACCTCAGAGTCACAGGCCTGACACCTGGCCAGACCACCAAGACCCTGTCAGCCACACAGCTCCTGTAGACATGGGAGATATCCAGGAAAACTGAGAAACTCCCTGAAATGTCACAGTAATATTGGTGACATAATTTTCCCATTCTGTTGTTTTCCTTTTCATATATATTTTGTAGAATTTTGTTGTACAAAGATTTATTTATTCAAACCCATATATCTTGTCTGATGACAGACTCAATTTTTCAAGAGCTGGAAATTTATCTTTGCTCCACTGCTGGAATAAATGTGTAGTTCTGTTTTCTTCTTTTTATGCTTTTTGTATTTAACCTTCTGATGTACTGGGAGTGTACTGCTGTATGTGGCAAGAGATACGAGTATGAGAAATGCCTGCTTAATAAATAAATCCAAAATGGAAATTCCATTGTATACATGGGAAATGGAAGCCAAAAGAATTAAGATTTATTCCCTCACCTTGTATGGGACAGCCAGTAGCTGAGCTCGGTTTTCATGCACTGTTTCATCTCTGAAGGAAGGGGCACTTCATACCGCACGCACATGCTTCTTAGACTGGAGGCTCTTCGGGAGAAGTGCCAAGAAACTGCAGAGCATGTATTCGGTTTACGCTTCTTTCTTCCACTTTCTTGAATTCTCTCCTGCTTCCTTTGAAGTTCAAAGTCTAGCAATTTCTAAAGTTAACAGGGAAACAACAGAACCTCAGAGCTGGAAGGGGCCTCACAAGGTGACTCATTCTTCCATCCAAAAATGTGCACTGAACTAGGTCTGGTGCTGGGGCTTCAGCAGAGAAAGATGAGTTATGCCACCTTGACCAAGTCTACTGTGGGAAATAGACATATAGACAAGCAAATAAGATGTAATGTGAAAAGTATGGTGATGGACATTCATCCAGGGTTTAGGGCTGGTGACCACTGCACCGGGAGAGCCAGGAAGTGTGCCCCGGAGGCAGCAGAGCCTGAACTGGGAACTGGAGGATGAGTAGGTGTGTAGGGAAGAGACCCAGGAGGGGCACAGCCCAGAACCGGCAAGGAGAGGGAGTAGGCAGTTAGGGCAAGGAGCTCCGCTTTGGAGGAAGGTAGGGCAGGGAGAAGGGAGCTGCGAGAGTGGGAAGGCCCCTGGGGACCTCTATGTGTCGTGCAGAAGCTCGAAGTTTCTCCTTGAGGCGAGCGGGCATGAGAGTGGTGTGGCCAGAGCCTGGGCTGTGGAAACAGCACTCTGGCTACAGAGGAGGATGAATTTCGGAGGATACAGAGATGAGGAAGTCAATTCCACAGAAGAGCTAGAGATGGGGATGGTAGGACTGGAGAGAAGACATGGGTGGGAAGGAAAATTAGCAGGATTCAGTGACTGATTCAGTCGTGGGGGGAGTTAGGGGGAGGCAGGAATCAAGAGCGAATCCCAGTTTGGATGGGATGATGGTGGTGCCCACTGAGTGAGGAAATAGGAGGCCCAACTTTTGTGGGGAGAAGACTAGTGTGAGCTCGAGGTGACTGCAAGTAGCTCAGGTGGTGACAGCTAACCGGAAGTTGATGTTACAAGGTGCATCTCACCTGTAGACGTAGATCGGAGAGGCCTGAACAAATGCTTGGTGCCTGAATCAACTGACCGTTGAATTATCCAAGGAGAGTGAGTAGAGGAGAAGAAGAGTGGGCCAAAGACAGACTCTGCGACATTTAGGGGCAAATCAAAGAAGGAGTCCAAGAAAAACAGTCCAAGAGGTAAGAGGGAGGAAGCCAAGACAGACCGTGGAAAACAGTGGACCAGTGCGTTTCAAGAAGAGAGTTAAAAGAGAGATGGCCGGTAGGATAAGGACTGAAAATGATGTTCTGTTCTGTCTGGCAATTAAAGTCCCTGGAGAACGTAGGCCTGTTTCAGGGAGTTGGGAGAGGGTGGTGGAGTGAACTCCAGATTGCAAGTCCTCAGGTAATGAGGGAGGGACCCGTGGTGGAGAGCGGGAGTGCAGGCCTTTCTTTTAAGAGGAAAAGGGGAGGAGAGATTGGATGGTGACTGACGGTTAAGGGACGTTCTCTGTCTCAGGTTGGTCGAGCCCTGAGTACGGGTAAAGGCTGAGGAGGGGAAGGAGTCCGTCAGAGAGAAGGAAGGTCCAGGGTAGAAGGTGGAGGGACAGGCCAGGCCGGTGCAGGGGGACCAGGGAGAGGGCGTGGTCAAGGGCAGAGGAGGGCTGGCCTTGGAGCTGAGCTGGACCCCACCCTGACCGCGGTGCAGGCAGGAGGTGGGGCTGTTTGGGGCGGAGGGGTGCAGAGCGTCGGGGGATCTTGCCGCTCGCTGCAAGGCAGAGTCGTCTGCGGAAGGCCCCTCAGGCTGCAGAACTTGCCAGAGGCCTGGGGGTTGGGGGGCGGGTGGGGGTCTGGGGCAGGGCCCTGGGGGCAGTTACAGTGAGACCTCCCGGCCCGGGAGTGTGGCCTAAGCTGGGAGGGCAGGGCGGGCCCTGGAGGACTCCGGCCTCACCTTCTTCCACCAGACCAGCGTTCTAGAGCCTGGGTGGAGTCTAAGACCTGGTGGTCTGCTCCAGTCCTAGAATATGCACGCTGTTCTAGTGAAAGGTCCGTCAAGGCAGAGGTCCCAAGTAGAAAGGAGCAAATTGCTGCGACAAAATGTGAATCCCCATTTTCACGCCCCGGTGACGAGTGCTGGACGAAGCCACCAGCCTCTCCTGCTCACACCAGCCTTCCCTCTCCTCTGGGGGCCAAAGCTGTCCAGTGCTCTGGTTCTGGAACCCAAGGGCAAGGTCGGGGCCTCGAGTCTCTGGGCGAGGCCTGACACCTGACTGCCCACCTGAAGCCTGGAGAGAGCTGGACACCCCCTGCGTTCAGATCACCCTTAGGTCACCCTGTGCATCAGCAAGTTGGGTTCCTATATTGTCCACAGTGTACACCAGACTCCTTCCCTCTGCTCATGGCATTTCCCCTTCCTTGGATTCTCTGCCACTTAAAAAAAATTCTCATGGATCTCAGGCACACAAAATTGCCTAAACTGTAATCCTTGGTGCATGATAATATTTTTATTATTGGTCCATGCATGGCCCTACTACTTACCTACCTCTCTGCCTACCTATGTTATATATCACATTTAAAAGTAATAAACACCTGTGAAACCACTGCCCAACCTGAAACCCAGAGCCCTAACGATGGTGAACACCCAGCTGTGTGGTTCATCCCATCACACCCCTCTTTCCTTCCCTTCTCCTAAGTAACCACCATCCTGAATTCTAGGTGCCTTCTTTTCTTATTTTCCTTCTTATACCCTCTCATGTCATCAATAGGTATTTATCTCTTCCATACATATTTCTAAAATGTGTCTTTAAAATTTTAATTGTCTTTACCTTCTTTAAGAATGTCATGCTGTATGTAATATTTTAGGACTTATTTTTGTCACTTAATATTAAGTCGATAAGCGTCATCCATTGTTATGTGTCACTGTGGTCTATTTCTTTTGACTGCTGTCTGATATTCAGTGGATGGTGTGAGTATATCTCAGTCTGCTTATCCAGTCTTCTTTGATGAGCGTTTGAACAGTCCTGCTATGAACATTTTTGTTTATGCATTTTCTTGGAAATAAACCCGGCTGTGGAATTGCTGGGTCACAGTGTATGTAACTGTTCCACTGGGGATTGCTCAATGGTTTTCCAAGGGTCTGTGTATCCACATCTTCTCCAGCACTTGGCAATGCCATACTTATTAATTTGTGCCTGAATAGGAGTGTATTAGGGGTCTCCAAAGAAACAGAACCCGCAGGATGTACAGATAGATAGATATAAGAGGACATTTTTTATAGGAAGTGGCTCACGTGAGTATGGAGGCTGAGAGCTATGTCCTGACATCTGCTCTCTGTAAGATGAAGAACCAGGAAACCAGTGGTGTAATTCAGTCCAAGTCTGAAGGCCTGAGAACCACGAGAGCTGAAGACATAAGTCTCAGCCCAAAGGCCCAAGAACCTGGGCCTTTTGGTGGTAGGAGTCCCGACTCCAACATCTGAGGGCGGGAGAGGTGGATGTCCTAGCCCAAGCCGAGAGAGCGAATTCGCCCTTCCTCCAACTATTTTTTTTTTAAATCTTTATTGGAGTATAATTGCTTTACAATGGTGTGTTAGTTTCTGCTTTATAACAAAGTGAATCAGCTATACATATACATATGTTCCCATATCTCTTCCCTCTTGCGTCTCCCTCCCTCCCACCCACCCTATCCCACCCCTCTAGGTGGTCACAAAGCCCCGAGCTGATCTCCCTGTGCTATGTGGCTGCTTCCCACTAGCTATCTGCCTTATGTTTGGTAGTGTATATATGTCCATGCCACTCTCTCCCTTTGTCACAGCTTACCCTTCCCCCTCCCCATATCCTCAAGTCCATTCTCTGGTAGGTCTGTGTCTTTTTTCCTGTCTTACCCCTAGGTTCTTCATGACATTTTATTTTTTTCTTAAATTCCATATATATGTGTTAGCATACGGTATTTGTCTTTCTCTTTCTGACTTACTTCACTCTGTATGACAGACTCTAGGTCTATCCACCTCATTACAAATAGCTCAATTTCATTTCTTTTTATGGCGGAGTAATATTCCATTATATATATGTGCCACATCTTCTTTATCCATTCATCCAATGATGGACACTTAGGTTGTTTCCATCTCCGGGCTATTGTAAATAGAGCTGCAATGAACATTGTGGTACATGACTCTTTTTGAATTATGGTTTTCTCAGGGTGTATGCCCAGTAGTGGGATTGCTGGGTCATATGGTAGTTCTGAAAATGACTCTACTACCCAAAGCAATCTACAGATTCAATGCAATCCCTATCAAATTACCACTGGCATTTTTCACAGAACTAGAACAAAAAATTTCACAATTTGTATGGAAACACAAAAGACCTCCAACTTTTTGTTCTATTTAGGCCCTCAGCAGACGGGATGCTGCCGCCACCTTCAGGAAGGGCAATCTTCTTTACTCAGTCTACTGATTCAAATGCTAATCTTTTCCAGAAACAGACTCACAGACTCACCCAGAAATAATGTTTTACCAGTCACTGGGGCATCCCTCAGCTCTGTCAAGTTGACGTGGAGGTAAAATACACCTCACTGGATCCTGTGGCACTTCCTGTTCACCTCCCCTTCCAGGCCCAGCGCGTGAATGACTCCACCCAGGAGCCCTCCTCTGCCAGCACGTGTGTCCGGATAGCGGTTCTGGCTGCCACTTAACTGTCCCGTGTCTCCTGCCACCTCCCCTCCGGGTTCTTGACTCCTTGACAGCAGGGGACATATGCGTCTCTCTAATTCCCCCATCACTGCACAGGTCACATCCTCCAATCATTATTGCTGTTTGAATAAAGCAGAATTGTTGCTTATGCAGATCAGGAAAGTCCGATGCCATTTACAAGGGAGGTGGCGGTGTCGGGAGGGACAGGGGCTAGGAAGCCGTCTGAGCTCCCGCTAGCAGAGGCTGCAGGCGGCCAAGGGAGACCTTAATTAGCCACTGTCCCAGGCCCGGTGGCAGCAGCGGGGGCCGTGCGACTCCTCCCAGCGGCTGGGCCGAGGCCCTGAGGACTGGGCGCGTCACAGCACGAGGCAGGAGGTGACGTTTTGCCCAGAGGCGCTGACTTCACCTTCTTTCCGGAGGGGAGCCCATGGTCTGTGCCACCCCCTGTGCCGGGCACCACAGGCTGGGTGGTGGAGGGCTGCGGGTGAGGGCTGGGCAAGGCTGCGAGGGCCGCCTGCCTGCTGAGGGCTTTGTCTTTCAGAAGAAAGCCAGCGGCTAGCAGTGAGCTCGGCCTCGGCCTGGAGGCCAGAATCCCCATCACACCTGCCCCTCTGGAGCTCACTTAGGTCAAGTGCCTCTTCCTTCCTCGGGGGGCCAAGGGAGCCACTTCCCTGTGGCCTCGGCACAACAGCCGGGGGCAGAGAGGGCACTGTGCCCGGTTTTCTTCCTCTAAACCCACAATCTTATGTGTATATCATGACTGGGATTCTGTCCGGGCCTTTGTTTTTCCTGTCTTCTCGCTACAACCCAGGGAAGCCCAAAGAAGACGCCCACTAACTCTTGTCGCAGGGTGCAGCTCTTCGTAGAAACGGCCATCCCTCTCGCTTTCCTAGGCTGCAGCGCTTTCAGAGTGTGTTCTAGCCATTATCCCATTTGACCTTCCCGATGCTCGCTCATCGCAAGTTCCCTTATGGGTTCCCAGCTCGTGCCATTTCCTTTTAAGGCCGTTTCTGCCACCTCCGACACTTCTCCGCGCGGGGCCGCCCCTCTGCCTATAAGGAAGGTGGACATCAGAAAGCCTTCAAGCTGCCTTCCCTGCAGTCAGAGGGGAGCTCACATCCCAGCCCCGACTGGTCAGGTACACGGGGATCCCTGTCACAGGATCACCTGGACTCAGCGGGGTCCGTCCGGGCTCTTCTTCATTCTTCCATTCACTTAACACGCATTTCAGAGGAATTAGCGGGTGCGTGTGAGGTGTTGTGTGAGAATCGCTGAGGATACAGAGACAGATGCACAACGGTGCCCTCGACCTGCTTGCAAACCCTGGAGGTGAGACATCCAGGCTTGCAGTAGATGCCATGAAGGGTATGAATCAAATCACCTCCAAGCCCAACGCCTGCCCGCTGGAGGGAGATGGCTCTGCATCTGCTCACCTGTGAAGGGGAACATCTGTCACATGCTGCTGTGTGCCTGGTAGGTGCTTCACACCCATAACTGCACTCAGTTCTCCCAATACCCTCTGAGGCCACCGACGTCTCTCCCATTAGCAGATGAGGAAACTGGGGCTCCCGCTTCGTTCCCACAGCAAATGGCAGAGTCGGGAATCAAATCCACTAACGTTTGGCTTCTAAATGCAAGTTCTTTCCGTTCTTGGTGGCTGCCTCCCAGGGCTGTTGTGAGGATTCAATGAGATTTTTAATGCAAAATACCCGGGACAGAGCCTGGGTGCCAGCAGGCTGCTGAGAAGGAGGCGCTCTTGTGGTTCCCTCTCCAGCCATCTCCTCCCCACACATCTCATCCCGGCATCATCCCCTCAGATGGAACACACGGGCACATTTCCCCCTTGTAATAATTAATATGTGTGCCAGCGTGTTTATGGAAAATCGCTTACACTGTGCCTTTCATCTCTAAGGACCCAATCATGTTTGGCAAGCAGGCTCCCAGATGCGAGGATGGTTCTTTCAGCCAGACAATGGGGAGGAGATTATCCAGGAAATTCTGACAAAGAAAGCAATTACTCTGTTCTGACACATGTGGGCTTCTCGTGCCAAAACCAAGCCTTTCGCCCGAATTACCTGCGTGATGGGTCTATATAGACCTAGGCACAGCTGGTTGTTTTCCCTAATGGTTCCAAGTGAGTCTCCCTGAGTCTTCACGTCCTTGGCAACAGGAGAGCAGGGCTCGGAGGCTGGGGACGGGAGTGGGCAGGCAGCACCGGAACGCCCACCGTGCTCCCAGTCAGTCCTCTGGGGAAGCAGCGAAAGGTCTTGAGCCCCTCCTCACCCCAAAACTTGCACAGTTATGGCAGCAGGAGAGGGTCCCTGCCCCCTTCCTCTTCCGGAGTCTTCCTCCCCATTGTTGCCCCCTGGCTCTGTTGCTCTGCCCACCCTGGGTGCCTGCCTGGGCCTGGGGAGCCATCCACTAATCCCCACTAGGGATTAGCCAGCCCGGCCAATGAGCATTTTAGTAGTAATTGTCCTTCTTACGTTTCTGCAACACTCGGCTTTCACATCCATTATCTCACCTGATCCTCACAGCAGCCCTGAGAGATGGGCATTAGTGGTGCCATTTCAGATGAAAAAAAAAAAAAGAAAGGAAGAAGAGAGTGGGTTTATCCCAGGTCATCAGGCTAGAAAAAGCAGAGCCAGCACCAGACCAAGGGGCGGGAACCGAGGGCCAGGTGTTCTGTGTCCTCTTCTACTATAACATCCCGGACTCAGGAAAAGCATCTGAGACCCAAAGGAGTGAATTTAATTTAACTTAATTTAATTTTATATTTCATTTCATTTATTTTTTGGCCGCACCATGCGGCATGCAGGATCTTAGCTCCCCAACCAGGGATCGAACCTGCACCCCCTGCAGTGGAAGCTCGGAGTCTTAACCACTGGAGCGCCAGGGAAGTCCCAGGAGTGAATTTTTAATGAAGGGATTTCCAGTCCCTGTGAAAGTCATGGGGTTTGTTTTTGGCTGCATGTATCCTTTTAGGAGTTTGTCAAATTATACCCCGGGCACCGCTGCCTCCTCCTGGGGTGGGAGGGGGCCGGGTGGGGCACAGGTCTAGTGTCACAATCTCCCCAAATGAGATTCCATCTCCCTGCTGAGGTTGGGAATCTGGGCAGTAAATTGGCGACGCAGACAAGCAACCACACCAGCTGGAAGCGCCATGGCCCATCCTGACAGTAACAAAACACCAGTCTCCTTTGACACCTCCAGGGCAGAGTTGTGCCAGAGAAGAGTGAGTGTCGGCTGATGCCCTGAATAATCAGAGCTGGCCCAGCCCCTCCCAACAAGGATCAGAAGGGTCTTTGCAAATATGAATGAATCCTCCCCACCCTGTGAAGAGAGAGTGTTTTCCAAATGCATCAGCTGAAGGCCCAGGTGCTCAGGTGATGGCTTCCTGGCCCCCCTCCCCCAGAGTCACCTGCCGAGAGCGGACCAGTGTCTGGACCACATCGCCAAGGCTTTGAGTGGCGCGTGGCTACAGCCACACAGGTCTGAGCCTTCCACACTCCAGAGAGACCCTAGTCCCAGCCCACCTCCTCTGGAGACAAGCACGTAGGGCTGAATTTCTCCCTACTCTTTTCCGTTTGTTTTTTTCCCTTCTGCAGCCGGTGGTGGAGAATTTGAGTCATCTGCTGACCTGGGAAACCTCAGACGGAGGGTTTGTCAAAGACAGATGCATACGTAGCACTGGGGTTTCACTTCTAGCTGCATTTCTCAAGGCCATTTCTGTGTCTCCGAGACAACGACCTTCTTTTCCACATCGTGTCCCTCAGCTCCTTCAAAGCTGAAAGCCCTGAAATGGCCACCACAGTGTTTTGTAAACTGTAAAGTGTCACACGGATCTCAGTTCTATCACTCTCCTGCTTACTGGCGGAATTGCTTCTCAGTTTTTTTGTGCTGCCTCTCCACGGAATTGCATGATGCCTTAAGACACCAGAAAACAGTAAAGTGAAAGAAAGAAGAAAAAACATGAAACGCCGGTGTTGAAATGAAAACATATTAGAAAATTGCTATTCTTGTGCTGCTAAAGGCCTAGGTTCCCGGGGGAGGTTCTTGTGACATTCATGTATTTAAGCTTTCCTGACGGGTCGTGGGTTCATTCCTCTAACAGGTTCAGCATTCCAAGGGTCCACGGTCCTCTCTGCTCGGCCTTTTGGGGGTGAAGAGGTCAGGGGTTCCCGGATGGGCGTGACCACAGGGAAAGGATCTCTCCAACGAGGCTTGTCTTCACTTTCCCTGTTTCCTAAAGGAGCTGATCTGCCTACAGTAATTCCTTCCACCTCGCTCCAGTGAGTTTAAATTAGCTGAAATCTCAGTCTCAGCTTCTAATATTTGCAGTCCTGATGATTTTCAACAATAAGCTAAGAGGCTTGTTCAGATTCCAATTTCTTAGGGAGAAAAAGGGCAAAACAATTCCTAAAACCTGAAAACACAGTTTTCCTCACTCCCCCAAAGAGCCACGGGGGAGGCCCGTCTCCTTCCAGAACCCGGTTCCAGTGCAGACGTGGAGCCCTGTGCCCTGAGCCCTCGTGACACCCACATAAACGTGGTCCCCTCGGTTTCTGCATGACTCACCCTGACTCTCCCCGACTCTCCTCAAGGCTTGCTCTCTGCCCTGCTCCAAAGGGCAGCTCCCCACCCCCATGCTCAGCACTGCGCTGGCTTTGACCTTCACGCCCTTCTGTGTCACAATCCCTGTCGACATCTGGCCCAGAGGCCACTTGGAGCTGCGCTGGGTGAACTCCCCGCACAGCCGAGCCCTCATTCCGCCACACGTCGCCTGGCGTCTCCCTGCCTGGCACACGTAGTCCCAGGACGAACATGCCCAAACCTGCCTGGTTTTCTCGGTTTTCTGCTCTACTCCGGCCTGCTTCTCAGGGATGACCTCACTCTCCTTTACGAGTGTTTGTCTTTGGTCTGCTCTCCCTTGAAAGTGGAGGGTGGCTTCTACCTGTACCCGCTGAATCCTGCACCCGTTTGGAACCAGCCACGTTGGGTTATTCCCAGGAGCCTCCCCAGATGAACACTGCATCAAAGGGGACTTAAAACGGTCAGTTGGTCTTTCTGCGGCGTGAAGGACACGGTGGAATATTAGCATAGGCGTGTTTTTACAGCCTGCTTTCAATGACACCAGCGAGCACCTGATGCATCAGGCATGAGTCACATGTTTTACCTACATTATCTCGTTTGATTCTCATAACCCTTTTGCATGAGATTCTTACTATTACCTTCCCTTTACATACGGGGAAACTGAGGCATAGAGGTTTTGTTGTTGTTGTTTTTTAATTTTTAAGTTTTCTGTAAGTTGTCCAGAATCACAGCTTGTAAGTGAGAAAGACCAGATTTGGCCCCGGGAATTCAGCTCCAGCCGTGATGGACCAGCATCTTACACGGCATCACTTGTCGTACTCACTTCCTTGCTGGAGTCAGTTTGCCCCGCCCCATCTTCACGACATACTCCACAGGGACAATCTTACAACGACTTTAATGCCTTAAGCTTCGGGAAGAACTGATGGAGAGTAAAAGGAGGGAAACCTGTCCTTGGGGACTTGAGGGGGGTCTAGGCAAGGGGAAGGGGCTGGGAGACCTTCAGATTCTTCTACAGCAATGACTGCCTGGTCTATTCTCTGTTCTGAGGGCTGGTCACAGAATGTAGTGCTGTGAACCTGGGTCCTGTCTCATCTCTGACACCCACCAGCTGTGGCATTAGAAAATCATTTCTCCACGCTCAGTCCCTCAGTTTTCCCATCTGCAAAATGGGCGTGATGATCTGCACATATATAAAACGGGTCATTGTAAGGGTAAATGAGATAAATATTGTGAAAGCACGTGGTAAATTATAATGCATTGCGGAAATGTAATGAGGAGAATCCTTTGTTATTGGGTGATTCATATGGAGTTTAATATTCTAAAATTTTACCTCTGGGGTCCCTCTGCCCTCCACGCCCCCGGGATTTCTTTATATACCTTGGCCCTTTCAGGCAGCAGCAGGTAGGTGGTGAGGCTCATTACCTTGGCAAAGGGAAACAGCAAAATAGAAGAGAGGAGAAGAAAGGGAAATTTTTTGGGCTTGATTTTCAAAAGTTTAGGCCCTTTCATGAGGGAATCTTCTGGGATGATGGAAATGTATTTTTTGTTCAAACTGAATACTTAAAATCTGTGCATTTTATTGTATCAATATATAAATGACACTGAAAAACTCACATTGAAGCAAAACAAACTTAGGTCCTTGGAGGAAAAGAATGGACTTGGGCGTAGACAACATATTTGACAGAAAATATGGGAAAAGAAAATACGGTGAGGGCAAGGTTTCCTTCCCTCCTCCCCAGACTCTGGGTTAGAAGGTCAGAAGGCAAGTAAGCGCTTAGATTGACAGGTGTCGGAAGCAAGAGGCTGAGAGACCCATTTCCCAGGCTGTGAGCCTGAGGCTGGCACTGAAATCCCCAATAAGCGTATAAGTTCCCAAACTTAGAAGAAAGGCTTCTGGGAGAGGAAATGGCACCGTGTGTCCGGTGGACAGGGCCTTTGTCCACTTCCCAGAGTTTTCTGTGACTAATGCAGCACAAGAACTGCTGAATCGTGTCCATAAGTCTGTGAATAACATGAGGAGGACCTGAGGGGCAAAGACCAGGAGATGTGGCCTGTGGACACATGGTGTGGACCTTCAACCAAGGGGCAGGTGGGACAGTGTCAGCTGATGACAGCGTGAGATGACGTCCCCCTTCCCAAGCCCTCAGTGTTATGGAAGTCCCACCACCATCACTCTGCCCCCAGAACTTGCGGGAACCCCAGAGAGAAGAAGGTAAGGGAACTCCAGCATGACTGAAGTTCGTTGTTACTATCCCAGAAAAGGGAGGGCTAGTAAAATAGAAAAATAAAGTTATGGTTTTTGAATATTTGATTTCTGAGAGTCATACCCACTTCACTAGGTTTTCTTAGCTATAACTTCAAATCATGTGATATACAAAGAGGGTCTCTGCAGGGCCCCCAAAGTGCTCTCAGAGCAGAACATGGTTTAATTCATTTCCAGCAGATGCTTGAACTGCTACACAAGGATTTTCAGAGTTTAAAAAGAGGTGTTTCCATTAAGTATGATGGTCATCTAAGTACCTTGGCAATGACATCATTTGGGTTTTTATTTGTAATATTTGCTGAAGGCTAGTGCTGTGGGCAGCGGGATAGTGAATATTACCTCCCTAGCCTTTGATTCATGGAGGCAACTTGGAAAATTGGTTTCCTTTTCAGAAGCATCCTTTCTTTTCCTCCACCAGGAATTGGTGCTGAGCTCACCCCCCTGATGGAGGTCTGATGATGAAGGACGCCTGCTGGTTGCCCACCACAACGCCTGGGAAGGTTTCCAGCTGCAGACCTTCTCCCACCGCCCGTCCCTTCTTTAACACATGATTTTGTTGATGTCACTGTCAGGGGGGCCGAGCACATGGCAGAAGAATGTGGGAGCAACCAGAGGTCTGGATCAGCCTTTAGTGAATCCTGTAAAGTCTGAAAACAAACACCAAGAGGGAGCCAAATCGTTTAATAGCCCCGGTTGCGTAAACAGAATGAACCAACACCAAACTATCTAAGCCGGACTCCAAGGTCACGAGCACAGCTTGCTGCGGTGCAGTTCTCTGTGCTCTGCTGGTCGCTGGCTGTGCGCCTGCCTTCTTGGGGCTCAGTGTCCTCTCCTTCACAATGGACACAAATAACATGTACCTCGTGGTGTTATTCCATAAAGGATTGTGTGAGGAAAGCACTTTGTGTCTAGAACTATTTAAGGATATAATATGAATATTGAGAGCTACACCATATTTGTTTTCTGTTATTGTAGGGCTCAAAAGTAAAAGCTGTTTAGGGGTGTGTGTGTGTGTGTGTGTGTGTGTGTGTGAATCTTGTAGAAATCCCTCTAGAAAAAGATATTTGGGGAGGGGTGTAGCCATTTCCATCTGCACTGGAAATTCTGGTCTTCTTCAACTGTCTCATTTATATACAAAAGAGTATCTTGGGCTTCCCTGGTGGCGCAGTGGTTGAGAGTCCGCCTGCCGATGCAGGGGACACGGGTTCGTGCCCCAGTCCGGGAAGATCCCACATGCCGCGGAGCGGCTGGGCCCGTGAGCCGTGGCCGCTGAGCCTGTGCATCCGGAGCCTGTGCTCCCGTTAAAAAAAAAGAGTATCGTGGTTCCAAACATTTTTTTTTAAAAATAAATTTATTTATTTATTTATGGCTGTGTTGGGTCTTCGTTTCTGTGCGAGGGCTTTCTCTAGTTGTGGCAAGCGGGGGCCACTCTTCATCGTGGTGTGCAGGCCTCTCACTATCGCGGCCTCTCTTGTTGCGGAGCACAGGCTCCAGATGCGCAGGTTCAGTAGTTGTGGCTCACGGGCCCAGCTGCTCCGCGGCATGTGGGATCTTCCCAGACCAGGGCTCGAACCCGTGTCCCCTGCATTGGCAGGCGGATTCTCAACCACTGCGCCACCAGGGAAGCCCGGTTCCAAACATTTTTAACCCTCCAGCTTTTTTCTCATTCATTCATTCACTCACTCAGCACACATCTGCAGACTGGCCTGGGACCACTGAGCCTCCATCAAGAAAATGGTCCCTGGGAGTTCCCTGGTGGCCTAGTGGTTGGGATTTTGGGCTTTCACTGCCGTGGTCTGGCTTCAATCCCTGGTCAGGGAAATGAGATCCTGCGAGCTGTGCAGCATGGCCAAAAAAAACACAAAAAAAGAAGAAGAATGAGAAGGAGAAGAAAGAAGAGGAAGAAGAAGAAGGAGGAGAAGGAGAAGAAGAAGGTCCCTGTTTTAGGCTCTGAAACCCACCCAGTTCCTGCCAAGCGGTGCGTCAGGAGGCCCCAGGTCGGCAGTGGCTTGATGCTCAAAGCCTTCTAGGTGGGTCAGACAACGTTTGGCTGATGCGTTGGTCCAGGAGGCCAGCACTGCCCTGGGCAGTTACAAGGCGACTATATATGAATTCTGGCCTTGAACAGCATGGAGGAGAAAAGTAGAGAAGCCAGAACCAACCTCAGAGTCCTCGGGTCTCACCTGGGGCCGGAGATGAGGGACAAAGCCGAAGGATGTAGAGCCGGGCGTGGGATGGGAGGAGAGGTGCGCGACCATGGTGAGCAGAGCCCCTGACAACATCCCAGGCTGGCTCGGATGCTGAGGGTCGAGGCCCCCACTCCCACTGGGGGTCCTCCTGGACCTGGGCACCCTACTCCGCCAGGAACTGGCTTCTGAAGGTCCTGCTCCCCCAAAGGGCTACACATCCTGCCGCTAAGCCTCCGGTCCTGATGCTGGTCTGCACGCCTGGGACCCTGTCTGCTGCCATCTGCCCCATCCCTGTTTGGGCAAATTCCCAGGCTTTTGGTCTTGTCTTGGCTGATAAGCCTCGTGTCCTGTGCCCTGTGGACAGAGTTCTGGGCTTCAGAGCCTCCTGGACCCGCCTCTGGGTCCATCCTAGGCTCGAGTTTCAGGCCCACCCCTAGCCCAGGGTCTGTGCTGGGCTCAGAGCTCCGAGCTCGCTGTCCTTGCCCTTCGTGACATGGGGCACGCCCTGCGCATCGCTTTTATTACTCAAGTTTGTCTTTCCAACTAAACTGTCACCTTCCTGAGAACGAGGGCCGCGCTGGTTCTGTTTCCTCCTGCCAACTTTCTCCGCACCTAGCATGAGGCGTGTTTGCTGAACGAACGAGTGAACAAAAGCAAGTAAGTGACTATGCACATAGCGCCATTCTAAAAAGTAAATGTAGGCAGTTTCCTTTCACGTCTGTTATTGGACAACGTCGATTCTTGGACAACCTCTGAAGGACTAGACCCCTTTTTCAACTTGAGAGAGGAAAGGCCCAGAGAGAGGCCACGTGGCATGTCTGGGCAGAGCCGGATGGAGCCCAGATCCTGGCACTGGTCACTCTAACCCTTATTCGAAGGTCTTGGGGGTGGACAGTCACGCACACATGCACACACACGATAACTGGGGGGGGGATGGAAAGGGCCCCAGGCCTGAGTGCAGGACAATGAACTATAAATAGTGACAGTCACGGCACGTCCTTTATAGACCCCCGCCCTCCCCGCTCGCCCCCAGCCCTGGGGAGATGCCTGTGGAGCAGGAAGCATCGACTTTGACATTACTGACATTTCAGTGTCCAGCCATGGTGACCGCCGTCCCAGAACTGTCCCTGGGGCACCGGCCAGCTGAAGTCTTGTTGCAGGAAGAGCCTGAGAGCTGGAGAGCCTCCCTGGGGGCTTCCAGGCCCCCCGCCGACCCCACGCCCCCAAGACCGCAGCACCCATACCCTGGCCCACTTTCCCCTGCTGCTGCCCGGCACAACCCGAGCCCGCAGGGTCACCCTCCGTGTCTGCATCTCAGCTACACAGGTAGAATTTCAGAAGGGACCCGCTCTTGTTTGGGATAATGGAGAGTGAGATGCACGTCAGTCCGATCTACTCTCACCGTCCGTCCTGCCCGAGGTGAAGAGGTGCGTGTGGCACTCACCCCGGCACCTAGACTCTGAGCCTCCCATGCCCAGCCTGCTCCCCACACCTCTCCCCTCACTGGCCCCGGGGCCCGCTCTGGCCCCTGGTTTACTGTCCTCTCTTCTGGCTTCCCCGCCTTCCGATGCCCAGCTCTTTGGTTCTGCCCACATCCTCCTTCCCCCACCTGGAGGGGAGGGCTCACTCCCTCAGGAGGCAGCAAGGGGGCCCCTCCCGGCCCCTGCCCCTGCTGTTTACCCATTCTGGTACCTTCTGTGCAGGCCAGAGCCATCTCCCCTCCCAGGGCTGAGTCACGGGCTTTTGCAAGTCTCCAGCTCAGCTGCAGGGCCTGTGGAGTTTCCCGGCCCGTCCAGTAACGTCTGCGAGCACTCCTGCGGACCAGCAGAAACAGAGACGAGCTGGCCGCTGGGGACAGGCCCTAACTGTCCTCTGTGAGGCCCTGCCGGGTGTGCTAGCCCCTCCCGGGAAGGTCGCTGCACTGGAGCCCGTGAGGGGTAAGCCCAGGAGGCCAGGAGGAGACCCGTGGCGGAGGAGACCCGTGGCGGAGGAGACACCAGGGGCTGCGTGTGGGCCCTCCGCTGCCAGTAGGGAGACGCTTGCATCTCACTGGACCCCAGTTTATTTCTCGGTGTTGGGAGGCGATGGACTCTGCATCACTCGGATCCCTCTTTGCTTTTTGTTTCACACGATTTAGAGTGCGCCTAGAAGTTAGACTCCCGGTATGCACGCGAAGGCAGCGGTGTGTCTGGCACACGGGCCCCGGCCTCTCTGCCTGGCTCCCCTTGTGCCCTCCCCTCATCTCAGGGCTCCCCGAGGTGATGCTCCAGGGGTCTGGAGGGGACGGGGCCACCCCAACTGCCATCATGGCACAGAGTCATTTGCACCCGACAGGAGACAAGGCTTAAGCCAAAGAGTGAGAGACAGGTTGGAGGCCGCTGTCGGGCAGGAGCGGGGCTTGCTGAATTCTTCACAGCAGTCCACACCGGCCCAGCTGCAGGCCGAGCCCCGAGCCCAGGGACTTCTCCACAGGGTGGATGCAGCGAGGGGCCACTGCATTTCCCGGCCTCCTCGCAGGGTGGGCTTTTTGGAGACTGTTTGTTATTTCACTTCCTGGCCTTCCTGCCAAGCACCCTCCCACCTCCGGACAGCTAGGCAGGTTCAGCTAAGGATTCTGCCCACTGCTGCTTTCATCGCCGGAATATCAAGTAGGCTTGGGGGGCTGCGGCCTGCTCTTCCTGTCCCCTCAGCTGCCATCTCTGCTGGGGGCCGGGTGCATCGGCTCTTCCCAAACCCACACCATCTCAGGGTAGACTTCGGGCCACAGGAATGGATTTGGGTTCCGTCCACTTGCACGGTTTCAGCCTCTAGAGCTCAAAATGGCATGAACGACAAGAATAACCGTGACAGAATATTCGTTCCGGGGAAGTGCGCAGTCATACCTACATGCCCGTGCGTCTCCCAGGAAGGACGCTGTGAGCAGCGACACTTGAACCCTTTCTCCTGAGCTTCCCTAACTTCAGAGGAGAGTGAGTGTTGATTACAGAAAATCACCCAAGCCCCCAAAGTGATCATATTTCCATGAAGTTTCCCATCTTAGTTTTATCCTAGTCCTTAAGATATCTCTGCTTGCTTTTATATACAAGGAATATTTTCAATCACTGACTGACCACTTAATTTACTGATTTCACCCAAAATCTTTGAGTGAATTTAACACAGCAGGAAGACGCACCGCAGCAGCCTCTGGTCTGCCCCACAAGGACCTGTTTGAGAAGCCAGGAAAGAACATGTTATTTCCTCTAGAAGGCTCGGTAATCACCTCATTCCACCCGCTTCGCTGGGTGTTATTAAGCCACCCACTCACCGCAGGTGTTCCGCACATACGGACTCAAGTTCCCCCTCCCCCCCCACATCCTGCTGCTGACACTTTCCCTTTCGTTTTCACATTGAAGGTTGAAGGTTCAGAGCTCAGCAAGAGTTGTAGGTAAATTCTCCCCGAAGGGGTCTGCTTTCAGCAAATACTCGCTCTAGATGCACCAGAGCGGGAACGAGAGATTTTTAAGGAGATGGTTTAAGGGTCTTGGCTAGAAGCCCTTTAAAGGTTCCTCCACTTTAGAATCTCAAAATAATTAACAAAAGGGCCGGGGGTACTGGAGCCCAGGCCAGCTGGGTAATCACGTGCTGGTCTCCACACCAGAAGACCGGAGCTTCTCACGTACTAGAACTCAGGCAAGTTCGGGCTGCCTGAGCCGCTCTGTTTCTGAGAACTCCGCTCTGCCACTCGGCAGTTTAGGACGTGTATGGTCAGGCCGACCAAGATGGCTGTTCTTTGGCTCTCTGGGCATCCCCCCTCCAGGCCAGTGCCTGCTTCACCTACACCTACTCTCATGACTGACCTTCCTACGTACTTGTCCCACCCCAGCTAATCATCACTCTAACTTTATTTTAAAGATTTATTTACTTTTTGGCTGCGTCGGGTCTTAGTTGCGGAGCACAGGCTCTTCACGGTGGTGCGCGGGCTTAGCCGCCCCACAGCGTGAGGGATCTTAACTTCCCGACCAGGGATCCAACTGGCATCCCCTGCATTGCTAGATGGATTCTTACCCGCTGGACCATCAGGGAAGTCCCTACTCTAACTTTAGATCAGAGCATCTCCACCATGATAGCTTATCAAAAGGGCGGTGAGGGGCGTGCCCTTCTGCTAGTTTCCCTGGTAACCGATGAAGTAACCTGATGGCAATTCCCCCTATAACTGCTAACCTCCCCCGACCCCGGGAGTGAACACGGCTGTCGTGTCCTGCCCGCGGTCCACCACACACGGTGGGGTGTCTCTCCAGGACCTTGCTTCAGACGTGTAAGATCCCCTATCCATTAAACCACGGATGTTTCTGTCGCCAACTCCGGGCTCTTTCTTTGGTCCCAAAGCTGCGCAAGTACAGGCCTTGCAGGCCTTCAGGGCGCAGCCCAAAGCCAGGGAACACGGTGTGTACGGAGAGCCTAAGTGTGGGTCTTAGTGTAAACAGATACTTTGGGGGTCCCGGGAGAAAGAGAACCGGGAATGGTTTTCTTGACGGGAGAGAAGTCATTTTGGCCCTAGGCATTTTGTGATCTAAGCCTGGCCACAATGTTTGCTCTTGAACAGGTCTCAGTAATTAATGATCTTAAGGGAACAAAGGAAGGCAGGACCAGAGAGGAGGCAGTCAAACAATAGTGCAGTGATAGAGCAGAGTCCTAGTTCCTCCTCAAGGGATAGACATAATCATAGATCTCTGAGCTCTGCGGCAGCTAAGTCTCCCACCCAGGTGGAGGATGGAATGATGACATTGACCATCCTCACTTCAGTCACTAGAGCCTGGACTCTGTCGACCTTTGCCCCAATTCTATGCTGAACTCTCCTCTGCTCAAGCCCCTTCATGAATATGCATGTACCACCCAAGCCCCTTCATGAATATGCATGTACCCTTAGCTTAAAACTTCCCCAATTTTGCTGTAAAGATCCCCAGTGTTCCCTTCCTTGCTGCAAGTAATAATAACTCCTTCCTTCTCCCAATCTTTGGCTTGGTTGTGTCTATTGGCTCAACAACCACCAAGAGGCAAACCCAGTTCTCCCGTAATGTTAGAGGGCTTGATACATGTTTGGTAAATCTGAATCTGAATCCAGTGGTCCAGTGATCCTCCTAGGCAGCTAGGTGTGAGGAAGGGCTGGTTTCTTTGAACTGCCATCCTGGCTGTGGTTGCTGGAGAATCAGACAGAGGTGGGGATGGCGGCCACCACACAGCTTGTGAGGACGCAGAGGCACGAGGCACAGGCAAGTTGGCTCAAGTGGTTGGGGGCAGAAGGCCAGGTGGGAGTGGTGGCGAGGAGATGGGACGGTGGGCAGGATCCAGGTGGGGGGGACCTCGTGTTGGTCGTGCTTGGAGCTTGATTCTCATCCTGAAGGTTCTGAGAAGCCAATGGAACATTTTAAGTGGAGAAGTCTTGGAACTGCCCAACTCAGATTGGAACTCAAACCCAATCGCACCTCAGGTGGGATTCGAACCCAGCCAAAACTCGGGACTTAATGCAGCTCAAGTCCTTTTTTTTTTTTGCGGTACACGGGCCTCTCACTGTTGTGGCCTCTCCCGTTGCGGAGCACAGGCTCCGGATGCGCAGGCTCAGCGGCCATGGCTCACGGGCCCAGCCGCTCCACGGCATGTGGGATCTTCCCAGACCGGGGCACGAACCCGTGTCCCCTGCATCGGCAGGAGGACCCCCAACCACTGCGCCACCAGGGAAGCCCGCAGCTCAGGTCCTTTATGTTTCACCACAGAAAGAATTCACTGAGAGACAAAGTGATAGGTAAGAAGTGGATTTATTCAGAGAGATACACATTCCATAGGCAGAATGTGGTCCGTCTCAAAACGCAAGAGTGGCCCCAGAATGTGGGGTGGTTAGTTTTTATGGGCTGGGTAATTTCATAGGCTAATGAGTGGATTATTCTGACTATCTCGGGGAAGGGGCAGGGATTTCCAGGATTTGGGCCACCGTCCACTTTTTTGCCTTTTACGGTCGGCCTCAGAACTGTCATGGCGCCTGTGGGCGTGTCTCTTAGCATATGCTGATGTGTTACAATGAGGCTCAAGGTCTAGGGAAGTCAAGTCTTCCCCCATCTTGGGCCTAATTGGTTCTAACCAGTTGTCGTTGCGTCCTCAAGGGCTGTGTTCTTTGAAAGGTTGTGCCCCCTTCCCTCCTGTCTCATTTTCACGCCTGGCTTTCTAGGTCAGGAAGATCCCTCTGGCTCAGCGTGGAGAGAGTGGATTAGAGGGAAGACAGACCGAGGTGGGGAGCCCAGCTCTGAAGCCAGTTACAGCAACAAGCAGGTAAGGGCAGCAGCCAGGTGAGAGATGATGGGAGCTCCAGCGCGGTCAGAACTTTTTGTCTTTTACAAGGAAAAAGGCTTCTGAATGGGGACTGTGGGCAACAGCTCCAGGACTGCTGACATGTGACCTTGACTGCTGCCACGCAGGGGTGTCACCCTGATACTGTTTAGTATTCTTTCTCAAACCCGATGAGACTCTTCCTATGGTGGGGGTGTTATTTTGAATTTTTAAAATCCTTCAGGGGGTGACAGCTGCCCTCACTCTCTCAGGTGGAGAGAAAGCCAGGAATGCCAGTGCTGCGTCCCTCGGGGGTAGCGTCAGGATCCAGGTGCGGAATGAACTCTTAGCAGTAGTGGCTGCAGGGCCAGCCCTGCATTCCCCCAGCCAAGATCTCCTGATTGCCCTCGTCCCTGGGCCGGCTGTGCCTTACCACACTTCCCCGGAAGGGCAGGAAAACCAGGCCATTCTGGCTGAGGGAGTCACTGGCGACACGGTCCTCAAAGCAGACGTGATGTGGGGTGCAGGCTCCAAAGCTGGCGAGGACTAGGGGTACAGGGATACTTGAGTTCCCTGAGGGCAGGGCCTGCCCCAGCCAGGGTCAGAAATGTGGCTCCAGCACCCAGCCCAATGCCTGGGCAAAATAACTGCCCACAGATATTTGTCAAATGAATCCATGAATAGCATGTTTTATACCTTGAAAATCAATCAGTGTAATTCACCACATCCACAGACAAAAGAAGAGAAGCCCCATGATCATCTCAGTGAGTTCGGGAAAAGCACATGACAAAATTCAGCATCCATTTATGACAAAAAAACTCAGCAAACGAGAAACTGAAGGGAACTTTCTCAACCTGATAAACAGCCTGTGCAAAAATGCACAGCTAGCAATGCACTTAACGGTAAAAGACTCAGTGCTTTCCCCCTACGATCAAGAAAAAAGATGGATGTCTGCTATCACCACTTCTGTTGAGTATCACCCTGGAGGTCCTGGCCAGAGATAGGCAGGACAGATAGGACAGGCACAGATAGGAAAAAAATGGCAGATTGGAAAAGCAGAGACAGTGCTGTTCCTATCTGCAGATGACAAGATTGTAGAAATTCCCAAAGAATCTACCTAAAATTACTAGAATAAGTGAGTTTTTCAAGGTCCCAGAATACGATATCAACATACAATAGCCAGTCAATCATATTTCTATATTTTAGTAATGAGCAATCTGGAATTGAAAAAAAAATAGTAGCATTTACAATAGCACCCTAAAATAGAAAATATTTAGGTATAAGTCTAACAAAATCTGTGCAGGATCTGTATGCCGAAAATAACAAAACACCGGCTATGTTCACATGGGACCTGGCTAATTCGAGCTGACATCATATTTAGTTCCTTTTGTTGAAATGTGTTTGGGGACTTGCTGTCATGTTCGTGCATATTTAAGGTTATTCTAGCTGTTTCAGTGTAAGAATGACTTCCAGGAATAATTGTGTCATCCACCTACATGGCATCATGACCCAGATTGTTTTCTAATAAGAACGTGTCCCTCTGTGAACAGCATTGGAAGTACATGTGTAGCCGTTGATGAGATAAGGTTTGAAATATGCAAGGCCAGCTTGTCTTTGGAACATGTTTCCAATGATTGGATGTGTATTTGTGAGCAGAAAATTTTATTTTCTTTAGGTAAAAGTTCTCTTATTTTGTTAAATGAATGTACTTAAAAAATCTTTTTTAATTAAAAAAAATTAACTAATTAATTAATTAATTTATCTTTTGGCCACACTGTGTCCTTGCGGGATCTTAGTTCTCTGACCAGGGATCGAACCCAGACCCCCCAAAGTGAAAGCACCGAGTTCTAACCACTGGACTGACGGGAAGTCCCTAAAGGAACATACTTGGTCATGAAGCATATTCAATTACAGACACATCAAAATCTTTTTTTTTCTTTTTAATGAACGTATCAGAATTCCTGTGAATACATTTGTGTGTCAAGTCATATGTTTTATGTATTCCAATGACCAGGAATAAAGAACAATAATTTAAAAAATTTCAATCAGCCATATTAGAAGAAAGGCTGAATTGTTTTTCTGTTCTCTCTATAGTAAATGATATTAAAAGATTATTGCCATATAGAAAAGCAGCACAAAAAAGTAGGGAAATATAGAAGTATGTTAGACAGTCAAAAATATTATGTTATTTTTTTTTCTGGGTTTGGTGATGTTTGTGATATTGGTCAGCTTTTTAAAAGTTGAAATTTGTTGTGATTCTCTCTCTCTATCTCTCTCTATATATCCTTCTTATTCTTAATTTTATATCTATAATGTTTTATTACTTTTCTTTTTTAAAAACAATTATTTATTTATTTTTGGCTGCGTTGGGTCTTCGTTGCTGTGCGTGGGCTTTCTCTAGTTGCGGCAAGTGGGGGCTACTCTTTGTTGCGGTGTGCGGACTTCTCATTGCGGTGGCTTCCCTTTGTTGCAGAGCATGGGCTCTAGGTGCGTGGGCTTCAGTAGTTGTGGTTCGCAGGCTCTAGAGTGCAGGCTCAGTAGTTGTGGTGCACCGGCTTAGTTGCTCTGCGGCATGTGAGAACAGAGATCGAACCTGTGTCCCCTGCACTAGCAGGTGGATACTTAACCTCTGTGACACCAGGGAAGTCCCTATTATTTTTCTTAATAAAGGCACTTGAAATTGTATTAAGCTTTAGGTCTCCAGAAAACCTACATATACCTCTAACCAACAAGCTAAAAGAGTATGGAAAGGGCTTCCCTGGTGGCGCAGTGGTGGAGAGTCCGCCTGCCAATGCAGGGGACATGGGTTCGTGCCCCGGTCCGGGAAGATCCCACATGCCGCGGAGCGGCTGGGCCCGTGAGCCATGGCCGCTGAGCCTGCGCGTCCGGAGCCTGTGCTCCGCAACGGGAGAGGCCACAGCGGCGAGAGGCCCGCGTACCACAAAAAAAAAAAAAAAAAAAAACCAAAAAAAAAAAAAAAAAAGAGTATGGAAAATATAACAACAAATAGTTAGTTAACTAATACAGAAGAAGGCAAAGAAAGGAGAAAGGGAATATAAAAGATGTGGGACAAATAGGAAGAGGTGATGACGAGATGGAGGATTTAAATGGAAATATAACAATAATTACATTAAAAGTGAATGAACTATACACAATTAAGATTTAAAAATCAATAAAATGGGTTTAAAAAAAATCCAACTATATTCTGCTTACAGGAGATAAATTTTAAATGTAAGGCTATTGAAGCTGAAAAGTAAGTTTGAAAGAAATAATTCAATGCAAACAAAACAAAAATAAAACAGAACAAACCTAATTCAGCTATACTAATATGGCACAAATAGACTGAAAAATGAGTACATTATAACAACAGTATGCCAGTAAATTTGGAAGTTTCAATGAAATGCATAATTTCCTAGTAATACACAATTTACCAAAACTGACATAAGAATAAAGAGAAAATTTAAGTAATTGAACACTGTGTTTAAAAACTTTCCACAAAATATACCTCATACCCAGATGGCTTCTCAAGTGAATGCTATCGAACATTTAGGGAAGAAATTATCAATTTTACGTATCTCTTCCAGAAAACAGAAAAAGAGAAAAGATTTCTTAAGACGTTTATGGGGACAGAAAAGTCTTTATTCCAAAATTTGGTAAGAATATTACAAAACAGAAAATTATAGACCCATTTCATTCGAGGAGATAAATGCAAAAATCCTAAACAAAATATTAGCAAAACAAATACAGCATTATATAAAAAAAGAGAATGCATCACAGGCAAATTGGATTGATTCCAGGAAAGCAAAGCTGGTTTATCATTGAAAAATTGGTCTGTGTTTTTTACCATGTTAATAGAATAAAGGAGAAAAATCATATAATTCTCTCAATAAGTGTAGAAACAGCATTCGATAAAATTCAACATGAATTCATAAAAAATTCTTAGCACACTGAAGAAAGAAGGGATCTTCCATAATCTGATAAAAATATGTCTATCTTAAACATCCATAGCAAACATATAAAGGTGAATTTTTTATGTTTTCCTTCTAAGAACAGAAAGAAGTTGATGATACTCCCTTGAATAGCCAGCCCCCTGCTATTCAACATTTTACTTAAGATCATAGCCAATGCAAGAAGGCAAGAAAAAGAAATAAAAGGCATAGGGATTGAAAAGGTAGACATAAAACTAGATTACTTGCATGTTACATAATTTTATATTTTAAAAATCCCAAAGAGTCTACAGGTAAGCTATTAGATTTAATAAGTCAATTTAGCAAAATTGTTGGAAGCACAGTCAATTTATAAAAGTCAGTTGTATAAAATAAAATTGTAAGTTGTATTTAAAAGATAGCATTTTAAAATCTAATAACCAGAAATAAATCTAACAAAAACACATTTAAGACTTCTGTGCTGAAAACTATAGAACATTAATAATTAAAAAAAAATGTAAAAGACGACCTAAATAAATGGAGAGATGTTCACAGGTTGAAAATTCAACAATCTAAAGATGTCAGTTCTTCTCAACTTGATCTATAGGTTCAATGCAATCCCTATAAAATCCCAACAGGTATTTTGTGAAAGTTAATAGTCTGATTCTAAAAGTTATATGATAATAGGAAAGGACTAGAATAACCAAGCAATTTTGAAGAAGACGACCAAAATTGGAGGAATTTCTCAACTGGATTCCAAGACTTCAGAAATACTTCAGTATGGTATTGACACGAGACAAACAGATGACTGAAACAAAGCAAAAAGCTCAGAAGATCACACGTATAGCAACACTTGATTTATGACAGAAGTACCTCTGCAGAGCAGCAGGGCTGGGAATGTCTTTTCAGCAAATGGTGATGAAATTTGGCCACTACCTTACACCAGACATAAAAATCAATTTTGTAAGTGAAAGAAGCCAGACACAAAAGGTCACATATTTTATAGGTCCATTTATTTGAAAGTTCAAAAGTAGGGAACACTAACATACGGTGTTGGAAGGAAGAACAGGTTAGTCATTGGGAAGGGCCAGAAGAATAGCTTCTGGGGTGCTTTTCAGGTTCCATTTCTTGTCCTGACTGGTGGTTACATGAGTGTATTCACTTTTTAATAATTCATCAAACTGTACTCTTAAGATGTGCACACATTTCTGTATACATGTTGCATTTCAATCTAAAGTTTAAATATTTTAGCTTTGCCACTTTATAACTTTATAATCTTGGGTAACTTACATAATCTCTCTAGGACTCCTTTTTGTTTCTATCTTACAGGATGTAAGAATTAAATAAGACGTGTTTCATAAATAAGCATTTTGTTCAGTGACTGGCCCATACTGGATGCTTCTTAAATATTCAAAATTATTAGGTGCTAAGGTCACTTAGTTAGTAGCAGAACTGGGATTAGTCCAAACAGGATACTTTTCTTATCACATATCCTGTATCATATGACTGTTTATTAGCTGGACTTTAGAGGATTATTGGATTTAAATGGCATTTGCTGGGAGTTATCATAGATAGTCTGCATGTTCAACTTTATTTTTTGCAAGAGATCAAGCATCTTAATTCCACTCCCCCACCCACCCTGTCAAAGTTCCTATGAGTATACTTTGGGATCTCATGTATCTTAGTGTACTTACCCCTCACTAAAAATGGAAGTAAGCCCCTAGTGTTCCAGTTACCAAGTTAGAAAATTGTCCAGAGTTGTTGGCTCTATCCCACACCCAAGATAGAAGGAACGTGCTGAACGTGTACATTTGGCCAGGTTTACGCAGCCACCAAGAGCTATCAAATGACTGGACCTGTGTTAAATACAACAGCATTGTTTAGCATAGCTCCCTTGAATCCTGTAGTAACCAAGATCTCATTAAGTGGAATAAAGAAAAAAAAATTTAAACCACATTAGCTGTTAAAGGGAATGTTTGGAAAAGTACTCAAAGACGAAGCAACTAAAAGGAGAATCGTATGTCTTATTAACTAGGACATCAATGGACTTCTGTCCAGTAGATTTTATCACAATGAATGTGGTTTTGGATGTGAATCAGTTCTTGAATCTTAATTAAATCAGTCACCAAGAGATAATTACATATGGTTCCTGAGCAGCAGTGAAGACAGGACTCTCTTACATAATCTCATTTTTTATGGAATCACACTGTCTGAGACAGACATGAGGAAGGCCTTGTGTCCTACTAAACTCATTATCAGAAAATACATTAATGCTACCAAGAATCTGTATGCAACTTTCTGTTTGCAAAGAGGGTTGCTTAATGAGCTGTTCATTAGAATGATCTGGGGTAGGTTCATTTTGTGATCATCTAGGGTAGTCAGCACATTGGAGAAAGCATGAACTTTGGAGGGACATACCTGGATTCAAACCCTGGCTGGGCCAAATCATGACCTGTATGATCCTGAGTAATTTGTCTTCTTAGCCTCAATTTCCTTTTCTATGGGATAGCGCTACAAAACCCATAAAGGGGTGGGACTTTATGGAGGCCATTTGTCTTCTACCTTGTGGACTGCACTGAACATAGCAACAGAAGAAGCGGAGTAAGAGTAGAGAAGGGGAGAAAACCCATCGTGACATAGAGATTTCTAATTGTTCAATTAGTGATGAAGTTGACATAGGGGGACAAAATCAAAACTTCTTCAGTCAGTAGGTGGACTCTGGTTAGTTTACTAGAGTTACTCAGTTATTTATTTCATTCCTTTTTGTTTTATTTTTAGCACTCTAATAATGGTAAGTAACTCCATACAAAAATGTTTTCTCCCTAATAATCAAAGGAATGCAATTAGAGTAAACTCCAGGGAACTTCTGCACTAAATTATCAAATCATCTAAAAAGTAATAATGCTCTCTGCTGGTAAAGATATGATGAAACTGGAAGTTTTAGCTAGTACTGTTTTGCAACCTAATTAGAAGGAAAAATACTGATGTTTGCTTACTGCCATATTCTCTAGTACATCAAAAACTATATGTAACTAAAATATCCAACCACAAGAGAATATCTGAAAAATTATAGTTTATCAACCTGAAGACTTTGAAAAAATGATCATTTTAAAGAGTATGTATAAACATCACAATATTTTACGTTATAAAAATTTTAAAGCAGACTGCAAAAGTATGTATGTGGTGTGATTGCAACTGCATGGAAATGTTCATATATGGCCAAAGAACGGTAGACATGTAAAAATGAAAATAATTTTTGTATTAGGATGGTGAGATTATAAGTATTCCCTCAAAAATTTACTTATGTTGTTTTTAAAAGAGAACAGTCTTGAGAGCTCTGATTTTCTGTTCATCTTTCTTTGATGTATATCTTACTGTCCTATAATAATAGTAAAAGTCACTAAAGAAATCTTTCTTCCACCCAGTATGATTAGCTGATTAGATAACGTAGCTAACATTTATATAGACTTTGTGGCTAAAATCTAAGGTCAGTGAGTTGAAAAGAAAATCTTCTGGGTAAATTGTTCACATTTTAATTTACATTTATTCGTACTCCGCCTCCATCCTACCAGGAGTTAAAGGCTGTGGAACTTACTAATATGGATAGTTAATTCTCTCAGTAATAACTAACTAACTGTGTGCTTCTGACTGTAAGTCTGTCTATAGTTGTGAAGTCAGTTTTATTTAACATTGGATTGTTATTTTTACCTCAAGTACTTGAGGCTTTTAGCATGGCTATACTGTAACATAGCTAAAAATAGAACTAAAGCGAGATTCCCTTGCTAGACAACCCAATTGTTAAGAAAAATAAGAAGTGGGGAGGGGGTGTGCATACCTCCTTCCAAAAAAAAGCATCACTCTCCAGAGGAAGGAGCTTTTTAACACCACCTGACATCCTAGGGGACAAAGCACTGGAACACAATAACCCAATATTGAGATGAATTTTGCTTGTCTTCTCATGTCTGAGTTTGATTTAGTTCTGAGTTTTCACCCTTAACATTATTTAATGAAATATGTAAAGTCCTGTTACCATTATTAGCTCTTACTTATGAGAAGTACATTCAGTCCCTTAGCAAACAAATCCCAGGGACCTAGGTTACATAATGCAACGGCTATTGTTTCGTAACCATTACCCACTTTTAGCCTGGGATCTCGTGCTTGTCAGGAGGTGGAAGAGAACCTAGTTAGAGCTGCAGTCAGTAAATCTCAGTGCATTTTGTCTCAGCCACTGCTGGCGTTGCTCTGCACTCTCTCCTGGAAGACTCCCATATTCTCTCTAGGTTTCCACCACCCCCCGGTACACGGACGGCCCACTGCTTCCCCCATACTCAGGCTTCACATGGCACAGCCAGGTTTCTTCGCTGGACATCTCCCAGAAGTCCCATGGACACTTTAAGCTTCATTCGTATGGCACCAGACCCATCTAGATATCAAACTTGTTCTTTTTCTGTGTTCACGTGTCCATCCACCTTCCCCTCCCCATCTCCAGCATCGCCTGCCTATGAGACACAGCAGGATGACCACCAAGTCCACCTGGTTTGACACCCTTCGTAGTCCAGCTCAGATACCTCTTCTCCATCCCCACTGTCAGTTCTCAGGTCAGCTTCCGCCCTCTTCTGCCCACCCTGCAGCGGCCAGGGCTGCTCCAGGGTTTACGGGGACCTGGGCAAATACGTTTTGGCAGGGCCCTGTCATTCTATACACAATTTGATTAAATATGTATTACAAAATTTATAGACCATACAACTTTTAGTGGTTTATCAACAAAGATTTAGAATTATTGGTAGAAAAGAGGTGCTTGTGGTTTTGTCAGTGACCCAGTTAGTGCCTGTCCGGGTACCATCTCTTCCTGCACAGCCCCAGGAGCTGCGTCTTCATGCTCTTTTCTGTCAAATGCGCCTTTGCTGCCAGTTTCACACTTCCCACCGTAAAGAAAAAGCGGCAATACTGCTCTTGCTTGCAGTGCTATGGCTTTCTGGTCCTGTTGGTATTAAAAGTAAACTTTTCCCTGAAGTTCCCTGATACCATTTGTTTAGTGCTGGTTGCATCATTACTCATGAAGCTGCATCCTCCCTTATGGCCCCGGTGAATATGGGCTTCCAGTGACTCCCTCAAAAGCTGTTACTGTGTGTGGTTTATGATGCCCACGAATGCAAGTCTTAGACAGAGTATGCAGGAGAATGTTTTCTGGTCGTCTTAAATTTACCAGTTGAAATGTTAGAGTATAAATGGAGAACAATACATCTGTTCTATAGTCATGCCTTTAGCCATGTCTTCTCTTCATCTCCTTGGTCCATAAGTGCTGCATTCCCAGGATGTGATAGCTTTTCAATGCTGACTTCACTCCTGCCTTCCACAAACCACCACTAGCGGGGAGGATAGACAAGGGGCATTGACCCGAAGAATGTCTATCCCTCATCTGGCATGGTTCAAGACTGACCTGTGAACACAAAATGTCACCACATGGTCAGAGGCAAGAGAGGACATCACTGAGACTGGGGGTGAAAGAGGACATGGATGTGTTGCTGCTGACATTGTGGAGCAAGGGTCTCAAAGCCCTTGGAGGAAAGAGGTGCTGTCAGCCCTAGAGGACTGCCCTACATGTGGCACAGGTCCTGCAGAAAGGTGGGGTGGCCACCCTGTGTGGCCAGCAGCAGGGGGTGCTCAGGTAAATGATGTCGCCACCTCCCTGCCATCCTCGATGCTGTAGACCAGAGGCAGCACCACGGTTGGAACCTGGAAGGGCAAGAGCCAATCCATGGGGACACAGATGTGGATCAAGCCCAGGGATCAACCACGGACTCTCAGTAGCCCAGAGCCCTGAACTTGTCTTGTGTACAATGCGAGTGAGAATCAACGTGAATCAGCATGTCAACACCATTCTGGTGGCCCAATCTCAGGATCCCATGAAAGAAATACTGGGCTGGCCAGCTGGAGCAATGTGTTGGCCAAGCCATTGTCCTAGTACCTGGGCCCTGGGAGACAACACCGTTGACACGAATCTCGGGGCTCCACAGGACACCTGGTCAACCCCACATGCATGCTAGAGGGTTGGAGAGCAAGCACCTCAAAGGGAAGAAATGGGGACTGGGTCCACACAGTTCTTGGTCCAGCTTAGTGCACCCTTCTCAGATGGCTCTGCAGATCCCAGTCAGTTCCAGGCACAGGACGGGGACTTAGAAAACTTGGAGGAAGGCCCTCCAAAATCTGAGGCAGCCAGAGGCTAAGGGACCGAGCTAGGAGCCCTGTTTGGCCAGATCTAGGGGCGGTCGTGGCTGCAGCTGCCAGCTAACTGGGCTCCTGACCTACACATCACACTGACTCAACTCTGGGCCTTTGCTTACGATGTTCCCTCTGCCTGGTAGCCCTTCCCTTCATCCCAACTCTACCTGGACAACTCTTACCATGATTTAAGATTCAGTTCAGGGACCACTTTCTTCAAGAAGCCTTTACTAATCCCCTAGCCTGGGGAAGGCACCCCCTCCTGTGGGCGTATCTTTATCACAGCACTCACTACGTGGTACAATAGTACTGTGTTTCAGAATCTGTTTTCATCTTTGTATTTTTAGTCCCCTGCAGAGTAACTGGTAGATAATTTGTGTTCAATAAAGTATCAACTGAATAATAAGTGATTAAAGTAATGTGTGAAGGACATGGCACTCTTTCTTCAGAAATAATTACGAGGATATTTTCATCGACTCACTGTCATTTTAAAACCTCTAGTTTGAAATGTCTCTTCCACCGGAAACATGAAGTACTTTTCAGCTCTCATTATCTCTACTTGAGTTGCCCTGGGATTGAGAACTTGCATACTTCAGGGCCCAGACCTTCCATTGTTCCGCCGAACAGACGATGGATAGAGCACAATTAGGGCAGTGACTGGCATACTGTAAGCGTGCATTAATGTATTATCACTGTGGCGGGGAGACTTGACTTCAAAGTTTTGGTTATGGCGGACTATTTTTCAGGCCCCCAAACTCCCAAATTAAAAACAACTAAAAATTCTAAATAAGTTATTTTAAAGCCATCAGAGATCTGAAAATATATTAAAGCATAGTCAGGCCAAAATTTAAGGAAAAATGGAAATCCAGAAACAGACTGGGAAACTTGAACTTTCTTTTCTTGGCTTCATGGAGTAATAGAAATCAAGACCCAGGTCTGCACAAGGTGGAGATTCTAAGAGATCTTCCCAGCATGAGCTGGGGCCCCACTGAGATTCCCCTTCATGGTAAGACTGAGATAAAAGTCAACCAGCCTGAACGAGGTTAGGCAGCTGGACTGACGTTGCCTGGTTCATCAAGAAAACCCCCAAGCCACAGCCTTGGTTTAAAATGGTCCCATACTGGTCATGCTTGCAGATGCTTGGAAAAAGGCAAACACAGATCCTCTCTAGATGAAGAGCACGTTCACTACAGTCATCAATTTTTTCTTAATAATACATTTCGGGTCTAAGGCACAGCACATAGTCAAACATAGCAAGCGTATAACAAAACACGCAACATGTGAGAGAACCATCTGCAAGAATGGACCACAGAAACAGACTTTCCAATACTTTTAGATCTTGAAATTATTGGACACAGACTATAAAATAACTATGCTTGCTGTGATCAGCTGAATAATGGCCTCCCCAAATGTCCACATCCTTAGCAGGCCTATTTTGCGGTATGGATCTGAGAGTTATTCTCAGGAGCTAATCCTATAATCTGTTTCTTCAGCTCTCCCAGTGATTCTTTCAATGATCTCTATCCCTTTCTGCTAAAACTAGCTGGAGCAGATTCTGCTTTCTGCTGCTAAGACCCTAACCAATGCTGTGATTATACTAATTCTCACATATCCACAGTATCTTTTTTGTTCGTCTTGGCTGCCTGTGGGATTCTTGGAGTCATGTTATTTTTTTCCTCAGTGGTTTATAGATTCTCCTCTGTTGTTTAGATTCCAGAGTTACAGATAAAAATCTGATGCCAGTCTGATTCTATTTCCTTTGTAAGTATCTTGTTCTTTCCGGTTGGAAGCTTGGAAGGCTTTATCTTTAAGTGGGTCTGTCATTTTATGATAATGATCGATGTTTGGAAAATTCCAACGAACCTCATTAAGGGATATGAGGTTTCTTTAATTGCAAAGGACGTGAAGACTTTTCTGCAGAGGTGGCTCCTCAAGGAGCAGATGATGGCTCTACAGGGGCAGCAGTGTCACAGGTGGGCACACAGCATCCCAGACCCCCTGAATCTTCATGGACGTGCCCATTGCCTGTCAGTCCCCTCAAGGAGTGTCAGCCCACCAGGCACGAGAAGCCCACTTTGGTCTTTCTTAGGTTTTCAAAGCACCTTCTTGGTCCCTCTGGATTCTTCTGGAAATCTGCCCATGTGCTCCAAGGGCAAATGACAGGGGCAAGCAGCAGCAGCACATTCCTGAGTGTTCGGCGTGTGACTATTTGAACATGAAACCCAAGTCTCCAGGCATTCCTTAGTTTAAACCATCTCTTGGAAGAATTCCTGCTCTTTGGAATATTGAAATTTTATGAGAATATGCTCAGATGTTCTTCTCTTCAATCTTGCTTGGTTTGGGGGAGACTTTTAAAATTTTTAGCTTTATCTCTGATTGAAAACATTTTTTTCTGTTATTTTATTATCATTCTTCTTCATCGCTTATATATTTCACATTCCAGGCTTCATATTTCCCCTGTTAAGTCTCCTAAATCTCTCCTCCAAGCACCTTTTTTCCATCATGATTTTCAACTCTATTTTTGCTCAGCATTTAGAGAATCCTGTCTTCTTCCTTATCAACCAGACCAAGACCATGATCCAGGCCACAGTGAACGCTCTTTCTCGGTTTGACTATTGAATTTCCCCCCCCAGTTTTATTGAGATATTAATTGACATGCAACACTGTATATGTTTAAGGTGTACAACGTAATGATTTGACCTACATACATCATAAAATGATGACTACAACAGGTTTAGTGAACATCCGGCATCTCATATAGGTACAACATTAAAGAAATAGGAAACATTTGTTTTCCTTGTGATGAGAACTGTTAGGATGTACTCTCTGAGAACTTTCGTCTATAACATACGGCAGTATTAGTGATCTTTACCACGTTGTACATTACATCCCTAGTGCTTATTGATACGATAGCTGGAGGTCTGTACCTTTTGACTGTCTTCGTCCAGTTTCCCCTCCCAACACCCCCTACCTCTGGTAGCCACAAATCTGATCTCTTTTTCTATATGTTTGGTTTTTTTTCAAAGTCTAATTGACCTGCAACACCATGTTAGTTCCTGGTACAAGACATAGTGACTCAATATTTCTATACATTTCAAACTGATCATCATGATAAGTCTAGTTACCATCTGTCACCGTATGAAGATATTACACATTTCTTGACTGTATTCCCCACACTGTACATTTCATACCTGTGACATTTATTTTGTAACCGGAAGTTTGTAATTCTTAGCCTCCCTCACCTATTTCTCTCTTCCCCCTCCCCTCGTCCCCTCTGGCAACTACCCGTTTGTTCTCTGTATCTATGACTCTGTTTCTGTTTTGTTGTGTTTGTTCATTTGTTTTGCTCTTTAGGTTCTACATATAAGTGAAATCATTCAATATTTATCTTTCTTTGTCTGACTTATTTCACTTAACATAATACCTTCTAGGTCCATCTGGGTTGTCAAAAATGGCAAGATTTCATTCTTTTTTTATGGCTAAGTCACATTCCATTTTATATATATATATATGGTTCTTTATAGATATATATATAAAGAACCTCAGCTTCTTTATCCATTCATCTGTCAGTGGGCACATAGGTCGCTTCCACATCTCGGCTATTGTAAGTAATCCTGCAATGAACATTGGGGTGCATGTATCTTTTCAAATTAGTGCTTTCGTTTTCTTCAGATTTGAATTTCTAAATTTGAGAACTATTTCGTTGTAATTCTCAAAAGTCTGTCTTATGATCTAACCAAGTCTCTGTAAGTGCTTTTTTGTTATTATCTGACTCTTCCAAGGATTCACTTTCAGTGAGTAGCCTGCTTCGATGGGCCCACCGGTCATCCAGTGATGAGCAATGTTTCTGACTCCACACATTTCCATCTTGGAACCTGTGGGAGTCTCATCATTTCCTTTTCTTTAGCTCACTTCTGAATTCTCTTTCCATATATATGAGTATATCCTGCCTTAATTCTCAGCAAGGCAGATCTTTTGTTTTTTAAGAGGATGGGAGAAGGAGGTGAAGTCCCAGCAACATTCGGCCAGCACCTCAGTCATAAGGAAGCACCACCCATTTCCACGTGCTTCCCAAACGCCAGTGGTCGGTCGCAGCCCCCAAGGAAGTCTCTCTCAGGGTGTGACCCTTCAGAAGGCTGGTTATTTCACCTTCGATCTTTTTATGTCCTAATTAATAATGACTGAATGACCTGGGCCACTCACACACCATTCCGAGCCTATTAGGGCACAGACCCTCTCAAGGTGGCCGTTTATAGGTGCAACTTCAATGTTAGAGTCTTCTGAGCCCATCTGGTAGGGAGTTAGCTAATGCGGCTTCAGGAGAAAGGAACAGTTTTTGAGTTTCTCTCAGGGCTTTGAAGTCTCCGTGTGCGGGGCAGACTGTCCCACAGAATTGTTTTCTGAAATACGGTGGTAGAAGCAAATTGGAGGCTGTTTTTATGGATCAAGATAACTGGGGTCACATTGCCAGTAGTACAACCTCCATACAACCCAGGTTGCGAGGGATAATTTCTAGCTCTTTTTTTCCCTCACAGATAAAATATAGGCCTTTCAGTGCCATAAGAGCAATTTTGTTCAATTCACAGGAAATCGCATTGGCATAAGACCCCAAACTATCTGTGGAACAATTTACCCATGATGATTTTTAACATGTCACAGTGGAAAATGGGACTCACAGCCTTTGGAAAGTCTCCAAGCTGAGGACTTTTGAAAGCAGTGCTGGTATGAGGTAATTGTATTATGACATTGAATTTCAGACCCTTCCAGCTGTCTCCTGAACTTGCTGGTCATATGAACTAGCTTAAACTGTGAATTTCATTTTGTGATGCCACTGAGGTTAATGGAGTACAGGCTGGTAGAACCTGCTGGCCGGTTCAGTAAATACCTGCCTTTCTGAAAGGAAAGGGGTGAAAGGGTCCGTTCCTTGTGTGCTTGTCGTAACCTGGAGTCTCTAACGGGCTGCCTAGAGGCAGTCATGTACAGCACCGTAGCCTAACAGAGCCAGATGAAGGGCTTCTCCTGCAAGGATCAGATCCGACACCCTGAAACAGGGAAGTCTTCCTAACTGTGGCCTAAGCTTCACTGCATGGGTGTCACAAAGGGACGGCAATGTGACAGCTGGAAAGATACATAGTTAGAAGAGGTGATAAAGTTAATTTAACGGCGAAGGATAAAAATTGTATGGATATCGTGATGTAAGGCAGAACACCACAAACACAAATGCGGGTCTCCCAGAACCCCAAGGGCCAACCCGCTGATACCATCACTGCCTGGTGCCAGGACCCACCAGGGAAAAGGAGCTTGCCTTTGCCATTCTCCTGGGGAGGGCGTGGCTTAAATTTGCATGCCCTGCACTACTGGACCTCACTTTGGAGACTGTCTACGTGCCTATGCCTACCCAGCCCCCACCCGTCGCACACAGAATGTTTACTATGACTGCAGATGAATCAAAAGACAGTTTCCTACCCATCGCGTCACTAAGCAGATCCAGGAGGTGGGCCTGCCTGAGGCCCATTTCTGTACTTCAGTAGAGATTATTTTCCTGTAAAACCCCTTTTGGGCAACAGAGCAACTGCAGCCTCGGTTCATTCTGAACTGGGGCCGGGGGCCACAATGTCTTTGCTTTGTTCCTTTAACACAGGGTCCCCAACCCCCGGCCCCTGACAAGTACTGGTCCACAGCCCGTTAGGAACCGGGCCACACAGCAGGAGGTGAGTGCTGGGCCAGCTGAAACTTCATCTGCCGTTCCCCACTGCTGGCATTACTGCCTAAACTGTCCCCCCAGCCCTCATCCATGGAAGAATCGTCTTCCACGAAACCGGTCCCTGGTGCCAAAAAGGTTGGGGACCACAGCTTTAACATACAGCCAGAAAGCTTGAGTATTTGAACATCTCTTTTCAGTCCTCATGAAGATGCCCTCCCATCTCGTTTTCCTGGGGAAGATGCTGCTTGACCTCCTGTAGTAACAGTGCAGGACAAGGAGAGCCATCCAGGCACCAGACAGCTGCCGCTGCTGTGTATGCCAGCAAATCTGAATGAGACAAATCTGAATGAGACAACACCCGTGGACATCAAGTCTTTAAGGCAGAGGAGATACCGCTAACGTCATCTTCCTGTCTTCAGAGCTGTGATCACCAAACTCAGGTTCCAGGCAGCTAGGGCTGCACCTGGTCTGTATGGACCATACTGCTGGACACGAGGCCAGCTGAGAAACTCCTGGTCTAGAATGGGAATTTCACTTATGGAGGAAGGAAGATCCCCTTACCAACCTCCAAGCATGCGGTACAATAGTTGATCAGCACAGTCATGTCCACCCACGGTAATCGGGGTGGGATCTGTTTCCACAAAAAGGTAAGAGAGGTGTTCTAGGCAGAGAATAGCTACCACGTGGATGTGTTGCAAAGCCTGCTTTTCCTGCCTGCAAAGATGGCAGGTTCCATCTCCACAGAGGCTGTGTTGATCCACGGGGATTGCCAACCAGTGCAGGGTGTGCAACTTAGCTGAGCAACTATTATCCACGTCTCCATAGTTTTAGATGACCATGTACAGGAGACTTGTTCTATCGGGAAGTAATCGCTAAACAATTGACCACTTGTAAAATCAGTCTCCATTCATATGTCACTCCTACTTGATATGGGCATAACTATCCCCGATCCCGCTAGCTACATCTTCATCACTCTCTCACAAATTGTAGTTGCATATGGAAATATAATGCAAATACATGCAAATTGCTTGTGAAGTGATGTTGTAAAGTTTTCTAAAGATGTAGGATTTTGATGAAGTTGGTGAAGTGAGGCTGGAGAAAGGCTGGTACCCAACAAAGAACAGGGAACGACTAAGAACACAGGAACACTGCTTGAAAGGAGGATTTGAATAACAAAGGATTAGGAGAAACCCCTGGGAAAATTTATGAAGCTCTGAAATGTTTCTGCCAAAGTGCCTCTCTTTAAGATCATTTTTTGAAAGTCAAGTGGGAAGTGAAGGATGTGGTTTGTTATTATGGCAAAATAATGCCAATAAAAGCCATCAACATTTCGTTCTTTCTTTGTTCATTCTAAGAGGTAGTTTGTCATGGCAATTGTAAATATCAGGTACACTTTCATTTTTCAAGATAAAGTCCCAGTCAATCTTTTCCCACTATTTTCTGTAAAAATTTAATCCCTATTTTATTCTTTGGTGATCTTTCCCAGTATCAATTATCTTCAGATAGTGATATTGCAATGATATATATTTGATGTGATGCACATAATACACGACACTTATAATGGTAAATAATTAGAAACATTTAAACACAAGGATTGAAATATAAGTTTTTTCCAATTACTCATGGTCAACTTCACATTCTTGTAATCAGCATGTCCAAATCACGAGTGAATGCAGATGAGCGCTTGTCAGAAGCCTGTAGATTTTCTACCTTGTTCGCTAAGACCATAAATGAACATTTGTGCCAGCTGGGGTTACCAGGTGAAGTTAAGAAAACCTCTTAAAACCTGCAGCGCTGCTTAATGCCAGTTTTATATTTTTGGCTTTGTCACTAATTAGCTGTGTGAACTTTCAAAAGTTACTCCCCTTTTCTGGGCCTCACGCTTAAAGTAAGGAGGCTGAAATAGATCAATGGTCTCAAACCTGGTTAGACATTAAAGTCACCTGGGCAGATTATTAACATGTGTTTTCTTTTAAAAAGCTCAGAGTAACCCTCCCTCTCCCTCCTTAGATCAACTGAACAAGAAACTCAGGGAGCGGGACCCTGGCAAGCTCCCCAGCTAATGCTAATCCAGTAGGATGTGGAATCACTGAACCAGGCAGTTCTTATATCCATTCCACTTTCATCATTATTTAATTGTCTTAGGGTTTCGTTTTAGTCCCAAGGATGTGTGTAGGTGCAAAGGAAGTGTTTATGTAACCCCATCCCGTTCTGACTGGGTTTCAAGCCTTTATCGTAAACAGCTTCCTGATAAACAGTGAAGTTTAATGGGGGAAAAACACCATCACTGTTTTCGCCACATTTGTCGTGAACACAGCCTTCTCACTGCACGCAGATCGCTGTTCCAGTGAAACGGGCTGCTGCCACCTTACCATAGAAATGTCCTACAGCTGCTGTGAATAAAGGAAGGTGACAGACAGAGAAGGGAGCGGATAGGGTAACACCGTGGATTGAAATAATCTTCGGATTTTTCTTGGCCACCGTTGGCCCTGGGGCTCCCGTGTCGTTTAACTCCTCCGGGTCGTTGGAAACTGCCTGACGAATATCTGAACGGGGACAAGTGCCTGACACTGTCAGATCCAAAACCGGTGCCGCTGGGTCAGTACCATCAAGATGAGCCTCTCTGCCAGCTGACTTCAGGCACGGACTGTGTTCACAGTAGACGGTGTACAGTAATTAGACCGAAATCAAGAGTCCAGGTCCTATTATTGGGTTCCCATCCTTTTTTCCTCTTGGAAAATGAGATTATCTTGAAATTACTTACTGAGAACAAAGAAGATTGAGCGATACAGATTTCACAGCAGCAGCTTTTTATGATTGTCACAGATGGACCTGGTGACAAACCAAACTTGAATCAGCCTCCACTGAGCCCTCTTTTTGACCAGGCCACGTCCTTAGGCCTTGTCTTTAGCCTGCCGAGCCCAGTTTTAGCAAGAATCCTGCTAAGTTATTTTAGCAAGTATCCTCCCACCTTTGATACTTGGCCAAGTTCCTCCCTCCTACCCCCGCTCTAATAATCTGATCACTCTGGCCAGCATTCAGCAAGAGTCCTGTTAGGTCGGTTTTTATCAAAGGCCCCCTCTCCCAACTCTTGATGTCCCCTGTTAGTAATTTTGCATCCACTGACCCTCTCGTTCTGTTCCTTGCCTATCATAAAACTTATCCTTGCTGTATTCGGAGTTGAGCCCCATCTCTCTCCCCTGTTGTAATAAATTAAACCCCTATCGCAATACTCCTGAAAAGTCTCGCTACCGTTTAACAAGCGTCAGGATAATTATCTTTTCATATTGGAACGTGACACTCCAGCATTGTCCAAGCAAGAGCTGTGGAATATTAGCCCCTCAGGATGTTCATAAAGGTTGCAAACTGGGAAAGACTGTCCTGGGTTCCCATAAGCTTAGGTTAAACCAACAGTTTTCTTTCCTATAGGACTTTTTTTTAAAGATCCTTTCAGATGCTAATGGGCCTTACATCTTTCCAAAAGTGGGATATAAAATACAGTGTTTCCCAGATTTATCTGACCTCTTTTTGTGGAGGTGTCCGTTATCTTTAAGTTCCAGCATTGCACAAAGCACACTTTGTGAAAGCTGGAATAGAGTTACTCAGTTGGGGGTTTCTAACAATTTTATCAAGCGTGGACTCAGAAACTGATTGCTTAAAGAGGATCTAGTCAAAGCCTTTCATTGTATAATAAATAAGGAATCCAAGGTCTAGAGAAGTTACATGGCAGGTACCAGGCCAGGTGGACAGTAAAGAAATTAAAAGTAAAAAAGTTAAAATTCAGAAGCCCAGACTTGGGTCCCTACTCCTTAAGCTAAATCCTACTGTTATTAATATATAATTACAAATCAGCAAATGTTTCTAAATCTCCTGCTACAATACCTGCCTTTTGCTCAGAAATCATGTTTATTAGTTAGCTAGTTCGCTCGGGCTGCCATAACAATGTACCACAGACTGCGTGGCTTAAATAACAGAAATTTATTTTCTCACAGTTCTGGAGGTTGAAAGTCTGAGATCAAGGTGTCGGCAGGAGGCCTCTCTCCTTGGCCTGCAGATTTTTGTCTTCTCCCTGTGTCTTCACATGCTCTTCCTCTGTACGACTCTGTGTCTTAAATTTCCTCTTCTTATAAACACACCAGTCATATTGGATTAGGGCCCATCCTCATGACCTCACTTTAACTTAATTATCTCTTTAAAGGCCCTATGTCCAAGTAAGGTCACATTATTGAGGTCCTGGGAGTTACGACTACAACATATGAGTTTTAGGGGGATATAATTCAGGCCCCTAATACATGTGTAGCATAGAGATTTATTTATAATTTAATGTAGGATGGAGATCTACTGATATTTGCCCTACAATTTGTTTTCATTGCTGTAGACCCACCTGGAAGGAATTAAAGTAAAATATTTCTCCCGTCCTCTGGAAGCCTGAGCTCTCCTTTCCCTCAGAGGAAGAGCCTTTTTTTGTGTGTGTGGTACGCGGGCCTCTCACTCTTGTGGCCTCTTCCGCTGCGGAGCACAGGCTCTGGACGTGCAGGTTCAGCGGCCATGGCTCACGGGCCTAACCGCTCCGCGGCATGTGGGATCTTCCCGGACCGGGGCAAGAACCCGTATGCCCTGCATCGGCAGGCGGACTCTCAACCACTGCGCCACCAGGGAAGCCCACTTGTTTGTTTTTGATGTTTGAAGGGATGGAAGATTCCAGGCTTGAGGAGGATACCCTGGAGACCATTTCAGACTTTTGTATTTGGAAGGTCTGTGCCCTAAAGGGAATTAGCTGTATTGTCCAAGAATTCAGAGTTCAGGGATTTAAAGATTTGAGAAAGGAGTGGTCTCTGCTAGTGAGTCAGATACTCTGAGACTGGCAAGGGCAGGTGAGAAGTAGGGCCACACGTGTTAAAGGGAAACTTGGATGGGGAGAGTTGCATATATGCCAGACAGACGTGAACACTAAGAGCAGTGACTGTGGCAGTCAACTCTAGAGACTGATATTAGCTCTCGGGACCACAGCAGCATAGCTGGGACGGCTAATGGATCCCACACCCACACCCATCCTCCCTTCTCCTGTTTAGGGACTGAACCTCTAAGAGCGTTAGCAGGGCACATGGCCACCTAACGTAGCTACTGTAGTTCCCAGCCTCCTTACAGCTGGGTGTGAACAGGAGACAAAGATGTGTGACCTTGAGTTTGTCTTCCCTCCTTCCCATGGGCCATGGATGGAGGTGAGTCAGCTCCAACCACACAATGAGGACGGAGCCCTGGGAGGGGGCACAGACAGCAGATGCCGAAAGGGACCCGGAGGAATGGGACCCAGATCACTGAATGATCCCACAGGCCAGAGCCGTCTCTCTAATCCTGGACTGCTCACCTCTAGACTATTTCTTGAAAAAGAAATTAACTTTTAACTTTTTAAAGCCATGGTGTTTCACAATCTTTTTGTCACAGCAGCTTAGCCTATACTCATATTGTAGATCTAGCAAGTGAGAGCTTAAGACAAACTTTATGTTGTGGAGAAACTTAAATCAATGATATATGCTGATCAAGCATGCTGAAACTGCTTCCTCCTTAAAAAGCAGTTACAACCGATTTTATTTTTAGACCTATGAAAACCTTTAAGGACATTATATTTTGATGAGCCATAGTACTTTCTTTTGGACTAGAGTATGAATATCTTTCTTTTTAAATTTATTTTATTTAATTTATTTTATTTTTGGCTGCGTTAGGCCTTCACTGCTGCATGTGGGCTTTCTCTAGTTGCGGCGAGCAGGGACCACTCTTCGTTGCAGTGTGCGGGCTTCTCACTACGGTGGCCCCTCCTTGTTGCAGAGCACAGGCTCCAGGCGCACGGGCCCCAGCAGCTGCGGCACGTGGGCTCAGCAGCCGCGGCCTGCAGCTCCAGAGCGCAGGCCCAGCAGTTGTGGCGCACGGGCCCGGCTGCTCTGCGGCACGTGGGATGTTCCCGGACCAGGGCTCGAACCCGTGTCCCCCTGTGTCGGCAGGTGGATTCCTAACCACTGCGCCACCAGGGAAGCCCTGAATATCTTTTTTGGCAGACGGAGAACATGTTGTGCTGATAAACTTATAAGGAACACATCATGTTTTTTTACCCTCGAGTTTTATTGAGATATAATTGACATACAGCACTGTATACGTTTAAGGTGTACAACATAATGATTTGACTACCTACATCGTGAAATAAATTTAGTGAACATCCAGCATCTCACACAAAATTAAAGAAATAGGAAAAATTTTTTCTATAGCGAGCCAGTTTTTCTACAGTGAAGCAGGAATTTACAGAAAAGGAAGGGGAGGAGGCCAGAATGATCCCTGCGGTAATGGATTAGAGCTGGAGACATCAGTGTGCACTCGTGTTTAGCTTAATATCAGTACAGATGGTTAAATTTAGAATTATTTATAGATACATGTATTGTATATACATGGTTTAGTATACACACATGTATTTCCTCACTCTGTCAGCTGCAAAGGACAAGAAGAATTGATACCCTGGTGGTAATGAGCATACCTAGTGCCCAGGTCTTGGTGTTAAAAATCATTCTTCAAAAAAGTAAACAGGGCTCCTTAGAGAAATGGCTGATTCTAGGACTGGGCAGGAAATATATGAGATGATTCTGGAGCATCTTGCAGTGGCAGAAAATAAGGAAGTGTTAAAAAAAAAACCCCAAGCCAAAACCAAAAACCCACATTGATCGCGGTATGTCAAAGGGACAAAGGAGCCAACTGAAAGAGCACCCAAAGTCCAAAGCTGAAACAATTTGAGCAACAAAATAAATAAAATAGTTCTGGATTACAACCCAAAGTATAAAATAAATATCGACGAGTGCATACTGATATAAAAATGATTGGGGGCTTCCCTGGTGGCGCAGTGGTTGGGGGTCCGCCTGCCGATGCAGGGGATGCGGGTTCGTGCCCCGGTCCCGGAGGATCCCACATGCCGCGGAGCGGCTGGGCCCGTGAGCCATAGCCACTGAGCCTGCGCGTCCAGAGCCTGTGCTCCGCAACAGGAGAGGTCACAACAGTGAGAGGCCCGCGTACCACACACACAAAAAAAAAGATTGAATAAATAAATTCATGAGGGAAAAAAGACAAATCTTTCATGCATAAGAATCCCAAATGTTCCACGTAGATACCCTGCCCTTTCGAAAGTGGAGCGTGACCTCCCCCTCCTTAAGTGTGGGCTGTGCATAGTGACTCCTCCCAAAGAGGACAGTATGGACAAGGGGGAAAAGAATAACTTTACAGTGAGAAACATGACAAATGTTACTTCAGCCGGATGATCAAGGTCAACACCAGCCATGATGAGTCATATTTACGGTCTGTACCCTTGATATGATGTGATGAAAATGGCACTCTACTTTTATGTTTGTCTTCCCCCAAACCTAAAACCCCAGTGTTATAATGAGGAAAATACTAGACAAATCCCACTCGAGAGACATTGTAAAAATGCCTGACCAGTCTTTAAAGTTGTCAAGGTCTTCAAACACAAGGGAAGTCTGAGAAACTTTCACAGAAAAAAGGAGCCTGAGAAGACATGGTATTGTAACTGAATATAATATGGTGTCCTGGGTGAGATCCTTGAACAGAAATGGGATGTTAGGTAAAAGATAAGAAAATCTGAATACAATGTGGGACTTTGGTTAATAAGAGAATATTAATATTGGTTCAATAATTGTGACAAATGGACGTTACTCATGAACAATGTTAATAATGGGGGAAACTGGGTATGAGGTATATGAAAACTCTGTACTATCTTCGCAATTTTCCCGTAAATATAAGCCTCTTTTAAAATAAGTATAAGTAACAAAAACAAAAACAAAACTTGTATGTTGCTGGCACTCAACCCATTAAAGGGTTGTGTTAATAGTAGTCAGTGTTTATATTTGGTTTTCTGTTTTCTTGATTCTGTGCCCATTTAGGTGATAATTATTATATAATGTAAATTGTCATTCAGGATAGGCCAAAGCTTGCAATAATTAAAATTCTAGAGGAGAGACTCTAAATTTGAATTCCAAATCTGACTCAAAAACATCAGAAATTCACATTTCAGAAGCCCATGTTCAAGGCTTGATGCTTTCATTTTATTTTACATTAAATAAAATCATACATGAAAGTGAAAAAAATGGGTTATGGTTGAACAGGTAGCATTTTTCCTTTCTCAATGGCTCATAACATGATGGTACATCATGTAATTAATGCATCTTAGATTTGATTAAATACAATATTATCTTTTAAAAGTGTGTAATAACCGATGGGGAAAATG